>NW_027315768.1:10655242-11255242 GCF_026437365.1 Eucyclogobius newberryi | reverse complement strand
AACGCACAAAGCAGCGGGAACAGTCGGCTCTGCGTGAAGATTCTCATAAAAACCTTGGCGGCTAAAAATATAAGATGTGCAGCAGGTGGGAAAATATGAGTGTAATATCTTCAGCTTCAAGAAAGAGAAGAATTTGGAATTGAAATGTTTTCAAAGGTCAGCGCGACAAGGATGCTTTTCTTTCACAAGCACGTTTTCAATAACAACACTTTAATTAGTTTTCATAAAGAGTAAAGAAAGACTTATAAGTTGGATATATGTTACAATGGTGTTCCTTCATCATAATGTTACTCACATATTTTAAATGATTCTTGCATGTTTAAGTATTGTCCTGAAACTGAGGTTCGTGTGCTCAGAAAATTGCATTTTTCACCTACCCCCTATCCCACATCCCTGTTCTTAGTTGGAGTTATTTGAAAGATATATAGAGTTCTCTCTTCAAACATAAAAACACACAAATCGAAATCTGATGCTTTATACAGTGAAATGCCACTATGGAGAGGCTTATCAATTCTGTCGTGTTGAACAGGAAGTCAATGGATCCAGGGCTGGACTGGGAGGAAAAATCATATTCCTCAGAATTGCACAGAAGACATGCAAATTCAGGACCCCAGAGCGCCGTGCATCTTTATCTTAAACCCACAAACCACTTTATCGTAGACAGTGAGGTGAAGATTCTAAGCAGGAGAAAATATGGTTTGAAAGAGGAGTTAAAGAGGCAAGAGTCAGGTTACAATAGGATGTAGATAGAAAATTAGAAAACAAAGAAGAAATTGGAACCAAAAACTCCCTTTATCAGGAAGTTAGTCAGGGCAGGGCTTACACAGAGTAGGATATAAAACCTGAGTTCCTAGACTCAATTCGCCCATTGAGAACGATTCTTGGATGAGAGTCGAAACGTTACAACTGATCTTTTTCTACAATGGGACACTCCTGGATGAATGAGAGAATGCACCCACTTGTATCTAAATTTAAGGTTGTTGTTTTTTTCTCGTTTTTTTCCACCTGCAGTTTCTCTCTTTAAACAAATAACCCCGTCTAGCATATAAACTCAACACTCAATCCTTTACTTCGTGGTCTTACTTGACATCGCTGCCTGCCTCCCATTTGCTCACTTTGCAGCATTTTGTCCAGCATTTGTTGGAAGTGTGTTGGCACGGCAGATCAAAGGCAGGTCTGTTTGTGTCCTGGAGCTGACGGAATGTATGTGCGCATGAGTTTGTCCCTGGCGGCGCTCTCCCAGCCTCCGACACATGTTTCAAATCCTCCTCCTTCAAAGACACGCAACACACACACACACACACTCACACACACATCACGGGCCGCGACACCTCCTATTGCATTCACCTAACCAATCGCACCTGAGTAAGCGCTGCAGATATTATTCCAAAGTCTTTGCAAAGTTGTGTTTTCAAACTAATATGTTATCACGAAGCGCATTGTCGTGTTAGCGCCTGATGCTTCTTAGCTTGAGGCCATCGGATTGGAGTCGATCCCTGGCTTTGCTACTTGGCTCCGATCCTTTCCGAGTGGTGGATTCGATGCATCAACATCGCTTTCCTGTGTGAGGGGCGTCTGAGGTGTGCGCTAGTTCAGGTTAGCAATAAAATAAAATAAAAACAGTAAGAATTTGAGCTTTGGAATTTGGATGGGATCGTTTGTGTTGCCAATTTTGAAATCTGCACACTTGCCCTGCAAATTATTTGTAAGAACCACTGTTTGTACATGCTCCATTATGGTTTGTGAGGCAGGTTCATATCCAATGAGATATTTAGGATTTGGAAAGAACCATGTGAAATATAAATAAATTGAGGCCTTAGGCAACGTGACTGCAACACTCATGGAGCCATGCGTTCGTTGTGAACCATATTTCACCTCAGAACTAGTCTAGTGATGGTTTATGGACTTATAAACTCTTCGAGAGAAGTCTGAGTTTTTACCTGTGATGAAAAATTCAAATTATATCATTTGTGAGCGCTAGGAGAAGACAACCTTGTAAACATTGTTGATGAAACCAGCATAAGGGGACAACAATAGAACACGTACTCTTGTGGCTGCCAGGTTTGTTTTGATACGGGACGCAACCATTTATTGTTTATAAGGCTCTAGCTGGCATTTTACCTGATTATCAAGTTTGTTGCACCCCAAATAGTCACCGCTTGAGGCCTCAGGACAATTTGTTTTACAGTCCCACTGTGTTAACACAGAGACAGGAGTGTGTTTTCATGTATTTGCTAATTTTATTGAATATTTTATTTTTATTTGTCCGTTATCCGTTTTATTTGGATATCGTGTGTCTGATTGTTGTTTACTCTGTGTTGTGTTTTAACAGGTACCCAAAAAGAAGAGAACGTTTCTCACTGGGTTTTCCCTGTATAAAAAAATAAAATGAAAATGATATGTCTTCGGTGGGCTACCTGTCAATCATAACATTCATCAAGTGTGAGTTGAAGGTAAGTGACTACCAGCTACTGTATGTCCTAGCACAGGTAACCCAGACTCAACACCAGTTACTATGTCCTAGCACAGGTAACCCAGACTCAACACCAGTTACTATGTCCTAGCACAGGTAACCCAGACTCAACACCAGTTACTATTTCCTAACACAGGCAACCCAGACTCAACACCACTAACTATGTCCTAACACAGGCAACCCAGACTCAACACCAGTTACTATGTCCTAGCACAGGCAACCCAGACTCAACACCAGTTACTATGTCCTAGCACAGGTAACCCAGACTCAACACCAGTTACTATGTCCTAGCACAGGCAACCCAGACTCAACACCAGTTACTATGTCCTAGCACAGGCAACCCAGACTCAACACCAGTTACTATGTCCTAGCACAGGTAACCCAGACTCAACACCAGTTACTATTTCCTAACACAGGCAACCCAGACTCAACACCACTAACTATGTCCCTTGACTTTTGCCGTCTGTCTTTGCCCCCTCTCTCCCCCTTTAACACTGTAACTGTCCTGTCAAAAGAAGCCTTTGGGCCAGGAAATAAAGTGTTTTGTACATATTATTATTATATTTTTTTAAATACACAGAACGGAACATTCCCAGTAAGTACTGAATGAAATGATCAGAAAAAAATAGTGTTGCCTCAGGTTTAACACTTACAGCTCAAATATGATTTTACCTCAAAGAAAAAAAAAATGAAACAACAGCTAAATATATCTCCAGGCTGGATTTGACAGTCAAAGACACAGTAGAACAATTATTAAAGCACATACATCCTGTAGGTTCAAGAAATTGCTTCTTTTCTCCCTCACAGCTTCTTTTTAGTCATTTAAAAATGGAAACGAAAGGTCAATTTAAAATTGCGACGGCACGACTATTTCCAAGCAAAGTGCATTTGAATCGCACTCTCTGCTGCTCTCCTTACACATGACAGCCTGTGATTTATTCCATGTTGCGTGAAAAGCATCTCTGAAAAGCCTAGAGGGAGCCGCGAGTTACTTGAGAAAATTATTTGCATGAAAAGTGCTCAATCAGAGAAACCATTGACCTTTGGAGATGAAACCAAACAAATGCGATGACAATGAGGTTTCCCCTAGCAACGGACCAAATGCAAAGTGTCCCCCGTGCACTTTGTGATTAGTGATTGAACACAACATCAAAAAATAAAAGGCAACAAGTTAAAATGGAAAAGAGAGATGTAACCAATTCTTGCTCAGACAATTCTCCTGATTGGTTTGTTCCGTGCTTCATGAGGAAATGTATACTTTTACTTCTTTCTTTGACTTTTTCCACACGTATTCGACTGATTAAAGCCTCATTGTGTAAAAAAGATGTTATTACGTTACTCGCCAGGTCTTCAGAGTGGCCAGTCCTGCTTATAGTGACAATGCCTTTTTCTCTTCTTAAATACTGAACCTGGTAATGCCTTGATTGGATGTATTGTAGTTATTAATATAATAATAATAATAATAATTATTATATTTTTTAGTTTTAAATCTAACGTTATGCTGGACAAATTGCATAAAAACATGGCGTATCATTTAAATTGTATTATAAAATTTCAACTATTTAAAACAGGGCTGAAAGTTAGAAAGTTAGAAATAGAAAAAAAAATAGTTAACAGTTAACATATAAATATTCATGTTTTTATTTTGCCGCCTCATTATAGGTTGACTGGACGATTTTTTTTGGCCCAAATCTGAGTCTTATTTCCTCGTGGCGTGGACTGACGATTAGTCCTGCCACGTATCAATCATAAAATGCACCTACCGTTCACCTGCAGCCTCGTCCGGCTCGTCCCCAGGAGAGCAGCACGTTTCCGCGTGTCCAAGCGCATGGATCTATCATAATATAGTTTCTTCAGTGTATGGGACAAAATGAAGACGGAGAAAGACTGTTCGGGCTGTCTCATAAGAAGACGGAAATCTACGGGAGACGAGAGATGCGATGCGATCTGTCGCGCTAATAAACAAGGCAAGGCAAGTTTATTTGTAGAGCACATTTCATACACAAGGCAATTCAAAGTGCTTCACAGCAGGAAAAATCACAAAGAAATTACAGAAACAGAAATACAATAAAATTAACTAAATTAAAAATGATCAATCCAACTGATTGTCTAAACTAATAAAATCACAAACAAAAGAGAAGAGTGCAAAGAAAAAATCCTTTCAGTCATATGCACAGCTGAACAAAACTGTTTTTAGCTTGATTTGAACATTGTCAGAGTAGAGTAGAGTAGACAAACAAACGCACGTGTGTGTTGTATCAGTCCGCACGGGGGAGTGGCATGCACACTTCCGCCCGAGTTCTCAAATCGCCGAAAAATCGTCCATACCGCCTTTAAAGCACATTTATTATACAAAATTGACTTTTTGAGTTTTTAAACAGGTTATAACATTGCTCCATTATCAAAACCATACCTGTAGTTGTATTCACGCTTTTTTGATGATGTTCACAAGGTTGCCTCCCCCTGAGCCTCACAAAAACACTGGGTTTCAAATTTCCCTGATTTGTGACATCAAAGATAGTGATCCGGAGCTCTCTTGTGCTGTTTTTTTAAGTCCATAAATCATTCCCTGACCTGTTCTGCATCACGTTACGTTCATCACAAATGTGTGCTTGTATTAGCATGCTGGGGGAAAGCTAGCCTTTGTTTATTTCCCCATGGTAATTCTCTCTGCTGCCAGTTATTGCTGACACCACTCCTGATGATGGAGTGGAGTGGTTTTAAGTTCTAAAACGCGAGATGCCAAAGTAAAGGTTCTCAAGAGCATGTTTAAAGGCCGAGAACAATACAAAGTATGCATAATATGAGTCCATTTAGGCTAATCATGAATGAGATAGAATGTGCTTAACCATTATTTTATACCGTAATTTGGTTCATATTATTTGAAAAAAAAAAAAGACATAATAAAGCATTTTGTCTAAGCATTTTTTTACTTTCATCACCAACACCAACACCAATATACATCACTGCTACTTGCACCCAGCACAGAGGAAAAGGTTACATGTCAAAAGTGTTCGAAACCAGTCAAGTACAGTCCAAACTGGAGATAACAATAGCTCCATAAATGTCGACACGCCCACACTCCCTTACATAACACTCTACAGTTTATATTTATGCCTTTCTGTCAGGCCATTAGATCGACACCCTGGTGCCACACTTGTTGCTACATCTTTTACTCCGTGTCTTCTCTCATAATCCTCACCTCGCAACAGCGGTCGGCTCTTAGCTCATTTCCTCGTGCCGCGTGCTAACATGGGCGCCCGGGGATTAGCCGAGGTGCAAGACGGGAGGCAAAAACAGATCCTGCCGCACACCTCTCACTGTCACTTCACTGGCTGTCATTATCAGACACCTCCAGAGTGCTAGCTTGGGCCCGGACATGCTCTGCTAGCTTGGACGGAGGAAGCGGCAGCACTTGGGTTTTCTGAGCGTGGATTGATGGAAGGTGTTGTTCAAGCCCCTGAAGTGTAAAGTCACCAACCGAGGGACCAAAAATAGAAGTAAAATCCAAGGGTATCCAAAGGGTATATATTATTTAACTTAAGTCTGACTTTTTCAATACTTATAGCCATCCTTTTAATAAACAGGCAGCTCAGAGCAGCTCCGTAGGGAAAATACACCATTCATTTTAATATAGAAGTGCTGCTCTATCATCCACTGTTCACTGCTTACGAGAGAAAACACAAACTTTAGGAGCCGCGTTGTGCCAAATAGAGCCTTGTTCAGAATTGTCGCACACCGCCTGGTACTGTACTTAACTTCTATCAAATTCATTTTAATGAGGGAGCAAAATCAAAATTGTGAAGGTTGTAGCTAGCGCTGACAAATGGTTGTTTATATGTTTGTTACATTTGCCAAGGTGTAATGCCAGTCAATAACTCATTTCTAGCTTCTTTTTCAAAATGTTCTAGTTCAAAATGTTTGCAGGATTTGTGGTGCTTGATAATCAAATAAAACTGTTGTGGCTTGCTATAATTTCCGTGCATTGTTGCCCATTACATAACAAGGTAACATTTTCTCTTTTTCCTATCCCAAAGACTTTATTAGACATTTTCCCACAACACTGAGGTGATAACAACCACACATGTGCAATGCCCTTATCCGCTGCACCACCGGCGAGCACACGCGGTAATGTTTTCTAACAAAGCTCTGGTATCTCTCGCCCAAACAGAACTTAGATTTTTATAGTTTATGACCTTTAGAAGATAGTGCGAACTCTGTTGAAAATGCTCTAACGTCCAAAAAATTATATAAATATCCAAGAATGATAGTAGTGGCCTCATGCTACCAGAATACTAGGGCCACCTGTTGTATTTTAGCACAAATAGAACAGTTTACTTTTATGACGTAAAGTGAACTTCTGTAAAGTCTCAGTTGTGCTCGAAATACACAGAATCCTGGCTAGTGGAGTGAATAGCACGCATGCGTTGAGAGTTCGATTCCAGGTCTGACAATTTGCTGTATGTCCTTGCTTCTCTCATCCCCATCTCACACTACGCTGTCCTGTCTAATAAAGCATACAAGCCAAAAAATTAAAGAAATCTGCATAGTTTAATTAAAATCCACGCCCTCCTATGACATGTCACCTCATAGTGATTTATGTTGTTAGGTTCAAGGCAATTTATGCAATGAAATGTTTTTAAATCTATTCTAAACTAGCCTAGCTTTTCTCGGCCAACAATCGTGCACACTGGTCTTTCTCATGCAGAAGTTTACATGTTTTAACCATTTCCTTACCTAGCTAGCTTCCATACAACCATAGTTACTGTTTCCATCTGAGTTCCCTTCAACCTGTCTTCCACTCTCCTGGTTATCGTTCCACTAAATAGCACTTTTACCCACTCCAGAAGATGAACCTCACCCATCCGGCCCTTCCACTGATGAATTTCAAACAGGTCCGGAACCTTTGCACAAATCATCGCTCATCATTTCACCCACGATGACCTCCACCATTGACTCAGACCCTCTGCAAATCAAGAGCAATTGAGTTCAGTATTTCTCGGATAGATCACCATTACACACTATTCACATGGTAATTGTGGTAAAAGCGATGTGGGGGATGAGAGAGCAGAAATTGCAGGCGGGGGGGATCCTATGACTTGTTTACTTGGTGCAATCAGACCCATACTGTTCACAATCAAGTCTATTCTATCAGCCAGAGCATTATTCCACTCATATGGCATTTAGAGTTTAGAACGGGCTTAACAAGCGTGATGTTCTGAGTCGTGTTGGGCCACATGGAGGTAAACGTAAAGGCAAGTGAGGAAGTTTGTAGCTTTCCTCTGCAATTAGACTGGCCATATATTAACAAATGCCTATTCTCTATTATATACATATATATTCTTGTTAAAATCAGTTTACTTTTCATACGGAGACTTCTGTTCACATCGAGTCTGTGTTTGTCACATACAATGTTCTATAACTAATCATTAAATACACACAAAAAGGAAAGAAACATGACAGTGGTATTATTAAGTTAAAATGTAAAAAAGGAAATATTAAGTTAAAATGTCAAAAAGGACATAAACAATATCAATGAGCTTATTTTAAGATGTATTTGTTAAAAATATATATATTGTGATACTCTCTCAATGAAAAAAAAAAAATAAAAAATAAAGACGGCAAAATATTCCCATATTTTTAACATAAAACAACTTCTTTTGGTTTGTCATGGTGTAAGAGGAAACCTACCATGAGAAACATAACATTATTTATTGCACTAACATTATTTTCAGATGATTTAGAACATTTCAAACATTGCAAATATCAGAACTTTTTGTTTGTAAGACTAATGGAATGCATGCCAAATGTATCTGCTTTTTATGGACACTAAAATGTGTCTGTTGGTTCAAGGTAAAAATATACTTACTATGTGGTATTAATGTGTGGTTGTTTTTTTTTAAACAAAGACCCCAGTTTGAGACTAATGAGAGACTGATGAGAATCCCATTAAAACAAAGAAACAAGTTGACTTAAAATGACTCAAAGTGAAAGTGACTGTCCGGCTTCAGATCTATATGCCATTCACGCCCGCCTCTCCAATCTCATAACCCTACAGTCTGTTGAGGCGCTTACCGTGGACCCGCCCCGTCTGCAGAGGGGGCTCAGGGCTGTCCCGAGCACCCGAAAGTGGGAGAACACGTGTGGGACAGGCTGGGAGGATCAGACACGGCCCAGACAGGCACATCTGTGGAGCTGAGAAAGACTTGAGGATCACAGCCCGAGAGATACAGGAAGAGCAAGATTTATGCAAGATGGCTATATTTTCTGGTTCAGTATGGTTGGGTTATTTTTAAATATAAAAGGTCATGGATGGATATGGGATTGATCCTTACAAATCTGGAAATTCGCTTTGTTTTAATATTTTGTCGATCAATCTTTCTTTTCTGATGGTCGCCATGTTGTCGGAATTGTAAATCATTCTTATTACGCAGAAACATATGGTACGCAGAACATTTTTGTTCAACTGCAGCCTCAATATAGCCAAACTCGGGACTTATCATATTTAGCTTTTCTTTTTATATATATATATTTTTTTTTTTTTCATTGGATTTATTTTATTTTGTATTTTTGTTTTTTACCAATTGATTGTTCCTGCTAGTTAGTACAGAAACCACATGCTGATTGAATTTGACATGTTAAGTTATTGTTAAGTAATTGGTATCGTAGCTGAACTCGAAATTAATTTGAAAATGTATTTAAAAAAAATAGCAAGTTAATGTCTCTATTAAAACATATTTATATGAATGAAATAATTCAAATTAACAAACAAATCCTGCTAATCTGGTCTGGCGGAGTATTGCTTACAGCTGAATACCAGACCTGCTGAGTGCACTACATCCACCATCAAATCCTACATCCCACATCCCAGTGTCCGGTCTGCTGCATCACATGTAAACAGTCCAGAATATCAGATCCCTTAGATAGCCAAGAATAAATTAAATATGATGCTCTGAACATTTCACTGAACATACTTTAATTTGTGTTATTTATGCCCATGAAGGTTGTTTTATAATGATTATCTCATCCGTATGGGGGTAGATACATGACCCCAGTGCAGTAGTTTTGAAGTTTATTACGGGTAGTTACAAGTTTCTCCACCTGATATTTTGGCAAGATCACACCTCTTGTTAAGAAATCCACATCCTGCGCTGTCAGCAATTGTGCCGACAGGAATATGTCAGGAAATGAGCTTCGCGGTGCTCCCATTACAGCTGAGATTGGGGGTAAAATTCAGGCCTAGGTATGTTTCTTGTGAGGAAACACGATAACACAATTAAAATCTCTTTCAGCATAATGTGTGACTTTGATACCTATAGCAGACCAGACGGACCTTATACGGTACATTATCATATTCAGTTGTCGACATGAACATCTCCAGTCATTTTATTATTCCGTTTTGGCTTAAATCAACACATTAATGACAAAAACATTATGCTTCGGCTTCAGAACGGCGTCCACCTTGTCACTTCCACTTATCGCGCTGGAGTAGCTTGAACAGCTGAGGCCAGTGCACCGCTCTGAACTCACGCTCTCACTGGGGGATTCAATCATCGACGTGATCACATTTGTCACCTGGAGACCCAAGTAATCCAGCAACATGTCAGAGATGATCAAGAGGCGCAGAGTAAAACAAAAGGAGCATTAATATGTGGACTTATCTGTCATCACGGTGGGAAGAGAAGAGAGCTAGTGCGGGTTTTTTCCCCCTTCCTGGATAAGGTTTAGGGTCTGTCGGCAGAAATGTCCGATAAAATTAAAGGTTAGATGGCCGACCTCTTCACCTGAGAGAAAACAGCATCTGACAACATTGCTGCTAGAAATCACACTGTGGCCCAGAGGTCAGTTTAGATTTATCTTTTCGGTGGGAAAGTGCCTTTTGTGGCAGAATGGTGCTGCGGCGAGGGTAAACATACACAGCCATAAATCTGCAGCAGAGTGTTCCATGATTTTATGCGTCTCTCAACTGATCCACATGGAATTTAGAAGGAGAGTACTGTTGTTATGAGGCGGAAATTTACAACTCGAGTTTGATAAAGAAAATGCTGAACACAAATGTTGATGCAACAATGAAAAATGCAAAAATAAATTATGATTCATTCATTTTCTACAGCTTGTTCCCATTAGGGCTGCCTGGACTATATCCCAGTGACTTTGGGCCTTAGGCGGGGTACACCTTGGACTGGGGCCAGCTTGTTTTAGTTTTTAGTAAACATTTGATATATTTGAGACACTGCATCTGATTTTTAATATCTTACAAATGTGAAAAACATAAATATTTTCATTTAAACAGCGGTCTAAACTTTCCTTAATTTGTCTTCACGCCCCTGCTAACAACAAAGAGCATGCTAACAACACACCAGCATTATTTCCTGACATGGCTGACAAGGTAACAAAGAAGATTAGGTGAAATTTAGATTAACAAGGCCATTATAAGGAAGCTCCTCCCTGAAGGCGGGTACATTACAGGGTACATTACAGAGTACATTACAGAGTACATTACAGAGTACATTTCAGAGTAGCATCAAATCTTAGTTCTCAGACCCCAGATTGAGAATGAGTTGTGAAGTCTTGATTTTTAAGACGACTACACTTGAATCTTTTTCTACAATAGTTTCTTTAATTTCACCATGTGGTCTAATCACTTCTGTATCATTACTTAGTCAAATCAATATCTAGTTTATAGTAATTTTAGTATCTATTAGTATCTGGTCATCACACTCTTCTTTTAGATCAATCTGTAAAGGCGCCTCAGCGATTTGGGGAAGGGAAGTGCAAAGTTTTGTTAAATCCAGTTGAGAATAGAGCACAATCGAACACTTGACAAATCCCTTAAGTGCTTCCATCTGTGAGTTAAAGAACAAAAAACTAAATACTGGTACTCTCTATTTCTGCTAAACAAAAGACCGAAGTACGTCTGCCTGTGTCTGCATTTCTGATGTTATTTTGTTCGGGCTCTTGACCCTTGGCGTCCGTCCAAACATCAATGCTGCCCAGTGATTGGTCCGATCTCCAGCTCTGGAGATGGGGCCTCAGCATTGTTGCCCCGCGGGTATCGCAGGATGGTTCACATGCAGAGAATCACTTTCCCAGCGATCAATAGAGTATAACTAATGTTTCTTCATCATCAGGTTACACTAAAACAGGCCACACGTGACTAATCCTATAATCTAGACAGTGTTCCTCTGCCTTTTCTATCAAACACCTTCACCAGACAGAGAAAATAAAAAGAATAAAACATAGAAGCGATGACATTATGCAATTATCCTTGTATTTCTGCCTTAATGCCAGGCTCCGTGTTCATTATCAGCCTTCCACAGCGACTCCAAACACACACGCCTGTCACGGAGGCTGCTGTGACCTCATCTCAGACACACATTATGAAGATCAAGTGTCCGCGCTGAGTAAATGCCACTGTGTAGCAGGGGATTGTATGAAGATCAGGCTTTTCTATCAGCCAAAGCGCAAATCCATCTCCAGATCCGGGGGTCAAATGCTACGTGCATGTCATCCGGAACTTTCTGACGTCTTTTGAAATGACAAAGTGTGCAAATATCAGCGCGGTGGAACGGTCTATATCGTGTCTTACGTGAAGGATGATGAGGTGAACTCCTCCCATCTGCTCCTTCACGCTCCCTGAAGGCATCTTGGGGTTTACACGACATTTTGCGAACACTCTTTGTCTCCTGCAGTTTTCATCACTATACAATTTTTTTTCTTGCAATAAAAAAATATGTTTCAGAGGTTGAAAGTCAAGATTGTCAAAGTAGATCCTTGAATGTACCGGCATGAGTGGCATAGGAATGGTTTTTTGAAGAAGCAAACAGGATCATTATAAGAATGTTCTTTGGTTGCATTAAAAAAATATTAATAGTTCAATGTAATGTTCAAAGGCCAGAGTGAGTTTTGCAATTGCGCTAATGCTAACAACAACAACTAGCATGCTAACAGCGTACTTTATGGTTTTCGGAGTATAAAACGCTCTATGATTAGATGCAGATTGGAGTCTCATGTTATCACTAAGAACTGCTTTTGCAACATAAATGTACTGGAGAAAACATTTAGTGTAAAAGCAGTTATCGGTACTTACAAGTAAATGTGTAAAAAATAAAAGCAGTGACTGTACTAGTCGGTGGTGTTGTGGTTTAAGGCATTGCACATATGTGGCCGAGGGTTTGCTTCCTGGCCTCAAAGGGTTGTTGAATGTCTCTACCCTCTCTCTCCCCATTTCAAGCTAAATAAAGCCTTCTGGTCAGAAAAAAAAAACTTTAAAAATAACTCTTAATACATTTGCTTTCACTACAACTATGTCCATCTACACGTAATGATGATGGATCTTACCGAATGATTTGCTGATATATAATTCTAAGCCTGAATTAGAAAAATTATTTTACTCATAAGATCTCCAAATTCCCCTTTGTGAATCTTTTATACTTCTAATATGTCAACAAAACAAAGTAAGAGTTTAAACCTGGCTCTATCAGTTTCTCAGATAAATATGTTATATATTATGTGAAAACACGACATGGTGAAAAACTTGTAATACATTTTCTATTTACATTTATATACGTAAACTACAAGAAAAATGAATATTTGTAAAAAAATAAAATTAAAAAAGTGTGTTTCGTTTTAAACCTGGAAATAGAGTAGAGAGTGGCTGGGGAGGCTAATGGTTTTGCTGCTGTGAAGACTAAGAAATAGAAATATAGTATGATTTTTTTCCTTCTGTCTAGCGTTATAAATGTTGTAATGTTAGAAACCCCCTTTTTATGCGCCAGAGAGGTCCTTACACCATCAAACCAGCCACATAGCAAAGATGTCCACGACCACACGACACAGAAAATACCAGGGTTCACCTCAGAGCGAAAAACAACACATGAATTCAGGGATTACACGTCACAATCGCAGTGGGCCGCAAGAGACTACATTACTACACGTCTATGAGCCAATGTCGATGAGTACGAGTGGGAGTTTTACCCAGCCAGACAGCTAATCTGAATACCGCCAATGGACTTGGAGTGTGTGAAATGAGCTTTCTCTGCTATAACTTACTGGCCCTTTGAGAATAAATATTTCACCATTTTACCGCCGCCTCTGGGCTATACAACCTCCCGCACAACAGGGATATACATTATAGCTGGTGTCGGGACATAAAAACATGTTCAGCAATGGGTTCGCTGTGATTATTAAGGAACAGAAGGCAAGAGGAACAGCGGGGAAGAACCAAAATGCTCTCCAAATGTCTCAGCAGAGATGTGATAATGGCTCGTGTCAACACTGGGCTGCGCTGTAGTGGATTGTGACCTGAATAAATAGGGAATTAAACATGAAAGTTGCTCTGGGAGAAGGATATTTGGATGTAAATATGGAGATGTATTGTTAAGATCTTTTTACTGTTGGAAGAACTTTAAAGCTACTTGATTTTTCTTCATGTTGTTGAGCAAAACTGTTTCGCCCGAGTATAGATATGATGTAAAAGCAGCTTTTGGAGTCAAAATGAGCCCTCAGTGTGCTGTCTGCATCTAATTGTTCAGTGTTTTATCATCCATGAACTAGTGATGTGACAATAAGATAATTCAAGGTACGATCTTATTGCAATATTGTGGAGTAGTTAACAGAATTGCATAAATTATATATGTTCCTCCCTTGACAAGCCTTTAGTGTGAATCATTACTGTCATTCCAATAAAAAATGCTAAAAGGTTTTATTACAGACTCATTGGAGAGGCTTTTATTCAGGAGCGCTGTAAAGCCCGAACAGTAAGGTCGTCTGGTCTAAACATAGCGTGCAGTCAGATGCATTTACTTGTCATTGCTCTTGCCATTTTGAACTAAATCAAACTTTTCTCATCTCAGACATCATTTCATGCGTTGCTCATTGATTCAGTAAAAAACTGTTGTTTTTCTGTCCCTGTGATCTTTTTCCTTCTTTTTACCCTTGAAGCTGCCATGTTTGTTTTGATACGGACAGACTGTGTGTGTCCTTGATTGGCTAATCCACCTGTCAATCATGTCCATCTGAACTCGGGGAGATTATGGAGTGACCAAACTGACATTGAGTTGTATAAGAATAATAATACAGAGATAAATCATTCTGGATTTTAAAGGTAACCCCAAACCCTTCATCTCTTTATCTACCTGCTGGACATGACCTTGGTGTGGCATAAATGCATCTCTTATTTTATAGTGTTAGAAGTGCAACATTAGACACACAGTACCATTCAAGAACAATCTGTATTGAATACTAAATAGGTTATAATGTTTGGTTTTGTATTTCCATCTAATTAATTCTACCTGGGTCTAATATATAGACCCAGATAGAATTTTGCAATGATTGTGCACTGCAGGTAGAGCGTTAGACTTTACCATATTTATTCTACAGATTTTATAATAATGACTTTATGAAATGTGTTTGTAGACGCCGTGACTAAAAAACTAAAAATGTCCAGGAAAAGTCCAGGAAATGTTTTTCCAGCAAAGTGTGGGAACCCTGAGAATCCACACCTGTAACTATAAATACCTTTTATGCCATACTGTGTTTTCCAGGCAAAGCAATGACATCTGACAAGTAGGTCAAGCAGAAAAGTTACATGGAGCACTTTTCTGATCCATCACTGAAACCACTGTTTCTGCTACATCCCACCCTGAGGTGACCGAGGAGTGAACATGCCCACAGGGATTGATTGAATCGATTTTAAACATGAACAAAATACATGCATCTGTTGCCATTTTATTTTCCTGAGCGCTGTGAGACATAATGCTGCGTTAAGAGGAGTCACTTCATAAAGTCCGGATTCCCTGAGGAGCTTTTCGGTGGGTTGTAAGTCAAAGCTGCCCAGGTCTAGCAGCACCTGTGGAATAAACACTGGATTTATGACATGGGAGTTTCGGCGCAACACGCAATAAAGCAGGAACAGAATGAGAAATATGAATATACTGCAACTGGGGGAGTAATTTTCTGTCTGTGCAAAGTCATATACCATCTGCGTGTCCAGTAGGCTTTTCCAGACGCATGGACATCCCTTATATGTAGTTTGGCTTCGACCAGTTGGTTTTATGTCTTCCTCAAACGAGACATAGTAAGATCAGTTGATAAGAATCATGGAGTGAGCTGTCATTAACTGTATGGACAAAACATATATGGTGCAACTTTATCTTTAGGTCAATGCTTCACAGACTTTTTTCTCTTACGTGGGATATATACTTGAGTGACCTACTTGCAGAATGCCAGTTACAAAAACTATTGTTCACTGCTGCGTGCATTTGACGTTGCGGGTTTATGTTGGTTCCGGCAATAAATCTCGTCCAATTACCTGAAAACCGTTCTAGATGGCGATGTCTGGGGAAAAAAAAGACTCCTTGAGGACTCTTTCCACAGACGTGCTGCTCCCCTGAACCCGCAGTGCTCCGAGGTTAGTGGTAGACTCACTTTAATCACTTTGGAATTCTTGCAGTACCGGCACACCAAACATAAACCCACCGTTAGCCCCGAGATATCATAAACGCAGTATATCTGTATTAACATAGCTTTTTTTCATCTTCCTCTAATGCCAACATTTACCTGAAATAATAATGATGATACACTTTATTTCCAGAACCGTTTGACTTACTGTCTTTGTTTTGCTTGCCCCATTATTTACTTTTAGTAAGGCCAAACTTGAATATGTAACGTATGCTTAGTATTCCACCGGAACCAATTCTTATTTTTGACCCAGATGTTCACTATTGTAGAGTCAGTACCAATTTTTAGAACTAGGATTAAAGATGGGTGGAAGGTGATGGAACCATAAATGGGAACCAGCCCATAAAAGGGGTGTAAGTGCTCCTCTCCTCTGCACCTCTCCTTTCACCCCCTCAGCTGTCTGCAGTGGGACAGCAGAGAACCGGCGCTTGCTTAAACTCATTCTGTGGGACTTTCAAGCTGAGCAATCATTTCACCACATACAAGAACACATCATAATGCTGGTCAAAATGAAACAATTATATGGACGTTTACGCTTCCCCTTGTGTTCTGTGAAAATGTGCTGCGTTATGTCCTTCCACCTCGAAATGTCCTTCCACCTCTTGCACCACTGGTCAGTAATGCCAGTTGCAAACATGATAATTCGGTTTCTTGAGACCAAAACAGGAAAAAGGAGCATTTGGTCCACAGCTTTGGTCCAGATGAGTCATTATCAGGTTGTTAGTGTGTCAGAGAGAGCAGAGCAGTTAGAGAACCAGTGACAAATGACTTCCATGGTGACCCCGCCCTCTCTGTGTGTATCCGCTGGACCAAACCAGGGAACCATTAAGAAAAGAGCTTAACCCCTGAGGTAAACACGAAAACAAGCCTGGACTATCAGAACAACCTGCTGATAATGATAAGTTGGGTTGTGTGTGGTAGAACATGCATTACATCATAGTTATAGCTGTTTGGGTAAAGAGGAGATGTGCATTATTTTAAATATTTTAAAGGGACAAATCATATATACATGAGAGGCCTGGGAGCTTGAAGGTTCTTCAGTATCTTTGCTGTTCCTGCACTGCACTTTTCTGAACCGAGATGTCTGATGTTTTTCCTGGGATCTGCTCAAGTCATTCCTCCAGTTTGGAGGGTCACTATTGGGATACCCTAAGTGCTCCCATCACTACGGGCACCACTGATACCTTCACGCTCCAGGCCTTCTCCAGCTCCTCTCTGAGGCCTTGGTATTTCTCTAGTTTCTCATGTTCCTTTGTCCGGATGTTTCCATCTCATGGTCCTGCAATGTCCACCACCACGGCTTTCCTCTGACCCTTGAGACCACCACTATGTCTGGTTGGTTCTCCATTACCATTCTGTCTGTATCTGGAAGTCCCAGAGGACCTTGGCTCGGTCGTTCTCCACCACCTTTAGGTGTTTCCCACTTTGTCCGGGGGTCTCCAGCCTGTACTCTGCACAGATGTTTCTGTACACTATGCCAGCTCCTGGTGATGGAGCTCCATGTATCATATGATTTGTCCCTGTGTGTGTGTGTGTGTGTGTGTGTGTGTGTGTGTGTGTGTGCATATTTTATGTATATAATAGATATATAGATATACATAGATGGATAGAGAGAGAATATAGATGTATATAGATATAAATATATAGATAGATATAAATATATAGATAGATATAGATATAATAATATTTTCCTTCTTTTACGCTTGTTTCATGAATCTTGTTACAAGGTCATCTTCTCTAAGCGCTCACAAATTACTCTGTTTCAATTTTCCCCACATGCTTATGTAACAGAAAATAACCCTGAAGTATCCTGCACAGTTTAAGTCCTTAATCTATCATCGAGCTCATCAGATTGTGTTCACAACAAGCGCATGGTTCTATCAGCATAGCATTCACGTTGCCTAATGGCTTCATTTATTATTTTGTAATTGTTTGTTTCCATCGACAGCAGAGGGCAATCATACACCTAATATGGCATTAGAAATTCAGGTATAGTTTTTAAAATATATTTTACATAAGTGAAATACTATTCAAGAGATAAACAAAATCAAGTTTGGGATTTAAAGCTACAATAATACTTGAAATGCCTGTTTGTAGCCTATTCTAACTTGTTCAGCTCAGAACCTCCAGAATTCCCCCACTGAGCCGCAGAGGCTGCACTAGCAGGAAGTGAGGATTCAAATCAAAGAGAGCTATTTTACTTACACCTGGTTTTAGACGTAGGGAACTGGCAACCCAAATGAGAGGCTTTCTGATTGGGTGATTGTCTTGAATAAAAACATGAATAAAAACATTAACAACGTGACCATCATGTTGAATGTTGTTGAAATTAAGAATAAAGCAACATTACAATTGCACTATACATTTTAAATACTTTTCATTACTTTTAGTAAAGTAAAAAATGTTCTATTTGAATGTTCATATTAGTGTTCGACACCATCTGCTGGCGAGAGCGGGAAGTGAAGTATTTTGCACCGACTCAATGTTGAATGATCATTTCCTTACAGAGAATGAATGAAGTTGAAACCAGGCAAGTAAGTCTGTTCAGAGTGATACACCTATGCCATAACATGATCTCTTAAACATGTGTGAATGAAACTAAATACTACTTCAGGGATATTTCTGAAGTGCAACCTAAATTAGAACCTGATTTTAAAATATGTAAATGTCTCCTTGAATTGTATGGCTAATGTTGGTTGAGTAGTTCTGTGAGTTCCGCATGATTGGAAAATCGCATTCACTGCATGTTTGTACAGTCACTGTTCTGAGAGGCACTTAATCACACAAGAATGGAGCAGTCATTCCACAAATCAAGAGCGCTATGGCCTCTTGAAAATCCGAAAATCGTGTCGTCTACACCCACCCAAACTTCAGTTCTCACTCTAATCAAAAACAAAAGGTGAAAGATTGTATTTTCTGTCAAAATTGGTTGAAACTCCACAGACATATTGTTTGGTTTGATGAACAAAAACTGGAGACAACTACATGCTTGGGGTAATTTATATATTTGAAATGTCTTATTTGTCTCAGCTTGTTTTTGTGAATAGATTTCATTGAGTATTTAATTATGTTCATAAAATACAATTGAATTCAACTTTTTTGTGAGAGTCACAATGGGCGCACATGACTGATTATTCCTCTGCATTTGAACGTCGTTAGTTTGAAAAGCCTATGGCATTTTTATAGGCACTCAATCAACATATTGCAAGGTTCCAACTTCCAATCTGACTCTGCCAATTCCCACCAAATTTCCATAACACATTCTAACTGACTGGGAATAACATAAAACTTTCAAATCACTCACAAGCTTTAGTGTAACGTGTAAATAAAGCCACTTTTCATTTGCCTCTTCACACCACATCGTGACTTTTCTTCCATGACTTCACTAGACCGACTGAAGTTGGCGTGCTGTAGGTCTGAGATCAGCTGTCACTCAAACTGTGTGGGCGACAATGGCTTCCCCTGTACTTAATGTTCCACTTTGTCAAGCCAAACTCTTGCAACGGCTTTACAGAAATCATTATAATATTATTTACTTGACAGTTTTTTGAGCGCAGAGAAGCAAAGTGCCACAAGAGAAAATGCCATAGAGGATCCCATAGTGTTAAAAGATAATATTTAAAATCAGCCTTTTAGAAGATTTATAAATTACTAGTTGTATATACACATTATACATTAAAATAGATATTTACACTGAGGTGACACAAGCAGCACCACAGAACTACGCCTGTCACAAACGTGCAAACAATTAAACTATGATAAGCCACAGACAAAGGCATTTTAAAGCAGAATTATTCCAGCAAATCTTTCTGTATTGAAACCATTTTGTGAATAAAACTGCAATAAAGCTGCCATACATAGTAAAATGAAATACGTAGGTAGTAGTTGTTAGTATCTATGAGTTACAGATGTTAATTATAACTAAAGCTAAAATGTTAGCATAATACGAACAAAGCAAAAATAAAAAAAAAGGTTCCACACTAATGCTAATCAAAGTACATACAATTTCAACTGAAAAATACTGAATGATAAATACACATGATTGATGACAGGCCAAGACAGAACCTTCAAATGTGTTAATCTTTTTTCAAGTCATGCTACATTAAACTTTGGAATATTCCACAGTAGGGAATTAAAATAAAACTAAAAAATGCCTTTCCACATCTGTAACTTGGCCTGGTAGCATGGCTTACTTTTTGGAGTTAATAATGAAGTTAAATGTCAAACTGTGCAATATTCAAGGCTAAGCAATAACATGCTCCTTTAAGTAGCAGGTGGCAGACCCGCCACCATTAACATTACATAAAGCACCTTTAACATTGTTGAAATCGATTCAAAAGAGCAGAAACATTCTTTTATTCTAAATACACGCAACTGTAATACCCAAACCTTGGCTAAAATCAAGTACAAACCCAGAAAACGCATTTGACTGAGAAAAGACCTTTACATTGGCCTTAATTCTTTCCAGCCAGTAGGGTCCAATAACAATCCTTCCCTGCTGCGTGTGGGCGGGACCTAATTACCCTGCCTTTACATGCGGCTGTGGCGATAATATGACCATTTCTGCCCTCTTTACCACATCATAAACCTTCTGTTCTCTTGCTCCGACCCGATACTACGCAGACACCATTAGCATCCACCTTACCCATTAGCCTGCCCCTCCCCTCTCTGGATGGGCCCCACCTGCTTCCACTCAGCCCCTTGCTCTCTTTGAAGTGCAACATGTGCAGGGGCCTTTGTGCACTATACGCCCGCGGCCGCTACGGACCATTTTTTACCATTTTCCACTTTGCCATTGTTTATACAGATTATCTATGGCTGGCTAATGCAAACTGTTGGATCATCTAAATGTATGTGAACGCCCCTAATAGACCCTGCCAATTGGTTCTGGAGGAAACTTGTTGGATGCTGCACGGCAAGTATACATACGGTCACCCTAGCTATTCGTCAAAAGGATTACGTTGGACTGCAAGGGTTGTTCCGCGAATCAAGACTTATTGCTTTTGGGAGCCTTACGATGTAGGTGCATGTTGCGTTGGATTTACACGAGGCTTCTGCTGCGTATTTGCGAGCGAAACGTGAAGCCTCGCCCAGGTTCTCGAAAAGGTTGAGGGATATTGTATGCAATCAGTGCAGATTTTCGAGGGATGAATAATCAAGACGGCAAGTTTTATTGACGTTCCGAGATTAATTGTACGGGCGGACTCGCACCGCCGCGGAATATTGACGAAGGAAAAATTGAAACGTAATGCAATCTATATGTTAAGCAGATTAGAATAGAAATTTGAAACAAGGCCATCGATCGGTCTGGTTTTAATATGTCGGCAGAATATAATAGGGCTATTGTATGTTACGGCTAAGCGCGGTTAAATGTAATGTCAACACACCTCGGCTTAAAGGTGCTTCATATTTCTCCGTTAAGCCGTGTCCAATCGTGTAACTATGATAAACAGTGGAGAGTTGGGAGAGGAATAGCGGTGTTGACACGTGTGGCCGCAGGTGATAATGCAGTGAAATGGACCCACTTGGATTTTTGATAACGTTTTGTAAGTATCCAAAAGAGAAACGCGAGATGCCGTGTAACTATGTGTTAACTGTGCAAATTTGACATGGAAGATTGACAGCAGATGTCGTACAGTGTGTGAGAGCACGGCGTTGTACGTCGTTCATAGTCCAACATGGAAATACAAAGGAAGTTTTTACCGGGTCCATGTGATATAATGTTAGTCTTGTTAAATCAACAATATTATTTTCTTCCTTTTTTGTTAGTGATGGAAATTATATAAATAATACAAAAACAAATAAAGAGAAAGGCAAAACCAACAACAGAACAAACAAAATAAAATGTAATTAAAAAAAAATGTATGTTTAAGTTTACAGAACAACATAAGAGTAGAAAATCTTCTATTTTCTTATTTTTGGAAAGAAAAGCAGATCATGCACCCATTGCCCAAACATTGCTTAAAGATTATTTAACAATGAGCTAAAAATGAATGGCCTAAAATTATATATATTCTATTATCCAATTGCAGGTGTTTTTTGCAAAACAAAAACTAAACAAAAACACAAAAACTGACTGTGAGCGGGTTTAAATCTCCTCAGTGTTGACCTGTTATCCGACCAGGCTAACCAGACTGGTAGCAACACATGCTAGTCTCCATGGCGATAGACAAGCCAACATGCTCCTGACAATGGCCCAATGGCATTGGGTTGAATGCAAAACACAAAAATAAAATAAAAAACCTAAACCTTTGAATGCATTTTGAAAGACGGTGCATGAGATGGTGAAATATACAAACAGTGATTTTTTTGGCCTGTAGCTCATTGGAAATCCCTTAACATTTGGCCAGAACACTATTTTTTGATGGCTTAGAAAGATTTCCATATCAACATAGATTGGTAAAAACGTTTCTACATGACGTTTAAGTAACGGATATTCAATACAATAATTTGCAATCCCCACAGGTCCGCAGGTGCAGCAACACACACTATTTTCACTGATTAGGTTTGGTTCGCACCAACTTATTCTGTAGATAAATTAGCATATTATCATAAACAAGTGAAGTGAAGTCATTGCAGAATCTTAAGTTCCTGCTCATACATTCCATCTGCCTTGCGTTTCTTCATTACAACCAACATTCCGGCTAAATATTTATTGGAGCATATTACAGGAGTTAGTCATGGGGTTATGCACAAGTATAATGTACATACTAATATGAAATGTACTTCTCAGGCCGTAGACCGTAATTAGCACAACAGAAATGTGCACATTTTCTTTCCTCACCTTTGATTTTCCAGCTCAGTGAAGGCGATAGAGTCACAGAACATATTATTATCACATACGAGAGGCTGGCAGCAGGTCTCAATTGACATTGCACACTGTGGACCATTATAGCAAGGATAATGGCAATCGCAAGGAAAAAATGATCCTAATGGCTATGTTTCATGATATGTTAGGTGCTGAGGCGTGATTACAAGAAGTGTAGAGTTGTACAAAAAGTTTTAAAGACAGGAAAGTGCCTCATATTTTGTTGTTCTTCTTTGAAGAAAACATAAAATACCACATTAAGGATTAAAACAAGGGAAAAACATCTTTGAAACGAGGAAGATACAAGAAACACTTTACAATGAAAATAAGAAGTAAGCAAGAAACATAACTGCATGGTAACTTAGTCACAGCAGGAATCGACAGAAGTCCCTTAGGTTCAGACACACATGAGGGGTGAAGTGCAGTGGGTACTCGATACCCTCCATACTCGATACCCTCCATACTCGATATACTCCATACTCGGTGGTGGTAAGCGACTTGTGTAAACAAAGCTGTGCCATCAGACTACCACCTATCACACATACACACCAGAATCACACTCTGCCATGTGGGTGAAGTGTCTTGCCCAAGGACACGACTCGCCGCTGTGTCACCCAGTGTTCCAGCAGTCTGTGGCAATATTGTGTCAGTCTCAGTCTCACAGAGGTAAGCCACATCGTTATTTATGGTCCAGGCACAATGATTAGCTGTAAAGTAAATCACAGGATATCCAATTACTGCTGGGACTAGACCAAGACTAAATCTGATCTGAAACAGCTCTGCTGATATTTTGTGACAGAAATATTTATATTTTCTATTATAGAAATATGTAAATGATATGTATAATATTAGTTACAGTACTACAGGGCTGTGGATTAAATCCACAGCCTTGTCACTACAACCTAAAAGTGAGCAGGAGTTACATTTTGTACAGTGCCATCTTTTAATTTAAGCTGCACTCAAGTGTTCAAAAAACCCATAATGTCTGTTGACAGATCATCAAGGCCAATCGCCATTATCTGCCCGACATGTATCGGTCTATCAAGAGACACACAGAACCATTGAATTTGCTCGTTTCAGGTCTTTGAAACAATTTATTTGGACTCATATGTGATTATATTATTATTATTATTATTATTATTATTATTATTATTATTATTATTATTATTATTATTATTATTATTATTATTATTATTATTATTATTATTATTATTATTATTATTATTAATAATAATAATAATAATAATAATAATAATAATAATAATAATAATAATAATAATAATAATAATAATAATATTATTATTATTATACTGGCCTATGTTTTCATCGAAAAGGTTTGCTCACAAATAGCATTCATGGTCGGGGCTCCTACAGGTACTGTCTCCAGGAACTACATTTTCTTTTGTCAAGTTTGGAAATCGTGACGAAAGAAAATTTCTCAAAAATATCCTGAAAGTACACTGAAAGTTAAATGCTAAACAAATATCATTATGACGGCAATAAATGAACCTCACCAACCCTTCTTTTCTTTTGTCTAATTGTATCTTCTGGGATTACTTTCTACTACTTCTTATTATGCTCCTATACCGTTTACCTCATCCAAACATAACGGCTATTATCTAACGCACATTCAATCTGCATAAAGTATAATTAGTCAATCATTACATTGCGGTAATCACATTTGAGAAGAGTTCTTGTGTTGATTCGCTGCGGGGAACCTTGAGGACGAGCCCCCGTGCTGTTCTACTGCCTGATTTGCAGACACCAACACAAAAAGCACAGCTCATCCACCTCCATGTTGTGATTTATTCAAAGTTACTGAGATAATCTTGCTCATAGACATATCATCTGCATGCACACGTGTCTCCTGGGTCCCAATTCATTTCTTTTCCATTGTTGCTAATCCCTTTCACCGGATTTCCCCCAAGAACCCAGAATCATGCCGCGGCTCCACTGATGGCTGGGCTTTGAAAAGGTTGAAGTAATTTGCCTCAGAACAAATGAATGTTTTACTCATCTGGTTCAGTATTAAGTTTAATGAAGCGCAAAAAGCTACTGACAATCTCGGGGTGGCTGTGTCCTTAGGGTGCAGGCCGTGTTGCACTTTGATGGGAAAGTGGGTGCACAGTCATGAGTACACAATGGCTCGAGACTGGTTTCTATTGGGACACTAAAATGTTTGTGGATTGGCAGATTTTTGCTAGTTAAAGGAGACATATTATGTAAAATGTACCCATGTTGCAGCACCGTCATGTTCCATCATCATCATCAGTGTACTTAAGAGGTTTTTTTTTTCATGCATGTTAGAATAATCCTGTGTATCGACTTGAATACTTGAAAATGTTTGTTTTCACCTAACCCATATCGCCGCCTACTGCTCTCCACTTTTAGTATTTAAAGAGTTCAAAAGTGTCACATAGCCATCTTCCAACAATAAGTTAAAACAATTAAAAAAATCTGCTGCTTGAAGCTTGAATTTCAGTTTTAAAAAGGAAGAAAACAAACCTTTTTCTATTTCTACTGTTTTAGATCAGCATTGCAATTTATAATAAAAAAATGTAAAATAAGGTTGTATACAATGTTATGTGTGTGTATATATATAAAAAGCATAATACATTTTTTTAATACTAAATTTCCTATTTTAGTTTTATTCAGGTTAGAAAAACAAAAGAAAAGTTTAACCATTGTTATTAGCAGATGATGCTAGGACTCCGCCAAATGCAATTAAAATGTGACCACAAACAATAGCTTCAGAAAGTCGCTCAGAAACCGGCCGACATCCTTAAGTATAAACCGTCTTGAGCTCTTGAGAAGGAGACACTACATATGCAGGATTA
Source organism: Eucyclogobius newberryi (assembly GCF_026437365.1). Classification (NCBI taxonomy): domain Eukaryota; kingdom Metazoa; phylum Chordata; class Actinopteri; order Gobiiformes; family Gobiidae; genus Eucyclogobius; species Eucyclogobius newberryi. The sequence goes on along the minus strand of NW_027315768.1, from coordinate 11,229,663 downwards.
GTCATCACTCTTTCTTTTCAGGACCTCCAAAACCCCCTGAAATCCCCCCCAACCTTCCGACTTCCCTTTACCCCGCTCTGGACCCCGTTCCCCACCACGACCGTGCCAAACCAATGTAAATTACAGCACATGTTCTCCTCATTAAGACTTACCTATGTACGTTCTAAACCTCACCGTAATCTCCCATCTCTGGTTTACGTTGCACCTTTCAATTTCCTGGAAACTTAATCCGCTCTGTTTCCCTGTGCCTCGGCGTAGCCCAGGAGAAAACGGAACAGGCGGCGGAATGGGAAAGGAAAATAAATTTTGCCTTTTGATATAAGTTGGATTAGGGAAATTGTGGAGCCATGCAAACACCATCCATCAAAAGATCAAAGAAGTTGCCGGAACGCGGGCTAACGTTGACTTTTTATCAACAACCTTTGAGAACTGTACACGGCACCGTTATCTGATTAATGTCGTGGAGATGTAAAGGCCTTCCCTGTGCTATGTTGTGCTAAAAGCAGTTGGGAATTTTAGATGTAAACTTTCCGACTAGAATCCGTGCAGGCTTAATTAATTTCATACTGGCTCCACATGCAACGCTTCTATATACAGTAACTCAAATTATACTGCAGGGTTTTTGGGTGACATTAAAGGTGTCCATACTGCAAAAAATAATGTATGACAACAGTTTTATAGTTGCAGTTTGAATGTTGTTCTACATTGGAAAAGCAAGGGAAATATATTTAGTTTGTACATACAGTTATTTACAGTTTATTTTGTTCTTCCTTGTTGTGCTTCCAATAACAGGGGAGAATGCTAATAACCCATGATGAAGCCAGTAAAACGTAAGTTGCAATTTCTCTGGCTGAGATAGATGCAGGTTTTGCAATTTGAAATTTAAAAAAATATATATACCGTGTTTTCCGGACTATAAGTCGCACCTTTTTTCATAGTTTTGGCTGGGGTGTGACTCATACTTATATTTATACGTATATACTTATACTCCGGAGCAACTTATATGTGATATTGTTATTTTCACACTTGCAACCGCATTTCATACTCCAGTGCCACTTTGTGTGTATGTGTTTTTTTCTTCTCCATTATGCATTGGCTGGTGCGACTTATACTCTGGTGCGACTTATTGTCCAGGAAATACGGTATATAATCTGCTATGCCTTCACAGAGACTACCAACAAAATATAACCAAAAAATGACTTTATAAGGATTTAAATTATGTTGTATCACAATCTCCCTTTGGAAACCCAGGTCTTAAATTACTTCCAAGTCTTTTTTTCTTTCTTTCTACATGAGCAGTCAGCTTTACAGACCCAGTTCCTCTGCTCCGTTGCACGTTACTAGGGAGGGCCAGTGTTTGTCCGCACGAGGTCCTCCGTATCCATAGTGAATGTGTTATGTTCATAGATAATATGTCCAAACGCCCACACGGAGCAGCAGCAAACAGATGAATAGACCCGCCAGTTAAAGCCATTAAACAGCTTTCCCTGATGCCTGCGAGCTTTATTTAACGTCACCAGACTGCACATTTCAACTCTGCGTGTGAGTAGGTGGTCTACTGTGGCAGCAGATGGTTATTTTTGAACTTGTGCATATGAAAAAAAAATCTTTCACAAAATCCGCTAAATAATCCCCCTGCAGGCAGACTTCACTGTTATGCTCTCAGACACAATTTCTCCCACACACAATATATGCCCAGAATGCTCAGTATGGATTTAAATGTATCTATTACTATCTTATTACTTAATTACAGGTGATTTTATTACAACAGCGTCACCTGCTCGACTCTATGGGAATAAAAAGGTTTAATGTGATGCTGTGGAAGTAGCTGATCCTCTACCAGAAAAGTTACAAAGTGCACCTTTAACTTTTACATTATTATTTAACAGTTTCAAAAAGCACCGGCAAATTATGGGACAATTGCAGCTGCAAAGAATAGCCTTGACATTTGAAATCAGGCCTGCAACAATCATTACACTAAACTGGCTTGATTTTAATAGTCTTTTCAGTAAAAAATTCCAATAAATTCTGCTGGCATTTCTTTATTGTGCATGCCTATTGTGGTAACCTCTGTCCACTCTATATTCCCCAGTCCTGGTGTGCAGTTACTCCTATATCCCCCTGTTATTACGGAAAGCAAGTGTTTCCAGTTTGACTGAGCCCCTAAAGCTACAACTGCCAGTCTACCTTCCGATCTACTGGAGCAGAGTAAAGGATATATTATAAATGATTTTTAAGGATGCCCCATGTGCCCTTAAGGGGGCTTTTTTGGAAAGTCGATCCCCTGTCCCTCTCACTTAGCACACTCCCTCGAATAACCACTTCAAAACACTCGTAAAAACGGCTAGCACGGAGCTTCTATTGAAAACACATTGGCCCATAATCTATGCCCTCTCGTAATATGAAAAGTTATCCCACATCAGTTTGAAGGTCAAGCAGCAATAAAATCAAAGACGGCAATTTGTCAACCACGCTAGGCTCTTGCCGAAGGAATGACGCCCGCTTGAAGGTTGGTTGTAATTTTCCTTGCTTCAGATGTAAATCATGATTTTTCCTATTACAGTGGAAGGCAGCCCTAGATACACATCCGGGTGATTTCTGTTGATTCAGAACGGCCTGCTAGAGGTTGCATGCCACAGTCAAGATTAGTGAGGTTAAAGAATGTACTGATTGATACTTAAACTAATATTGAAACTAGATACTTGTTTGAACACGTATCGATACAGTATACATCATGTAAATCACATAAATCCTAAAAAATATAAAATGGTTCATGAGTTTCCTATTATATAAAAAATATAATATTTTGTATTAAATAGTCTTAAATGTTTAATATATAGGGCAATTGTGCATCCCATGGGTAACAGATAATAATAATAATCAAAGGGATATTGAAATCATTAGATTACATTGCACCTTTTCCTTAGTATCAAAATCGATCTTTAATTTATCTTTTTCTTTTTTAATCTGGTCTAAAGCCAGACCAAGGGCATTTTTAGCACATTAACCTTTGCTTAAAAGACACATATTATGCTTGATTCCCTTTTTTTTTAGCTTTTAACCATGTTATGACATTGTTCCCTCATCAAAAACAAACTTGGAGTTGTATTTCAAGCTTGTTTGATGTATCCTGTTTAGAAAGTCCTTTCTCTCTGAGCGTTAAAACACGCCAAACACAATTTCCCAGATCGGCAATGTAATAGTCTGCATATAACAAAGCTTTGAGATCTTCTGTGCGGTTTTAAGTTGGAGGCAAAGCATTTGTTTATCTCCCCTAGGTAATTCCATCTGCAGCAGGTAGAGGGAGCCGAAAGTCAATTCCTGGCGTAGGAAACGCCAGAGTGACATGAAGTCATGCTGTTTTTTTGTAAACAATTTGTTCTAGTTCTTTAACATGAAATGCCAAAGTAAAAGGTACACAAGAGACTCAAGGAAGGTTCAGTACACTAACTTTTCGATGTTAAGTGCTACTTTGGCTAAGCTATCATATAACATTAAGAAAATAGTGTTTGGTCATACAAAATACAAAATATGTGGAAAAGTTAGTGAAATGTGACTCAATACAGCACCATTTTTGTGTCTCATTGCCATATGTATATTTTTGTATCCTACTTTATTAAAATGAAGGGATGAAGAAAAAAAACTGTCAAAAACTTGTAAAAACCTGTGCCAGTTTTTACAAGGAAGACAACATGATAAAGAAAATGTGGAAAAGACTAAAGTGAAAAATGTGGACAAATCCGACTAAAAATTGTCCACAAAAAATGAAAGAGAAAAATGTATTTTGAAATTCATTGTAAAAAGCCACTCCACTAAGCCACCGGGTGTTATGGATGATCAAATGAGGTTTCATTATTGGGTTATCAGATTATTCCAGTCATTCAGATTTTTCCTGGCCATGTAACCTCTGTTTTTATTTGGATTTTGAGAAGTTAATATATTATTCATTCCAGCTTTGTAGAGGCATATAAAACACACTTTAAATGCATTATTCATGGTGCAAAATGATAACATTTGTCTTGACAATTGCTTTATATTTTACTGTGGGAACAATTCAGTATTACACTAAAGACTGCTCATTGGGCATGCTGGAATATCACTTAAATGGGTTAGTGGTCAAAGCAGACCCTTATTAGTAAAAAATCTCTGTCTCCCCATTTCAAAAGGAAAGTTGCTGTTCCAAACCTAACTTCTCTATCTTCCAGGTGGCTTCACTGGACTCTATTCCCCAGGCTTTTGTTTGCTTTATCGGCTGCAGACTTGACGGGTTCGGCGGTGCCCGGCGACTGTCATCTGTCTGGAACATCTGGAAGAAGCAGCTTGTGTGAACGCAAGTGGATTTTGTGGATTTCTGCGGCTGTACCTGTCAGTCTGACTCATGGCGGCGCGGAACAGATGCTGCCGTCGTACTTTTAAACTCATTAAACTGCATCCTACACAGTGCCATGCTTGTCTTTCATTCGGAGTGACGTAGAAATATTGCTGCCTAAATGTGTGGGAGAATCAGATTCCAGCGGCAGTTCAGACAAATCAATCAACAATAGTATCCTCAATTGTGTTTGGCTCGACTCGAGAATACTTTTTTCAGTTTTTTCTTCACTGTAGAAGAGTAAAAAGATCCTCTTTAATGTAATGAGAAGAAAAGCAAAGGGCAAACGTTTCTCCCAACTGAGCTTTGTGGACACTTTTGTATCCATAGTTTAACAATGAGCTGGAGATGGGTCAGAATTCTATGGCAGAATTTGCTATTTCATAGTCAGATTGTAGATTTGTTGACCTAGATTTTGGTAAAATCATAATTACTGGGCCTATCCACAATAAAAAAAAAACAAACTCTTTGTTAGTACCATTAAACAAAAGGGAAATAAATTAGTTTGAAATTAGGTTCGACACAAAATGTTTGATTGTTTTCAGTTGAAAGGACTTGTAGTCAAAATGATTTATATGACAAGTTTGTGGCGACAATACCAAACAAATATTCATAGTAGTTGAAGTTCAACATTTGTGGATCATAAGTTTGGATAATTCTTTCCAAAACAGGGAATTTCCAAATGAAATTATGACATTAATCCAACTGTTATGTCTTCCGAAGAGGAAGCAGAGACTGTGGACTCGTCCATGACCTAAGCTGAAGTCACTGAGGTTGTTGGCAAACTCCTCTGTGGCAGGGCTCCGGGGGTGGATGAGATCCATCCTGAGTACTTAAAGTCTCTGGATGTTGTAAGACTGTCTTGGCTGACACGTCTCTGCAACATCGCGTGGTGGTCGGGGACCGTGCCTCTGGACTGGCAAACCGGGGTGGTGGTCCCTCTGTTCAAGAAGGAGGACCGGAGGGTGTGTTCCAACTACAGAGGGATCACACTCCTCAGCCTCCCGGGTAAGGTCTATTCCAAGGTACTGGAGAGGAGAATCCGACCGATAGTAAACCTCGGATTCAGGAGGAGCAGAGGTTTTCGTGCTGGTCGTGGAACACTGGACCAGCTCTATACCCTCCATCGGGTGCTCGAGGGTTCATGGGAGTTTGCCCAACCAGGCCACATGTGCTTTGTGGATCTGGAGAAGGCTTTCAACCGTGTCCCTCGGGGTGTCCTTTGGGGGGTGCTCCAGGAGTATGGGCAGCTCCCTGGGTGTATGGGCAACTCCCTGGGTGTTTCGGGCATGTCCCTACAGGAAGAGGCCCCGGCGAAGACCCATGACACGGTGGAGGGCCTATGTCTCTCGGCTGGCCAGGGAACGCCTCGGGATCCCCTCGGAGGAGTTGGAGGAAATGTCTGGGGAGAGGGAAGTCTGGGAGTCCCTGCTACCCCTGCGACCCAGCCCCGGATAAGCGGAAGAAGATGGATAATGATCAGGTGAATGCAATATGGAACATGAATACAGGTTGCTTAAAAGTGCAAAACTCTTAGCAGGTACACGATGTGCTTGCATTCATTAAAATGTTATTGCTGTGCCTGAAATGTTCCAAAGAAAACCTTTCTGTCTACTTTTTTCATTCTAAACAAAAAAGAGGCATTGTTCCCTCACTAAAAACATATCTGGAGTGGTATCTCGGCTTCATTCAGGCTTCTTTTTTAAATCTCAGAAAGCACTCAAAAAAGCAATTCAAAGAGCCCGGAGTGTGGTTTTTAAGTCCATAATACATTGCCAGACTCATTCTGAGCATTTCTACAGTCAAATTGTATTGATATTGCTAAAAAATAGAAAAGTAAAGATAAAGCTACTCAAGAGCATGTTTAAAGACCAGTAGCAATACAAATAATGCATAAAACTATATTTGTTCACTGGGTGCAGTGTTCTCGCTGGGCTGAGGTTGGAGGATGGTGGTGGGACCGCCGTAAGCGGCGCTCGCAAAAAGTACTTTAAAAATTTGCCCCCCGGCTCGATATGGAAAGCCAATATAATCATACTCGGCCACTTAGGAGCGGCGTATCGCGGTGTATTTTCCGACGCTTTTACAAAAAAAAGCGGCGCTTTTAACGCCGTGTGCCGTAATTTACACCAGACGGCGCTCCTAAGTGGCGGAGTGTGATCATATTGGCTTTGCATATCTTTTGGGTACCGTGCGATGGCCGTGGTGCTTTTCACACGCCTGCGGCGCGAGCAGGGTTATCTTAATACCTGGCGGTATCTTTTGAGCATGGCGGGGGCCAGCCGGAGAATAGCGACATCTTTTGGGCATGGCCGCAGCATGGCGGGATGCTGCGGGGGCCCGCCGCAGCATGGCAGGGGCCCGCCGCAGCAAAACCCCTCAGCGAGAACACTGGGGTGGAGTTCATACTTAGACTTAAACTTTATTGACACACAAGCAAAATTACATGGAAACAATAGCAAAAACGTTTCAATACATAACAAGCTGAAAGAAATATAATAAATAAGAGTAACAAAAATAAAAAAAAAATATTAAGTAGCATAAGTAGGAAGATCGTTTCAAATACGGTAAAAATAAGTATACATCGTATGTACACTAAGAATAGAATATACTTCATACTTCACTATGATTGGTTGATTCATTCGGTCATTCCCATAGGGAGGTTGACCAATTAAGAAGAGTGGGTGGAGGAAAGTTTCAGTATTTAATCATGGAGCGTCGTTAAGTAGAGAAACACTGAATCGATCTGACGGTATCAAGAAATTAGCAGATCATCACTGAGATGAACTCACGATCGATTTTTATCACCGCATCCCAGCCCGCACCCAGCCCTAATATGTCTGTAAAAACAAATTGAAAAAACAAAATACCGACATAAGTTACAGATGCTTCAATATCCATTCATAAAACCCAACACAACCGCAGCTATTTAATGTTTGCGCAAAAACGTAATTTAATTTACCAACAGCTCGACAGGCATACACGCTGAAAGTTATTAAAAAGAATGTAGAGGTCATCAGGGAATGTTCGCGCTCCAAACTCCAGTCAGCATGCGAAATGTAATTAGACTGATGAGTCCCTAATGTATCGTCAGTGCATCCCTGCCTTTCCTGCCGCTCGCTACGGCACTTAACGTAATACCACTCTTTTGGCACCGAGACCACTGTTAACCTCTTTCAATGTCAAACCAAAGCATCCGAACTGATTCAGTGCGTAATTATACTTAAATAAAACCCACTCGGGCTACTGTAAGATTAGCCCGTAAACATCCCGCGCTCTTTATCTTTAATGAAAGATCAATCGCTAATCTAAAATGGACACTTCGGGCTTGCATTGGGCACGGAAATCAGTCTTAGTTCATACAATACCCTCGTATGCTGAAGTAGTATAGGAAGCATATTAACGGTGAACTGCTAAACGATTCATGTACGCGGAGACGTTCAAGATGCATAAATATATATATTAGGTGCACGTTAGCATCAGCTATTTCCCGTTTATCGACACATGGAACTCGCGTTAAGATCAAAAATGTTATTCATATATTATAGTTTAAGTGCAGCGTAGACAAAGCTAATGATGAACAGTAAGTAGTTTCCTGTTTACTCTTTACGCTTTAGCCACACCACACACAAAACAAATTATTGGAATTACAGAACATCTTTTTGTGAATTGATGGGATCGGCCTTATGATTAAAAGGTATTATCAGTGTATGATTTAGAAGTTATCAGCTCCTTGACCCAATGTATGACACAATGACCAAACTTGAACCTCAAACTCAGATCTTCGGGTTGGTGGCACCATTATTGTATCATATTAAAACTGATTATAAAGTGTTAACAGGTTTTTTGTTCTGTTCCCAGGTCTTCAACATTACGTGTGAAATCAACAACAGTTGCAACGCAGCTTTGAAATGTTGTACAGGTGAAGTTTTAAGACAAATTCAAAACTATTTTATGTAAATCTCAGAAAGAACACAAGGATTATGACTTTGCACTATTTTGAGTGCAATAGGAAAAATCATTTTGGAGGCATTATCTGTAATTCACATCATATGTATTGGATCAGAAGTGTTGTTGTGAATGGAAAAACATTAACCTTCATATTTACCATCAACCACCCACATGCACAAGAAAATCGGTATCAAAGATGATACAGAAATCTTACAATCATGTATATCTGAACTATGTCTGGTTGCATCCTAATCAAGTACAGATCAAAACATAATCCAACAAAATCCTCTGCGGAGCCAGAATCCTCCTTAAACCTTCCTAAACGTTCACCACATGAACATTCACGGATCACTGTCGAAAATCTAAGTTTGAGCCGTTGCTTGAAAGATTATTTAATATCCAGAAATGTAGTATTCTAATTTTACTTTTAAAAAAACTTGAGCTTCTGAAAGATCTGGTTAACAAGGCCTCTGGAATGTTTGTGTTGGATTTGGATTCTAGAAAAGATGTCTATAAAACATTGAGGGCACGTCAGTCATAACCCTTGGTCTATTACCACTAATGGCCCCTGTTTTATTGAAGCAGTAAAGATAATGACTATATGGAAGATGAAATGCTGATTCCACATGAAACCAAAAGCTAACGTAGCAGCATCTTATGTTTCCAAATATATCTAGCTCTTAATATGTCTTGAAGCAAAGGTTTGGTGAATTACTGAGCAAATCCAGTTTGTCTTTGTCTGATCATTAGTACAAGTAGAAATCAGGAAATGCAGTGCAGAAATGTGTCCGTGGCTCACGTGTAAGACCGTACCTGAAGGTTGAAGGTTCTATCCCAGCTTTAACCACGTGCATGCTTCTGTTGTATCATTTGTTGTGTCATCGACTTCTGATGAGCGATTGCTGGTGGGAACAAAATGGCATAAATGGCATACAAGGTAAATAGATCATGAATTAAAGGCGGTATGGACGATTTTTCGGCGATTTGGGAACGCAGGTGGAAGTGCACATGCGCACTCCCCCGTGTGGACTGATACAACACACACGTGCGTTTGTTTATTAGCGCAAAGGAGCGCATCGCATCTCTCGTCTCCCGTAGATTTCTGTCCACTTCTGCGTCAGCTTGAACTGTCTTTCTCCGTCTTCATTTTGCCCCATACACTGAGGGAACTATATTATGATAGATCCATGCGCTTAGACACGCGGAAACGTGGGGACGAGCCTGACGCGGCTGCAGGTGAGCGATAGGTGCGTTTTATGATTGATACGTGGCAGGACAAATGATTTATCCACGCCACGAGGAAATATGATAAAAAAAATTTGCTGAAAAAAATCGTCCATACCACCTTTAAGTACAAAACGTTAAGCGTCATGTTAAGGCCCTTATGTTTTGTCAAACTGGAGTGAATAGTTGGGAGAGGTGTTCAACAAATTGTCAGAGAGCGTCACAGGGTCTAGAAATGTATGCTATGACAAAACCCTTAACCCTGTCCTTAAACTGATTCAAAGGAATGCAAGAAGTGAATGATAGAATAACATAATGGTACTGAAATAAATGCTTTATCGCAGAAACATGACAATATGAAGTTTGGACATTTGTAGACAGCGCAGTCAAATGATAGTTTACATGTTCATTACATTTCCCAACAAGCAATACTTGTCAGTGTCTACCTTCCAGTTCCATTTTCGAACGTTCATCCATTTATGTTGGATTTATGTTGGATTTGTGGTGCTTGATGAAATACAATTCGAATTCCAATCTCAAACTGTTGTGGCCAGCTACATTTTTGGTGCAATTTGTCCAGCAAACAGTTAGAGCCGATCAATAAGTCAATAATCTACACTAAACACTTCTGCGCACAGCAACGTTTTCAAATCAGGCTCTGACCGATTTCGCCAAAGTCGCCAAAACTGCAATGATTTATTACAGCCTAGTTTGTGATATTTGGAGGCTAACGCTTACTCTCCCAGTGAAAATGCATTGGAGCTAATTCATGGACCACTGCAAGGGCCCACGACCAAATCCCTTTTAGTGTTTTTTAACCGCTCAAGAGAGGGTAAAACGTGAGCGATAGACCACGTATTTACACCATCAGTTATGCATCCAAAAGTTTTCAGCACTATTCTATCACTCAGTTGTCAAAGCATGCCATCTCTATACTGTATTCTCAAAGCATGAGTCGACCGGAAGAGCCTCATGTTTGAAGTGACGCATTTACAGCTGTTATCCGTCAATTTTCTCCGTAGTTTTTTTCTGAATGATCCGCTCTGCTTCCTTTACTGTTGTTTCAGGCAGCGGTCTGAACCGTCACCAGGCTGTGAACCGCAATAAAACGCAAACACAGCCTCACTAAATCCTGCCGTCAGTTCTCTGCTCTGTTCTTCCTTTGTACCCCGTCCTGGAAACATCTGCCACATACTTCTGTCAGCGTGGTATAACATGATCAAATGTTTGGATGGGATTACACGCAATTGTTCTCGCACTATACTTTGAAAATATTCAATTTGCTTTTCAAGTGACAGTACAACCATTTTGGATATTTTCATTTACAGTACAGTAATAACATGGCATAAAAATGGAAATAGCAGCATAACTGATAGTGTATTTGTGATCCATGGCTATTAATCATGGACATCTATTACCAGGAAACAAGTATTTTCTGTGCCATGTTGTACTCTCGGCTAACAGTAGGTATTACAGAAAACCTTTTTAATTACACATGTTATGCTAAATATCCTTTTTGAGCTTTTACATGTTGTTTTTACCTCATCAAACTCATACCTGGAGGAGTTGCACTGGGCTTCATTCACACTTGTTTCATTAATTCAGTTTATGAGCCAATCTTATCTGATCACTCACAAATCACTCGGTTTCAATTTCGCTGGATTGATAAACAGGTAACAAACAAATCGTTCTGTGGCTAAATTGTGTTGGCAGCAGTCACTTGATTGTTCCAAATGCTTAAGTTGCGACGCATTGGCACTAAACAATTAGGGTTGTTCAAAAGTAGAGCTTTACTTTAAAACACAGTGATGTGAGAATGTGAGAAGGACAGAAACAGAACAAGGGATAATAATGCAGGATAATCACATTCTGCAATACTGTTTTGATATTTTAACCAAAAAAGTACCTTCTTGGTAAATTACTGTCTTGATATGGATTTGGGATTAATAATATCACCATGAAATACGAACATGAAGAACCTTGTGATTACCTCAATTTTACATTTGGTTACCAGGCAGTTTTCATCCTATTACGAAACAATACCCAACATGAGGTATGTTTTTGAGGCACAACACTGTACCACAAAAGCATATTTTTATGGACAAGAGACATGTTGTTAGCAGAGAGAACATTGCATATTCTTCAGACTTCCAGGTGTTTTTAGTCTATTCTTCAAATATGACAATAACGATGCAAACTGGTGCATTTCACAGCATGTGGGCTGGATGACTGTCTGACTGTGAGATACAAATGTCTCTGTACATCATAGAGAAATCAGCTATGGGAACTAAACTTGTCTTCAACAACCCGAGAAGCACACAAATACAGTTTTAAATGGTATAATTGCACTGCATGTATGGGTGAGATCAGAACGAGAAAAGGTCTGTATCAGGTCTAAACTGGGATCAAACCAGGACAAGTGTAAAAATGTTAAGAGTTGTTTCATTTGGAGCTTAGATTTTATACCTACTTGTCCATTAATTTAGTTTTTATTCATCTGGACATTTAGTCACACTTCATAATTACTTATTTAAATGACACTGCCTGTTCCCACGTAACACAACTTGCATAAGTGACCTAATGTGTTTCAAGCTTTTTAATTTCAATTTTGACAATGATTTTGATCACCATGACCTGGTTTGACATGAGTTTTATTGAAGCATTTACTAGATTAAACAAATGTTGGATTGATTTGTCTTGTTTTTTGTGCTTTAACCTTGAATACCCAATACATCTATATTTTAAATATTTAATTTAATCTGGCTTTGTAAAATATTGTTGGACACCTCTTCATTTCATTTTTATATAACTTGCATACATGCCTATTTTCTGTGTACACAATATGCCACTGTTGTGGGCCAGGTATGGACATGTAGGTAGTGAAGACGTTTAAATTAGGATGAAAACAATGACAGATATCTATAATAGATGTTCAAATGAAGATGTACTGCCTTTATGAACAAAAATGAGGGCACAACCTCACGACTGGTATACCTAAATACTTAAAAAATAAAGACACAGATCTCAGAGAGAGCCGCTGATCTCACCGACTTCCGATGGGTGTGATTGTGTGGCGGATTGACCAATCAGAGAAACGCATAGTACATGTCGAAACAAACATGGCTGCATATTATGTGTAAAAAAGGTTCATATTCCACAGGACTGAGAAAGAGCACGAGAATTAAACTCTTTGAATCAGATGCAACATAAAATGTGCTATAAATAAGTGTAGTCCCAGGCTGGACGTCCCGTCCCAGGCTGGACGGGCCTTTCAGTGTGGAGTTTGCAAAGCACAGCTTAATTCTTGTTTCAGAGAATACATTATAATTTGTTTAAAATAACAAACTACAAGACGTTTTATGTTCACCTACACTTCTGTCACAACCCCATGTTGTGGCCATGTGATATTATATTTTGGCTGGTGGGGTTGGATCCCTGGGGTGTCCTGCCCACACAAAGCTTGTTTGTGGGCCTTTCGTATTCTTTGTCGATGCCACTTCTAAAGCAAACAGAGCTGGGTGATATGATGATATCACATAGGTGGATTTATCCAGAATGGAGTATGCACTTCTTAAAGAAGCAATTGATTATATTTACTGTACAAGAATCATGAAAAATCTATATGTGGCTCCAAGAAAATTATGATATCATTTTAGTGCAAACTGACTAAAGATGAATCGTGCAAATGGACATGCAGGATAGATATTAAAAAGCATACATAACCTAGAACAGTTGTCTTTAGGCAACTTCCAAATACAATTTGGGAGAATAACCAAGAGCTTAGGATATCTTTTGAGATTGTCAATTTTTTGGGGAAAACTGCATGCCCCTGCTGCTAAATAATAACAAGTTCCTCTCAAACAAAGGAGAGCATTACATTTTTCCAAAACAAGAATTAATTCTGAGAGGCTACTATTAAAATGTAATAGCATTATTTTGAAGAAAAGTGCCTGGAGTAACATGCACCATCTGCTTAGACTAATGCTACCTTTAATGACAGCAGAGATGGTCATTAAGATAAAACAAGACAATGCAATTCAGCCTAAATCTACTCTGTGACTGCATACCGATCAGACAGCCCAACAACCTTGAAACTATTGCAAACAAATGTTTTATGTATGACTTTGAGTGCCTTTCAGGTTAATGATGTAACTTTTTAGTTTCTCCTTCAATAATTTTCACATATGGACATTACTTCTCTGCATTTCAAACATGCTTCAACTACTGGGTTTCTGTGCAGTGCTGAGTAGGGCTGAACGATTTGGAGAAATAATCAAATTGCGATTCCCCCCCCCAATATTGCGATAGCGATTTAATGTGCGATAAAAAAAATGTTTTTATTGTATCCTCTTTTTTTTGTAAGAAAACATAATGAATGACTTAAATAAGACCAACACAATATTAGATACATTTAGTGTGAAATATTCTTTCCCACATTTTAAATTTTTATACATGCTGTCTCACTGAGACGAAAGCATATGTACTGCTTCTGTGATTGGCCGAAACCCCATGCGGGTTGGGTTTGTTTTGGTCCTTCTAGCTACAACGCCCTCCGCTAGCTCTGCTAGCTCCGCTGCACTCCGCTGCCCTCCGCTAGCTCTGCCGCCGGCGCTAGCCCGGCTCCCCGCGAGACCCCTGCACATGACCACATTCTAATTTGCTCACATCGCAATTTAATTGAAAATGCAATTAATTGTTCAGCCCTAGTGTTGAGTAAGGCATAAACTGTAATTGTAATTTAGATTCAGCTATCAGAGATACATTGTTGACTGGTTCAAAAATACACTGTCAGAAGGTGGCTAGAAATGTCAATCAAGGGGTTTCTGAATGTTGGCCGCTTAGTTAAGTCTGTCGGGCCGTTAAATATATCTATCTGTATTACGAGTTCACCTGGGAAGATTTAATATTTATGCGTAGGAGCAGACATATAATGGACATGGATTCTTACTTCAAATACAATGCCATTGAAAACGGTAATAGCCATGCTGCAGCGCCGCCCCCCAACTCCACCCACCGGTCTGGGCCTGGCCGGGCACCGCTCCGGAGGCGACCAGGAGCAGGATAGACATAGTGATTCTGGCAGCTCTGCGGGAGATAACTGATAACATTACAAAGGCAGTAGACACAAAGATAGATTGCGAAATGCGTGATTTGAAATCCAAGAATAACAAACTGGACAGCCAGCCGAAAATGAAGTCTCTGATTTGAATGACAGCAGTGGACTGTCGGTCTTCCAGAGGACACTGAAGGAAAAGATGTGTTCAAATTTGTGGAGGCTTGGGTCCCTGAATATCTACAACTTCCAAAAAAAGCTTGACCATGCACATCAGTCCCTGGCTCCCAAGCCAGCCCCTAACCAGGGTCCAAGAGCCATTATACTGTGGTTCCATAACTTCAGTAAAAAACAGCGTGTCATGGCGGCATCTAGATATCTCGCCACGGACCGGATCAGACCAAATGAGCTCCACGTCTCTTTCTAGAGTAACTACTTTGCAAGAGTGGTCAAGAAACGCAAAGCAAGTGAAGTCTCGCCTGAGACAGAAGAAAGTGGATTCTGTTCTGCTTTAACCCGCATCTGGAAAAACGCTGCCGTGCCACTGAGATATTTGATACCCCCCCTTTATTGGCGAGATGTTAGTATTCGTCCAGTATGAGCCAGTGCGTAAATACACAGGTGAAAATGTTAGAAAATGGTTTTCCCTCCATCTTCTGGTCCATTTTTTGATCAATCTGTTGGCTTTTTGCAAGACTTTGGTTCAATCCTGATATCCGATCGAGATTGTAATAAGATGATATCAGTTTAGCTTACCAGAATCCTTTTGGCAAAATAACCTCCACTGTATCATCTACAACTCAATCTCCAGGTAATTTGTTTGACACTAAACACCCCCATCCCTCCGGATTTAATTAAAATATTCGCCAACTTCTCTGTCCATGGCTGCTGGGTCGCCAGTATAAATTTGTTGCCGTATTTTGGAGCAAACCGATAACATTTTAACAATTTATAACTCTCGCCGATCTGTTAACACTGTTTCACCCAAAAGGAGGCGAGGCTGTAGCTTTAGGTATGACCAGAGACATCTGCAAATGCCTCAGAGCAGGAACTAAATATAATCGTAGCCCTGGTTCCTACATTGTGCCAACACATATGAAATGGGGACTGGAACTAAAAAAAAAAAAAAGAACCAGGAACTGAAAAATGTACAATGTAACTTTTCTGGCGGAAGGTTGGGCCCAGCTTTTATGGGCATTTAACTTATTTATTACATGCACCAACACCATGTCAAAGCAGATACCAGCGTTTGTATTGGTACATTACAAAAAAAAAAAACTATTTATCAAGAATCTCCTTTCAGAAATGTACCCAAAGACAACCCAAACATTTGAATTTCTGCCACAGAGAATATCCAGCGTTACACCGTAGGCAGGACAAAAGACCTCAGTGACAGTGGCTCTAGTTAAACCAGAGCTCTGAAGGTTCCTAATGCTTCTGTCAGCACTTTTATTAGCCTGGACCACCACAAACAAGACCCAATTTCCTGCCGGGCGGCTGTCAGCGAACCGGGCTAAAGATGTCTGAGCACGCTGTGTCGTGCATTTACGTTTACGAGCTGTGAATCCCGTGGGGCTCGTGTTTGTTTAAATGTCCCTTTTAAAGCCAATGCACGCAGGACTGAAGCCAATGCGGTTTGGAAAATCTCAAGACACTTGTTCCGTCTCAATCTGCCTTGTTATAGGAAAAGGCTTGTTAAGAGCGAAGGTATGAAGACTATGTTTAGAGAAATAGCAAGGGAAGATGGCTTGGAGTTTTTTTTCTCTACAGCAAGTTTTTTTTTATGGTTATGAAGAATTCAAATAAGAAAAAAATACATTTTGCACAGCAGATATATACTATTCATCTTCCATCCCAGGGAAGATTGTACTTTAAGCAAACGTCATCAGGCAGGAACAAGAAGATCCAAGCTCCACAACAATTGAAGAAAAAAATAACAAAAATTATGTTGACTAAATATATTATAAATTTAGTTGTCAAACTTTGCATAACGTATACAAAATGTATTTCTATGACATTTTAATGCAATTGATAGATCTGAACTTTTGTTTTTTTGGCTTGTCTCATTAAACAGGAATTCCAAAACATTAAATGGAGAATTCTACAAAAAATATTACAGTTTTAATATTATGATCGTTGATTTGTGTAAATACTGGAGTTCAATGTTCATGTGCACAAACAAATCAACACTGCACTGTTTCTCTGAGCGACTTGAAAAGAGCTTTGTAGTCTGTATAGAACTTATTTTAAATTGGCAACCTTATGCTAAATCACACAAGCAGAAGGAGGGGCAAAAATAATGGTGGAACTTCTAGAAAAAAACAACATCAAAACATTTCTAAATAAAAACATGTGGCTGATTTTGACTAAAATGTAAACCGGATTTTGTATGTATGCATGTTTAAATGCATTATACTTATACCAATTCACTAGCACTTAGGTTGTATGGCACCACATACTCCCTTTCTTCATGTGGACAGTAATTGCTCTCTCCGTTGTTGTTATTTTTGCACAAGAGTCCCATTCTACACGCCTCCATCTTTGCCCCTGTCCCGTAACTTGATTAGATTCTAAATGAGAGGGGGGTCAATTTTAGCAGTGTGGGTAATAAATTAATCGTCCTTTTAAATTGCTTTTGTCTGCAGGGGGCTCGCCTTTATCCCCAAGAAGAGTCAATAAACAGCAGGTAAAATACACTTGACTGTAAACAAATTATTTATTGAGGTCGACTTGAGTGTTTTTCTCAAGGGATGCATAGGAATATACAAGAATAGTGGCAACTCAGTGGGGCTCAGTTCTGATTGGTCAGCAGGGGAATACATGACCTTTCACCTGTGGATTAGTTAAAGGCTGCAAACAGCCAGCTGCAAACAGAGGCCATGTCTGAATTCAATGCTGAAAATATGTGAATGTTGACTAGGAAATCTAGGTCGGACTAACCGTAGCTTTCAGACTTTTAGTTGCTACTTTTTCCCACAAATTAAACTCTGCGGTCATTACAATGGTGCATCTAATTGATACATTTTTACTGACCAGTGGGCACTCTTGACTCACTGTAGAAGACGTCAGTGGACAGTTAAAGCACAGTCCAGAGAACTACCTTGGAACAATCTTTCTGTGTAAATATCTCATGTTACAACGCAACACTCACTCACTAAGCACGAGCTCAGGAGCAGATGAACCAAATGTGAAGACACAGACACAGGTAAATCAGCTCAAACAGAGTCATCAAGGACAGAGGGGACAGTTGGGACAGATGAAATATGTTTTCTGTTTGTTAATCTTCAAAATGCTGTATCCAACTCCAATTCACTGAGAAATTAGTCTAATTAAGTTTGCTGTGCAGCAGACCGCGGGTGCGCCGCGAGACCCCGGTTCAAAAGACAACTGGTGCATCACTACCACATTTATTTATGTGTAAATATCTCATGTTACAACGTGGGCACCTGCGGCTTATTGACAAGTGCGGCCCGTATATGTACAATTTATTTTTTCTTTGTAAATTTCATTGTCGCGGCTTTTATTCAGAAGCGCTATGCAGCCCGAAAAGTACGGCAATGTCCTAAGGTTCTTTATAGGCGTCTTTCATTTGGATCTGGTCCCATAAACAGGTTCTTCTTGGAGCTCTTCGGCTTGGTTAGGTTAATGGCGGCATGTGTTTTCATGCTAAGGTCCTGGCTCTCAAGGGTCTACTACGTAAGCAACTGACATTTTATAAAAACTAACAGAAGTGTTCTTTTTTTTTCCTTTTTTAAAGGATTCCAAGCCAATAGGCCCCACTGGAAAGGACAGCACAGCGTGAAATGGAGACGATACCGAGGAAAGACACTGTTTGGTGCTAGACTCGAACGCCCTGCCACATGGGAGAGATCAATGAGAAATGAAAAAAAATCTAAATTGTACCTTAATAATATGTTTAGTATTTGCAAGTTTGTATCTGCAGCTAGAGTAAACAATGTCTCCAAAATAGGCTATTATAGGTCCAATATCTTTTTACATCTCTTTTACGTCTCTGCCCTGCTTCTCCAATTATATTCTCTTCTTATTACAAACCACATAATCTATTTAAAATCTTGTTAATTTATGATAGATTGTCCTCAATGCCTAATGTGGCCATTGTTCATCAGTTATACTATTGATCGACCAGTGGTTGGTCTCGGGTCCCCCTGAGCTTTGTCTCACACTCTTTGTTCCCCTTAACTTGAGTTTCAGGAAAATAAATGGGTTTACTAGTGGTTATCTTGTTAATTATTATTTTTGTTTTAATCAACTTTATGTCCAAGATACACCAAAAAAGATACAAAAGTGTAATAATTAGATATAGATGATTTTTCTTTTTAAAGTTTAATAGATTTGAAAATAATTCAAATAACCTTCTTTCACGTTTTCAATATGAGGTATTGTTTGTAGAATTTTGAGGCAAATAATGAAAGTAATTCATTTTGGAATAAGGCCGTAACATAACAGAATGTGTAGTGCTGGGAATACTCAGTGAAGAGAGATATTTGTTGGGAATAGCTTACAAGGTCGCACTTCTATTCAGACATGAACAGATGAGAACAATGCGAGGTGAGAGAGAGAAAGAGACGCAGCGGAGTCATATTACACAAGTGTTTGGAAACACAAACAAGAGAGGAGTTTGTTTGAGAATGATTGATCTACACATCCAAGTGTTGAGTTGAGTGAGTGGCATGAATCATGTGCGCTGTCAGTGTATATCTGCACGCATGCCTCATTCTACTGCGAGGAAATGCTACAGTAGACAGCATTTGGCACGTTATTGTCAGGAGAATTTACCAAATTAGTGATGCAACATGTTATAGTTTGCGGCCGCACACATTTTAAAATCGGTCCAAGAAAACCGCAACCGAAGCCAGATTTCCCCTCCAGAAAGCATTTCTCAAAATAGCTTCATTGTGCAGGAATACTGGAGAAACTATACATTTGTTCGCACTTCTGTGCGCCGCTACGCTACGTTTTAACGTCTCTTTGTGTAATAGTGCCTGGCTTTGATAAAAAGGCATTGCTAACTTGTGCTAGCTTTGCTAAGCATGATGGCTAATCATACAAGTTATCATCATTATAAATATAGATAGTGTACCAGAAGATCAAGTCCTCCTCCTAAAGCCAAAGAAAGCAAGAGTGCTTTGGTAGCTAGTACCTTGCGGTGTATGCTTCAGATCGCTTCAAACAGGCTGTTACAGTTTACAGTGGAGACCCGTTTGAACTGTAAAGATCCTCTCCGAACCAATGGAAACATGCCCAATGTCACTTTTCAAATGGGGTGTCTGCCACCTGAGATGTTATTGCTTTATGTATATCGAATTTTCCACAGTAGGACAGTCATCTCAACAGAGACCTCAGAGAAAATCATGGAAATGAGACAACACCAATCTGTGAGCTCTTGAGGAGTCTGTGCTTGGACAGGCTCAGAGGATAGTGTCTGACCTTCCCATGTCTTCCACTCATAGTATGACCTTTTGCCCTCAGGGACGCATTATAGGGGCTGCTAGTGGAGACTCAACTGCTACAAAAACTCTACAAGGCTCCTAAACCAGCCTTGGAACTGAAGCATTGGCCTGTCGATTGTGTTTGGCTGTGGTTGTGATTGTACAATTTGTATTGTGTGGTCGGAGACAATAAAGTATACTGTATTGTATTGTATAAAGAGCACATATTGCCAAATTGACTATTTTGGGCTTTTAACCATGTCCTAACGTTCTTTATCAAAAACATACCTGGAGTAGCATTTAGCTTCTTTCATGCTAGTGTGATGAATCCTGGTCAGAAAATACTCTCCCCCCAGCGTTCTGATTCACTTTTGATAATTGAAATTTCTGTGACGTGGCTCTGAGAATCTTCTTTGCATTTTTGTAAGTCCATAAATCATCAGCAAACTCATTCTGTGAATTTCTACCGTCTTATCACTATCAGTACAACTGCGTTCCGAGACCCAGAAGCAAGTGGCCAGGTTGAAACAAGCGTTGAAATGTTTACTTTAAACTTTATGTAATTTCCTCTGCGGCCAGGAGATGGCCCAAAAAATCAGCTAGTCCTGTGGTTACCAAAGTACATTGCGGACATACTACAGTACTATATGAACAGGACCTCAGGGACCAGCCTCCTGCTGGTTCCCAGAGTCAGAACTAAACATGGACCGGCCTCCTGCTGGTGCCCAGAGTCAGGACTAAACATGGACCGGCCTCCTGCTGGTGCCCAGAGTCAGGACTAAACATGGACCGGCCTCCTGCTGGTGCCAGAGTCAGGACTAAACATGGACCGGCCTCCTGCTGGTGCCAGAGTCAGGACTAAACATGGACCGGCCTCCTGCTGGTGCCAGAGTCAGGACTAAACATGGACCGGCCTCCTGCTGGTGCCAGAGTCAGGACTAAACATGGACCGGCCTCCTGCTGGTGCCAGAGTCAGGACTAAACATGGACCGGCCTCCTGCTGGTGCCAGAGTCAGGACTAAACATGGGGAATCTGCGTTTCAGTTTTATGCAGCCATAATCTGGAACAGTCTTCCTGAGGATGTGAGACAGATTCTACTCTGACAATGTTCAAATCCAAGCTAAAAACTGTTTTGTTTATCTGTGCATATGACTGAAAGGATTTCCTTTGCACTTTTTTCATTTATGTCTTAAACGGTTTTGTGATTTCTGTCATGTCTTTGTAATTAATTTATTTATTTTTTTCCTGTTGTGCGAAGCACTTTGAATTACCTTGTGTACGAATTGTGCTCTACAAATAAACTTGCTTTGCCTTGGGTAACAGCAGAGATCCAACTTTTTTTTTTTTCATACAATTTTTGTTTTGATTGCAAAACATGAGATGCCAAACAAAAAGGTACTCAAATACATGTTTAAAGGCTTATAACAATACAAATAATGCATTATATTTGTCCTTTAAGGTGCTTTGCAGAAATGAAAACACCTGTGCCATACTGTGGAACATTCCATGCAAAGCAACATCTCCATTGTGACCAGTAGATGGCAGGCCAGAAACCATAAACCTCCATGATAACATCATTATGACGTTCATTGAAAGCACCAGAAAAAGCCTCTATAATGGTAGTATCCTTAATACAGTTTGAGAACCAGTATACCATGGTCAAAATAGTCTCATACACAATATTTGATCGTCAGTGATGGAATTTTAAAGATGATTCTGCCAATTGCTGGGTTTCAGATGACATCAGAACATTCTATTGGTCAATAATATGTCATGCAAACTGACCGACAGATACTTTATTGATCCCAAAGGAAATGTATGCTCAGCCGTGGAAACATTTTCACTGCACTTCCCAAACGCCTTAGTGTCTAAATCATAGTTTTCAGTCAGCCAGTGCTTAGGGGCAGCGAAGTCTGGAGACAACAGGAAAACTCTCTTCAAAGCCTCCCTCTTACACCGCTCTGTTTCAGTTGGAGATGGGACGGGAATCAGGTCAGAAAACATTAGAAATCATATAAATAAATTCAAATCTGTTTTCTCCAGTACAATTACAGAGGATTATAAAAGTATTCGTACTGCTGGAACCTTTCCACATTTTGTCACATCACAACCACTAATTTAAGCAACACAAAGTGGCACACAATTGTGATGTGGAGGAAATATTCCACACAAAAATAAAACTTTAAAAAAAGTCCTACAGACTACAATTTTTGCTTATTCTTCTTCTTCAAAAGAGCTCAAGCTCAATCATATTTGATGGAGAGCGTTTGTGATCAATGGTTTTCAGATCTTGCAATTCTATTCTATTGTAGATGTGCCTTACTCTTTCCATTTCCGGATGATGGATTGAACAGGTCTTTGTGAGATGTTCAAAGCTTGGGAAATGTTTTTTTTTTTTTATAATATTACCCTGCTTTAAATGTCTCCACAACTTCATCCCTGACATGTCTGGTATGTTCCTCGGGGTCCATGACGCTGTTTGCTCTTCAACATTATCTTAACAAACTTCTGCTGCCTTAACAGAACACTGCATTAATACTGAGATTAGATTACACACAAGTGGACTCTTATTTAATCATTAGGTCAACATTCAATCTTTTAGCAATCATCAGGCAACGTCTCACAGCAATAGAAGAAAGACACATCTGCTAAATTAAATACATGTCAGTGCCACCTGCTTTTGAATGCTAATACTTGATTTTATAGTGTAAATTTGCAGCTTTTCTCTCATTTACAATGACTAATGCAGCGGGGCGGGCGTACAGCTGCAGCGGCGATAATAGACCAGGGATTAACGGCATCAAAACAGGAAGTCAGAACCCGCGAGTCAAAAGGAGTGAACGCGGGCAAACATGAAACGTCCACAGACAAATACCTCTTTGACATGAAAAAAAACATGTCTGCAGGTTTTTATCAAGGCCGTAATTCTCTGGCCATGATGTCACTCCTGTTTTAGGTTAGCCAGAGCACAGTTAACATGTCCGTGTCAGTCGCTAAATCACCGCTGCTTAAAGGAGGGTTATCTTATCACGAGCACGGGGTCAACACAAGCGACAGGAGCAGACTTCATTGCTTTTTTTCTTCTTCCTCAATGTTATAGTGTTGTGAAGTTCAAATTTTGATGATTTGAATTATTTAAATATTAACATGTGATGTATTTTTTTTCTGTTTTGTTTGATTCCCAATCACGACTATATGGGAATATCTTCACTGTAATTATTCCATTATGTACATTTAAATGTATTATTATAAGTAAAATGATTTGCATTTTTAAACCACTGTCAGAAGTACAGTTTTAATGTATAGTTATTTAGTATTATTAATTATCTTTCACAAATCTGTGTTAAAATTTATTTGAAAGGTGTTGTGCCTGATTTATTGTCATAAAAAAATGCAAAAAACAAAGAATTTGCAGTGGTCCAAAGCTTTTCCTCACTTTCTTATTCACCTCAATTAGTTTATAAGCAGTTACCACATCTTTTTAGAGGCCAGAGCTGTCACGGTAAAGCTAAATACAACTAGCACGCTAATAGACCTCCCTGGATTTCTGAGATTAAAACTCACTGTAAATAGATGCAGACAGTACACAGCGGTCTCATTTTGACACTAATATACGCTTTTACAATATATGTGTACTGGCAAAAAAGTTTTTTTTTACAATTTGTGACTTCTGGTGGAGGGTCCAGGATACAAGATCTGCTTGCCACAATTGAGATGCTTTGCCTTGCTGGAATTAACCACAATTAGGCATTATCTATTTTTAGAAAGACAAATCAAAGTCATGTAACAGGTCAGATCTATTGCGAGGTGATTGCACAAACACATTTTCAAGATTTTTTTGAGCTATTTGAATATATGTAATTGAATAAATGCAAGATAGATTTGTTTAATGCCATACTGTGGAACTTTCCATACGTACCCACCATCAGTTACATGCATCAATATAGTCTAACTTTATATTGTATTGTTGTCAGTTTAATGCATGAAAGTAGATCTAATCCTTATCACAAAAGGTTCAAGGGGAACTCGACGTAAAAAGGCTGTTTTTTTTGCATTGCTTTTAAACGCACAAGACCACCGTCAGCAGTCAATGATAGCGTTGTGCTCTGTTTGTGGTTGATGAGCGTCAGTGATTGCCAGACACTAAGGCAAGAAGACAGAAACAAGGAGAGGCATGCGTGGTGGTGCATACTGATGGAGCAAAACATGTGTGGAGTTAACCGTAAACTGTTTGATGGCATGGTGGCTAAAAACCGCCTTGGAGATGTGAGAAAGGTACTGTACTCTAAGTGGAAGCAGCGCTACGGAAAGAATGCTGAAATTACTGCAGGAGTAATTGCAACAAATTGGGTACCACATGCAAGACTGCTGGAGGCTGGTGCTTTTCTAACTATCCATCCATCCATCCATCTTCTGCCGCTTTATCCGGGGCCGGGTCGCGGGGGCAGCAGTCTGAGCAGGGACTCCCAGACTTCCAACTCCCCAGACACTTCCTCTAACTCCTCAGGCCAGGCCAGCCGAGAGACATAGTCTCTCCAGCGTGTCCTGGGTCTTCCCCGGGGCCTCTTCCCGGTGGGACATGCCTGAAACACCTCCCGAGGGAGGCGCCCAGGAGGCATCCGAAACAGATGCCCGAGCCACCTCAGCTGGCTCCTCTCGACGTGGAGGAGCAGCGGCTCTACTCCGAGCTCCCCCCGTGTGGCCGAGCTCCTCACCTTATCTCTAAGGGAGCGCCCAGCCACACGGCGGAGGAAACTCATTTCGACCGCTTGTATCCGCGATCTTGTTCTTTCGGTCACTACCCAAAGCTCATGACCATAGGTGAGGGTAGGAACGTAGACCGACCGGTAAATAGAGAGCTTTGCCTTTCGGCTCAGCTCCCTCTTTACCACAACGGTCCGATGCAGCGACTGCATCACTGCAGCCGCTGCACCGATCCGCCTGTCGATCTCACGCTCCATCCTTCCCTCACTCGTGAACAAGACCCCGAGATACTTGAACTCCTCCACTTGGGGCAAGGACACCCCACCCACCTGGAGAGGGCAAGCCACCTTTTTCCGGTCGAGAACCATGGCCTCGGATTTGGAGGTGCTGATTCTCATCCCAGCCGCTTCACACTCGGCTGCAAACCGTCCCAGTGCATGTTGCAGGTCCGGGTTTGATGGAGCCATCAGGACAACATCGTCTGCAAACAGCAGAGATGAGATCCTGTGGTCCCCAAACCGGACACCCTCCGACCCCTGACTGCGCCTAGAAATTCTGTCCATAAAAATTATGAACAGAACCGGTGACAAAGGGCAGCCCTGGCGGAGTCCAACATGCACTGGGAACAGGTCTGACTTACTGCCGGCAATGCGAACACAGCTCCTGCTCCGGTCATACAGGGACCGGACAGCCCTGAGCAAAGGGCCCCGGACCCCGTACTCCCGGAGCACCCCCCAAAGGACACCCCGAGGGACACGGTCGAAAGCCTTCTCCAGATCCACAAAACACATATGGACTGGTTGGGCAAACTCCCATGAACCCTCGAGCACCCGATGGAGGGTATAGAGCTGGTCCAGTGTTCCACGACCGGGACGAAAACCACTCTGCTCCTCCTGAATCCGAGGTTCGACTATCGGTCGGATTCTCCTCTCCAGTACCTTGGAATAGACCTTACCCGGGAGGCTGAGGAGTGTGATCCCTCTGTAGTTGGAACACACCCTCCGGTCCCCCTTCTTGAACAGAGGGACCACCACCCCGGTCTGCCAGTCCAGAGGCACGGTCCCCGAACGCCACGCGATGTTGCAGAGACGTGTCAACCAAGACAGTCCTACAACATCCAGATACTTTAGGTACTCAGGGCGGATCTCATCCACCCCCGGAGCCCTGCCACCGAGGAGTTTGCGAACAACCTCAGTGACTTCAGCTTGGGTGATGGATGAGCCAGCCACCGAGTCCCCGGTCTCCACTTCCTCTTCGGAAGACGTGACTGAGGGATTAAGGAGATCCTCAAAGTATTCCTTCCACCGTCCGACGACATCCCCAGTTGAGGTCAGCAGGCCTCCACCCGCACCGTAAACGGTGTTGGTGAGACACTGCTTCCCCCTCCTGAGGCGCCGGACGGTTTGCCAGAATTTCTTTGGTGCCGACCGATAGTCCTCCTCCATGGCCTCCCCGAACTCCTCCCAGGCCCGGGTTTTTGCCTCTGCGACAGCACGAGCCGCGGCTCGCTTGGCCTGCCGATACCCGTCGATGACCTCCGGAGACCTACAAGCCAGAGTGGCCTGATAGGCCTCCTTCTTCAGTCTGACGGCATCCCTTACTTCCGGTGTCCACCACCGGGTTCGGGGGTTGCCGCCACGACAGGCACCGGAGACCTTGCGACCACAGCTCCGAGCAGCCGCATCAACAATGGAGGCGGAGAACATGGTCCACTCGGACTCAATGTCCCCAACCTCCCCCGGGACATGGGAGAAGCTCTCCCGGAGGTGCGAGTTGAATACCCTACTGACAGAGGGCTCCACTAGACGTTCCCAACAGACCCTCACAATGCGCTTGGGTCTGCCAAGTCTGTCCGGCTTCCTCCTCTGCCAGCGGATCCAACTCACCACCAGGTGGTGATCGGTTGACAACTCTGCCCCTCTCTTCACCCGAGTGTCCAAGACACGCGGCCGGAGGTCTGATGACACGACAACAAAGTCGATCATTGACCTCCGGCCTAGGGTGTCCTGGTGCCATGTGCACTGATGGACACCCTTGTGCTTGAACATGGTGTTCGTTATGGACAATCCGTGGCTAGCACAGAAGTCCAATAACTGAACACCGCTCGGGTTCAGATCGGGGAAGCCGTTCTTCCCGATCACCCCTCTCCAGGTGTCACTGTCATTGCCCACGTGGGCGTTGAAGTCCCCCAGTAGAACAACGGAGTCCCCGGTCGGTGCACTGTCCAGTACCCCTCCCAAGGACTCCAAGAAGGCCGGGTACTCTGCACTGCTGTTCGGCCCGTAGGCCGCCACAACAGTGAGAGACCTGTCCCCCACCCGAAGGCGGAGGGACGCGACCCTCTCGTTCACCGGGGTAAACTCCAACACGTGGCGGCTGAGCTGAGGGGCTATCAGCAAGCCCACACCAGCCCGCCGCCTCTCCCCGCGGGCAACACCAGAGAAGTGGAGCGTCCAGCCCCTCTCGAGGAGATGGGTTCCAGAGCCCAAACTGTGCGTGGAGGTGAGGCCGACTATATCTAGTCGGTATCGCTCAACCTCCCGCACAAGCTCAGGCTCTTTCCCCCCCAGCGAGGTGACATTCCATGTCCCCAGAGTTAGTCTCTGTGTCTGGAGATCTGGTCGCCGAGGCCCCTGCCGTCGACTGCCGCCCAGATCTCTCTGCACCGGCCCCTTATGGATCCTCCTGCGGGTGGTGGGCCCACGGGAGGGCGGCCCCACGTCGCTCTTTCGGGCTGTGCCCGGCCGGGCCCCGTGGGGTAAGACCCGGCCACCAGGCGCTCGCCATGGAGCACCCATCCCAGGCCTGGCTCCAGGATGGGGCCCCGGTGACGCCGATCCGGGCGACGTAAACGGCCTTGTTCGTGTCGTCGTCATAAGAGGCTTCTGAACCGATCTTTGTCTGACCCGTCACCTAGGACCTGTTTGCCTTGGGAGACCCTACCAGGGGCATGAAGCCCCCGACAACATAGCTCCCGGGATCATTCGGGCACTCAAACCCCTCCACCACGTTAAGGTGTCGGTTCAAGGAGAGGGCTTTTCTAACTAGCAGTTTGATAAAAGGAAAAAGCTAGTTAGAATTATAACTAGTGATACTATTAGACAGTTTTGATGTTCTTTGATGCACTACTACGTGAAGAACCAACATGGAAAGCTACCTAGACGCAGGAAAAACATGCAAGCTCCACACAAGTGCCCATCCGAAACTTTATGTAAAACAGACAGAAGTGCTAACCTTTCTACCATAATGATGCTGTTTTTAAATCATTGCCATTTTACCTTTTTCTTTCCAATTAATTCACATTTTTGCCATAACTTAATCTTTTACACGCGATACCTGGCCAAACTATCGTCCAACACAACCAAGAAAGTACAGAAAAATCACAGAATATCATATTGTAAAGGCAATTACATCTCTCAAGCCACATTTCAGTCAGCGCACTTTTTACAATTTTCTTGAACTCATCAAATGACACTTGACTGCAATTTAAGATCTTTTTGTAAATCATTCCAAGGCCATTTTGGTGTGTAAGAAAATGTGAATCTAAAGCTATATCTGTGCTTACTATTTTAGCATTTTGCCATCAAACAACAGAGAAAACACGTTATACAGCGCAGTGGAAATGGAAAGAAAATTGTGAATGAGAAAAAAGCTTGAAGGAATTAAAAAAGGCAAAAAACCGCAACGTGAGGGGCATTTTTTGAGTGAAAATGATGTCAGTGCGTAACATTGACCTCCAAAAAAGATAACCTTGTGAATAAACAGCATCCAAGCTCTAAGAACAGTACACTTCAGACAACATCCAAAGGTTTTGAAGAAAATAAATCAAGCCTCCAATTTGACCAACTAGGGCTTCATCAACTTATAATGAAGAGCCTAATCTCCCAACTCCAATTTATCATCGCAGAAGTTCAGGCGTTGGAGTGGTTCTTCCAAATTAGGTGCGTGCTTGGTTCTAGGCACACACAGCCAACACGTCTGGGAGGCTCCGGGTGAATTGCGCGGCCCCTTGTCAACTCTCAAGTGAGGCACTGTCAGAAAAGCTAGGGGGATTAGGCTAATTATTTTCGCACCACTCTCTGGAAGGTTTGTTATTGTTTCCTCATTCTGTCGCCAACACTCCCTATAATCCCCATCATGTAGAGATTACCTCATCTCCGCACAATGAACGGGATATTCCCCCATGTTCCAACACCTTAGAGTGGACAAAGAAAAACAATTCAAAGTACATGCAAAACTGTAGGATTTGTGGGTCCAATTAAAGTACAATGGATGGGTGTGCGAAAAGGGTGTTCAGTGTTTGGATAGAAGAGTGAAGGCATAATTGAATCCATTGGTTTAAACAAATGATGATCTATGAAAGGCTGTTGAGCTTTTGCGATCAGCAGAGATACAAATCATTATCCAACTGTAATCTCTGCCATTTTATGATTCTATAGATTTTAGATAGTAGCGCTGTACATTTTTATAGTCGTTTTTTTGGTGAAGTGATGAAAATAACATTGCTCACGCTGTTGAAAAAGAGGCAATTTAAGCACAAGTACAATGGTAAAACGCAAAGTACAATGGTATACATTACTACTGTAAGGCAGAGCAAGGCATTTGTAGAGCACAATTCAAACAAGGCAATACAAAGTGATTCACACAACAAGAAAAAAAAAAGGCATTCACATCACAAAACGGATTAGGACATGAAAGAGAAAAGTGAAAATAAAATCTGTTCAGTCATATATACAGATAAACAAAAGTTTTTAGCTTGGATATGAACATTACTAGAGGTCTGTCTCGCATCTTCAGGAAGACTTCCATATTTTAGCTGCATAAAACTGAAACGTAGATTCCCCATGTTTAGTCCTGACTCTGGCACCAGCAGGAGGCCGGTCCATGTTTAGTCCTGACTCTGGCACCAGCAGGAGGCCGGTCCATGTTTAGTCCTGACTCTGGCACCAGCAGGAGGCCGGTCCATGTTTAGTCCTGACTCTGGCACCAGCAGGAGGCCGGTCCATGTTTAGTCCTGACTCTGGCACCAGCAGGAGGCCGGTCCATGTTTAGTCCTGACTCTGGCACCAGCAGGAGGCCGGTCCATGTTTAGTCCTGACTCTGGCACCAGCAGGAGGCCGGTCCATGTTTAGTCCCGACTCTGGCACCAGCAGGAGGCCGGTCCATGTTTAGTCCCGACTCTGGCACCAGCAGGAGGCCGGTCCATGTTTAGTCCCGACTCTGGCACCAGCAGGAGGCCGGTCCATGTTTAGTCCCGACTCTGGCACCAGCAGGAGGCCGGTCCATGTTTAGTCCTGACTCTGGCACCAGCAGGAGGCCGGTCCATGTTTAGTCCTGACTCTGGCACCAGCAGGAGGCCGGTCCATGTTTAGTCCTGACTCTGGCACCAGCAGGAGGCCGGTCCATGTTTAGTCCTGACTCTGGCACCAGCAGGAGGCCGGTCCATGTTTAGTCCTGACTCTGGCACCAGCAGGAGGCCGGTCCATGTTTAGTCCTGACTCTGGCACCAGCAGGAGGCCGGTCCATGTTTAGTCCCGACTCTGGCACCAGCAGGAGGCCGGTCCATGTTTAGTCCCGACTCTGGCACCAGCAGGAGGCCGGTCCATGTTTAGTCCCGACTCTGGCACCAGCAGGAGGCCGGTCCATGTTTAGTCCTGACTCTGACACCAGCAGGAGGCCGGTCCATGTTTAGTCCTGACTCTGGCACCAGCAGGAGGCCGGTCCATGTTTAGTTCTGACTCTGGCACCAGCAGGAGGCCGGTCCATGTTTAGTCCTGACTCTGGGCACCAGCAGGAGGCCGGTCCATGTTTAGTCCTGACTCTGGGCACCAGCAGGAGGCCTGTCCATGTTTAGTCCTGACTCTGGCACCAGCAGGAGGCCGGTCCATGTTTAGTCCCGACTCTGGCACCAGCAGGAGGCCGGTCCATGTTTAGTCCAGACTCTGGCACCAGCAGGAGGCCGGTTCCTGAGGTCCTCAGAGTCTGAGATGGTTTATATGGCACCAACATGTCCGAGATGTACTTTGGTGCTAGGCCATGGAGAGAGTCTATTCTCTGAGCCTGAGCACTTCCTGGTTCTAGTCAGGATCCGAGCAGCAGCGTAAGTACAATTGTAAAGCGATAGTACAAAGAGGTGAAGTATTAAATACAATTGGGTAAAGCTTTAAGTATAAAACGCTAAATACAATTGTATAAAGTGCTAAGTTCAAAGGTATAAAATGTTCACTGTTATAAACAGCTAAATACAATGGTGTAAAGCATGTACAATGTAGTAGAAAGTAACATCTGATTTTTGCTTTTAAGTCCCAAACAAAAAGTAGACAAAAATGTTGTTTCCTACCTATAGTAGCTTGTAAAAGCAGCACCTTGACAAAATTCGGTCCACCGTGCATTGTCTTTATCATAAAACATTTGATCAATAACAAAGAATTCCAGAATAAAAGGCTGAATGCGGAGCACAGACTGAACGGCAGTCATCACAAGTTTCATTAAGGAATAAAAGTTCTTAATGTATGTATGTGCCCAACAATGTATGCATATAAATATAATCAATATAATAAGTGATTGTCAGAGCTAAGAACTAATTATAAAGATTTACATATGTACTTCCTCTTTTCACGTTTGGAAATTGGTATTTACAAGGATAATTACAATTCTATATATATTTTTGTATAATTTAAATTGTATCGAATAATAGGTACCACTTAATAATAAATATAAAGTCATTCTTAATTAAGTCTTCATTCCTGCTTTGTTACATTATTAAAAAATTAAGTATTACTGGTTAATGTCTTTTAGTTTTTGTACTTATTTATCTATTCATCCATAGCCATCCATTCCAATAAGCATGGTAAAAGTAAAAATACATTCCATCTGGGAGCCACAAATAATTTGCAACTCCTAATTTATTCTACACCCTGACACAAATATCATCTTCTGGAATGTTTATCGCAGCACGTCCCCCACGCTTTCCCCTTTTATGGACTGTACGTCAGCCTGCTCAGGGCTTCCAGGCTGGACGCCGAGCGCAGGCCAGGTTCACTTTGAGGTTGCCCTCTCGTAAATCTGTCATCGCTGCGGAAACGCTGCACAACATTTCGATTTATACTCTGTTCTGAATGATAGGCAGGAGCAGGGTCGACAGCCTTATGGAGTCTGGAGCGAGCGGTGGCTCTGGGTGGACAGGCGGTGGGCGCGTCGGTACGAGAAAGACCAGGAGGCAAATGAAGAAACAAAGAGCACCTTACAGAAGAAACGCTGATGGACCAACGCTGTCACCAGCAATTCCATCTGTGCGGGGGGGACGGGGAGACGGGGTGACGGGGAGACGGGGGGACGGGTCGGATCACAGCTTTGATTGTAGAATGAAACTCACGGAAGGTTAACATCGTGACCAATTATTCTTGTACCTCTAAACAAATACTGTAGTTTCCGGACTATAAGTTTTACCTTTTTCATAGTTTTGACCGGGGTGCGACTTATACTTAGATTTATACTTTATATACTTTACTTTATACTTATACTTTGGAGCGACTTATATGTGATTTTATTTGTTATTTTCACATTTGCAACCTTATTTCATACTCCAGTGCAACTTATGTTTTATACTTCTCTATAATGCATTTTTGGGCTGGTGCGACTTATAGTCCGGACAATACGGTAAGAGTCATGGGCTGAGAAAGGTTGCTTGGTATTCAAACACATCTTACAACCACAAAATGACTCATGTTTAACTCTGATAAAGACCCTTTGTTTGTGCCAGTAACAAAGCATGTTTTAATCACGCAGAGACAAGACAATGTTGAATGGGATTTCCTAAGGTTCTAATTCTCTTCACTGCAGTATGGATTCAGCAAGATTATAACATTGCTGGCCTAGCATTTAGCCTTAGTAAATACATTTGCTTTCTATCATTTGATTTGTCTTTGTTAAAATAAAAAGTGATATTCAGAGCACTTAGATGAAGATCCTGATGAGTGAACGAACCCAAATCGTGCAGCGTTTTTTCTTTCAGTGTAGCAGTTGGTGAAGTATATTCTATTGGCCAGTCTCCGCAATTCTCCAAGTGAGAGACAATTAATCAACAAGACAGTTTGTTTTCAGTATTGTTAACACGACCCTTCACCAGAAAAGTTATTTATTGCATATCTAAATCTAACACAAAGAAACACAATAGAAATACTGTAGTTTGACAAACTCTCGTTACTTAGTGCACCTTTAAATAAATGGTATCTTTAAATGTAGCACCACAAAGAACCACTATAGAGACAAAAATACAATAGTATAATTGGACTGCACCACAATGCCGTTCAATTACATCAGAAACACTTGAAACACATGAAATACAATCACGTGTTGTATTCTGACAGAAGACATTGTGCATTGTGCCTGCGAGTGAAACAAAAGTGGGTGGGAATGTGGGATTTCAAGTACACAGGAAATATATTCTGTTTGTGGATTTCAGACTGTAAATAAACGTGGTAGTATATGTATGCATGCTGTAGTGGCGGTCCTCAGGGGGTGATTCTGTGCGTTTGTGGCTCCTTAATGCAATCGGGCCAAGCTGCACCGGCGCCGCTGCTGTACCTCGCTATTCCCCCAACAAATTATGTTCACTTGTGATCTCTATAAATTGGTGTCAGAGTGCAGGGAATAATGATGGAGTATGAATATAAAATACCGCCGGTTCAGCGTATAGAGGGCCGATTGTGGAGGAAAGTTTCTGCAAATTGTTGTGATATGGGGAGATATTTCGAATGGTCTCATGACAATCAACACAGACGCAAAGGGTGGACTGTTTATAGTGGTGTGCTGGTTTAGTACCGTACTTTCAGCACTATAAGGCACACTTTAAAACAGTCAGTGCGCTTTATAATCCAGTGCGCTTAATATATGTATTCATTCTGGTTGTGCTTACTGACCTTTAAGCGCTCTGTCAAAATGTAAACTACATAATTACTACAACATTACGGCTACCAAAGTCAGGAGCAATGCGGAGTGATAAGGACATCAAAATTAAGGACCCCAAAATGGCTACTGCCAAGAGACACGCTTACGACACGGACTTTAAATTCTGGGCTGAAGTATATGTCTTAACTGTGTTCTGATCGAAGGCCGGAATCATCAGAAGGTTGCTGCGACGACACTCAGATAATCACGAGATGGATCCGGGGATGCAGGATGTACGGCATCCACTGAACACTGAAAAAGTGAGTGTATTGTGTTGTATTTTACGTGCACGCCGTAAACAAGGCTGCTGGTTGTTGTAAATATGCTCATTAACGTTTGAACAATGTTGATCTGAATGAGTTGAAAGTGTTTAATAAAGCTCAACTGACAAAACCGGTTTTGTTTCGCTTAATGTGCTCTATAGTCTGGTGCGCCTTTTTATATGAACAATTATCCAAAATAGACCATTCATTGACAGTGCGCTTTATAATCCAGTGCCCCTTTTTGTGCGGAAAATACAGTAGACACTTTTTGAATTGAGATTTATCAGTTTAAAACATTTCCTGGTATGTATTTGTAGGGTTTCATTATGCAGTGTTTTCATATATGAAATATATATATATATATATATATATATATATATATATATAAAAATATAAAGACATTCTATGAGTAAAAATTACCAAAATTGCCCCACATTTAAGCCACAGAATACACAGAGAGGCTTTAGGATAGTTTGTGGTATTTCAAGAACAACATTGTAAAGTTTGGTTTATTATTTATTTGAACCCCTGCGAGTCATTTGACCCATTGAATGAATCTTAGATTTATACTTTCAAGTAAACTCAAACAGGCACTAGACTGTGAAGAACTAGTATATTTTAATAGTATATATAGGTTAGATAATAATAGTATATTATCTAACCTCAACTTCACTACAAAACCTTTACAGTGGTTTCAATCATATCTGGAAGGGAGACAGCAGTGCGTTGTCATTAATGATGAAACATCTGCATTCCTAAAAAAAAATTACTGGTGTGCCACAAGGGTCCATTCTTGGGCCCTTGCTTTTTTCATTGTATAGAATGCGGTTTCAAACTAATTGTCTAAACAGCTTCAAACTCTAATAGTGTGGTTTCAAAATGAAATTCTGTAACTGAATGCAAATCCAATCTTAAGATAAATAGAGATCAGATATCTGGGGCTTGTACTCTAATCAAAACTCAGATTTGACATTCAAATCGAAAAGGTTTCCAGAGTTGCAGAGTAAATTTAAACACATTCAGACTGATCAGGGAGTATCTGCTGTATCACGCTGCTCATAGTTTCATGCACTCTATGATCTTTTCACACTTCACACAGATTCTGGTCACAGGCCACTGCCACTTCTGTCAAGCCAATACATATCATTTATAATAGAGCTAAGAAACCAATTAGCACTCACCACTGAGCGGTTAGAGCTCTCACCGCACAATAAGGAGATCATGGGTTCGACTCCTGGGCCAGACCATCATCACATGTCCTTTCTGGGTGTAGTCTGCAAGTCCTTCCTGTGTTACCAAGGGTTCACTCTGGGTACTCTGGCTTAATGCCACTGTCCAAAGACATACATGTGTTAGGTCAAAGTGTCCACTCTAACTAGCCCCTAGTGAATGGATGTGAGAGTGATTGTCTCTGTGTTAACCCTGCGATGAGCACCAGTTTAGGGTGTGCCCCGCCTAAGGGCCAAAGTCACTGGAATAGGCTCCAGTCACCCGCAACCTCTATCGGGAACAAGATGTAGAAGATGAATTAATTAATGTTAACATCAAACTTGTACAGTTGAAACGTGTGTACAAATGCTTGCATTTGCAGACTGCAGGTTGGAAGGGACAAGATAGTTCCTCTCAGGGCAGTGGGGTCATTTATAAGAGGAGCTCAGAGGGGAGTCATCTAGAGACATAAAAGAACTTTTGGACAGTCAACTTTCACTGTACAAGGCACCACAAATTGTCTTTACCTGTCGAACTGAGGGGAAAGACAATGTGTATATGATATGTATATGTATATGATATATGATATATAACAATGAAATTTCCCCATGTGTGGACAATAAAGGATTATCTTATCTCATCTTATATGTATTGTTTCTATTTTATTTTTTTATTGCATTGTATTGTTGTTATTGTCTTTTATTTAAAAGACCAACTGGGGACGGACATCGAGAATAACTATAGTTGGCCTGTAGTGTAGTGTGTAGTGTGACATGCGCTCATGAAACATACTTGTCTCTATCAAATAAACCTAAATAACTCATTTGAAATTACAATTATATATTTTTGTTATTCATCATTATGATTAATATTAATTCCTACTCAATTCAATTAAATGTATTCTACCTTATATTCTTTTTTACATATGGTAATTACTGAGACGATCCATGATATTCAGAGATGAGAAATGTGCACGATTGAAACATTAAAAAACTAAATATTGTATCGTTTGTAAGGTGAAAAGTCCTCAAAATACGTCTAAAAGGAAGCAGAAACCAATGAATATCTAACTGTAATACCTCATGTGCCTCTGATTGTTAAGTCAAGCCTGTGCAGAAGTTCTCCTAGACCTCCAAAGGGGGCACTCTTGGGTCACTTTTACAACAGAAAATCCTGAAGAGGAATTACTGTAAGTGAAATATGACAAAGCAGGCACACTCTGGCCCCGAGAAGAGGAGGAGGAGGAAGAGGAGGAGAAGAGGTTACCCCCGTCCTGTGAAGCTGGGAGGGGCTTTCTCTCTCTCTGTGTGTGTCATTGTATTGTGTCTGACATGGGACTGTACAGTGCTGCTTTCACGGACCGTTCCCAGGATTAGTCAGTAACTACCAGCGCTCAAGTCCAACATCCTGCCATTCAGCCCCGGTTCCTTCCTCAAGAGTAAATCTAATGTCTGAAATTAAAGCCATGGGTATTATTGTAAGAGCAGAACTGGACAAAAGGCTAAAATGTGTGTGACAAGTAATCCTGTGAGCAATTGTACATAAATGCCATGGTAAGATTTAGTTGTGAGATATATAAACTATGGAGTTCAGCGCTAATTGAAGTAGTCAAACAAATGTACATTAAAGGAGACATAGGAAACTGCTAAATTGATCTAATATGGGACTTACAGTTAAAAAATGCAGAATTGATAGTGGCATAGATGCAGTTCACAGCAGTAGATCTTCATTTACTTTGGTTTTATTGTTGAAATGGCTACATAACATGCCTAAACCTTACATGTATGATGTAAGATAGCATAGGGACGTGGGCGGGGACAGGAGATGGCACGGTGGTAAGAAGGAAAGCACTCTCGCCTCACAGCATGAAGATCTCCCGTGCTTCCCTGGCATTTCAATGTGGAGTTTGCATGTTTCTCTCGTTTCTGGGTGGGTTTCCTTCAGGCTCCGGTTTCCCCCATCAACCCAAAACATGCACCATGGGGAAAAATCCTCCTGCTGAGGTCCTGACCAACCTACCACAAAGATCTAGAGATGGATCCCTGGATGTTGTACGACAGCATTTAGGACAGGACAAATGCAGAGGACAAACTTCACTACGAACACAATATAGTGGACCTTAACCCAGGAACCCAGACATTTTTGAGGGTTTAGACTAAAATGTACTAGATTTAGGCCTTTACTGTCAGTTGTCCTTATCGTAACAGCAATAGATTTATGCAAGAAAGTCTAAATACCGATGTAACGTTAGCTAGTTAAGTGAAAATGGTAGGTTTTCCAATAAAATTACAGTTTAGCTTTTGAGAAGGCTAACAACAAATCATACTGGTTAGCTGTTAGTTCTTAACAAACGCACTCAGTGATTTTATTATTGTGACATCAAAATCCTGATTGTCTGAGATAAAAAGCACATGAATGCAAAAGCTTTCGAGAAAAAATTAACAAGATTTGTTGTAAAATCCTAAAATGAGGTTTTAGGGAAATGAGTAGTCTAACCTGTCATAGCACTTTAATGACATACTAGAAAACCAGCAAAATGTGCGGCATTGCATAGTTTGTTGTTTTGTATGTGCTTCGAGACAAGGAAGCGCTGCTGCTGTGAAGAGCAAGTAAGCAAAACACGTCTGACTTTTTAATTTGCTCCACAGGGTTCACCGGGCAATTAGAAGAAACATTCGCTGATGAGACAGAACGTCCTGCTGCTGTCAGAGCATGGGTATTATGGGATGGAGCGATGGAGAACAGGCCAGGGCTGGGGAAAGAGAAAGTAAAGGAGGGAAGGTTTGTTTATTGTCTTAAACTTGGATTTGATTGGATTTTGATTGATTTTTTACGTTTTGGTGATTGTTAGAAGACAGTTTTGCCCTAAATTGTTCATGCTGCAAAGAACAAAGACACAAATTAATAAATAAATCTTGTATTTATGGATTTTCAGCTTCTTGTTCAAATCATACATATATATTTTGTTTTAAACTGAAAATCACTATGGCAACAGTCCTCATATTTAATAATTCTGTAAACCATAAGACATGTTCAATGATTAAAGGTGGTATGGACGATTTTTTTCAGCAAATTTTTTATCATATTTCCTCGTGGCGTGGATAAATCATTTGTCCTGCCACGTATCAATCATAAAACGCACCTATCGCTCACGCACGTGTGTGTTGTATCAGTCCACACGGGGGAGTGCGCATGTGCACTTCCGCCTGAGTTCTCAAATCGCCGAAAAATCGTCCATACCGCCTTTAACTGAGAGATAAATGCATAAAAATGAAAAATAATCTAATAAAAAATAAGCAACAATTTTGTATTTCATTGGAAAGTCAGTAAAAAAATAAATACCATGTTCAAGTCTCAGAAATTGTATTGAGCTTCTCAATATAATAGAACTGTAGATAAAAATTCAAAACATTCCATAATTTTGTCCAAAAATGTTTTTTCATTTTAATCTTATGGCTGTAAATCCATTTAACTGAAAACCAATTTGTGAGGCTATTGTGTAAAGAATCATTTCACTTTTCTTTATTTATGCTGCCAGAACGTTTCCATTGACATTCCACAATGTTCCACTTCACTGTTCAATGTTTTATTTACAATGTTTTCCAAAATATTAATGTAGGTAATGTATATGTGGTTTTCCAATAGTGTGAAATAAAACATTAAAACAGTAAAAACGCATGTGTACATTTATGTCATTATTAACATTTCCAACAGTTTGGACTTCTTTTCCATACTGATATCAGGTTGCTCAGACTTC
Source organism: Eucyclogobius newberryi (assembly GCF_026437365.1). Classification (NCBI taxonomy): domain Eukaryota; kingdom Metazoa; phylum Chordata; class Actinopteri; order Gobiiformes; family Gobiidae; genus Eucyclogobius; species Eucyclogobius newberryi. The sequence goes on along the minus strand of NW_027315768.1, from coordinate 11,190,733 downwards.
CTCCTATATACTCTACAGAAAGCTGCTATAAATAGGGATGGACAGGCCCAGATCTGAACCAACAAAACTCGGTTGTTTTAAGACCAGGAAGTAACTGCTCAGATAAGCGGCACAATGGCCTCCACCCAGACTCGAGGAGAACGTGCAAGCTCCGCACAGAAAGAAAGACCCCACGCTGTCTGTAATCCTAACCTGAGACCTTCTGGCCCACCATGCGGCCTCTGTTACATGTGGAAGTTTGCATCCACACAGCATTCAAATCCAAAAATACATGGAAAATGCCAATGTGCATTAACAAAGTTGACCTTTGGCTAATGACCATATATTATTCATAATTGTGAATAATTAATTTGTGATTTCAGTAAGTCGTCAGAGTGCTGTGTATTGATCATTATCGCAGACTCCAAGGCTCCACTTTGAGGCAAAAATGTGAAGTCAATCAAAGGTGTCCCGAGTCATCAGAAAGCACGGACTGCAGCATCCAGCAATCCTTATAAAGCAAAACCAAGAGTTCGTTTGACAAAAGTCTGTTTCTGTTTGACACATTCTTTTACAAATATTAATATTACAAATAATTACAGTATTAATGAGGGAATTTGCACAGGAAGGGATTGAATAATATTTTTTGTGCACTAAATTAAATGCAGCAGTTAGGCCACCAACGACTAAGGACTGGACTGACATTGTAACAGTCATTAAACACATGGGGAAAATGACATTTGACTCAATTTGGACCCTTCTTTTAATCTAAATATGCCATTATTTTGTTTCTTTGATGTTTAGTTGATGATTGTTTCTGTTGTTCTGTTGTTTTGTGTTTATTATTAGATTTTTTCCCCCTTAAATAAATAAAATAAAATAAATCAATACAATCAATACAATCAACACAATAAATATAAAATCAAAATATATAGTAAAACAGGTAAAACTTTAGACGTATTACAAGTCAAGCAAAAGCATAGACTTTTTTGAGGGGGTTTTGTGTTTTTTTCATATGGCACATAAAGCTAATTGAAGCTGAAAGTCCAACACTTTGAGATATTGTGATTATTTATGTGATTATTATATTTTTTATTGTTTGTGACCTGCACGATGATACTGCAGTTAACATAGTAGTACTCCTTTGTGTTTTTGAAGTCCATTCATCATCCAGACACTAGCTGGCACTAGGCAGTTACTTATGTGTAGTCATGTGCCACCAACTTAGGAGCCGCGGCGCCGCGGCTCTGCAGACACTCCCTTTATTTTTAGGGTTGTTCTTGTGTGCATCTTTACTGCGAGGAAGCTCGTCTCTCCACAGATCTGATGTGTACCTTGACTTGGACAAGGGCAGGTCACCTGCTTGTCTCTATGGTGATTTTATTACTCTGACAATGTTCAAATCCGAGCTGAAACTGGTTTTGTTTAGCTATGCATATGACTGAAAGGATTTTATGTGCACTTTTCTCTTTTATGTCGTTATTTGTATTTGTAAGAAAAAAAGATTTTCCGCACTTTGAATTGCTTTTTGTACTAATTGTACTCTACAAATAAACTTGCCTTGTCTATTATCGCTTCTTCAAGATTTGTTCACAGGATGGCATCAAAATATCTGTATCTTCATAAAAATATTCCAAAGTTTGGCTTAAACTTTCTATCTCGTCATACAAACCCCACCACCAAAACTCTTTGTTTTTTTTGTTTTTCATCGAGATATTTTGATATTTAGACATCCATTTAGTAATAATTTTCAATCAGAAGTTACTGGTCTGAGAGACTGGAAATATATACTGCCTTGAGCTGGATTAGCCCTGCCCAAAGTGAAGCGTTATAGCCCTGCATCTGTTCCCTGATGGACCAGTTTGGAGTCGTTATACACCAATTGTTCTCTGATAATCAATCGTTCACAGGTGATACTAAGACTCGAGTGGTCAATCTTACATGTCCAGCCCAGTAACTTCAGACTGAAAAGAACCACTGGAGGGCAGTTAGGGAGATCAACCCAAAGTGGAGAAAAAGCGAGACAAGCTGTTGAGTACAATATGGTGGGACGTGGAGTAACGGACTGATAACTGCAATAACAGCAAAGGATTATCAGTTTGTTTCCATCGTAATTCAAAGAAGTGAATTGGAAAGTCTTGATTTATTTTTTCAATCCAATTCAAGAAACATCAATGAAAAAAGTGGGACATTCTAAGAAAGTTTGATGGGGTAGAGGGGTCTGTTCCTCTTTTTGTTGCCCTAAAAGAGGAACAAGGGGTCACCCAAATGGAAGATGAAATGTCTCGATAAAAAAATACCCGTATTTTCTGGACTATAAGTCGCACCTTTATTCATAGTTTTGGCCGGGGTCCGACTTATACTTATACTCCGGAGCGACTTATATGTGATATTATTTGTTATTTTCACACTTGCAACCGCATTTCATACTCCAGTGCAACTTCTATGTTTTTTTCTTCTCTATTATGCATTTTTTGGCTGGTGCGACTTATAGTCCAGAAAATACGGTAACTAAAGACTATGTCCAGATGATTACCTTTGTCTCTACTACTGCCCGCTCCTGTACGAAAGCAACTGATGCTGCTTGAAGTTGTTTATTTTATTAATCTTTTATCAGCATTTAGTATTGAACCTTTAATCTTAATTAAAGGTTCAATGCATTCCTGAGCGTGTTTATTATATGCTAATCACCGTAGCCTCTGCTCGCTCAAACCACACAGCACTGGTTTCTGCATTAGAACACATTATGAAAATCTTATTGAAAAGCAGTAACAGTGCATCTGTGAGTGAACTCCTGAATGTGGAGATAATAATGAGCCTCTAATGACTGCGCTCTGCTTCATTAGTCAAGTGTTATTGCCACAACAACTGCCTTATTTTATTCAAAGCTCTTTGCTCTATGTAAGCGTTCACAAAAAAAGCTTCTCTAAATGTAATAATATTGTTTCCTCATCAAAAACATACCTGGATTTGTACTTAGCTTCATTCAGGCTTGTTTTATTAATTCTGTTTACAAGCTCCTCTCTCTTTGAGCCTCAGAAAACACATATTTACCAGAGCAATGATGTCATAGATAGAGAGCAGTTCAGATGTCTAACGGAATTTACTGGTAGAAAGTAATTTGTGGTTTTCAAAAGATATATTATTCCAAACTCTAAAACAAGAGATGCCAAAAATAAATAAAGGAACACAATATCATGTTTAACCTTTTGGTCATCTTCTGTCTGTGTTGAGGTCAGTCCCATAACATTTCCCACAGTATCATGAATCGAGTCAAACTTTCAAATGCCACCATGTGTTTAATCATCACATGTTCAATCCAAGATCTTGGATTTATTCAGATTGGCTCTTAACACTCTAATGTAGTGATACTTTATTTTGTACTGTTTGTTTTAACAAAGAATGCACAAAATGTTCTTTAAGACAAGAATAACAATGAGCACAGAGGTACACAAAAACTGCTAGCTGCTATTAAATTCAGAGTACATCTTGACAAAAGTGAAGAAAAAGTTGAACATTTTCAAGTTTCTCATTACCAAAATGTTGCTCTTTTGACTTTTTTAACAATGAAAGAAATAATCATAGGCATTCTTCAACACTGCAATTCCCAAAAGTGAAGCCCACACCATCTACCACTATTTCTGACCGGACTATTTATACATGACTGCCTGTCTTTAGTAAATCTCCTGTTGGACATGTTTGGGACAGCTCCTTTCCTCACTGTGGGTTATGTGTCCAGCACTGCACTCGCGGGGGAAGGATGGAGCCTGGGTCCAGATAATAGCAGGATGCTGTCTCCTCTTTTCTGCTGGATATGCTTATTCTCCAATTCGTCACTCCATCTGCAGACATCCCACGCCCATTCAATGCGTTGTTCATTTATTGCCAGACTGTATCTCATTCAAAAGAACGGTTTCTCTGGTCTAATCTCAGGTAGGTACAATGGACTTTTAGGTCAAGGGGAAAGTGGTAATGGCAGACCTCTGTGCCACCATTGTGTGCTGGGACTCTTTTCTTTTCTGACCTCTGATCTCCAAGCCTGTCACGACAATTACCATCTCAACATACCATTCAATAAATAATAAATGGAACAATATTCTTAAGGGGCCAATATTCATTGTGTGCACTAGTGGGGGATTTTTCTGTTATTTAGTTGTAATATGATAAGATTTCAGTTGGTTGTTGGTTGAATAAGTAACTTATATGACTCATTATAGATTGTCTAGAAGCATTTTTTTCTGCTGTCTATATTTTGTTCTTTTTTTCTAAAGATTTTGTGCCCGTAGACTTAATTGACAAGAAAGTAGTGTGAAATGGGGGATGAGCGAGAAGGGAGGACATGCAGTAAATAGTCTGAGTCAGGAATTGAACTCACGACACTGCGTCCGGCTGCACCTGGCATACTTGCACTGTGCCTTAACCACTCGACCAGTTTATAGGGATTAACAAGATTAATTTGAATATTCAGACTTGCAATAAATTGTATGGGAAACATTATCATCACAGGTCTAGTCCTCTCATCACAGAGGCCGGCCATAGATCGTACACTGTTATGGTGCCGGGGTTTGAAGCCGTGAATGCGTTCCCTGATATCAAATGCGGACACAACAAAAAGACCATCAGGGTGACATGGAACAGTCCGGAACTGAGCTCTAGCTTGTCGGTAATATTTCCTTGTACAGTGTGATCCTGTCGTCCCCCATCTTCGAGGAAACAGAAAACACATGTAACCTGCGCCGCAACCTGGATTGTCATGAGGTTTACTCACGAGAATCCATCTAGAATCCATTCGAGTCCACACAACGTTTGGTGAGGAGGAGCAAGCATATATTTTCTGACCAAAAACATTTCATGAATTCTTGTTAACAAGGCACCAAGCATAAGAAGGTATATCAAAGCATATTGATTTAATTGCTGTGATGGGTTACTGAAAGTCTTCCTAAATAATATCAAGAAGAGCAATTCCAGATTCCAGAACCTTTTTTTTACCACCAAAACCTTAATAATACACAATTACTACCAATCAGCAGAAGTCAAATAATGATATTTTAACCCTCCAAGTTTCGGTATTGTATGTATTTAAATTTGCCCAATTACCGAATGGGCAACGGTGCATCTGTAACATGTCCGATGATCAATCCAGAAGTCTTCACATTACGGAAGAGGATATTGCAAGCACCGCAGCTAATTTGCTCACAATGGGTGGTCCCCTTTTTCAACTGACCTGCAGCCTAATGAGGAACTCTCCGACAACATCAAGGCAATCCGCAAAATCTTTTCCCATTCTGGTATTTATCATGCGACGCGTACTGACGGCTTTCAAAGTTACAGCAAGCTTTAGTTACCGTAAAGCCCGGACAAACTGCCAGATTGCATTTGCTAGCAGCGCTGAGCAGACACCCAACTTTGATTAAAGGTGTTTATGCTTGCCATGTTATCCAGTGTGACAATAGGCCCAAGCACGCAGCCAAACAAGCCTTAATGAGGAGCAGGCTGGCTCTCGGTCCCTCTGCTCTTTACAGATGACATTCTGAATCAAGCTCATGGACGCTGACAGAAATAGCCTGCTCTAAGCTAGGTCAGAGCTTTTTTTTTAATGCCTTTTACTGCCATTTTTGAAGACTTTGAGGCCGGGGCGCCATTGTTTGGAGGTAATCAGGAAGTGAGGTTTGAATTTGCGAAGGGTAAAGTTGCAGAGCTGTTGTTTGGACAACTTTAGCAAGCAGAAAGCAGACATAATTCGATACAGGTAATTTATACCCAAATTATTCCAGTATATATCATTTATATCATTATATCATTCTCACTATATGTGGGCTTGCCTTGCCATAAGCAATGGTTCACTTTGGAACAGATTGGTATGGTTGGAAAGTGTCTCCATTGTCTTAAGTAAACTGTACCTGCCCGCTTAAGGAGGGTAGTAGCTTCCAAAGTGATCTGGGCTCGTTTTGGCCCCTACTAAGCTTTAACTAAGGAGGAGCCAGAGAGAGAACAAAGACTGAATAGAACACATTCACTGATGGTAACCTATATGTATATTATATTTCCAGTAACTAATGCATCAAACATTGGAAAAACCCAATGCATTACGGAGCGGTGCAGAGAGGTTAAAACATTTAGAAAACGTTGGCAATAAACCAGAAGTAGATTTGTCTATACTATAGCTTTAGCCATGCCTCACAGCGCCACAACCTTGGAATATTTCACTGTCTTTATGTGAATTGTTGAGATCGGCCTTATTATTAAAAAGAATAATTTAAGTTTGATATTTTTTCAATCAACACTAGGAACGCCACATGCTAACCTTCCTTCCGGTGTATATTGCCAACAGTGAAGTATTTATACCTTGTTGCTCATCCTTGTCTTTGTGGGGGAAATTGAAAAAGGTTTAAGAATGTTTCCACTAACCAGTAAATAGTTGAGGGCTTGACGGTTTTACTGGCACAAACGTCTGCTCAAATAAAGTGCAAGAGAAGTAGTAATAGAATAATAGTTATACATTTACAAGCCTGGAGTTCACATCATGGCCCGGCAAGGCAAACCTGCATCAAACTGGAGTTGTGTGGGAACTGGCCTTGAGTGAAGAAGACTAACTCAATGGCGGAGGTTCCGAAGGGTTCAGGTATGTGTTCAAGTTTGACAAAAGCATGTGGTGAGCTTGATACAAAAGTGTCTAGACATTAGAATTAATTCAAGAGAAACAAAGAAATTAGTGAGTTGCTGGGAATTGTTTTTGAATTTCTAAATGTTGGAGTCTGCAGGTGCCTTCACTTTAGTGTTGGGTGAAAGCAAAGAATTGGAAAAGCTGAGATTGTTTTGCTGCTGCTGAAGATGGGAAGAGAATTAGGAAGAAAGCACATTCAGTGAGTTGAGGCAGGTTAATGTATTGCTTCTTAGATTTAGAAAAAAACAAAACAGTGAAGGCACGAGTACGAGTGGGCACAATAAACGTCTTTAAGAGGAATTTATTTATATATTTAATGTGATTCGTGACGGAACAACAAAGAAAAGTGTATCTTTGTGCTGTTAAATATGGAATAATATGAATATATACTATGACTATCAGTTCAAAAGTGCATTGAAAAAAGTACCAAGCAGAAGTAATCAGTAACTGAGCATCAAATTAAAAATCTGTAATGATGTGACAGGTTTTTGCTTATTCCGTTTGTGGATTTGAGTTTGAATTATTAGGAGATCTGAGTGAATTGGTTAAATTGGAGTAGTTTTAGAGTTCAGACATAATAGATTATATTTGACAGTTACTCATGCATGTTTTATGTATCACAGCCTACTGTCCGAAATAGATTAATTCATTGAAAAATCAGTTGTATTGGTCCAAAAACACGTTTTATGCTTCAGCATATTTCACTCCATACCTTCTTAATGCATAAACTCATCTCAATGCAATATACATGACTGACAAATCAGTTCAAAGTTGCAAACATAAGCAACTTTTACTCAATGAATGCACTAAACACTTGTTCCACTACTGTTGTAACCTTATATCAGATGCCGGGATGTTGAGTGGACAAATTATCTCTATTGCCGGTATGTCTAATGCGTTTTTAATAATATAGTCGCCTCATCAGCATTTCACCTCCCAGCACAGGCTTGTGCACTCTAAAAGGGCCAAAGGAAGGCAGGCCCAGACAAATGGCTTTTAAGAGGTCTCTGTGTGGCGGGGAGGACTTGTGGTTTAGCAAAATTGAATCCATCCAGGAATAAAATAAGTGTAGTTGAGAAAATGGGGAGACTTGCTGCAGACCAAATGCAAATACATGTGAAGGGGTTTGGTTACTCGTATATGATGGATATTTGTTAGATTTGTTTTAATTAAGGGCTTACTTATGAATTACCTCCCTGTCAGTCCCATCCCCTTTAGCGTGGCGATTATTGTACGTCACTGTGTTGTTTATGGTCAGTCTCTAGCTTTTATTACAGCATGCATTCACTGTGGCATTGTTACTGTAAGCCACTGATATGTCAAAGGATTAAGTGTTGCATTATTTTTTCATCAAGATTTTTTGTTAATGATGGGCGAGTGTAACAAAGTTTTCTCCAGCTCGTCCCAAACACTCTCACTGGGGTTCAGCTCTGTAGTGGATTAGTTTCTGCTTCTCCTTTAGATGTTTTCTCTGCTCAATGCCATTGAATTGACCCTTCTCAAAAACACTTTTCCATGACCACGGGACTTGTCTTTCCCCATGGTTGTTTCAGAAATGAGAAGCTACTCATTTGGGTTGAATTACTGTGTTGCAGCTGACAGACTATAACCTGTGCAGAAATGATCAAGGAGGCTCGTACCTATTTGTTTAGTTGAATCCAAGTGTTGGACGACTTCAGGATAGAAGCTGTTTTGGAGTATGTAGGTGGCAAGGCCTTCTTCCTAATGGGAGAGGTGTAAAAAGTCTGGATGGGTAGAGTTGCCCATGATGCTGTAGGCTTTGTTTCTTGCACCTGCTGATGTAGGTGTCCTCAATGCAGGGCCAACTACAGCCATGGATCTGTTCAGCAGCTTTCACTACCCTCTGCAGGGCTTTCTGCACAGCTTTGTGAACAAATTGTGCTCTACAAATAAACTTGCCTTGCCTTTGTTCTTTACAACTGTGCAGCCACTGTACCACAAAGGCATATTGGAGGTGATGATGCTCTCCGTCGCACTGAGAAAATAGAGGCGTTGATGTGCTTTCTTTAGTATAGGGCTCGTATTGCAGGTCCAGGAGAGATTGCTTATTATTTGTACCACATATCAAAGTATTTGAAGAGGATATAGCGCACAGGATTCCCTGCAAGAAATCACTATCATCTCCTTTGTTGTTTTCACATTGATGCACAGATTGTTTTGCACCAGGCCAGTTGAGAGTTGACACACCTCCCTTCTGTAGTCGGACTCATCGCTGTCGATGATGGGCCCCACCTCTGCTGTGACATCTGCAAATTTCACTATTTGATTGGATGCACAGTAAGAAACACAATCATAAATAAGCAGGATGTACAAAATGTTTTTTTTTCCTCGAGCAAGTAGCTGTAATTCGCTGAAAGGCCAATCATTAAAGAATATGGATGCCTCTTGAAAGGTTTGTGCTTTATAACCTGCTATTCTAGTAGTATTCTAGTCAGTCTATGGTTACAATGTATATTGTGGCTGCGTCTAAAGTGAGATTGGTATTGGCATCATAAACCAGGTTAATCATGCACCTACATGTTCAACATTAAATCCACCACTGTAAATATTTGTCTGTTGGAAGAGATTGTTAACCTGGGGCATTAGTGCAATATGTTGCCTGCAAGTAAATAACAGGTCTGCAGGGCTAACTGAAAGGCAAAATATATCATGCTTGGACAAACAGCGAATAAAAATGTATTTATTTCCATGTTTTTGGAGATTTATTGATATATTTACATAGTTATCAATATCACATTATTTTTATCCCCAATAATGTGTAGCCTTAATACTCTTATACATTTCATTTATTTTTTTGAATCTTGGTGATTATTATTTTTGTAACAATTGCAATGCATTGGAGTGAGCGGTGGAAGACGGGAGTCTCAAGGACACAACGTCAGTATGCAACCTCCTCAGGCCAGACTTAATTATGCCACCTTTTTAAAAACTGCACCACACTTACCTGTCAATTAGAACGTTTTAACACGCAAAATGAGAAACCCAAGATATACTGTCATTAACTGAAGTACAGAGGAACACTTTCAAACTCTCACTGAAACGTTGCCCGTGCGTGAAGCGGTTTCTTGGCACAAGTTCTGGAGCATGAGGTCACCACTTACCTGTCTCACAAATCACTCTTTGTCTCCCACTAGCCTTCTTTATTAGGAAACAATATAGCAGTGAAAGCAATAAAAAGCCTTGGCCGTGTTTGGGATGGAAAGTAGCCATCATGTGACTGAGGAGGAGAAAATGTGGATGGACATGGCTCAAGTAGTGCACCTGACACCATTACCACCTGCGAAGGGTTTTGATTACACCATGTAAATTATATGTTACAGGTACAACCAATGGGATCATTTACAAGTGTCATGTTTTATTTCTGTAAAAAGTTGGATAACACGTTAATCTAAACAGTCAGTGGGAAAAATGCAATTCTGTGTTTACTCTTGTTACATTTAAAGGAGTGAAAATGGATTTATTATGCATGACTTTTAATGAAATCAATGGCAGGCTGATTAGCTTGAGTTGCAGCACTGTATACTGGTCATATTTTCAGAAATTAGCAATCTTTTTTGATCCTCATTCCTCATCAATGGAGATCCACTGTTAAAAAAACTGACATATTATATTTAAACTTAAATATGTGTCTTTTGGTCATCTGTCATCAGTTACGACATAACTGATTAACATTGATCTTAAAAGTCTAGATCTATTATGTTTTTGTTAGCGATGCAGTTGTAATCAATGAAAAGGATCATTACTTTCTATTTTGGACTTAACAATCAGATTATTGATCTAAAACAATTGAATACAAGGCATGTGTCTGTTGTCCGGGCTGAAAATGTTGTGCTGATTTTTGGCTGCCCCTTTACGGCATTAAACTCCACAGTAAACAATCATCACCGCTCTGCCGGATCATGCTGACGACCCCGATTATGGAGAGCTGCAGTTTAAGTCAGTGAACAGTGTATTTATTTATTTGAATGTATGCCAAACCGGCTACAGGGCATTGCTGAATCCTACATGTATCACCAATTATGAACAAAAAAATGGCAAAAAAGATAAGTACAGAGCAATGGGTGTATGGCCTCTTGAATGTGTCTCGTAGACTACTCAAACATTCATGCATTATTCACTTTTACAACTTTGAGAGGGTAAATATGAAGGAGGAAGAATTATAACATTGTTCAAATCGATTTAATATCATTGAATTCGTTTTTTTGCCTGTAGGAAACTTGAATGGGAAGGGTTTACTTTCAGAATGAGGAGTGGGTGGGATATGTTTTCCTTTCCTTTCACTCATTGTATGCCCTTTGAATACTGCATAGTACTTTAATCTCTGTGTAGTGGAGACCAAACTGCATGGATAATGGATAATGTGAAGTGACTCTGTGAATTACGTCAACCAATAACTTCAGACTAACTCATTTCAGACGCAGCAGGTGTTGTTTGGCAGCATGCACAAACTTGAAGGAAGTTTTGCTCTGAGACATGACCTCCTCGCTGTAAAGGGAGACAGGAAATCTTGTGGGGAGACGTGGTGACCGCCATGGACGCTAATTTCCAAATGTGCACAGAGGGGAGCCCAGATTGGGGGTTTTGGCCAGGTTTCAGTCCCGGGGAAGAGGACCGAGATAATGAAAGATGGGAGGAGGACGAGCAGCATGGTGCAAGCTGCTGCGTGACATCAGAATGAGAAGAGGGAAGAGCAGGGAGAGACAGGGGCATACATTTGACTAAAACCAAGCAAACTGAAGCAAATGTATAGATTGTATTCATGTTTAGCTATAATGAATCAAATTAAATAAAATTGGTTGGCTAAAATACCATCAATATAGTAATCGATTAAATGACAAAAGGCCTACAGCCCTAGCATCACGGTGAACTTGAACTGACCTTCATGAGTTCATCTTAAGAGTGAAGTGAAATTTACCAAGATATAAGTTAACACAAAACATTGAAGTATTTTTTCCAGTTTTGCTTCAAATCAAATTTTAAATAAAATCCAAAACAGATTAATGAAAGTATTCTTACAGCCTTTTGTATTTTATTTTTAACAATCACAATAGTTTTAAGACACAAACTACAACCGTCTTTGTACCAGAATGTACTAGATGATCCCTCATTCTGAAGGTTTTAGCTGCTTTTTTACATTTTTCTTTGCATTGTTAATCTACTTGTTATTTGATGCAGCTAAGGACATAATTTGCAGACTGATTTTGCCACCATCATACTGTCTTGTTTTGAGGAGGAACACATGTTTTTGTGATTGTCTGACTGGTATAATTGTGTATACATCCTGCTTTGCATCTAATTACGGAGCGTTTAATTCTCCGCAAACAACAGAAAGAGCTGCTTTTACAAAATATCTGAACTGGGGCAAGACATATTTTCACTTTATCACACAAAAACAATTGAGTACAGCCCCTTTAAACCAAAACGTTGACAGCTTTTTTAACCAATATTGTTCTGTATGTATTCAATAATTTAATGTTTGTACAGCTGAATTATTATAATTTATTTAAAAAGGTGCACTACATAACTTTTCTGTTCTTGGATCCTCCACCTGCTTGTCTCCATGGTGATGTTGCTTTGCCAAGAGTGTTCATAGTATGGCATCAAACTTCTTTTTCTGTATCTATCTGTTAATGTAATGCCATAGTGTGGAACATTCCAGGCACATTACAGAAAAGTTGCGTGATGCATGTTTAAATCCACAGTCTGTCTTCTTGCTTGTAACAAACACCATTAAGACCTATTTATAATCCCTGGAAGAGCTTTTTAGGTAAGGTGGTTTGTTTTTTTCCTCAGACGTTTTGTTCTTTCATGTTGTCCAATAAGGCGAAACCGAATATTAACTTGTCCTGTGCCACAACAATTCAAGCTAACAATAGGGGAATTATGTTCAACCTTCACTGCTTCAACGACCACTTCCGCATTTTTACACTTCTCCCAGACTAACTGACTCCTTTGACCTACTTTTCACGTGGCCTTTTATTCCATCGACCCTTAACTTGTCAATTGATGAGGAAACAACAGAAGGGAAAGAAGAAAAAGAAAGAAAAAAAAAGAGAAAAAAAATTTCTAAAAGGAGGATGACTATAATTGCCGTTCTGAAAAGGCTATTCAAATGCCACTCTTCGAGCAGAGTGATTGGCTTCCACACTGCCCCCACCCCACTCCACATTTGCCCTCTCTCAATGCGTTCTCTGTCATTCAAAACCCGAGGAGGGCTTTTTCTGACGCCCCGGAATAGTTTGCATGGCAGAATAACAAGCTAATTAGAGCCCCCGTCCCGTGATGGATGGCTGGGAATGGGTTGGAAGACTTGGGCACGAGGGTACGCAAAAGGACTACCCCTCCAGTAGCCCCCAACCATCTGGCACGATATGACGGCTTAATTGGAAGAGATGGTTGGGGGGGGGGTTACATATGTGAAAGTCTTGGTTGACCCGTGTGTATTCAGCTAACGCTATTTGGTCTGATTTGTTGTGCAATTGTTTGGTTCTGGGCCCCAACTGTTTGTTCGGTGGATTCTGAAGTGATCGAAATGTAAAGGTCAATAGGGGTCAATAAGTTGCCCAAAGCGTCTGTCGGAATAATGGGCTGACAATGACGGATAGGGAGGGTGATGGTGAGAGCATTCAAATTTACTTAGCAGGCTCCTTGCACTTGTTCAAAGTCAAAAGTTGCTTTGGTTTTGGAGCCTCTGGAGTTTTGGCACTTAACCATGTTGCTTTGTTTTAATCAAGTAAAACAAGCCAGATTCCTATTTTGTTTCTGGAATGCAGAAACTTCAAAGATTTTTAAAACAACAACCTTCTCCTGACTAAGCTCTGGGATCACGATGTGTAGAAGTTATATACGGTGTAATTGTCCCCCACTGCTCTTGGCTATTTAAAATGCTAATTCTAGAATATGTTCCATGATGTTTGATTTGCACATAAAGTATTATTTGAGACTGTGTCATGAGAGAAGCTGCTATTTTGGAAGTACATTATCAATTAAAACATCCATGGTTGACACAAAGAAAAAAGCTGCTCCACTACTATTATGTTTTGGTCTTCGTCTGCTACATCATCACCTCGGGGGGAACCCACAATTTTTGCCCAAACTATATACGTAAATAAATCTAAATATACTTTGAATGTAAAACAAAAGCTAAAACTGCATTTGGTCTGAACACAACTTAAGATGCAGTTAGCAGACAGGACACATTGTAAAAAGCTTACAAAACTAGCCTCATGCAAGCCATAAATAAAAATGCCCAATAGTGTGGTGACAAAATTCTTACTTGATTAAACCTTCTGGTTGTTTATAATAGAGTTTTGAATCCCTGGAGAGGAAGACGCCCAGGGCATTTGAATGCTAATCAGGTACTCCGTGAGAAGGGAGCGAAAGCCAGGTTACAATAGGAGGCTGATAGCCCATTAAAGGGCTGATAGTAAACAAAGAGGCTAGTTTGATAGTAAACAAAGTGGGTTAGTTTCTAGTGAAACCAAAAACACCCTTTATCAGAAGGTCCCGTCCGGTGGGGGTAGGAGTAGGATAAATATCTGAGTTCCCGGTCTTGATTCGTAGATTTAGAATGACTCTTGGATGAGTGTTGAAACGTTTTGTTTTTCCTAAAAACAAGAGTCCAGATAGTACAACAAAATCTTTTCCTACAATAGAACACTCCTGGACGAATGAGGGATTTTTTTTTGCAACCCCAGTGTATTGGCTGTAAAATTGGGTGAAAAATCAGTCCAAACCTTATTTTCCTTGTTTTGGCCTCTAGTCTGTCTTTGCTCACCTTCCTGTGTACTTCACTGTCAGCTCCCACTTGGCACCTTTCTTTTGTGTCAAATTGATGTAATTTGACATTTTCCTTTCATTGGCGATCAATCAGGCCATGATGGAGAAAAACAAAGAAAGCAGTGATCTCCGGGACATCCAGCAAACTCTCCCTCTGTTGTACAGTGTTTGAGAGAATAGATACTCAGTCAAAGATTTTGGGTGGAGATCACCCTTGAGAGATATACTTTATTGACCACAGAGGGAAATTTAACCTCTACTTTTGACTTTACCATTCAATGCCGGCGGGGCAACTTGTCGGGAGCAGAAGTAATGGGACCCATCTTCAGATCTTGAGCTAGATTCATGGTTCATCCTCAGCACAATCAGACGGGACAGTGTTGGGCCTTTCTTTTTTCTTGAAAAATTAAACCACTATATGCTGTCTGCCTCCAATAATAAATAAAAAAATTAATATTTTATCAATCACCAACCTGTAACTAAGAGCCACAAGCAGCGCTAGGAATAACTATGCTTTGGTGGTTCACTTCATTGTATGAAAACAGCTCTTCTAAAACAGTACATATGCCCAGAAAATTATCTCTGAGAACAGTGTGCCAACATTTGTGGGAGCTAGGAACAATTTAGATAAGTGTAATTGTCTATTTTCTTCTTTTACGGCATTAACATTGTGTATTGCATTTATCATGATCAAGGTTACCAATCAGCTAGTTTGCACTGCATTTGTGGTCAATGTAAGATCATTAATTTCCCTCTCACTGGTTTAGTGATGTACACTGCAAACCTTAACGACCCTATAGTCAAACAACAATAAGAGTCCTGGACTTAATGAAAGAAAATCTCCAAGGAGTTCAAGCTCTTGTCTATGCAACTCAGCAAAAGCATTCTGGGGATGTCACCAAACAGCAAACATAATCATTGATCGTAAGCCATGTGGGCGTTCTATTGACTCACAGGATTGTGGTCAACATTAAAACAATGGTCCTCACTAACGTATTGACAGAAGCTCCAATACCACTTTGGATTTGTCACAAGGCACTAATATTTAAACATTAAAATAACGTTTTGATAAGACTCCTGACAGAAACATAGGGAATACCACAATTTATTATTCTCTATGGTTTGGTTAACAAACTTGAATAGAGCAAGTGTTATTGGTTCATTGTCTAATTTATTCACATATTTGGAATTTGAAATAACTTATTGATTCCCTTGTTTGCATGTACTAGATAATTTACGATGAAAATGTATGTGTAGGAAATATTATCTATAAGTGGTGCGAGTCGATGCTTTAATGCCTTGGTTATGACGCCGTTGAAAAAGATGCAATGTAAATTATTAAAAATGAGACACTACAAGTTTACTTTTAAACAAGAAAAAAGACTCTTGAGGTACAATCGATAAAACAGGTACCAACCAACCAATTTCCATTATTCACTGTGACAAATGAATGTGGTTAAGTAGCCACTGCATGGCTCCTTTTCACGCCAACTTATCAATACTCTATGGGTCATCAAATTGCATGCTAGACGTTTTGCCAAGAACCGGTCAATAGTGTCTCCAATTAACAGGCATTTAGCTCGAGCAGTATTAATGACTTAGGACCAAGGGCAATGGAGTTTGAAAAAGGTTGCACATGGGTGACGAAAATGAATAGTGACACGTCATTGATTCAGCAACGGAAGGTTAATGTAGTGGTCGCGTCGTAAGCAAGATCCGAAGGAGAAACATGCAAAAACAGGGATAGGAATTAAGTACAGGTACGTTAGTGGTATTTGTGGGTTAGGTCAAAAAAGGGTTGAAACAAGGGTTCAACAGTGTAATCGTAGCTTTGTTGATTGTAAAGTCGCCAATTGCTAGTGGTCAGTTTAGATTTGTATTATCTGTTTTGAAGAGAAAAAAAAAAACATTATAATTAAATAAAAGCAATTAAATACATTGTTTAGATGTTACCTTTGTTTTGCAAACTCACTGCCTAAGTTGGAAACATTCAATGAATACTTTTGAGGGAATGTGTATTTAATTATTGATAGTCAATTTATATTTCTTGTTTGTGTTCTTCCTGTTGGTTTAACATAAATGCGCCTACAGCAAAGGAACAAATTGGGCACTTTAATATTAATTTACTGAATTCATCTGCTCAAGGTCTACTACCGGCTTGTCTCCAGGAAGATGATATTGCTTTACCTAGAATGTTCCATAGTCTGGTATTAAATATTAAACATGTCTATATCCATGAAGCCACCAGGCCAAGTTGCAGGTCAGACCTGTGGAGAGACGTGACCGCTCACTGTAAGAATTTCTTTCAAGGTCTTATTTGCAAATAAAACATCTGTAATATATAAAATGGCTGGACCTGATTTTTGTCCATGTAGTCTAGAAAAATGTATTTTTCCAAAGTCTGGATATTTTAAACTCTTTGTGTCAATGCGGAGTGCTTGTCTGCATGTAATCATAAAGCATTTTAGAACCAGGTAGTGCGCTGTAAGCATGCCGTGACTGCGGTGGCAAAACTCAAGGTTTTAAAGTACGTTGTGCAAATTTTAAAGATGTATTAAATAAAAAAAACTCCACAGAGACAAGCAGGTGCAGATATTCCATTTAAGAAACAGGTTAAAAATGTTGAAAAAAATGCTTCAGATAATCCATGAAAAACAATCCGCTGAGGTTCAGTCCATTCTCTGTTTTAAGTATGTATTTTGTAGAATTGGCAATACAAAATACAATACAAACTTTCTTTCTATTGCTCTTTAAGACCACCTATTGCCAAGCAGACAATACAGCCGATAGCATTCACACAAATGTATGCATAATTGTCTTGTCCACCTCCTCATCCCGGCAGTTGCATAAATAAATGTGATAAGCAGCAGACACACCTCAAATGGCCCTGGGGCTTATTGTAAATAGCCAATACCTGGGAGCAAATGGCAGACAGGGAAACAATAGCAGCAATTAAAGCGCTGCACACTGGCCATAGTGACAGCAGGTGCAATTATCAGGCGACTCCTTTGGGTCTGTGGAAAGTTCAGCACGCACGGTTTTAATTCATCCAGAGTTCGTTCGGGGTTGGCATTTCATTCCTCTCCTACTAGTTCCGAGCTTTCTCAAACCTTTTGGTAGTCACCGCTTTAGACTGACTTTTCCACTTCACTCCAGTGTGTCACCTTTGGCCTGGGAAAGTGGCCTGCATTCTCCTCGCTGTGGTTGAATATTACTCTTCATCTAAAATCCATTATCCTCTGCTGCATTTTGAATCCTCTTGTGAAAGTGGAACTATCAAAGCCTCTGCCTGACTGTAGTGAAGGCACAAGAGTTCTTGAGTTTGGGACTCAATGACTTGTGCACACTGTTTAGTTCTATTTCATATAGTTCCACTGGCAGAGAGTTATCAAGTTGTCAGTTGTAAAGCATAGGTCAGCTTGTGTTTCAAGGATGGACATCCTCGTTGGCATTCACGTTGTCTTTCAGTAGAAGCAATGTTTCTTATTGAATTGGCCCCAAACTAGTCTCATTTGTGATGAAAAGGGGATGTTTCCTCTGGGATTGCATTGAGGAGAAGAGACCGGCAGAGAGATGAGATGATGACCTAACCAAAACTAACACGTTAATGATTTGAAAAATTAACTAGTACTAGATTACATGGGTGCACAAAACTAACGCGTTCCTCGTTACTTTTGAGTACTAAGTGAAAAGATTTACTGCTTCCTCTGCCTACAATGTGCTAAAATACTTTTCTTGTGCAGGATTGTCCCTCATTTGATCATGTTTAATAGAAGTGTCATGTGTATCTTCATTGTCACCAAAACAAGATAGCTGTATCTGTAATATACTAAATATTTTGGAGACGATTTTGGTGACGACTTCTAGATCAAGATCCATGCTCCAAATTTACTTATTTGTGAACTTTTGTAGAATTTTGTTGCAAACTCGAGGCTCAACTGAAGCTTTTCTGTCTGTTCGACAATTATCTTTATTATGTAAATTGAAATTGTTCTATTAAATATAAATAAAAATCAATCTACCACAAATAAAAATAAGCACAGCACAATCGATTGATATAATATTTTGTGTATTTGAGTAATATTTAACATTTTGCGGGGCTTAGTGACGTCATTGGTCGAAAATAAAACTGCTAATATTTTAAAACCATAGCAGCACAAATTAAACTTTTTACAGCACAAACAACACAAGCATTTTGGAGCGTCCTTAAAGTTTGACCTATAAACGAATCGCTCATATCTCAAAAAGCAAAGCAGCATTAAAGGCAGTATGGATGATTTTTCGGCGATTTGAGAACGCAGGTGGAAGTGCACATGCGCACTCCCCCGTACGGACCGATACAACACACACGTGCGTTTGTTTATTAGCGCAACGGAGCGCATCGCATCTCTCGTCTCCCGTAGATTTCTGTCCACTTCTGCGTCAGCTCGAACTGTCTTTCTCCGTCTTCATTTTGCCATTTGCACAACTGAGGGAACTATATTATGATAGATCCATGCGCTTAGGCACGCGGAAACGTGGGCACGAACCGCACGCGGCTGCAGGTGAGCGGTAGGTGCGTTTTATGATTGATACGTGGCAGGACAAATGATTTATCCACGCCACAAGGAAATATGATAAAAAATTTGCTGAAAAAAAAATCGGCCATACCACCTTTAACAAAGCACAAATGAGTGACAGTTTTTTGTGGGTGTGCATTGAATGCCAATTTCATGGCGGTGTCACACTGAGAGTGAGCAGCTTCCTTTATCAAAGTGCATTTCTCCAAGTTGAAGAAGGAAAAGAGAAAATGCAGCTTACGACGAGTATTTCCTTTCTTAACTTGAACAAGCAAAAATGAATTATCCTTTGGGGTGCTCAGTTTCCTTTTAGATTTTTTCTCACGCTCTCTGGTCTTGGTCTGTTCATAAAATAGAACAATTTGTGGTAGAAATCTGTGGAGGCCAAACTACATGATCAAAGAGTTGTTGCAACAGATCTGCCTCTATCCAAAAGAATATCCAATCCTCTCTCACATGTGCACCTCTGCATACAGTTCGCTCTGTACCGGCTCCAGGACTTGACCATTCTCTCTCTAAATCTTCCAGCCATTGTTCCACAGCAGCCGCACATCAATAATACATTCCTCCACAGAGAGGCCTCCATCACAGATCAATAAAGTTTGACAATCTATCATAAGCAATGCGCCACTGCCAACAAGACCCTGTTAAGTGATATGCCAACACAGCACGCCAGGCTCTCATGAATATTTGTGACTTTGTCCTTGGAATAATCTATTTCTCATGGTTGGGCAAACATATTTTACTGAGAAATGAATGAATAAACTACTGGCAGCGAGCAATTAATTCTGCCATACTTTCATGAATACAAGTATAAAAGCTGAGCAAATATCCTGAAAACGAAAGCAACTGCTAAGATAATAATGGTGTTTCAGTGTCATTACAAACCAATAAGGCGCATAACATCACAAGCATTAAACACTGTTGCTGATTTTGTCTTGAAGTTGATGCATAAAAAATTGGGGATTCTGAAAATGTCTATGTCAAATTGTAATTTAATGTCCGTGCTATCATCATTAGCCTGTCAAAAGCTGGGTTTTTTCATGAAGACTTGAATAAATCATGTTTTTTAGGGCTTTAATTAAATACTTTACATCCTACAATATTAAAACGTGGTTAGAAAACTACTACTTACCATTACTAAGAATGTACTATTTCTGTCTTGACAACAGTGGAAACCAGAGCATGGTTTCCAGCATTTACGGATGATTTATTTGTCTGATGATGATAATGATTCAAGGTGTGATCCCTGGATCCTCGGCTGCAGCGGCCCACCTCCAAGATCGATGAGTCATCAATAACAGTAATAATGTCCAACAGGCAACACGCCGACATCAGTGTCACTTTTGTCAGATCGAGATGGAAAGCAAATCTGGAAGCTCCATTGGACGATGCTGTGGGTTTTAACCAGCAAAATAGTAGACTCAGCGTGACATGCATTACGTTCTTGTTGCTTTATTATTATACCATATATATGTCTCTATCTACTTACATATCTATACCACAAATGATCATGACCAGGGCTGTCTAGGCGAAAAAACAAGTAGCTTCGGCATTCTCCGGACCACGGCTCGGCGGCCAATCAGTGCCGAGCACACACATTTTGTCGAACCAATCAGCGCGCAGCATGCAAATTTGCAAAGAGAAGACTAAACTTGCCCCTTATTTAGTGTAAATCTGGCATTAGAACTTCTACCAGTTACTGAGTTGTTCCTTTGCATGAGTGACTAAATACATCCAAAGCGTCTGAAAGAGCAGGAATAGAAGTGTTTGAAATAGTATCAGGAGCAGCCACAGTTTGAACAATAGGCAATTGAAAAGAGAGTACAATGAAGAAAAAGCCTGGAGGTAGATATTAAACATGAATGTGTGGTTATGTTAACAATTAATACCATTATTGGAGTGCTCGTGGCAAAGACGGTGCCGGTCTGCTCGTTTCAATGAAATGAGAAGAGTGTGCAATGGGATTCAGGGATCTCCATGAGAATAAATCGAAATGTCATCACCTGGAAGCAGACTTATGGGAATGGAAGTCAGGTAAGTTTAGGACTCAAAAAGTTTTTATACAAAGTGTACTTAATATAAAAGCAGCAGCCAGGACTATGCTTTTATGCTGACGTCGACACAATAAGGTACTAAAGGTGAGAAGCAGGCTTTTAGATAGGATTTAATAACACCCCGTCCAAATAATTTTGTACGGGGGCCGACTAGGAGAAAAAACGAGTAGCTTCGGCATTCTCCGGACCGCGACTCTGCAGCCAATCAGCACACAAATTTCATCGACCAATCAGTGTGCAGTATGCAAATTTGTAAACAGTAAACTGTAATGGTGGACTATTGTCAAGCGCTTCCCGGCCCAATTTAATAATAATATTCTGTTTTTTCTAAGATTTATTAATAAAATGGCCATCACTGCACTCGAAAATGCCCGTCCACATTTTAAAATACCCTGTCCAAAATACGGGAAGACGGGTCTCTATCTAAAAGCCTGGTGAGAAGTCACTAAGAAGTCATTAACCTTAACAGGCAAGGATTACTACCATTGTGTCCATGGGCAAGACACTGCCGCCTCCTCAGCTATGTACTTGGTTATGCGACAGGTTAAGGCCACAGCGTTTTTGAGGTGTGAAGGGAATCTGCACCAAACCCCACCAATTCCCAAAACAAAACAGGAGCTTTTGAGTGTTTGTCTGCTTTGAGTTGTTAAAACATGGATTTGAACAATTCCAAAAGAAAACAAATTCTACATAAAAGTCCCTCTAATCAAAAAGCAGAACACGTGTTTACACCGTGTCTGATGTGCACTGTTCTTTCCCTGGAGCTCCCACTCAGGTTTTGTCTCCAATTATACATTTTTTTGATATTTTTGAATGTTTTATTGTGACAGGGAATCCAAATGAATCTTCTATCTTGTGGGTAGAAGTTAAGCTGTATGACAGGGTAAACTTAAAAATTTCAAGATTCATACATATTTAAACAAATCACATTTATTAGAGGATTTTAGATGTTATTGTCAGATCACAGACGAGGTAATTATCCCAAGACATATATACAGAAAAAATTACTATGATCAGCCAATACATCACGCTAACCCAATATAATAAGTCATCTGAAGCGTTACTTTACTGTATGCAAAGTCCAGGGAACACATCTGTGCATGTTCTTTGAAGAAATTATATACAAATTATCATTTAGAACCAAAACTAATTATTTTCTGCATGACTAAAACTATAATGGCTTTCAATGAATATTTTGGACTAAATCTTAATGAAAGCTTAAGTTAAGTTAAAGCTGCAGGGTCACTACTGGTACATGCATTTATCAAACTACAGTGTCAGAAAACTTTAGAGTGAATAATATGCTTAGTATTTTATGCAACATTTTAATATGTTGTAACATTGTTCCCTCATCAAAAACATACCTGGAGTTGTATTTAGCATCAATCACGCTTGTTATGTTTAATCAGTCCTCTCTTCTTAGCCTCAGAAAACACTCTGTTTCAAATTTCCCAGATTTGTGACGTCATAGGAAGAGCTCCCAAGTCTACTGTGCTGTTTTTAAGACCATAAATCATAACTAGGCTCGTTCTGAGCATGTCTGTCGGCAAATCACGTTTATTATAACTGCGTGCTTACATTAGCATGTTGTGGCAAGCTCCTAATAACGGAACACCTTAGATATAATGTGTGCTTTTTAAAGTTCTAAAACATGAGACGCAAACGTAAAGACATAGAGCATGTTTAAAAGCCAATAATACAAATAAATGCAGTTTTGAATTGAATGTTCAAAGACATTCAAAGGATTAATCAGAAAAAAAACATGGTGACAAAACAAGTAAAAAATAAAGAAATAACACTGGGGACTGAAAAACAGCTGAGAGAAGTTCTAATTTATTCTGAATGATACGCAGATGTTAAACAGCTGTGATTGGACTGAGAAAAAGGTATGGACTTTTATATGCAAATTCCGTCGCATCGAGAAAACAAACACGATTTATTATTGCTACTATGATGTGTTTTCCATTATTGTAGACTCTTTGTATCAGTTACCTCAAAGAAAAGAGTGGGTGGAAGAGGCAAAGTGAACTATTGATTTAAAAAAAAAAAAGATAAAAGAATGGAAGACAAAGAGAGAATGTAAGTATGCATTTTCTTCACATGTTTAACAAGCTCCAAGAAGCATAGGCATTTCAAGTCATTACCTCAACATGGCAACCTGTTATTTGGAGCAATTGTTACGCAGATAGGATTTTCATTGTTGCCGCAGGAGGTGTTAACAATAGACGTTTGAAATACACAAATGTCGATTTACCAAATTGTGTAGAGTATATGTTTGCAAAAGTTGAGGTAATGTGTTATATTTTCAGAGATTTTTTTGTTCTTAGACCGTCCAAACTATTAATCCTCTTGGGAATTTCAACCCTCAGAAAACAGCTTCATTCGGGTCAAATGGAAAACTAGTGGTAAAGCACAAAGATAGTGTGTGAATTGTGAGTTTTAATGTAATTGCTGATGTCTGTATAGCATTTTGGATGGATTGTGCTCTATGCATAAAATGTTGATTGATTGTATAATTGTAGATAACATTTTGTGGTAATGACGCTGAAATAAATAGAGTGTTAAAGAGCAAATAATAGAATAAATAATGGTGATAATAAAAAATGACAGTTTCATATTTGTAAAGTAGAAGCTTTTGGTCAGAGTGGATATTGTTTTCTATTTAATGGCAAATTAAAAACTAAATTAAGGTCAAAGTTAAAGTTTTTATTATATTCATAGGGAAGAATATTTGACTTCAACGTTTGATCTTTGTTCTGCTGTAGAAAACAATAGAAAATAATTATTTGGAGCATCAAATATTGCTCCAAATATGTTGCTGGTTCATTTTCCACTTTCTCCACTACAACGTAAACATTTCATCCACTTTAACTCGACTAGAAGCTCCAAAACTACCTACCACCCATTCCAGTGTTTCAGAGTCAATACTGTTTAAGTGGTTTAGTAACACACTTTAGTGCACATGGTCACATTACCTTAGAGTAGTGAGACCGTTAGGGATGCATACCTAAACCCACGTTCAGGTTCAAGTCCGGATTCGAATCCAGAGGTTTAGGTTCAGGTCCGGACCTAATGAGTCCGGCTGAACTCATGCCATTTTTGCATAATGTTATAACAGCATAACAGAAGCTACTTGGCTAAATTAAGTTGAAGACACTTGAACAAGGACTACTATCAAACACCAGGCTTTACTGCAGATTGAAATAAAATCAACTTTTCTGTTTTATTAACAGTTTTTTAACAGAAGTTACAAACATACAAAAAAAAAAGCTACTAGGTAGCTGCAAAACCTAGCTTAACAGTTAACAGTGTCTTAACACACAGTCTCTTCATGTGTTTTTGTTGAGGAACAAGAGCATGTAGACAGAATCTGGGTCAAGACGAGCTCTTTCAGCTGATACAATGTCCCCAGCAGTACTGAAGACCCGCTCACTTGGCACACTTGTGCCTGGCACGATCAGGTATTTCTTGGCATGCCTACTGAGGAGTGGTAGTTCGTCAACCTTTCCCTGCCAAAATGCAAGCACATCATCTGAAGACTTCATCTTCGGCAAGGCCCTGAACTTCAGCATCTCCTGCTGAATTCTCAGCCTAAGCGCTGTCTCAACATATGCCACAACATCATCATCCTCATCCTCAAATATTTCCTCCATTGCACTTAGCCTCGGCTTTTTTACAGGAGTCGTATCATCATCACTGTTCTCATGGGGCACTGGCACGGGCACAGCTTCGTCGGGTTCCGTATTCTTCAGCACAGTGGACATGTGAGATTCGCTCACTTCGATGCTGTTTGTGAGCCGATCCTACACGTCCACTGGGACAACCGCGGAGCCCTTGAACCTCGGGTCCAGGGCTGTTGCTTCTTCGAGGAACTCTCTCCTATCAGCTTCTCTATATCTTGCTGAGAGATCTTCCCTGATGGATGACTTAATGTCTTTTGTAAACTTGTCATCCTCCTCTTTGTCAGCCAAGTGCTGTTCCAGTTTGTGGAGCATAGGCAGCACCTGTCCAGAGGTTGGTCTCTTCTCAGACGACATCGCGACTGTGATAATGTAGGGGAGCTTCATCAGGTCGAGGAAACACTTCATCTTCTCCACGTCTTTATCGGAACACTTCTGCAGCCTCTTGAAGCGGTCTTTCTTTTTTATTCTCTCATCTAGGGAAGCAGCTACTACTGCTGGGTACTGTTCTACAAATCTTTCAACCATCAGGTAACTGCTATTCCAACGTGTCTTGCAGTCGAGGATGAGGGTGTGGTTGGGTTTCCCAAGGGCTACTTGCTTCTCCTTCAGAACTACTTTGGCGAGATATGAATTGCGAAAGTAAGTGATTGGTGGTCTCATGATTGCCAGCATGCTACTCACAGTCGGCACATGAATCACCTTCCGAGTGGACAGGTTCAATGTATGGGCAAAGCTGTTAAGTGACAGTTTTATCCCTGCAGCTTTTGTAGCGTTCACCATTGCTCTAGCATTGTCCGTTGTCATTATATCAACCTTGCCCTCCAGGCTGAATTCCGTAAGACATTCTTTGATTTCTGCAGCAATGTTGTTTCCTGTTTGTGAGACTTTGGCCTTCAGCGTTTGCAGAACTCTCACTTGCATTGTCCAGTCTTTCAAATAGTGCACTGTTAGAGTCATATAATGGTCAGCCGCTCGTGACGTCCATCCGTCTCCAGTCAGGGCTGCGTACTCCACGTTCTTCAGCTCATCCTTTAGCTTGAGGAGGGCTACCTCGTACATTTGAGGAATGATCATTTCCGACACTTCGTCACGGCCTGGAACTTGGTAGACGTGGTTAAACTCCCTTAGAAGTGCCCGGAAATAGGGATCGTCAACTGTTGAAAACGGACGCAAGGATTTGACAATGTAATGGGATAATCTTGCTGTTATTGCGTGCTCCTTCTCTAGTGAAAACTTTGTCTGCTTGGCTAAGATAAAAGGATTCATCCTTGTTGTCGTGCCACTTCTGCCAGATGTACTCGCAACAGGTGTGGAAGGTGAGCTTGAAGTTGAAAAAGTTCCCAGGGACGGTAAGTCAGGTGTCCATACCCCAGTGGCACTGATGAATTTAGACGTGGAGGCAACTGTTGTGGATGCAGGGGAAGTCTTTGGAGGTTGTTCTGCATTCAGGTTGGCCTGGACTGAAAGCTAAATTTTAGAATTATTTACAAGTAAAAGCACTGACACATTAGCTTTATTTCAGTACAGGAGGATCCTATGTGTGTTTGAGAGCATGTTTGTAGCAGAAATTTAAAAAGAAATAATAACTTGTTAGGCCCGAGCGCCACAAGCTGGCGAGAGGCCTATTAATCTTGTAAGGCCGTGCGAAGCACGGCTGCGAAAGTGCGCACGAAATCGAGCGCGAAGCGCTCGCCCACTTCCAAACACTCACTAACGCACTCCTTCACTCATGCACGCCCCGTGCATACTAATTAGTAGTAGGAAAATGGAACATTACCGTTGTAAACGGGCGAAGCCCGTGCAAAAGTGCGCACTAAACGAGCACTTTACATTGAGATGACGACCGCGAAGCGGTCGTCATCCCCATATAAAGCACTCATTTGCGCTAAGTAGCTCACGAATACGTTCCCCATCTCTTGCATGTTCCGTGCATATAAGCATGTAATGCAAAAATTTAACATTATTACTGTATAGAGGGCCAAAAACACAAAGTGGGCGGAGCCCACTCAAAATTAACGAAAGTACCCGTCAGTGACCAGGGACCCACACCATGAGGTAGGAAAGCGCGAGCGCTTTCCGAAAATGTATAGTTTATGATATTTGAAAAATGGGAAACATTGTTTTCGCATCGGAATATTATTAGGCCCGAGCCCCAGCAGGGCGGAGGGCCTAATGCAGCGTTGCAACTGTCTGACCAAACATGCGGGCGCAGCCCGCATGTTTGGTACCCCGTCGCCCCTGGCAAGTACAGTGAACTAGCCCATGCCGAAGGCATGGATCATGCATACTTACTCCTGCTATGACAGAAATAGTCAACAATGAGTGAATGGGCGTAGCCCATTCACTCATGGTTGACAACAGCAGCGCGAAAACCCTCTTGGCATCGTCCCGTACGCGAAAATCCATGCCGCAGCCATGGGTCATGCTTGTATCTGCTCAAATCAATGGGAGTCTATGGGGAGTGGGCGGGGCATCCCGACGGAATAGGGAGTGACGAGCGCCTAAGCGCTCGTACTGATGATTCCACCCCATGACGGCATCGGGAAGGCTTAGAGCTTTCAAACGATGTATAATTTGTTGTTATAGTGGAAACGGCTATATTGTTTTTGCTAAAAATATTATTATTTTTATTTTTCTTGTTCTTCTTCAGCGCTTTGAACTCTAATTTGACCCCCTGAACATGCTCAAAAACTCACCAAACTTTGCCCAAAATTCAGAATCGGCGAAAAATTTTGTTTTTTCTGGGCCATTTTTTTTTTCGTTAAAAAATGGCGCGACAGCGCCACCGACAAAAGTCAAAATACATTGCGCCCATGGGAGACGCCCCGAGGTCAACTTTGTAGTAAAGCTACGAAATTCGGGACACGCATTCCTCTCGTGAGGACAAAAAAAAATAATCATTGTGGCCAGGCCCCCAGACTTACCCTATGGCCACCATCTTCCTTTGAAAATGAAAACACGCTGTGTTAGCCATTTTGTTCACGTCAAACTTTGACGAACTCCTCCTAGGGCGTTTTGCCCACCGACTTCAAAATCAGCGTACGTCCTCTGGACAAGTGGGGCATCTAAAGTTATCCAATTTTTTGAGATACCTTTTACGGTCTGTGTGCGGCGCAGCCGCAAAGTTGGACAACTTATTTTGGGATATTGCAGATCTAAAAATTGCTCCCATTTGATCAAAACCAGTCCGATTAGGACCAAATTTGAATCAGTTGTTAAACTTTCTAGTTTGGACCAGTTTAGACTGACAAAATTGAAATGGGCGCGATAGCGCCCCCTACAGAGTGACCTTTAAATTAACATTGAAGGTCAAAAATTAGTTTTACCAAAATGTTCTAAACTTTACCCAAAATTCTATTTTGGCGTCCCGATCAAAAAAGCCAATCAGACAAATGCCTTATTTTTTACGGCGTAGTCGTAGCGATGACAGAAACCTCCCATGTTATCCCTATGGGAAAACCGCAAAATCTCTCAAATATCCACATTTTTATGTTTCACACTTTAACGAACTCCTCCTAGTGCGTTTTGCCCACGAACCTCAAAATCGGTGTACGTCCTCTAGAGAAGTGGGGCATCTAAAGTTATCCAAATTTTAAGGATAACTTTTACGGTCTTTGTGCGACGGAGCCGCAAACGTTTCCCAGAATTCTGACTATTTGGCCTTCAGAGTGTCATTTTTCCAAATGACATGATATTTTGAACAAAATTCTAATTTGCCATCCTGATCATAAAAGTATGAGAGCCAAAGTCATATTTTGTACGGCGTAACCGTAGCGTTGACAGAAACATCCCATGTTATCCTTATGGGAAAATCGTAGAATCGCTCAAATCACCACATTTTTACGCTTCACACTTTAACAAACTCCTCCTAGGGCGATTGTCCGATCAAGTTCATATTTGGAGAATATCATCTACACAAGCGGGGCATCAAAACTTACCCATATTTTGATTCTAAGTGCTACGGTCTCTGTGCGGCGGAGCAGCAAATTTGACTGACACTTGTGTTCATTTGCACTGGATTGGCCATGTCCAATGTGTCGCCGTCAAGTTCAAGTTCAAGTTCAAGTTCAAGTTCAAGTTCAAGTTCTTCTTCTTCTTCTTCTTCTTCTTCTTCTTCTTCTTCTTCTTCCCCCCAACCCCCCTATTTTTCACCCAGTGAACATTGACGAAAAGTCACAAAAATGTTCACACCTCTAAAAATCGTGCCTCTCTACATTCTGGCTATTTCCCTTTTCTAAAATAAAAAAAAATTGGCGCGTCAGCGCCCCCAAATGTACCAAAAATGCATTGAGAGAATCGTAGAATCATGAAATTTGGCGCAGAGGTAGATGGTGACAAGAGAAGTAAAAAATATTATTACGGCAACGCCGTCCGCCCAACCAAATGTCGGCCATATTGCTTCAAAAATGGCTAAACATGACTTCGGAGTTTTTCCAAACGTCGTACTTTTACGAACTCCTCCCAGGGCGTTAGCCCTAAAAAGCTGAAATTTGGTAAAAATGCTACTGAGGAGTGGGACATCAAAAGTTATCCAAATTACATTGATACCTGTCACGGTCTCTGAGCGGCGAAGCCGCAAACTGTAGCTAGAATTTCAGAAATCTCCCATATTTAAAATTTCTGCCGTTTGCGCAGATAAAGTCCGAATTGCGTCAAATTAGAATCAGTTGTTAAACTCTTTGCCCTAAACCTACTTGAAGTGAAATAAATTCATTTGGCGCCACAGCGCCCCCTACAGATTTTATATGAAGGTTAAATGTTTAGTTTTGCGAAATTATATGAAATTTGACACACAACTCAATTTTAGCATCCCCATCAAAAAAGTCAATGAGACCCATGTCATAATTGTTATGGCGTTGCCGTAACGATGACCGAAACCTTTCATGTTATTCCAATGGGGAAATCGCCAGAACATGTTTACACTTTAGACTTTCACAAACTCCTCCCAGGGCGTCAGCCCTATTAACCTGAAATTTTGTGAGACTCATCTTCAGGACCATCAAAAGTTATCCACATTTTCATTCAAAGAGTCACGGTGTCTGTGCGGCAAAGCCGCACATTTTGCCAAGAATTCAAAATAAAATAGCTTTTTGATGGTAAAACAAAGGGGAGAAGATGTGACAGCGTCACAGATTCAGCAGTAGGCGTAATAAAAGGACAATTGGGGCGCGTTAGCGCCCCCTCCTCTTGCGGTGTGGCGGCGGTGTGAGCTTTTCAATTAATTTAAGAGTGTATTTTTCTTAAAGCTTTCTGTAAGTTATCCGTTCTTTTACTTCTGTGTCTACTTCTGTTGCAACTTGCAACACTGAAATTTATCCATTGTGTGGACAAATAAAGGCTTATCTTATCTTATATAACTGAGTACTGACACAGGCTTTGACAAGGGTACATAATTCATTGGCATATTGTTTTGCATTAAAAAAACAAAAACAAAATAGTTACAAACAAAATTGCTAACAAAACAGGCTGTCAAACATTAGGAAAATCATACAAAGTTATGATTAAGCTTACAAAAAAAGTTAATAGAACTCACCCTGATCATTGTTTTGCTCACCAACAATGCCGAACATAGCTGTCAAAATTGCTGAGGCTGGATGCGGCGTCGTTTCAATCTGGTGATGGCGTCGCAAATGTCTTGAAATATTAAGACGTACCTCCAGCGGTGTGGATAACGCTCTCACATAGTTTGCACTTTACCTGGTTCTGAGGGAGTTTAGTGACGTGGTCCCATACTCTGCTAAAAGGACGCCGCGGCATTGCGTACCGTAGAAGTCAAACAAACGTGACGCCGTCTGACGCTGAGTAAACGCAAAAGACTATAATCCAATATGGCACCCACATGCAGCCACGCGGTGTTTAACCAATCACATCGCTAGCTTCCCTTGACGTAATCCAAATCACACGACAGTTGCAATGACTTGCGAGACTTGGGGAATTCAGTAATGGCCGCGGCCATGGACAGCGATGCACGGCAGTGTTTACATATTTTTAAGCGCAAATTTCGCGATCTATGGATGTTTAAGATGGTCTGGATTCTAGAACGAAAAGGATATAGTTTGTGAGTGTTAGATTTTTTAAGAGTCCGGAACCGAATCACCGGGGTTCCGTTTTTTTAAACGTTTTAACGAGTCCGAGTCCGGTCCGTCGTAGCAGTACGCATCCCTACTGACCGTCGATAGAATTCAAAATGTGATGTCCTTCGCACATCCTCTGAGTGTCAATGATGAATAGTGAAATCTGCTATCCAAGATATATAAAAGAATATAAAAGTCTACAACTCTGCTTAGTATTTCATCTGTATTGACAGAAAAAGCAGTAAACAAAAGTAGAAAACCAGTTAAACATCAGGAACTGCTGCTATGCTCACACTTAACTTTTAAATAAGCTGATTCTGGGTCTGTGTTGAGGAAATTACCGGTAATTGTACCAAGTGATTGTATCCTTTATCTCTCCCTAACAACAAGCTAGCTCAGAACTATCAACGCATCAATAGAGAAAAGTTTGTACAGCAAAATGGAAACTGAAAGTATATTTGACCAAAGCAATTAGCTCCATAAACAAAAAAAATGGCTATTTAAAAAAAAAAAAAATGTTGCACCACACTTGCATTTTATGGATGGGTTTCAGGTCTTTTTATAGGCCAATTAAACTAAAATCTATTAATTTGAAAAGGAAATAGTTGGTGTAATACAAAGAGTCACTAAAACACAAGATCAGGTTGAATTTGTCCATGGCACTTAATCAATAAGGAAATCTTGGCTCTCATCTTGAGCAAACGATGTTCCAGTTGGAGTGGGACAAAGGGATGTACGGCAGACAATGGCCACAGAGAGAATCAATTTTCCGGATGTCGCCGAGTGAAAGCCACAAACAAAAGACTGTAATGAGATACGATTCACAGCTTTCAGTCCGTCTCCATCCAGAGGTTTGTCTCGTCCTAATTGTTTGAGTACAGGAAACGGCAATAGCTCAGACAAAAAGTGGATTAATAATTGTATGGTTTGCACAGCTGCTCAGAAATGGTTTGTGTTGCTAGTTTGACAGGGCATATGATCTTCATTTACTTACTGGTTGTGTTCTAAACGTTCTAGAATGTGTAGGCAGTGGTCTATATAACACGATGGGTAATTTTTAGAGTTAAAGTTTAGAGCGTTATGGTTCCGGGGGAGTAAGAGCAGACACTTACGTGAGAGCACCATCCCTTTAAAATAATAATGCTCAGGAATGAGTTTTATTTTTTTTATTGATAAAAGTAAATCATATCTGAAGGAGAAGGGTTTTTCTTTGTATCGTCAACTTTAAGGGTTAAGGTTATGGTTATTTTGTCATTTTTACTTTAACTCAAGTAAGAGCGAGAGGCGGAGACAGACATTCTGGATTCATTCTGATTGTTGATTCATTTCTCCCTGTGGCCCTCAGAGGCAACTGTTGTTGTGATTTTGGGCCTTACAAAAATAAATTGATTTGATTTGATTTGATTCTAAACATCTGGGTTCAGCCCTGAAGATGATGCATTTCTCATTCAGGACAATATGATATGATGTGTGTTTTTTGCACTGCTGCTTCTGATATGATTTAGTTGGTGTATTTCTTGTATAAAGTAAAAGTCAGTCTTACCTTTAGCAGACACTTGCCTCATTGAGCTCCTGTTTGTCCTGTAGTTGTTCTGCTTTATCTTTATCACACTGACAATCACCAGGAAGTCACGTTTGAACATCAAGTTGTTTTCATGTTGTCTATTCTAGAGAAGAGAAGCTTTACTTACTTTGTTTTTCAGCACATGTTCTAAATGCCTCTTGTTTCTAGTTGATCTGCTCCTTATTTATGCTCTAATCTTTTAGTAAAACGTTGGTTAAATGATGTAGAAAAGGTCTTTCTGTCAGATCCGCACGTGCTCCTGCTGTAAACACGCGCACCTGCTACGGTCCCGCCCACTTCCTACATGCAGCCAATCATACACCAGCTCAACAAAAATAACCAGTGAGACAACAGATGAAGAGAGCCAGCGTCCAATCAGAGAGAGGAAGGCAAAAGTGACAGCTAGAGCAGCCAATCAGTGGTCAGAGCAGGGCCCAGTGCAGAGGAGAGGATCAGCCTCCGCGCTGCACATGAAACTGATGCTGTTGAATAGAACTCTGAAACAAACACTACAGACTGTGCCATCTATGACTTTAGTTTAAATAAGTTTAAATATGAAAAGAACAAAATGACTATTATTACATTAAGGTCAGTGTGGGTTTCAGCAAATTACCAAAATTCCCCTTTTTAAGACTCATAAAGATTTTTATTTTATTTTGGAAAAACATCCCATATTGAGCCCCATATGTTTTTTACACAAAGACAATTTCATTAAAGAAGACAAATTAGGCTTTTTCAGTTATTTGGCATGAAACCAACAAACCTCTCCCCACTGAACATCAGACTGACCTACTCATAATCATAGAAACTCCAATATTGAAAGGCCACATCTCTTCATAGTGGCATTTCACCATAAAAAAAATCAGATTTTACTATAGGGTTTTGGTGATAACAAATTATTTGTAAAATATTAGTATTCAGGCCTCAAATGCACGCCAGGATGGCTCAAACATGCATGACTACAACATTGAGTGAGCTACTGATGATGCTGCTACCCACGTATGAGACCAAACCTATTGTCATATTATAACAAACTAAAGTATCGCAGGAGCAAGACATAATTTCTCCAAAATGTGTTTCCTGCAATTTACTTTCAATGGTGCATAAGCAAAACCCCTAGCATGGCCCCCCTGTGCCCCTCCACTTTAATTATAACAGTGATTTTCCCGAACAAAACAAACTTATGAGCACCAATTGTGGTGTATTTTATCGTCTCACCTTGTGATTTGTCCACATTAGGATGTAATGGGGAAGCAGTAAAACAAGGACGCCAAACGAGGAGGCAAAACATAAAGAAGAGTAAGATGCAAATATAACAGAAAATTGCTCTTCAGTGTCGCAAATAACCTTAACGTAACTTGAACAGGGTTTTGTGGAATTGCTGTTTTTAGAATTTTACAACTTGGTTTCCAGAATCTATCCATCTTCAACTGCTTGTATTTGGGATGAGGAGGATTTGTCCAGACTTCCCTCTCTCTGGACGCTTCCCTCTCTCTGGACGCTTCCCTCTCTCTGGACGCTTTCTGAATGGGCTCTGAGTTCCTTGTGGCATTCTGTGTAAGGATTCATCTAGATCTCCACACGATTGGGATTTACCTGAACCTCAACCTCAGCTGCCCAGATCACACATTTTTAGACGATTAATAGCCGCTAAATATAGCATTCACCCACAGACCCAATGATTCTGTTGTTGTCTTCTTGGGCAAGACAGAAGTGAATGAGTTAATGAATAAGGCAGATGTCCACACTTTTTAAATCAGCTTCGAAACACAGACGCAGCAGAGGAACGATCCAGTGCAAGAGAGTTTACAGACTTTAATTAAGCTGAGAATCTAAAAACACACTAAATGTTTGATATTGGGATTTAAAACTTGAAGTAAAAAAGTACTGCTGTACTCATAAAAAAAAAACTTCATCTACCTCAGATTTAAGTAGCTCTTCACTTGTTGACTTGTTTTTCAGTCAGTCATGTTATTTTAGTGCAACATTTTCCTCGTAAAGCGCAGTGTTAGTTTAGACATGGACGGATTGATCAGGGTGACAGGTTTTGACTCCAGACTAAAACGTCATTGTAAAGTATTGTAAAAGTGTGTGGCCTTGGCTGGTCAGGAGGGCGAGCCTGAGGGCCAAGGGACACATCTGACCACCAATCCAGAGTTTGGACATGCCTGGAATAAGGCAAGGCTTTTTATAGCAATTTTTCATTTTATTTTGTTAATTTTTTTAAATCTTTTACATTCATTAGTTTTGGGGTTAATTTATGTAATCTACAAGAGATAAATGAATAAGCTTTTCAAAATATTTTTTTTTATGGAAATCTAAGATAAGATAAGATAATCCTTTATTGTCCCACACATCTACACGGGAATATGTTCAGTAGCGTCTTCAGTTCAGGGTTCAAGTGCCAGATTTTTTACATGTAATAAAGTACATATTGTAAAAGCATCTTTTCTAGTGAAAATGAGAACACAGCATTTTCTCTGCATCTATTATAGTGTTTTATTCTCCGTGAAGCAGGAAGTGTGGCGTTGGCATGCTAATGCTTGTTAGCTTCACTGTGACGGCAAAACATGCGCTGAGCTTCGAGAGTTGTGAAAAGCTCTTACCTCCTTATCACTTCAGGACCTCAGGAGTCTTCAAGCCAACTACAAGCTTATAAACGACATGTGGACCACTGCAATAGAGTAAAAATTATATTATATTAAATTTCATATTTCATATTATAAGTGAAGAAGGTGCTAACTACACTGGAACTACAGTCATTTCAGACAGCTATTGAAGGCAGTGACTTTCTGGATAATTTGCTTAACGCTTAATAACATTCTTAAAAGCATCTGTCCAGTTAACAGAATTAATCTATCATCCATCTCATTAATAGAATAATAAAATATGATCTGTTTCAGTTTCAGCATTGCACCCGGCGACTGACACTGTGCCACCGTCACGTAATGCCGTTTGAACAAAGTGAATGCCTGCCAAGCTGAGTTAACATAAATAAACTCATTCCATTTGCCGCAGGAGTTGTAGACTAAATCATTTCCTGGACCTTTCCACAATGGCGCGTTATTGATGCATTGTCGGAGAAAGCCGCTATTATGCATTCGCCGGGTTTCTCAGGCTGCCACTTAATCTCCGCCCTGCACACCTCTCGTCATTAGAAGAGCGCATTAATGCTCTATTTACACTGCGCTACATAATATAATGCATAAAGCTGTCCTCATTAACGGCTGAGCGAGTCAAAAGAGAATCCAGAGGAGCACTTAGTCACCGCGCTGCCCGAGGTAAGCCCCGCTCAAATGTGCGCGCTAAAACAACAACCGCGCAGATGCTGGGCTTTTTATGATCAATCTTTGAGAAATTGAAGTGATTTGTGTGATATTAATTGCAGATCAGGAAGAGGAATGCGGGTGGTATTGCAATGTCAGGAGGCCAAAAGCACTGCTGTAGAACTGAAAAGAATCGATTATGGATAATGCACCAGAAATAATGCATCAAATATCATTTTTTTTAAAAAGCTAATAATTAGACATTTTATTAGGTCTTGTATGTTGAAAACAGAAGAAAGTTGTATATATAAATATATTTTTCTCAATATTAACATACAGTTAAGTTCATTTTCATATCATCTACAAGCTGGCTAAAAAAATAAAATGGCTAATACCGTAAACTTTCATTTATAAACTTTGATATCTCAGTTTTTTTTCATAGAGACCGATATCAGTCTGGTCACCGTTTTCATTTCCAGTTCAAATGGGCGTAATTAACAGGTAAATTAGCCAATCAGGGACAGGCATGGTTTGTCCATGTCAAAACAAACAAACGCTAATGAGGCAAAAAGAAAGGAAAACATGCAAATTTCTGCTGAATTAAGAACAAAAATGCGAGGTGACCAATGAGCTCATTTGTTTCACAGTTGTTAAATAACACATCTGATTGCACGGTTCTGTTTGAGTTTGACTCAAGGAGAGACCAGACTCACATGTAAAGTATTCTTGATCACAGACAATATTCAACCAGGTCATAATTATGTCCTTCTTTCAGACTGAGCAAAATATAGTTTTGATTGATTGAATGATTTGGGCTAAAATTGTAAGCTTCTGTGACTGAGACTTCAAGATTTACATCAGGTTTGGTCCAAAACTACATTTACATTACAAACATAAATTCAAATGTATTCATGGGTGCCAAATACACTGAATTAGCCTGTATTACCAGACTTTTTCACACAATTGAATTAATGCATCTACCATCATAGGCTCAAAAACAAAGGCGTAGACATTCCAGATATAACAGTTCCAGTCTGTAGAAAGGCGTGGCCTCTACTAAAAAATAAAAATAAAAGTGTAATCTAAAATGCTTCTAAATTTTGTTAAAAGTAACTGTTAACAAGTATTGGTCACTAATACATGGCCATAATACATCAAGCTTTACACATTTATAATCACATTGGAACCCTCAATAATAGAGAAAAGACAAAGACAACCACATAATGTTAACATCTTTATTTACACAAAATAAAAAAATGCATTTAACCATCCTCATTATTGGTTGAACTTCTCAAAGACAATCCTGCAGAGCACTTAGTCACCGCACTGCCCGAGGCAAGCGTGGCGAGTATAAAATATTCCAAAGCGCTCTAGACAGATGTTTGTCTTCTTCCTACGCTAGTTTGTTTGTTTGTGCTCAAAAATATACCCCGCCTAATGAGAAAGCGAGTTTAGTCCCTGATAAATTGCCTGTTAGAGGAGGAAGGTCAGACGAAGCCATCTGGTCGGCCTGACAGAACCTGCGTGGGTGGAGAGAGAGGGATACTATGTGCGTGTATATGTACCAGTATGTGTGTTTGTGTAGTAGTGGTAATACTAATGATGCTAAGACTCCCCATTGTCCCGGAGGCGCCCTAGAAACTTTGGCTCCTCCGGGTCGGGGGCGCTGACCCTCTATGTGCTCAAGCAGAGGGCCACAAAAGACAGTGGAAGACAAAGAGAGGCCGGACTGAAGCTGGGAAGAAGCATTTTCAACTAAGATAGTCATGGTTTTAATCTGTTGGTTCAGTTTACATCTGAACTGAACTGGATTTTCTGGAAAATGCATCGCTTTGTTTGACATTAGGACTGTTATGGAAGTTTCCTGCAAACAATGACAGAGTAAAAGGTGATGTAAAAGGTTTATTCACGTGCACGGTGGACAAACGTCTCACTTAACCTGACAATGATTCTGTCCCTACCTGTATCTCAGTTACAGAGTGAGCCTTTTATAGGCGGTGACAAACATTTGGCAAGTATGCTCATAATCACAATCAAATCAGCTCCAAAAGAGATAGACCAGACCCTCACGCCTGTGACGGTTCGAGCCATCGCTTCAGAGGTCAATCGGAGATATTTTCCACACATAATCAGGTCCTGACGCATTAATTGGCCTGATCCTGGCTGATTAAGAGGTACCGGACATTATAATCAGGAACCAACATTCATATGTCATCTGTCCACAGGAAAACAACACAGATATTAATGTTGTGACATGTCATGGCCTAAAACAACATCGGAATGACATGACCTGACCCATTTTCTCCATTACAGGATGGCACAAGTTTTCATGCCACAAGATCTTGCGAGATAAATTGATTATCTGTGATTTATGTGTCTATACGTTTGACTTGGACAAAGAAAACTTGGGTAAAGTGCTGGCGAGTTACATCTCTGTAGTTCCAAAAGCGGTTCTACAATGACTGAAACAATTTTGAATCCAATTAATAATGAATTAATGAAACTTTTTTAAATCATCTTGTGTCAAAATCAGTGTTGCCAGATTGGGCGAGGACAGATGAGCTGAGCGAGTACGATAGTTCAGCACGTCAGGCCACACGTCGCAGTGGTAAGAATGATTTATTTCATGATTTAGTTCTATTCAACATCTTTATGACACCACAGTGTTGAGCGTTTGAAGGGAGGGGGCGGTTTTTATTACGGTAGTCAGATTTGATTTGGACTATTTATAATACCTGGTGGTCCTGCTTACATTCACCATGTCCCGGGTACAGTATGTTGTGTGCCGTACCAGGTTGGGGACATTTTCATCATAAAAATGCAGTGAGTGAATGATGCACAGTACACCTGATACATTATGTACTTGTTGTGCATCACAATTGTATATATTCTTTGACTAATAGCCCCTTTTTTATCTTATTTTGACCATTGATGACCACAATCGATTAAACTGTCAAGGGAGAGATGCTGGAGCCAGGTTACTCACCTTATACCAGAAGTCCTTCTGGGACCATACGACATAATTCTTCTTCCGGTTGTATTAGTTGACATAGGGCGGCTGACCTGGAGAGAAAATAAGTTCTACACAGACTTAAAAGCCGTTTTCTGGCCGCCCAGGGAATCGGTGCATTGTTGACTTGTAGCTCATTGGACATTTTACACAAATCAATCTATTTTATAGCATATTTTAGTGGCAAAACTTTTCCCTCATGCTCCAATTAAACCAACAGATTTCCCACTGGACTGGAATTGTCATTACAACAGAAGTGGTGATCACGTGGGAAAAGAGGGAGGAATAAGGTCAGTTCACACCTGTAGTCCCTGAGCAGGTAGATGTCATGAAATATTTTAACAGAATTTTAAGTATATGTATAAATAGCCCAATCAA
The DNA here is from genome assembly GCF_026437365.1 of Eucyclogobius newberryi. Lineage (NCBI taxonomy): Eukaryota > Metazoa > Chordata > Actinopteri > Gobiiformes > Gobiidae > Eucyclogobius > Eucyclogobius newberryi. The sequence goes on along the minus strand of NW_027315768.1, from coordinate 11,151,699 downwards.
AGTTACAAATCTTCTTGCACAGGGCTGTTTATACCATAAATCATTACTAAACGTGTTCTGAGCAACTGTATGAAAGCTAGATTTTGTTTATTTACACTTTGTAGGTCAAATCCCTCTGCTGCCAGTGAACAGAGTGCTAACAAGAATCCTGATGAAGGAACCTCCCAGATATAAGATAAGATAAGATAGCCTTTAATGTCCACACATGGGGAAATTCCGGTGTTACAACGCAGTAGATACAGGGGGAAAGGACAGTAACTTATAGGAAGTTTAAAAAACTCTCTTAATAGAAGAACTCTTATAAACAGAAACAAAAACTCTTATTAACAAAATCCTGTGAACAGGTCCTCTCATATCCTAATAGGGAATGGAGGGCAGAAAAATACAAATAAAGATAAAATAAAATAATAATAATAAAAATAGCTGGCATAAGACAAATAATACTAATAATAATGGCAAAGTAAACACTCTTATTTACATCAGTTGTAAATACTGTGTGCTTTCCTTAGATACAACATTTTAAGAAATAGCAAAAGTTACTCAAGAGCATGTTTAAAGGTCAGTACCAACACAAATAATACATAATATGTGTCCTTCTATGTAAAATGTATGCTTTATTGATCCCCATAGGGCTTGGGCAGGACCATATTTTAGGCTTATAACTGTGAAGAGGAAACATCAGACACAGTGAGAACATGGACACTTCAGAATTACCCATAATTATCATGCAATATGCTGTCTGTTTGTCCTCTTGTGATCAAGTGATGTTGGTCTGGCCCAGGAATCGGACCCATGATCTCCTTCTTGGGAATATTGACAATTTTGTGATGTATTGTGCGGCCTTATTGCGTACTCCTTTTACCACTAGTGGATTGATTTACACCCTTACTCTTTAATAGCTAGAATAGATTTATGATTGCACATATACATGCCTTTTAATTGAGCCTACCGCTTGTTTTGAAAATAGTAAAAAATGTCTCCATGAAACTCCTTGTTTTGTCCGTCAAGGACGATGTGGGACTTTTGTATATATCAAGCTAAGCAACTCTTCCTGGAGTTGTACATCACTGTCACCACCTTCACCTCCACGTGGCCTGATGAGCCTGCAGCTACACACAGGTGCAAGGTTATCTGCTCCTTCAGCATTGCTCTGAAGACACACAAAAGCAAAACAGCCAAGACAAGCGACCGAACGAGTCAATAAAACAAGCCACTAAAAATACCGTTAGGCACCGATATTCGCCTCTTTTAGCAACGGGACACTGGATCTTCATTTGCTTTAAACTGTTTGGGCAATCATAAGTCTACAGCATGGATAGTCCCACAGAAATGATACGTAGTGTTCTGTTTGGGCAGGACACATTGCATTGATTGCCCATACAAATCTGGTATTTAAATATTTACTAAAATACAGACATTTGAAATTACACTGTTAAAAACCATGTATGCAAAAAACAAATTAAATGTTTTATTATAACTTCAAATACAAAGACATTTTATTTGGTCCCTACATATTATCTCCCAAATATGTGCAATATTTAATATACATACAATAATAATACAAAATACCATGGGCATGTAGCTACGGTAAATTAGAACTCTTAAAAAATAATAGGGAACTTTTTTTTGAATAGGGACATTTCATTATCACAACAGCAAAGTACAGGAGTTCTTCACCCTTTGACCTTGAGGCCCAACATTTTTAGCACAAAACAAAAGTCTCCTTCGGGTCAGCGATGAGTGAAAGTAGTGCTTGTTAAAACGTTGCGCTCATGGAAACGTTGCGCTCATGTCGACGTGCACATGCGAGCTTGTGACGTGATTCTGAAAGTTGAAAAATCTTCACACTTGCTCCCACTACAGCCAATCAGAGAGATTCTCTGACTGACAAACAAATTCTTTCTCAAAATGAATGAAAAATACTTGTATGTGTCCAATTTTCATATTTTATATTTCACAAAACTATTGGGATATGACTATTTCGAATCAATAAAACAATCAATTCATGCAAATATTTTATGGCACTTCATACATGTGACTTTTCTCCGCTTGAAGACATTGAAATAATAAAAATACTTTAATTAAATTTCATATTTCTCTCAAATTTCACAGCCAATAAAATGTGTGGGAGACTTGCTAACTGCCCTGGATTTTTTCGTCCCTGTAACGTCCGATAGCAGCCTTAGCGGCTGTGACGGGGACAGAGTAGAGCGGAGACAAGTTCCAATGGTGCAGACCCTAGTGCATTTTATTTACAGGCTATTTAGAAAAAAAGAGCTTTAAAAACACAGCATTCTTCAGCATGTTCACACAGCACCAACTACACAAACAACTGTGGCCAGGCACCTTTTATAGGCCACATCATCTCAATCTGAGGACCAGGTAAATTCATCATAATTATCTTAACAGCAAAGATAAAAGCTGTAGAAAACCAGTGCCAATATACATCCTTCCTGGAATATATTTCAAAACTTTTAAAATCCCTAAACAGCCCTCCTATTTTCTAACAATATTCTGCCCAAGAACCGTCCTAAGGTGCTCTGGCGCCCTGGGGACTCTTTAGGCTGGCACACCTAAAATGGAGGACACGTGAGGTAAAGTTCACACTTAAATTTTGTTACACTGATAAGTTACATCACTCTTCTCTGTTGCCTGACAAAACCAAAACTATCAATAAATCCTTTCAAACATTGACCTGTGTAGTTTCCTTCTATCCTCGTTGTCAGCCGAGTTATGTAATAACTGCTACATTACAGTACTTTACAGTCCAAAAGAAATAATTTATGAAAAAATTTAAATTGCTTTACACCCAGCCACGATCAATTCATCATCCATTTTGTCCGGTGCAGGGTTCGATTGAGAAATACGCAGGTCACAGGAGCAGTTGCATTATGGACAATATTAAGAGCTTATGAACAACATTAATACCTTATGCTTACTTTAAAACAAATTACAACATGTTTCTCACTAAAGTTCCTGTTTCACTCACATTGTTTGACGCAAACTTCCAGTTACATAATCAGTCACCTCAGTCATGAACCATGACCTCAGTATGAACTGTCTGCTCAGACTTTCACATCATGATAAAGAAGACCGTTGTCTAGGGGAAAAAAACCACCAGCATCTCTGTAAACTACAAAAAGTACTGTAGTTTTGTTCAAACTCTCCTTGAGACTGTTCAGACTCATAAATAAAGGAACAGCAGAACGATCTCCATGCCTCTTAGTCTTTGATCAGTGAAAAGACGGCCAAAAGCATCCAAAGCTTCGAATCAATAGGGAAAAAGGCAGAGAAGAAAAAAAATGAGGCGAAAAAAAGAAAAACGAGGATGAAACTGAAGGTTCTGTGTTTTGACCCCAAGGCTTACTTAAATTAGACAGTCTTCACAAGAAGACACATAGTGCAACTGAAGATGTCGTTGGCTAACACATATACTAAAATTGTAAAGATACAGAGATGATGAGCATGGCCCCTGCGCAAGGATGACACGCAAATTTGTGAAGCGTTGCTCATTTTGTCATGCCTCTGCATTGTCAGCAAAGTGAACATTTTCATTGTGTCACGTGAGGCCCTTACCAGTGTCGGAAAGGGCAAATCTGAGGTCCAAAGCGGTCAGGATGGCCGAGCGGTCTAAGGCAGGTTCAAGCTGGGAAACATTCAGCTGACTAAGATGGGGCAGAAGGGGGAAGAGGGGGGAGAAGAAAAAAGGAGGAGGAAGGGAAGAAAAGAAGAAAAATGCAGATGAAATTGAATGTTCTATGTGTGTTTTGACCCCCAAAATAGACCTTTTTTACAAGCTTACTTAAATTAGACAATCTTTGCAAGACTTGAACCCACATTTGCTGTGTTGCTGTATACTACAACAAATATGTTTTCGGAACATTCAGAACAAAATATAGAACTTCATTTACCTGAGATTTACAGAGTTTAGTGCGTCGCTTGTTGACTCAGCAGAAGTCGGCAACGTTTCTCAGTCTGTGTTATTTTTATTCTTTCCTCATAATCCACCGTGTTTGTTTAGACACAAAAGGACAATGCGTTTGTCTGATTGGTTAATCCGCCTGTCAATCACTCCCTTTGGAAATTGGCACGACTGGGTTGGATCCCAGACCCTCAGGTTTTGTAAAGTAGTCTGTTAAAACGTGTTGGGAATGGCTGGTCAGGAACTTACTATACAGAAACCCCACAAATATCTGCATTTTAGCTCAATTAATTTGATCAATTATTGTTTTTGTCTCTTGTACAGCAACTGGATTGTGGTTTAAGTGGATATATGGTTTTAAAGTTGATGTATTATTTATACTGTTCTTAAGTGTAGGAAATGTGTTTGCATAAAAAACAAATAATGGTTCAAAATGTTTAATTATTTAATTATCAATAATAAATTGAAACTCAACAATGTCTGTTTCTGTACATTGGTTACATTATATACAACAGATCAGAATATTTAATAAAATACATTGATAGTAATCAATCTACAATTATTTACACTCATTTATTTACATTTTCACACATCTAAGCAAAGCCTAGTACGAGCAGATAAACATTTAACATGCTTTAAACCTATTATTGTTTAAAACAAAGCAGAGAAACAATATAGAACATTTAAATACATTTAAAAATGGGCTTATAAAACAATGACAATATACGTATTTACATTACTTGCATAATTATAAATTTCTTTAGATTATCATTTACTTTTTGGGTTATTTTAGGCCCTTCCTCATCTACTCTAGCCACTGCTGTTTGATGAGGGATTCAAAGTTTGGGCAATAAACCTTGCCATGAAACTGGCTGTGCCCGGTGTCAGCAGTGTGGAACTGTCCACTTTGTTTGCATGTGTTGCCCTCCACAGTCGTCCTGTAGGCCCTTTTAGGTGTTGCTGCTGTGACTGGGGCACTAACTGTCCTAGAGACCTGGACCCTGTGGCACAGAGTAATACACTGGTACACAAAGAATGGCTTATGGAGCCGACATTAGGACAGGAGGAGGCTGTAGAGCTTGCGGCATGATGAAAGATGGCTGCAGTGCTGATATGAGGGCAGGAGATGGCTGCACTGCTGGCAGTCTCTGCTGCATCACAAGGGCCTTGTTCAAAACAAGCTGTTGGATGTGGTGTTAGTCTCTTGAAATCAGAGACCACCTTGAGTCCGTATGACTTCCCCTCCGCACTGGTGCAGGATGCTAAAGCCATAGCCTGAGGAAAGTATTTTTGACCAAGCGGCAACAGTCTGGCCACTGAGCAAGAGCACTGCTGGCCCCTAACATGCAGCGGGTAAAGCTCTCAACACCAGGGACAGGGCTGGGCCAGAAGCAGCCACTCAGCAGTCTCTTCTGATGGCGTGCCACATACACCACACACTGTCTGTTTCTGTCACCCAGCTTCCTCCACAGGTCGATGATGGTGTGGGCCTGCTGGTTCTTCAGACAGAGAGGTCTGGCTCCTGACGAGCTTAGAATCAAATTTAAAATCCTCCTCCTGACTTACAAAGCCATAAATGACACGGCCCCATCCTACCTCAAAGATGCTGTAGTACCATATCATCCAAACAAAGCACTTCACTCTCAAAATTCTGGCCTTCAGGTGGTCCCAAGAGTCTCTAAAAGTACAGTCGGCGGAAGAGCGTTTAGCCACCAAGCTCCTGTGTTATGGAATCAGCTCCTGTCCATGTTAAAGAGGTCACCAAGAAGCCCCGGTTCACATGACTACAGACCTGTGGCGCTGACGTCTGTAGTCATGAAGTCATTTGAGAGCCTGGTCCCTCACCTCTCCCCTGCTGGACCCCTTCAGTTCGCCTACAGAGCCAACAGGTCTGTGGACGACGCCATCAACCTGGCACTCCACTTCATCCTGCAGCATCTGGACTCCCCGGGAACCTACGCCAGGATCCTGTTTGTGGACTTCAGCTCGGCTTTCAACACCATCCTCCTGCTCTGCTCCAGCACAAGCTCTCCCAGCTCAACGTGCCTGACTCCACCTGCAGGTGGATCACTGACTTCTTGACGGATCGGAGGCAGTGCATGCAGCTGGGGAAGAATGTCTCAGACACTCGGACTATCAGCACAGGAGCTCCACAGGGAGCTATATATTCTTATTTTTTATTGTATAGCTTATTGTTATTGTTATCCCAGAGAATATTTAAATTGTTCCTCTTTTGACTCATTGTTTTATGTTGCACCAAATCACCAAGACAAGTTCCTATGTTCCTATGTGAATTTTGTTCATTGACAATTGCAATAGATCCTTTCTGTTCTGGTGAGCTGATGGGCCGAAGCAGAGATGTGAAGAAGAATGGGTGTAGGCCATTGTCCAGCTGTGGAAGTGAGAGCATGCAGCTGTGCAGGGGGAGCGGTGGGCGATTGATCAAATCTCAGGAGTCCACCTCTTCACCACACGGGGCACCACAGGCTGCCTGCGCACAATGGGTTTATACACAGGCTGCAGATGTACAAGATGGTTAAAATGGTATTTAACTTGCAATCTGTTCTTGCTTTTTCTTCTTCTTCTCCCACTTTCCCACCGGGAGTGGAACAGGCACATCCATGACCTGTGGATACAGATGCTCCTCAACTGCCGGGATAAACTGTCTCTAATCCATATGGACTGGTTCTCCTCCTGAGTGACTCCAGCTCCACTGTCCATCTCGCATCAGCCACTGACTCCCTCAGCCTGTCCGTCTGAGGGAGTCAGATCTCTCCTTCACAGTGGAACTCCTCCAGGTTTCTACTTTTTCCCAAAGAGGTTTGGTAGTTTTTTCTGGCCAAAAAGGAGTGTCTAAGGACTGGGGAGTTTAGGACTTTGCCAAGTCCCTATGAACATTGTTTAATCACTGTCGCCCCTCAAAGCAACTGGTGTTGTTATTTTGAGTGTTACAAAAATACATTTTATTTTCCTTCCTGCTGCGTCAGACTTTACAACAAACACTGTTAGCCCTGAACGTGTCAGGCAGCTTTCATAATCATGTGCAATACTGGAATAATCAGGTACAATTATGTGACATGTCAATCATCCCAGTGCAATATGTTCTGTCCATATAACAGCTGTAAATATAAGTGTTATTAAGATTATAAGAGTATTATACTTCTGTTCCTTATCTGTGTCTACCTATTCTGCGTTGCAACACTGGAACTTCCCCATTGTGGAACAAATAAAAGGTTATCTTGTCTTGTCTTAGCTTATGAATAATGGGGTAAAACAGAATGATACAAAAGATTTAAAATACTATATATTCAAATAGCACATTAGGGAGAGCTCAAAACTCCAATCCGCCTAGAGCCCCCAGATTCCTAACTGCCACTGGATTGGATCGATAAGATCCAGCCTTACCTGTGCTCCGAAAGGTAATGAGGAGTCGTGCAAATGTCAAGCACTAAGCTTTCCTCCTTTCTTAAGATCTGTCCCGTGCACGCAATCTGTCAGCACTGCTGAATAGTCAGTGAGCGTGATATCAGAGGATTTTCTGCATTTGCATCTCTCCATTTTTGCAGCACCGGCTCAGAGTGGCCACACATAGACACAGTCAGGGAGAAGCAACTGAAATCAAGGTGCAGGTGATGAGAAGAGATAAGTGGCTCGAAGATGATTGTTTAACAGTTGCACACCTCTTCAGTAGGTATGTGCATGATGTAACGCGTAATCTGGAACATCATTTCACCAAACTCCTAACTCCTGATGTGTGTTCATCACTGGCTCTGTTTCAGTGCTCTTTACATGTTTTATAAATCAATCATTATTTATTAAGTGACCAAAGTGCTTCACAATAAAAATCAAGGCAATACAAAACAAACAAAAAACAAGTAAAAAGAATATGTACAAAATAAAGTGTTAAAAGCCAGTCTGAATAGATTTAAGCCTGGATTTAAAAAGGCTAAAGTCAGTGATGGTGCGCATGTCGAGGGCCAGTTTGTTCCAGAGTCTGGAACCAGTGATCCCCCCAGTGGATCGAGCCTTCTCAGGGAATACTGGGGTGTGCACATGCGGTGTAGTGATATGATTTACACTTTCACAATGGTTCATTTGACATCGCTTTTAAGAGCATTGCCGTCTGCACTCTATCTCCGCACAGGCAGAGACGTGCATCAGTGTCTAAAACCTTTGTCCCTGGGAACACTGTACTACACTGCGTTCTGTCTTCTCTAGCAGGGAATGCACCATAATCAAGTCCCATCACACGAAACAGATACAGCAACAGTGACTTTAGATCCAAGTTACTAGTGAACTAAGTTAGCAGCGAGCTAACATAGTGCAACAGTGTGTCTTTTCCAGCTTTTCTTATCCAATGTCCAATGTTATTCGCCTCCTCAATTACTTTATTCCCTCCTCCAAAATATCAAATCCATTTAAATTCCTTTTTGTCTACAATCTTTGCGTGAACGTGTGGGTAAACACTGTTCTCTTTTTTTTCCCTCATCTTTGAATCTTTAGCTTCTTCAACAGAGTAGCTGAAGGAATTTTCCTACATTTTCGTCGCAGCTGGTTGAAATATTTGGAACATAACTCTTGTATTATTGACAATGAAACACAACACTGCTACGTAATAAATGACTAGTTCACGTCCAGGTCTGGTTGTAGCTGCATGCTTCGTTTTCATATAAAAAGAGGTTGATATAAATATACGGTTTATGGTTAAGACCTGAGCCAGTTGGGTCATCTGCCAGCTTTCCAACAGCTGCCCTTCTCATTTTGGGCAAATCCTCTAAATATATAGATTTTTGCAAGCGTGCTCACCTTAGGCTAAATGGAAACTTGTGTTGTTCACTTTGGCATTAATAGATTGTCACTGGTTCAAACGCCACACAATTTGATCTGGTGGAGAGAAAAAAATGAAAGCAAAAATGATTGTTTTTTCCGATGAATAATTCTTGAAATGCCACAATGTATTCAAGGCTCAAACTAAAGATTCTATGTGGAGACGGTTCACTCAAAGGAAACCCTCACCACTGAGGTTTCCGACAGGGAAGGTGCAGGTCAACACTTCATTAGCAAGACTTGTGTGCGTCTTTCCACTGTGAGAGCAGCGCTGAGATATAACCATAACCAACAAGCAGAAAGCAGGTCATGGAAAGTCACTATCCTATATTGGATTATAATGGATAGATTGTTTGCATTCTTGTGAGCGATTTTGAAGACGCCTCCCTCTTCCTGTGTTTGGTCATATTATAACCATAAAACATTACAGCTGCAATAGCCAATTAATCAGGAGAAAACAATATGACGAACACACAAGGCACAGGATACAAAAACGGGAAATAGCAAAGACAATGATTTGGTGATTAATATTTCACATTATCTAAACTAAAATTATGGAGGGAATGAACATGAAATAACTAATCAAGCCCAAAGGCAATATGATTGTTTTGCTCATAGAGTAATGTGTTCGTTGTGAAGACATTTTGACCGCAGAACGACCCGGGTTCCAGGGGAAATTCAAACTGAATTATGAGAGCTCAGAGAAGATGACCTCGTAATCAGGATTAATGAAGTGTGAATGAAGCTCAATACAACTCCAGGAGCCTTTTTGATGAGGAGACTATACAACATGTTTAAAAGCTTAATGCAGTACATAGTACAGTGTATTCGGAATGTATTCACATATGTTTTGTTATTTTACAGCCTTATTCCGAAAACTCGACAAACAATACCCCAAAATGACGTGACGGAAGTTTGTTAGAATTCTTTGCAAATGTATTGTAAAAGAAAAAAGAAAAAAAGTACATAAGTTCCCATTGTGTGACATGACATTCAATATTTAGCTCAAGTACATGGTTTTTCCTCTGATCGTCCTTGAGATGCTTCTACAACTACAACAAGCACACACCGGTCTGTCTGTAGAAGGTCCCACAGTAACAGAGTCAGAGCACAAACCAAGACATGAAGTTCAAGGAACTGTCTGTAGACCTTCGAGACAGGATTGTATCGAGGCACAGAAACATTTATGCAACATTAAAAGTTCTAATGAGCACAGTGAAACAGATATTCAACACTTTGGCTTGAATAGCAAGTGTCATGTCTGGAGAAAATCAGGCCCCGCCCATCACCTGCAGTACCATCCCTAATGTGAAGCATGGTGGAGGCAGCGTCATGATGAGGAGATGTTTTTCAGCTGCAAGAACTATGAGACTAGTCAGGATAAACAGAAAGAATGAATGCTGCAGTGTATTAAGACCTGTGTATTAATAACTGTAGGAAGAGCCACTTAAACATCAGAAACTACACTATGAATGATTAAGTGGTAATCCAGAAAGTGTTTTTAAGGTATATTCACTTTCATTAGACTTGTTTCAATTATCTCAGCATCTCTCTGTTAGACAAATTCAATGCTAGCAATTGTTAAATTATTGCCTGAAAAAAAAAAAAAAACTTTGAACAAAATGACAAGTCAAGGCAAGTCGTTGGAGTTGGAGATTTTGTATAATTTCTCATCTTTATTTATTGCAAGCAAGTCAAAACACTGACACCAAAACAAAACAAAACCAGAATCCTAGAATTGGATTTCTAATTCATCTTCAGATTTTGTGAATGACTATATGAATATGTGTCTGACCGTGGCTAATCCAGTTACATGTCTAACCGGAGACATTTTGAGTTATTCACAGATTCTGAAAGTGTGAATTCAAAGCTTTCCAATGATGTCTCTCTCATGTAGATCTGATAATATTTGAGTAAGTTGTGGTCATTTGAATGTAAACAACTCTCAAAACCATTCACTGAGAAAATGGGACTCAAAGTTTCTCACCTGAGTGAGCCCAGAGTCACAGGGGGGCTCATTTGCATCTCATTGAGATAAGCCCTCCCCCCTGTCACACTGACACCACCTCCCCCTACAGCTGTCACTCAAGACTCAAGAGGAGTGTTGTTATTGATGGTAACTGGACTTGAATCAGAATTAGAAGTTACTATATTAAAATGGAAATACTTTGATTACAAAAGGCCCTGAATAGAATCAAAGAATCAGAATCAGAATAGGGTTCATTGCATTTGTCGATAAACATAATTCACAGGTGATTCATTCAACACAAACAACAAAAGATAAGATAAGATAAGATAAGAGCCTTTAATGTTACAACGCAGTAGATACAGGGGGAAAGGACAGTAACTTATAGGAAGTTTAAAAAACAGTCTTAATAGAAGAACTCTTATAAACAGATGCCAGGGCCAGGTATACGAACTGCAACGGGTCCATGGCTTTGAATATATGAGATATGAGATAATAGATATGATATGTACACCACCAGAGTCCAATTACATCAGAGATCACATCCTCATCCTCTTCTTCCTCTGTGCACTCTTCTGTGCTGTGACTCTCGGCTCTTGGCATCAAAGCTGTAAACAAATAACAGGACATTTAAGAAATGGCTAACTATTTCACATAAAACACTCATTAACTATTTATTTTTTTAACACAATGTGAGAGTTTCAATATAAATACCTGAAGTGCTGATAACTCTTGGATCTTTGGAAGCCGTCTGAAGAAGTGGGATACTGAGGTGAGACTCAGGAGAGCTGTTTTCCACTATCTGATGACAAGGGCGACAATGTAAAAAAAATGAGAACAGAAGAAACAAATCTTAAGCAGAACAGAGAGCAGCACTGAAGTTTTGCCAGGCTAATGTTTACACATTACAGTAGTCAAATAATATAAACTAACCTCAGCGAAGTCTTCCAAAGCGTCAACCCTGGTCTTCATGTATGCTCGCGTGATAAGTCCAAAGCCGCAATCAGGGGAGAATTTGGTGTGGCCAGCAAACTGCAGGCTCACCTGAAAAACAGATGTTGCTTATGGTTAATTATACTCTAATCATTAAAACATGAAAATCACCAAAATAATGTTTTACACTTACCACGCTCCTTAGCAGACTTCACGTAGACAGGTCATGTCAGTCAGGGTGTCTTTGCCAATTCTGAAAAGGGGGATAAAAGGATTAGGGTTAACAGTAATATGGGAATAACACGCTTCACAGATAACAGTTCACATTGTGACGTTAACGGTGTATTTAAGATGCAAAACGCGGAGATATTGGGACATCTGCCCTCGGCTAGCGATGCTAGCTAGCTCACTTGCGATAACACGGCTCGTAAAAGCAAAACACTTGCAGAACAGCACACCAAAACATAAACATACACTCGAGTTTAAAACCGGCGCACATTAAAGTGTTTAAAAGCGGGTGTTTTAGTCGCAAAGCTTACCTGGTTCAGCCGTCCTGTTGTCTCTTCCAACACCGTGCACAGAGAGACACACAGGAAGCTGATAATGGCCAGGCAAGCGTGTGATTGGTTCGAGTGACGCAGTGCGTGCGTGACGTGCAACGTACGTAAGCCACGTGACCAGAAGTGGTATTGGGAGTTGTAGTTTTTTTCTCTTCCCTCGCCGAAAAATAACCCGATAACATAGCAAAGTTTAGCTTACAACTTAGCTCCGAATAGCTGCATTTAGCTCCGGGCTGTCAAGTCAAGTCAAGTCAAGTCAAATCAAGTCAAATCAAATCAAATCAAATCAAATCATTTTTGTAAGGCCCAAAATCACAACAACAGTTGCCTCTGAGGGCCACAGTGAGAAATGAATCAACAATGTCTGTGGTGGCGATGGAGTCAGACAATGTCTGTGGTGGCGAGGGACGATGTCCCAGGGTCCTCTGTCCTTAGACTCTCCTTCTCGGCCAGGACTACAAAAAAAACCTCTTTGGGAAAAAAGCATAGAAACCTGGAGGAGTTCCAGTGAAGGAGAGATCCGACTCTCACAGACGGACAGACGGACACGAGGAGACTGGAGCTGGACCCACTCTTCAGATGAGGGACCGACTGAGGCGAACTGGACCCACTCTTCAGGCAGATGAGGGACCGTCGGAGGCGAGCTGGGCCCACTCTTCAGGCAGATGAGGGACCGTCGGAGTCGAGCTGGACCCACTCTTCAGGCAGATGGGGGACCGTCCACACAGGGCAGGGACCACTTCACCAGGGGAGGGGCATCTGGGTCCACAGGTCCTCAGGAGTGAGAGAAAGAAAAGAAGGCGGTGAACAGTTTGCAAGTGGAATCAAAAAATAAATATTGTTTGATAGCATAAGTAGTCAGAAGAAGAAGAGGATAGTGCTCAAGCTGTCATACTTCCCCCAGCATAGTTACTCCTAGGGCAGCGTAGCTAAATCTGAAGGTTTATGTTTCTGTTCCTAACTAGTCTGACCATAAGCGATTTCGAAGAGGAACGTTTTAAGCCTGGACTTAAATGAAGAGACTGTGTCAGCATATTTAACATGGGTCGGGAGCTGATTCCATAACACAGGAGCTTGGTAGCTAAACGCTCTACCTCCTACAGTACTTTTAGAGACTCTTGGGACCACCAGAAGGCCGGCATTCTGAGAGCGAAGAGCTCTGTTTGGATGATATGGTTCTATAGCATCTTTGAGGTAGGATGGGGCCATGTCATTTATGGCTTTGTAGGTCAAGAGTAGAATTTTGAATTTGATTCTAGACTCGACGGGGAGCCAGTGAAGAGACTTCAGCACTGGCGTAATGTGCTCTCTTCTTTTTGTTCCTGTTAGTAATCTTGCTGCTGCATTTTGAACCAGTTGAAAGCTTTTCATGGAGCTTTTAGGACACGCTGCAAGCAGGGAGTTACAGTAGTCTAATCTAGTCGTTACAAATGCATGGATAAGTTTTTCGGCATCACTTTTAGGCAGGATTCTTCTGATTTTGGCTATGTTGCGCAAATGGAAATAGGCTGTTTTACAAGCTTGATTTATATGAGCTTTAAATGAGAGCTCCTGGTCAAATAAGACTCCAAGGTTTCTTACAGTAGAACTGGAGGCTACACTGACATTGTCCAGTGTGACTATCTGCTCAGATAGAGAGTCTCGTCTCGCTGTGGGGCTAACAGCCGGTTTAGCACCATAAAACACACACAAAGCACGACCCACACAGCCCACGGGCCAACCCACGCCGAATAATAACCCGATAACATGGTGATAACAGCAAGTAGTCACATTAAGCCCGTATTGCAGAGTGCATTGAAGCAACATGTTAGCTTAGCATTAGCTCCACCGGAGCAGACAAGTAAGATTCTAAAGTGATCACGAGACCGCCTTAAAACACAGCGTTAAAGCAATAATTTAGTAGTAAAGTAAAAGTGTACCTGAGTAAACAGTTCCGTTGCAATGTAGTCCAGGAAATGTAAGCTCTGAAGACTGTGCTCTGCAGACGGTCTGGAGTAATGAGAGGAAAACACGGAGCAGCAGCTGCCATGCGGATCACAGCTGATTGGTGGAAAATGTAAACAACACGTTGGCTAGAAAAAGGTGACGCCCCCGAGGAGAGCAGGAAAAAGACCCGAAAACTCCACATTTTTAACAGCTTAATGTATACGTTTAAGACAACCAATAGTGTTATCTGAAGCACACAGGGGCTTATTCATAACTTCAACTAGCACATTCTGCAAAAAAATGAAAATCACAAATTTGGGGGAAAAAAATCTTTTTTGGGGTTTATCTCAGTTTCACCGAGGCCGACATGTTCCGGCATTTGGGCTGCTGCGCCACATATAGTTTGAAGATATAACAATGTTTCGAGCCCCATTTTAAATGGCTTACACAAGTAGGTTTGTCTATGCAAAATCACTCAAACATATATTCCAGAATCCACACACATGCATGGATGAAAACAAGATTTCTGAAAGTAATTTATAATGTATATTTGTAATAATTTGCCTCTTGTGCATAATAATATACCTACTCTAAATTGTAGTGGTATTACATTTTGGGACAGTTACACAGATAAATTCCATAGAAATTGGCTATTCATAAAAATGCCCGTCCTTTTGTACTGATGTAATGTAATTGTACTTATTGATTGTATTGCTATGCTGCCGTTTGGATTTTTCATTCTCTAAAGAAAGTTATTGGGGAAAATAAAGTATATCTTTTATCTGACCCAACGCCTCCTGTTTTTCTTTCTCATCTTTTTCACATCATCCAACCTTGCATTTCAAAACCACATTGAAATAATCTTTTGCTCAACTCCTTCTCATAAGTCGCCAACAGGAACTCGACGTGACAACTTACCCTTTTGCACCAAGTCACTTGGCAACACATCTGAGCACTTTCCTTGCCATAGTTATCCAAATATAGGCCGTGCCATAAAAGGCTCGACTTCCTCTCCCTTCCAAACAAAGACTTGATTGTATTAGATGCGCTTTGGAGAAATGCAGAGACATCGAGGTGAGCGGGGTGGTGTAAACACGGCAACGGAAAATTGAGTTATCGCGGACTCCGAGCTCCTTTGCTGACGCCGTGGAATGGAGCAAGCTGCAACGAGATCTGAGGGAAGAAATTGGCCGAGGGACAGCCATAATGAGGTAGCAATCCACATGTGATCGACTAAAAGGCTTGTTAATTTGATTTTAGCTGGCTTTGATGAGCGCTAAGGTGGAGGAGGAGAGTGGGAGGAGATTCAAGGGTCGTGGGCAAGTTTCAGGCAGAGTTTCCAAGCTTTTTCATAAGACTTCGAGCTAATTAAAGTGAGTAAAATGAGTGGCGGGGTTGATGGGGAGTCGATGTTGTTAGCGGGGAGCCGTGGCGATGAAAGGCACTTGATAGGAAGAGGACGGAAGAAGAGACGACTTTAATATTTCTGTATTCACCAGATATTTGGCGGGACCAACACGATGGCACAGATGATTCAAATCAGTTTCAGGGGCAGGGCTGGAGTTGCAAATAGCGATGGGCAATAGTGATTTTTGTTTCGATCTGATGACCTAATGGGTCCAGAATTTACAGGCCACGCCCTCAGATGAGCAGCTCCTTGTGAAGGTTTCTGTTTAAAGACTCGTCGATTAGCGTCTCCACCTCCATCTCAGAGAATTTCCTCTTTTTCCACCTCGTCTCGCTCGTATGAATATCCATCCATCCATCCATTTTCTACCGCTTGTTCCCTTTCGGGGTCGCGGGTAAAGCCTATCCCAGTGACTTCGGGCCTTAGGCGGGGTACAACCTGGACAGTGGCCAACTTGTCGCAGGGTCAACACAGAGACATAGACGTTATGAATATGATAAATTATTTGGTGATTTGCATGGCCATATATGGTATCTCAGGGCGGGTTCAGGGCAGAAACTCATGGGGAATTGCTGCGCCAATTTGGAGAGAAGTGCGTACAAGTGTGCTGCGCAGGTTTTTATTAAATCGCCTTTTTCGTTGTTTTGTCGTTCCATTTTTGCTTTCCGGTTCACACTCTTTTATAAATGAGTCTCTTGAACTTTATCAAGCAGATTCATTGAAAGACAGCCAGGAACGTCACTAAACAAAAGGATACCAATAGATTCTTTTCCACTCTGGATGCCTCACCCAGTGCACAGCCACATTAGTGACTAAAGAGTTTCAGTTATTTATATTTACATTAATCCTATTGAAAGAATCCATTATCAATATTAATTATTTCCTTTTCTACCGCTTGTTCCCATTAGGGGTCGCTGAGTCTATCCCAGTGACTTTGGGTCTTAGGCGGGGTGCATACTGGACAGGGGCAAGCTCGTGGCAGGGTTAACAACATCATCATTATAAACTGATTTCTTCAATATATAAAGTTAAATAATTGAGATTTAATTTTAGTTTTAAATCTTAAAGGTTGAATGGACGATTTTTTCGTCCCAAATCTGAGTCTTATTTCCTCGTGGCGTGGACTGCCGATTAGTCCTGCCACGTATCAATCATAAAACGCACCTGTCGCTCACCTGCAGCCGCGTGCGGATCGTCCCACGTCTTCGCGTGTCTATGCACATTGATCTATCATAATATAGTTCCCTCAGTGTATGGGACAAAATTAAGACGGAGAAAGACTGTTCGAGCTGACTCAGAAGAAGAGGGAAATCTAGGGGAGACGAGCGATGCGATCTTTCGCGTTAATAAACAAACGCACGTGTGTGTTGTATCAGTCCGCACGGGGGAGTGCACATGTGCACTTCCACCTGCGTTCCCAAATCGCCGAAAAATCGTCCATTGCGCCTCTAACTTCTAAACTGGGGCAGACCCACAAATTTCTGGTTTAAGTTTTAGTTTATTTTTGACTTTACTCCTGGACAAATGAGATATTACACTTATCAACAGTTTTGTTGAAAATGCTAAGCCAAAGTGAACAAAAGGATTGTATTCCACCTCAATTTACAAATTGTTAATGAACCATACACAAGTCTGTGTTTAATTGTATGAAAGTGCCCTTCTGTTTGTGTGTAATCCATGCTCAGCCACATACACTTTGTTTCATTTTAAATTAATGCCTGTGTGTGAACTGGAGGAAAAGACCAAACAGCTGCTTCTTTTAGTCTTTTTCCTGCTGCTGTAATCACCTCCACTTGTGCCCTGGGATAGCCCCGCCCCCTTCCCTCTAGCCTGACTCCTATTGGTTGAACTGTACCAGTCTCTGCCTGAGTCTCTGCCTGATCTGTGCTGCAGCAGCTGCATCATCAGTGGCTCTGGGTTTCACTCAGGTTTCACTCAACGTCGACAAGTTTACATCCAGTTTGCATTGGCTTGGATTTGTCACGCAAATTCAACCGGATTCTATTTGATTTGAACCTACCCAAGGCCACCAACTGCAGCTAATCATGAATCATTTCTGGTGCTGCCTGTGAAACACTTGTTTGTCTTTGCAGATTAAGACTCTCAGTTGTATTTGTAGTTCTGTTTTAAAACTAGTGAGAGCGCAGGCTAAATACGATTCCTTTAAGGAGGTGTCCTGGTTTGGGCCTGGTTTGAGTCCTGCTGTAGATTTGGGTTTGGTCCCATTCTGGTCCTGGTCCAGTCTCGGGTTCAGACTGCAGTGATACTGGGACTAATCTTAAAATAATCCTGGAACTAAAGATGGACTAGACCAGGACCAAACCCAGTCCATCAGAACAAAACTGAGCTCAAGCAAGAGCCAAGCAAGGGCAAGTTGACGCAACCTGAATGTAACCTTAAACACATGCCAAAACACCTTTTTATAACAAACACAGTGGCATTATTGTATCAAAATGTTAAAACGGAATGAACAATGTCTTATTTTCATTAATAACACACTTTATTGATCATCATAGTTGCTGTAACACGTTCGCTGGTAACACTTTAGAGTACTCAAATTACGCAACGATGAACATAACCACCCATGTAATCTAAAACTCCCCAAGTCACTTTTTCAAATCCGTAACAAGTTAGTTTTGGTTAGGTCTCATCTCCTCACCGCCATCCCAGAGCTCGGAGTGTTGTGAACAGCTCGTGACTGGAGTCTTGTTCTCACGCCAAAGAGAAATCAACTTTCAGACTCCTTCTCCTTCGTTATAACCACTATTTTGTATCTGAGGGGTAAATATAGGAGTTTAAAACAAGAGCATTGTCTTGTTGTGCGTCGGCGCTCTTGCCAATCCACTGATGCTGTTTCAGTGATGTGTTTCATTGCTTGAGGACAGTTCTCACGTGCTTATTCTATGGCATTGTATTATGGTCATCTGTCAACATGAAAGATGAATAAAGATCAGCCAAACGCATTGACTTTGCTTGTTTATTTGATATTTTAATGATTATGTTACTGTGTTCAGCAACGCAAAGGGATCGCTGGCAAACGATATAGGTTATATAATAATGCTGATTATTGATAACTCTACTACTCTAATGCATTACTTTTATAACAAAGCGCAGTGATGTAGCAGTGTTGTTAATTTTCCAGGGCAGTAACGAGGTAACGTAATGAGCTACTTTTAAAAGTAACGCTACCCAACACTGTGGATAATGTGCTGAAAAAGTATCAAAACACAACACAAAATACTACATTAGAAAATCCTTTGACTAGTAATCAAAAAATTAATCGGTGAAAAGTCAATAACCAAAACACTTGTTAGTTGCAGCCTTTATATTCATCAAAGTATCACTTACGCCATCTATTAACCTAGAAATACATCCATCTCACCTTTGTCTCTCTCCAGATGACCAGATTGCTCTGTTCAACCACATGAAAGAAAGTCTATCCCCCCCAAACCTCCTAAACAAGCATCAATAATAGATGGTCACAGTGTATCCTCCTGGTCTGAGAACTACAGGAGGTCCAACCATTTTCAAACCCACCATCTGTGGCCCCCAAACAACTTCTTCTGATGCTCTGATCTCCACCATACCCTCTCAGGAGCTCAATATGCCAGGGACTTTGCAGCTATTTAATGTTTAATGTCCTTCTAAAGCCCCAAAAGAATGCTAATTCCATTGGCCTGCTACCAATTTACTTGCTTTTTACTATAGGACCTGAAAATTACAAATGTGTTGGTCCCCATGGTCTAATTTATCCCCTGGACAGAGTTACAGCTGGGGACTATTATGCGCAGGAAGCTTACCGGGGGAGCGAGCAGGAAGTTAAAAGGCGGGCTTGTCCTTAAAAAGAGGCCGCGGGCGGTGTGTGTCATGGTCGGAGGGAATCTGTGAGAGGTCAGCGTGTGGACATTAACCAAATCAGCACAGAGTTTGGGCTTTTTCCTGGTACTTCATTATGTTCCATTTTGTTCCTTTTTTTAAACCTCAATATTGCTCTAAACCGGCTTGAAGATGCACTGCATCCCTTCTTATGGGAGGGTTCACCCCCTCGTCTCCATGGAGATTAGTGTTGGGAAAGATACTTTGAAAAAGTTATGAGTTACACATTACTAGTTACTAGTTAAAATGTAATACATAACACTACTTTGTTACTACTATAAGAAAGTAACTTAGTTACATTACTTTAGGATTACTTTATTTCTGATACAAATCAATCAAATATGTGTCAAAGGAGTTGTTTAAACTGTCTCAAAAACCCCAACAATAGAAACGGGTGCTGACCTGAAGCGGTTTGTGACGTTTAGCACGTCGACATGCTTTTGGTTTGCAGAGAAAGGTTACATTCTCTCAAGTGTTGTAGTCATCTGTTCATGTCAAACCAGACGTTTTGAATGTCATCACAAGTCAGTGAGGCTAAGATTCTAAGCAGAGAGAAGAGAGGGTTTGAAAAGAGAATTAAGGAGGCGGGACCCTCCCTTTATATATAGAATGGTTAAAGCCTCGAAAAGGACATTTTTCATATAATATGTTCATGTTGAGTGTAGAACAGAGAGAAAAACAGTACTTATTATTACACGCTTCAATAATTGTAGTCTTCATATCTGTGACATTATCTTTGCTCCCAATCTCTTGGTGCAACTCCTCGGTCTGTTGAAGTCTCAAGTGAAATGTCCTTCTTTCTATGGCCTGTGTAAAAGTCGAATATAGAAAATAAACAATTACGTCAGGCCAGTTTAGCCATTCTCCTTGTTTAACCCTGGCTCTTGCCTCCTGCAGCGCACATCACCAGCCCAAGATCTCATTCTAGCTAAAGAAAGGCAAAAATGCCTCTGCACTGGAGACTGGGGTCATTTTAGATTTTAACCGCTTTGAAAAGCAAACAGCATCTTCTTTTGTTTTCTCAGCCCAGCGGGAACGGCAATCGCAAATGTTTCTGTGGCTTCAACAGTTCAACTATTTTGTTTTAGAATTTATCCATGGAATGAAAAATAGAAAAGAATAAACGCTTCATTTGAGTCGCACTATGTCCTCACATTGGGGTTTGTTTTATGTAGAAATGCACCTACTGGAGGAATATTGACTTGATATGAGTTTTGCCTGTCTGGGTTTATTAAGGAATATTTATTTTTGATTATGTTTGGAATTTCAAATGTAGGAAAACATATTTGGGCTTTTATTCGGGGTACGAGTTCTGTGATGCGATATCTACAAATCTGACTGAATTTACCCAAAAATGCCTCCACTGTTACTTTTGGATCTGGGAAAGCAGAAAAAGGCAAATCTTTGTGATGAGTGGATTTGTTCCAATATCAACCCAATACAAGGATATGGAAACACGCTGGAGATCAAGATGGTGGATGTCATTGTTAAAACACATTGTATTCACTGCATAATACAGTTTTTTTCTATCGGTTACTGAAACAACACTGTGGTCTCCCATAACTGAATATTACGACTTAGTAATAAATTGACTTCCTGTTCAAAACTGCAGATCTGCACATGTATTTTGGAGTCATTTTTAAATTGATCACAACTCTACAGGGATGAGGGCGGCGATAGGGGTTAGGTGGCAGTGGAAATGTTCTGTGCACTCGATTCTCTCGCTCTTTAACGTACGTGGCAAGCAAGAGTTAAATAGCTATTTACTTTTTAACGTAATTTGCTAATATGAAGCTGTAACCCTGGCTGTTTCATTCAACCCTAAAATAATTGTGCCAAATGTAACTTGAATTCATTTTTTTTAATACTGCACTGGCTAGTATCATGCTGAGACATATACTTAGCCTTTTTGTACATCTTAATACTCATTTAGCACAGCTCCTACCACAAATTAGAAAACCCACATTTTCAATTTCCCGTCTGTCACAAAACGAGACAAGCTAATGCTACTCTCCATTCATTCGTCTCCATTGCCTGTATTTGGTGTGCACGGGTCTATTGTGCAGAGGCAGTCTTCTAAACATCCTCTCATGGGAGACAGGTCAAGGTGGCATTTATCTGGGGGACTCTTTTGTTCCTGCTCAGCTTTCAATAATTCAACAGGCAGCAGCTCTTTCTTCACCCGTTCCCTTCCACTTGACATGACGCCAACATTTAGCACCTCCGGGTGAATTATGTGGCCGCCTTCACCTCTCTCTGGCCGACACGAGCGAAGGAGCAACTCGTCAATGCCACACTGTTTACAATTCTGTGTACCAAGTATACATTAACGTGTAGGAGCATTTTGCAAATAGAAAGTGCAAAAATCCTGTAACATTATTCGTTCTGTTTTAAAGGTGCACTATGTACAGCAACGTTTGCCACCTGCTTGTCTCCATGGAGATGCTTTAGCAGGTGAAGTCACAAGGTCAAGTTGGACCTCTTTTTTTATACAATTTTATTAATATTATAATATAAAATATGTTTTGCCCCAGTACAGATATATTTTAAAAGCAGTGCGTACGTTAAAAATTAGACCGCTGTGTTTTGGCTGCGTCTACTTTATTTATAAACCAGAGCGTGCGCTGTTAGCATGCTAATTGTTGTTGCAAACTGTTTAAATTAAACTAGTTATGTTCCCGTTTTCAAGCCAGTTAAGATCAAGCATGACACCTTTTTAATGTCATATTGTGGAACATTCTAAGCAATGCATTGAAGCTATATATGAGGATTTTTGCAGAAATTTTAAAACCAATTACTGCTCTTGAATCACTGCATCTACTACACTTTAATTACATGTGCATCTGTTTACTTCCACTCCGCCCGGCATTGTAGCTTCAAACATCTCTTCCCGTCAGATTTGCCATCAGTACGTAATCAACACTTTGTTACAACACATACAGAAATAGTACGGCAATTTTATCTGTTGAGTAAAGGTTTTGCTGCAGGTGGATCAATGCTAAACCCAATATAGGATTTCAAGACACGCCGTAAATCCCTGAGAAAAACCCTTGTCTTGTTCCTTTTCTCTGAAGCGTTCGTCTGCAACCTCCAAAGACTGTTTTCCCCGTCTTCTTGCGACCTTCATCCATTGTGTTTGCTCACAGATGGACAAGCGGGGATGAAATAATGAGGAGGACAACAACGGCAAACTACGCAACACTAACTCACTTATGATCAGGGTTTCTGAAACATTCAGGACCGTGCAGAGAGAAAGACAGCTGTATAAGCATGTAGAAGATTTGAATGAACAATCATGATGCAAACATGGTGCATGTGAAAGTTTTAGCCATGACTGGGCCTCTGGAATTCTCCATACCATCTTTAAGATAAGATAAGATATTCCTTTATTGTCCCACATGGGGAAATTTCATTGGTGCAACGCAGGAAGATACAGAGGTAGATACAGAAGAACAGATCACTTATAGGAAGTCTGAAAAACACTTTCAGTAGAAGATCTCCTATAAATAAATAAAAACTCCCATAGACAAATAAATAAATACCATTGCATGTGATCACGACAGCAATTGCACATGAATATGTGTCACAACAGCACATAGATTGCACATGAATTTCACAGTAATTGCACATGAATTGCACATGAATTCCAACAGCAATTGCACATACGACAGAATTGCACATCAGTATTAGGTTAGGTCAGTATTGCGACGGGATAACGTGACAATCTCCGGGTAAGACGACAGTTCTCCGCAGTTTCATCAGTTCCTCCTTTGTGTAAACGCGGTACGGCGCCGGCTGGGGGGCGGGGCCGGAGCCGGGGGGCGGGGCCGGAGCCGGGGGGCGGGGCCGGAGCCGGGGGGCTCAGAGCCAAGACACATCGCAACGACACGACGAAAACACTCAATCCAGCCGAATAAAGTCAAAACAAGTTAATTTAAAGCGATTCCAGTGCGTGTCCCGATCGTTCGTGAAGTTCCTCTTTCATATAAACGTGTATATAAACGTGTACCGACAACACGCCGTACTTTAGCGCGGCCGGAGGGCGCGGGGGGGCTGGTGGGCTCGCTCGGAGCTAGCTCACGTCACAACAACACAACGAACGCAACGAAAAACGCTCATCCAGCCGAAAAAAGTCAAAAACAGTTGAATTAAAAAACTATTCCAGCGCGTGTCCCTATCGTACAGTAAAATAGAAAAAATATACTAACTATATTTACAAAATATAGGAGATAAAGCACAATAAGTGTGAGAAAGAAGAGAGAGCGTTTACACCGGGCTGCCAGCTGTACCAGCGCCTTATGACGTATTAACACTACGCAAGTGATGGACGCTCCGCCCGAAAAGTGACAAAGCGCACCTTTTTAAAAGGTTTGTTGACATGACAAGAAATATGCTATTTTACACATGTTTGTGCTTGTCAGTTATCGATACCTGTTTGAATTCACAAGTACGGTCAATATACAATACCAAATTGAATCTAAAATAAATTATCAAATTGCAAAAGCTGCAAAAATATATCATCAGTCCAATCTTAGTCTCCTGCTGAAATGGCCAAAATAATCTCAAGTAGTGCTGTTTACTGCACATATTTCTGTCTATTGCCACATTTTAATTGGCTCTCCTGGAGTAGTTTATAAAGTGCACTCTAAAAAGATTCCAACAATATATTATTTACCCAAGACCATGCAGCAGGACATATATTCACACTATTGTATATTCACACAGCTTTCTGCATGACCTCGGATATGTCGAAGCCTATTTGCATTTGTCTGTTCTGTCCCAGCTTCAGTAAAATATGACATTGGTAATATTTTTCAATGATGGCGGAAAGCCAACGGGAAAACAGTCTCATAGCATTTTGTCATATTTGATGTATTATTTATGTTTTTCTTTGAACGATGCAAAGTGAACGGTTGTGCCCTAGCATTTAGATCTGAAAGCATGCTAATCCTAGAAATGACAATGTTTTTTCAATGGCACCTTGATCAAACTGGCTATGCTTCAATAGAATGGGTTCTGCTGGTAACAGAGACATGCCATTGACAATAAAGTGCTCCACTGGTATGAATAATCAACATGGTTAAAAAGTGCATAAATAGTGGTAATTAGGAGTTTATGGCTTGGCTAATATTGAATGTGTGTATGTTCTAGCTATTAGAGAGAGTCATGTAAAATTGAAGACACATTCCAGTCATATAATGTTAATAATAATTTATTTCTGGTAATATTGCTGCCGTCCAACATGGCGTCAATACTGGCTGCCATAGCATCTTCATCACATTTGTCTGTAGTACCAGTGCAGTGGCTTCAATACTGGCTGCCATGGCATCTTCATCACGTGTGTCTGTAGTACTAGTGCAGTCCAACATGGCGTCAATACTGGCTGCCATAGCATCTTCATCACATTTGTCTGTAGTACTAGTGCAGTCCAACATGGCTTCAATACTGGCTGCCATAGCATCTTCATCACATTTGTGTGTAGTACTAGTGCAGTCCAACATGGCTTCAATACTGGCTGCCATTGCATCTTCATCACATTTGTCTGTAGTACTAGTGCAGTCCAACATGGCTTCAATACTGGCTGCCATTGTATCTTCATCACATTTGTGTGTAGTACCAGTGCAGTCCAACATGGCTTCAATACTGGCTGCCATGGCATCTTCATCACGTGTGTCTGTAGTACTAGTGCAGTCCAACATGGCGTCAATACTGGCTGCCATAGCATCTTCATCACATTTGTCTGTAGTACTAGTGCAGTCCAACATGGCTTCAATACTGGCTGCCATAGCATCTTCATCACATTTGTGTGTAGTACTAGTGCAGTCCAACATGGCTTCAATACTGGCTGCCATTGCATCTTCATCACATTTGTCTGTAGTACTAGTGCAGTCCAACATGGCTTCAATACTGGCTGCCATTGTATCTTCATCACATTTGTGTGTAGTACCAGTGCAGTCCAACATGGCTTCAATACTGGCTGCCATAGCATCTTCATCACATTTGTGTGTAGTACTAGTGCAGTCCAACATGGCTTCAATACTGGCTGCCATAGCATCTTCATCACATTTGTCTGTAGTACTAGTGCAGTCCAACATGGCTTCAATACTGGCTGCCATAGCATCTTCATCACATTTGTGTGTAGTACCAGTGCAGTCCAACATGGCTTCAATACTGGCTGCCATAGCATCTTCATCACATTTGTCTGTAGTACTAGTGCAGTCCAACATGGCTTCAATACTGGCTGCCATAGCATCTTCATCACATTTGTGTGTAGTACTAGTGCAGTCCAACATGGCTTCAATACTGGCTGCCATAGCATCTTCATCACATTTGTGTGTAGTACTAGTGCAGTCCAACATGGCTTCAATACTGGCTGCCATAGCATCTTCATCACATTTGTCTGTAGTACTAGTGCAGTCCAACATGGCTTCAATACTGGCTGCCATAGCATCTTCATCACATTTGTCTGTAGTACTAGTGCAGTCCAACATGGCGTCAATACTGGCTGCCATAGCATCTTCATCACATTTGTCTGTAGTACTAGTGCAGTCCAACATGGCGTCAATACTGGCTGCCATAGCATCTTCATCACATTTGTCTGTAGTACTAGTGCAGTCCAACATGGCGTCAATACTGGCTGCCATTGCATCTTCATCACATTTGTCTGTAGTACCAGTGCAGTCCAACATGGCTTCAATACTGGCTGCCATAGCATCTTCATCACATTTGTCTGTAGTACTAGTGCAGTCCAACATGGCTTCAATACTGGCTGCCATAGCATCTTCATCACATTTGTATGTAGTACTAGTGCAGTCCAACATGGCGTCAATACTGGCTGCCATAGCATCTTCATCACATTTGTCTGTAGTACTAGTGCAGTCCAACATGGCGTCAATACTGGCTGCCATAGCATCTTCATCACATTTGTCTGTAGTACTAGTGCAGTCCAACATGGCTTCAATACTGGCTGCCATAGCATCTTCATCACATTTGTGTGTAGTACTAGTGCAGTCCAACATGGCGTCAATACTGGCTGCCATAGCATCTTCATCACATTTGTCTGTAGTACTAGTGCAGTCCAACATGGCTTCAATACTGGCTGCCATAGCATCTTCATCACATTTGTGTGTAGTACTAGGGCAGTCCAACATGGCTTCAATACTGGCTGCCATTGTATCTTCATCACATTTGTGTGTAGTACTAGTGCAGTCCAACATGGCTTCAATACTGGCTGCCATAGCATCTTCATCACATTTGTGTATAGTACCAGTGCAGTCCAACATGGCTTCAATACTGGCTGCCATAGCATCTTCATCACATTTGTCTTTAGTACTAGTGCAGTCCAACATGGCTTCAATACTAGCTGCCATAGCATCTTCATCACATTTGTGTGTAGTACTAGTGCAGTCCAACATGGCTTCAATACTGGCTGCCATAGCATCTTCATCACATTTGTGTGTAGTACTAGTGCAGTCCAACATGGCGTCAATACTGGCTGCCATTGCATCTTCATCACATTTGTCTGTAGACTGCACTAGTACTAGTAGTACTAGTGCAGTCCAACATGGCTTCAATACTGGCTGCCATAGCATCTTCATCACATTTGTGTGTAGTACTAGTGCAGTCCAACATGGCGTCAATACTGGCTGCCATAGCATCTTCATCACATTTGTCTGTAGTACTAGTGCAGTCCAACATGGCGTCAATACTGGCTGCCATAGCATCTTCATCACATTTGTGTGTAGTACTAGTGCAGTCCAACATGGCGTCAATACTGGCTGCCATAGCATCTTCATCACATTTGTCTGTAGTACTAGTGATAAATGGTCACATTTATATAGCGCTTTTCTACCGTCAAGGTACTCAAAGCGCTTTACATCAAGGAACCAGTCACCCATTCACACACACAATCACACCCCAGATGTACGCAGACACTGGGGGGCAAGTTGGGTTAAGTGTCTTGCCCAAGGACACAACGGCAGTATTCACATGAGGCAGCTGCGATCGCACCGCCAACCTGCGGGCCAGTGGATCTGACCGCTCTGACTGAGCGGGGAGTCGAACCGCCGACCTTTGGATCAGAAGACAGTCCAACATGGCGTCAATACTGGCTGCCATAGCATCTTCATCACATTTGTCTGTAGTACTAGTGCAGTCCAACATGGCGTTAATACTGGCTGCCATAGCATCTTCATCACATTTGTCTGTAGTACTAGTGCAGTCCAACATGGCGTCAATACTGGCTGCCATAGCATCTTCATCACATTTGTCAGTAGTACTAGTGCAGTCCAACATGGCGTCAATACTGGCTGCCATTGCATCTTCATCACATTTGTCTGTAGTACCAGTGCAGTCCAACATGGCTTCAATACTGGCTGCCATAGCATCTTCATCACATTTGTCTGTAGTACTAGTGCAGTCCAACATGGCCTCAATACTGGCTGCCATAGCATCTTCATCACATTTGTCTGTAGTACTAGTGCAGTCCAACATGGCGTCAATACTGGCTGCCATAGCATCTTCATCACATTTGTCTGTAGTACTAGTGCAGTCCAACATGGCTTCAATACTGGCTGCCATTGCATCTTCATCACATTTGTCTGTAGACTGCACTAGTACTAGTAGTACTAGTGCAGTCCAACATGGCTTCAATACTGGCTGCCATAGCATCTTCATCACATTTGTCTGTAGTACTAGTGCAGTCCAACATGGCGTCAATACTGGCTGCCATAGCATCTTCATCACATTTGTCTGTAGTACTAGTGCAGTCCAACATGGCGTCAATACTGGCTGCCATAGCATCTTTATCACATTTGTCTGTTGTACTAGTGCAGTCCAACATGGCTTCAATACTGGCTGCCATTGCATCTTCATCACATTTGTCTGTAGTACCAGTGCAGTCCAACATGGCGTCAATACTGGCTGCCATAGCATCTTCATCACATTTGTCTGTAGTACTAGTGCAGTCCAACATGGCTTCAATACTGGCTGCCATTGCATCTTCATCACATTTGTCTGTAGTACCAGTGCAGTCCAACATGGCGTCAATACTGGCTGCCATTGCATCTTCATCACATTTGTCTGTAGTACTTGTCTTTTGGATGTTCTGTTCAACCATTCTGCAAAATGTGTTTATAGAGGCATTGGTTGTATTAGGGCAGAATGTGCTTTTGGCTTTAAATAACATTTTCTTGAAGGGACCAGATTTAGAAAATTATTTATATTATCAATTTTTCTAAATCATTCAAAAAGGTCTACTTTTGGGCCAAATACATTGACAGGGTTCTGTCATGTCATCATGAAGTCCAGCTCCGTCCTGGGCTGTGCTCTGGACTCGGTGCAGGAGGTGGGGGACAGAAGGGTCCTGGCTAAACTCACATCTATGCTGGACCATGAGTGTCGCCCCCTGCAGGACACTCTGTCCACTCTGGAGAGCAGCTTCAGTGAGAGACTGATCCACTCTCGCTGTGTGAAGGAGACGTTTCACAGGTCTTTCCTTCTGCTGGTCAGACTTTATAACAAACACTGCTAGCCCTGAACATGTCACTCATCTTCATATTCATGTGCAATACTGTGATATAATGTCATTCATCCTGGTGCAATATTTTCTGTCCATATAACAGCTGTAAATAAGAGTTATTTTTACTAAGAATATAAGAGCTATCTGTTTTTTTTTATTATTGTACTTCTGTGCCTGATCTGTTTCTGTACCTTATCTGTGTTGCGACACTCATATTTCCCCATTGTGGGACAAATAACGGTTATTTTATCTTGAATATTACTACTTAATTAATTCAAATTTGTTTGTCAGAAAATCAGATTAAACTGAGGAAAAGCAATGAGTTTGTGATGTAATCATGTTCACTGTACAATTGCCTTTAGATCCTTCAATAATAAAACAAACTTTGTGCCAAAATGTCATATCAGCTCCTATGATCTCTCTATTTCATAACTTCAATTCTCAAAATGCAAATCAAGCTCGTCTTTTAGGCTGTAGCTGTTCAATTAATCGCTTAAACACATGCTTTATTGATCAATTAAGAGGTCGTTGCTAAAGCGCTCAAAACTATCAAGTATCTTTATGTATATGACCCAAGATGCACTCAAAACACATCAAATCTTTAAAAATCTAAAACAATATGAATTAGCTCATATGAAATGTAGTCGCTGGAGACGCCACCGACCAATTATTCGACTAAACAACTATGGGCCTACGGCCCTATTCTTTCACATTGTATACTTTGACCCCGTAGACATCATTAGAAGGTCACACACACCATCATTTTTATATAGCTGCTGTCTATTTCCCCAGAGAAACGCATGCACGCCATTGTTTCAAAGTCATTTGGTCCAAGTGTCACATTGAGCCACACCACCACCTCCATACACCCCAGAATGGATGACCCAGGTGGGATCCCGAAACCCGACCAACCTACCTCCATGACTTTGTCTCATTTCCCCATAGGCTGCTATATGTGGATTGCTATGTTGTTGAGAGTAATCAGGCTATGTGCTCAAAAGGATATCGTTCTGTACTCTGGGGAGGTCGTGAGGCAAGATTCCTAACTGTGAAATGTGTTTATCATCAGAAGAGAAGAGAAAGGAGGAAAGGTTGCATGCTACGTTGTATCCAATCAATCTCCTGACACAACCAAATTACCAGTGATTGTTTGTGCCAGTTGTGCAGACCAGCAGAGACGGTCAATCATTTCTTGTGAGATGTTTAAACTCATTTTATTCCTTCTTCTTCTTTGTTATCATTGGGTTTTAAAGTAGCACTATGTCATTTTTCTGGTTAGGTATGAATAATCCCCCCACCCTCTCGTCCCAGCCATCGGTTTGCTGCCTTGGATCACCGGCGTCCATCTCACATAAATACATAATTGTTATTTGCACATCTTTGTGGTTGTGTTGTCCTTGCTACTGAATATATTATTGTTTGTTTTAAGTTGTTTCAAGACTTAGATGAATGAGAGATTACTCCATGTTCAAGAGTGCAAAATGACCAAAATATATTCCAATTAATATTACCATTGCAGTATAGCCGTCTGATGCTTGAACAGTCATAGATACTAGAATACTGTATTAGTCTTGTTTACATTTGCATAAAACATAAAGTAGGTTAGTTATGCATGAACCAAATCCAATTTAACTTAATGGCAAATTGCGCTAAATGTGCAAAAGCCAAATGTACCCTGTTTCATTCATTGACTTCATTCATTTCAATTTGTTTTCTCAGGTTGTTGGTGGCAGAGATTCATTGTAAGAGAACTGCAAAATAAATTAAATTGTCTGAGGAGAGAATAGAGAAGAAGTGGCTCCTTGTGCTGAAGTGCGGTGTGTTAATCTAACTCAGAGACTTTGATGAGGACGACCTTCTGCTCTGGGAGGGTTTCATTTGGAGTTTGTCTGATGTGGCCTACTTTACCAACTTAAGGGCCTTTTCCACTGCAATAACCAGCTGTGTTGTCTCAATAAGCGAAACTAGCACCAAACAGAAAGTCATTAGTGCTTCACAACAATATGCAAATTGACCCAAACCTTTTTTGATAATATTAATAATACATAATTTATACCATTCCAGCTGATCTCCCCTCCACTTTTCCAGCTCAAACTTTGTGCATTATTCATTTACTCCATACATAAAAACAAAAACTGTAAGATGCATACGTGATACTATCGTATAGAAAGATTTGGATGTGGTTAAACCAAGTAAAACGACTATATGATTTGGAAATATGCCATACTGTTTGCGCACATAAGGTTTGTAAAGTGAAATGTTGTTGTGTTTTTACAAGCCTCTTAAAGCCCCACCGTGTAAGACAAAATGGACAGCTCAATGTATTTATTTTATTACAGGTGTTTGTACTGCATTAAAATGATTTGAAGAGCCCACCATCTTCTTGTCTCTATGTTAATGTCCTTATTTAGCCTTGAATGTTGCATATAATGGCATAAAACTGATCAATCTCCATAAAGAATGTTGGGTTTTATTGTATTTCCATGCAACATGCAGGTAGGTTGCCCACCACTAGTAAGGACACGTTATGCCAAATTGCATAAGCAAACAATTGAAATCTAGAGATCTGTCCACCAGACATGTACTGAGCATTTCTGCAGTCAATTTGCATGAATTATAACTGCGTGATAACATTAGCATGTCAGAGGGAAGCTAGCTTTTGTTTATTTCCCCATGGTAAGTCCCTTTGCTGCCAGCTAACACCAAATACTGATGAAAGTCATGTGTGGTTTCCATTACATAATGTTATTTCAAGCTTTAAAACATGCCATAGCAGAGGTACTCAAGAACATGTGTTCTTTAAACTGCTTTTGTTTTATCCCCAAACCTTATAATCTTAAAAAAAAATTTGCAGCCAAGGCTGCCCTGGAGCTGGAACATGGCTGGGAATCTGTGACAATGGCCTCTATGACACAATGGTACAAAACACTATAATACTTTGGCATAGGGAGGGAATTGTCTATTTCTTTATTCTTGTGCCCCACTTGTGAACTCTAATATTGTCCTCTCAAACGGTATTCTCTGATCAAACTTTACCAGGTATGATGAGATAACATTTCGTCTGAGCGGAATAATAAAAAGTTAGCCTAAAGCGACATCAGACATTTCCAGAGACAGAGGACTACTTTACAGCGCTCAGATGAGACGAGGAGCCGAGGATCTGCCCGGAACATCTCCACAAACTGAATTTTTCTTTCTCAGAAGAAGTCTGATTCAATAGGGCTTCAGTGCATTTCAGGATATGCAGCATCAACACCCTGCCAAAAGGAAACAAAATCTCATGGTTTAGTGTTAAATACATCAATTGTCTGGCATTTATTATGTTGGATTATGTTGGAATCTGGGAGGACAATAAATATTTCAAAATGCGATTAAACGTGTAATATGTGTTATTGAGACAGATGCCAAGACTACTGTTATGACTACAGTGTGTCAAGAATGTGGAGATATGAACCAAAAGAACATTATTAACACAAAACCTCCATAAACAAGTGGATTACCAGCAAATATGCACAACAATCTAATAAAAACTACCTGCAGCGTGTAAGTTTTCCTTTCCCAGGCCTATTGTAAGAAAAAAAAAAAAAAAAAACGCCTCTCTCAGCAGTAGATTTTTAAACTTAAATGTATGCAATGACTATAGAGACAACTCACTCTACTGGTAACTGTATCCATCATACTGTATTGTGAAAAAACCTTTAAATGAGCACAAACTTAACTAATTATCATTTCGAAATCATTAGTTGATCATTAGGCTAACTGAAAATTGTCAGAGATGTGACGGCTTCTCTTATCTTATCTTATCTTAGGACTAGTGCACGAAAAAAAAAATATAACAACTAGCATCAAAGCTGAGATGCATTACTAGAAGCAATTTGAGTGCAGAAATGAACAGAATTAGTGCAGGAAGAGCATTCCAACTAATGATTTCAGGGTGAGGAGCTCAGTCACACAGGAGGAGCTCTGAGTAGAGCCGCTGCTCCTCCACGTTGAGAGGAGCCAGCTAAGGTGGCTCGGGCATCTTCAGGATCCCTCCCGGGCGCCTCCCTGGGGAGGTGTTCTGGGCATGTCCCACCGGGAAGAGGCCCCGCTGGAGGGACTATGTCTGCAGGGAACGGCCAGGGAACGCCTCGGGATCCCCCCGGGGGAGCTGGAGGAAGTGTCTGGGAGGAGGAAGTCTGGGAGTCCCTGCTCAGACTGCTGCCCCCGCGACCGGACTTCGAAAAAGCAGAAGATGGATGGATGGATTTAGGGACAGTTTTCCGCTCTGAAGAGACAACCTCAAGCCTGTAGATTTGAAAACAGAATTAAATTGATATTAGTACAAAGGCTTTATTTATAATATGTCGGTGTAATCCCTCATTCGTCCAGGCGTGTTCCATAGTAGAAAAAGCTTCAGTTGTAGTCATCTGGACTCAGTTTGAAAAAATAGACGTTTCGACTCTCATCCAAGAGTCATTGTCAATAACAGAATTTAGGTCGAGAACTCCGATATTAATACTGTTCTGTGGTAAGACCCGCCCATTGGGAGGAGCCTTCCTGAGCCTTCCTTTATAATACCTTACATAAAGTGCTTTGAGTGATTTTTGGATGTTATACCAACCTAATATTAATGTTCCAAGTCTTAATATACGTGTGGAGGCTCATTGAAACAACATTTCAAATGGTTCACTTTATCGTGAGGTGGTCTGTGGCCCTCTGCTCCGTATGTAAGCATGTAGGTTTCAAAACGCAGCCCCTGAGGAAAAAAGGTTTGGACACCCCTGGTATAGACACTTGACACATGGATGAGGGCCAGGATCAAACACAACGCCACCACACGAGTGCAATGCCTCAACCACTGTACGAGGCACAATTTCTGAATGTCAGTGATTAGCTGTTTTTTACTTCAACTGATCTTGTCGAGAATGTCGGGGGGGTTGATTATTATTATATATCTTATTTTGTCATAACGCCTACACCCAATTCAAGACTGCCATCTCCGGGGAAAAGACCACACTTGCTGATACATTTGAGCATCACCCACACGAACCTGAGAATTCTCTAGTCATGTGCAGTGCTACTCCTCGATGCTATCAAAAGTTACACGCTGCACCACCGCACAATTGATAATCTGGACCGCAATCACAACACATCAGCCATACCACTGTAACCTCTATGGGAAAAAATCAATTTGTCACAGAAATGATCTCATATGACATCAGGACCCACTCTGCCGGTATTTCTTGTGTTTGATGCCGCTGAACCATACATTCTCCTCCCAGAAACCATCACAGTCCTCCGACATCTCCCCCGCTGCAGCGCTGTCTGCTGGGGGACACATTAGCACTTGGACCCCTGTCAGCTCCATTCATCCCTATGGCTCATCCGTCAGCGCGGCTAACACTAACAGCAGGCAGGTCGTCCTCTAAAGAACAGAAGAGGCCGCAGTGATGGTCGTTAGAGTGATAGATCTGAGACACGAGGCTGCGCTGCTCCGGTCTTCATCTGTCAATCCGCTGCGGGGAGACGAGGCTGACATTATGTCCCGTCATACTCAAAATCACTCAAGCTTTTATTTTGTTGATCTTGTCCTCCGTTTTGTTCACTGGGAGTTCTTGTTTATGTGTATGAAAAGGTTATAGCCATGTGAAAGTGAAGGAATTTGAATAGCGGTCTCTTGCTGGGAATCCAATATCATTTCAACACATCTCATAGTTAGAGCGTCTGTTTTTCAGAGCTACATAGAACAACTGTAATTTAATAAAGTCAGAAAAGTTCAATGCTACAACGCAATAACTTCTAATAATAACTACAACTTAACTTGAAGACTGGCATGAGGTGGACCGTACGACAAGATATGTTGCGTAGTGTACCTTTGAAAATCAGTACTCGCTATACTTCCATTTATAGTGGAATTGTATGCTATTCTATGGCGAAGGAGTTTGGTTGCAGCACACATGCAAACTTCTTTGCTTCATGTTGTTGTATGTTTTGAGGTTAATTGCTGACTTGATTTACCCCCGGTGCTTACGTCCTGCCTGTATCGTCCGAACAGTGAAAAAGTAAGACTCATTAAGCTGAATATAATACATAAATAACCAGTGGCTGAGCCATGTGAGCACTTGATACGTTTGAGCCAGAGGAATATGAAGCATAGGATTAAAAAAGAATAATATTGGCACTCTTGCCTCACATCAAGAAGGTTCTGGGTTTCAGAACTCCCCCTCACACATCTCCCCGTGTCTTTGTAGCTTTTCTCCAGGCTCCGGTTTCCCTCATCGACCCTAAACATGCATCATAGGTAAAGTCTTCCAGCTGAGGTCCTGATCAAGCCTGGCACACTCCACTCCAGTGAGGGATGGGTCAGATGCAGAGGAGGACTTTTCAGTAGTAAGGTCTGGTTGAGATGTTAATGTTTTGTCAAGAATGTTATGTTATGGACAATGTGGCATTGAACTTAACTATCTCCATGCAAACAAGCAGGAGAAGTTACAGATTATATCTATGAAAACACCTGTAATTGAATAAATACAAGGTAGATATTTTTAATGCCGTACTGGAACATTCCAGGCAAAGCAACGACAAACGCAGGTCGCAGACAAATTACATAGTACAGCTATAAAGTAATGGATATTTCTATGTTTTATGGTCTATATTGTATTTTATCATGCCAAAATGTGTAAACAGTTTTTTCCTTTGTGCTTCTGTCATATCAATAACTAAAAAATAAACCTGTAGACTGCTCTTTTACATCCCAATTTTAATTATCTGGTTAGAATCATGCTTTTACCATAATATTTCTCCATTTGCATTGCATTTTGATCATGAATACGTTGTTTACACAGAACAATAACTCTCTGTGAGAGTCCTTCTGTCTGTATTATGTGTCAGCTCTAAAAGGATCTCTCATACAGTGTGTTTAAATAAGACAAAAAGATAATGGGGTGTTAGTGCGGCCCCCTGGGAGGAAAGCTGACATCATTAGCCATGTTAGTGTGGGCTGAGGGGCGGTTCTGACTGGACACAGTCATTTAACAGGGCCTTCATTCATTATGAATGAGCTTTAGGCTCCTACTTTCTCCAGCTGCACTTTGAAGTGAGCAAACAAGAGAGACAAGAGAGACGAGGGAGGGGGGTGAGATGGATATGGGCATATATATCATATATATAACAAACATATTTACACAAACATTTACAGATGGTCAGAAATAGTGCTGAAAGTGAACAGCGCGTGAATAGCGTTGGTTGAATAATTGTTAAAGTGGCAGGTGTTAAATGTTCAACAGCAGAGGGAAAGAAACTGTTCTTGTGGTGGGAGGTTCTGGTCCGGATGGACCGTAGCCTCCTGTCTGAGGGGAGTGGCCTCCTGCCTGAGGGGAGTGGTCTCCTGTCTGAGGGGAGTGGTCTCCTGTCTGAGGGGAGTGGTCTCCTGCATGAGGGGAGTGGTCTCCTAAATGAGGGGAGTGGTCTCCTGCCTGAGGGGCGTGGCCTCCTGCCTGAGGGGCGTGGCCTCCTGCCTGAGGGGCGTGGCCACCTGCCTGAGGGGCGTGGCTTCCTGCCTTAGGGGAGTGGTTCGAAATAGTCCGTGTCCAGGGTGAGAAGGGTCGGCTGTGATCCGACCTGCTCGTTCCACAGTCCTGCAGACGTACAGGTCCTGCAGACGTACAGGTCCTGCAGACGTACAGGTCCTGCAGACGTACAGGTCCTGCAGACGTACAGGTCCTGCAGACGTACAGGTCCTGCAGACGTACAGGTCCTGCAGACGTACAGGTCCTGCAGACGTACAGGTCCTGCAGACGTACAGGTCCTGCAGACGTACAGGTCCTGCAGACGTACAGGTCCTGCAGACGTACAGGTCCTGCAGACGTACAGGTCCTGCAGACGTACAGGTCCTGCAGACGTACAGGTCCTGCAGAGATGGAAGTCTGCAGCCGATCCCCTTCTCAGCAGAGCACACAATGCACAATGCAAGAGACTGTTCGAAAAAGATTGCTGGGTCTGAATTTTAGTCTCGATAGATCCTGTGATTCTGGGTGTTACAAAAATAAATTTAATTGAATTGAACTTATTGGTTTAAAAGACTATATAATTGTTCCACACTACAGAGTCTGGGTGTGGTCATATCTCCCAGAGAGTTAGGGTTAGAGTTCAGGTCAATGTCATTGACAGGTGGATTATCTGATTTTATTAAAAGAAACATGGGGGCTTAAGAAACATTTCGGACTGCAAAATCAGTGACTGAAGCACTAAACCAATCAGTTTTGGCCCATGAGGGGGTGATGAGATTTGTAGAGGCTATTTTTATTCCGTTATGCCCCAAATAGTCTTTTAGTTGAATGGGAGTTCTAACTGGTCTGTCCTCCCATACAGCAAAGTATTCAAAATATTAAGATAAGATAAGATATTCCTTTATTGTCCACACATGGGGAAATTTAATTGTTGCAACGCAGGTAGATACAGAGGAAAAGGACAGATAACTTATAGGAAGTTTAAAAAACACTCTTAAAAAAAAAAAGAACTCTTATAAACAAAAACTCCTATAGACAAAACCTGTAATTTCTTAATAAGGAATGGAGGGGAAAAATAAAGATAAAGATAAAATAAAAACAACTAGCGTAAGACAAAATAATACTAATATTATTACTAATACTACATCAGTTATATGCACATGAATGTGTGTCACGGCCCTCCCCTGCCTGTTGTGGGAGGCTCCCCATGGCAGGCAGGGGTGGGGCCGCCTGATCGGTGGCACCTGAGTCAGATAAATTGTTTGTGCTTAGTCTCACTTCTCTCTGCTCTCTTCCCCAGGTAATCCCGTTTGGTTTCTGTCTTCAACTTGGTTCCAGTTACATTATACTTTGTACTTCTGTTTGTTATGGCATTCTTTATTATGTTTGTTTGTTAAAATAAATCATCTTAAACGGCCCAAACGATTGCAGTCATTTTCCCCACCCTTTTGTTTGTGTTGTAGCATGCTGTTAAGCCAGGCTTGTTACAATGACATTAATTGCGTATGAGTATGACGGTATTGCACATGAATATGACAGTATTGCACATGGTTAAATCAGTATTGCACGTGTTCAGGGCTAGCAGTGTTTGTTATAAAGTCTGACCAGCAGAAGGAAAGACCTGTGAAACCTTTCCTTCACACAGCGAGGGTGGATCAGTCTCTCACTGAAGCTGCTCTCCAGAGCGGACAGAGTGTCCTGCAGGGGGCGACACTCATGGTCCAGCATAGATATGAATTTAGCCAGGACCCTTCTGTCCCCCACCTCCTGCACCGAGTCCAGAGCACAGCCCAAGACGGAGCTGGACTTCTTGATGACTCTGTCCAGCCTCTTCTTCTCCCTCTCTGTGATGCTGCTGCTCCAGCAGGCCACACCGTACAGGAGGGCTGATGCCACCACAGAGTCGTAGAAGGTCTTCAGGAGTGGCCCTGTCACTCCAAAAGACCTGAGTGTCCTCAGGAGGTAGAGCCGACTCTGGCTCTTCCTGTACAGTGCGTCTGTGTTATGAGTCCAGTCCAGTTTGTGGTTCAGATGAACACCAGGTACTTGTATGAGTCACTCTCTCAGTGTCCCGTCCCTGGATGTTCACTGGTGAGGGGGCAGTGGGGTGGCGTCTGCGGAAGTCCACCACCATCTCCTTGGTCTTCCCGGCGTTGATGAGGAGGTGGTTCCGCTGACACCAGTCCACAAAGTCCTGCGCCAGTCCTCTGTACTCCGCATCATCATCGTCCGATGATGGCAGAGTCATCAGAGAACTTCTGCAGGACACAGCAAAGTCAATTTAACCATAAATATCTCTGTAAATGAACTACTATGTTTGGCCCTCCCCCAGTTAACATGCATTTTGGCCTGTGGGGGATGAAACAAATTTGAGGTGAGAGAAGTTTGATTTTGGCTTGAATGATGATGATCAGTATACAACACACATGTTATTTTACTGCTGATTTGCTGCTTCATATAATGTGTCCAGTGTAGGGCGACAGTAGTTTGATTGGTAGAGTGTATATGTGCACCATTTGAAGGTTGGTGGTTTAATTCCAGTTCTGTATGAATGTGTCAGTAGGTGAGTGCTTTGAGTATCCATTCATAGATAAGCACTATATCATTTAAAAAGAGATTTTGCTGCCATACGAAGCCAATTTGAATGCTGAAATGATCAAAAGGAATATACTGAAGGTGAATGGACTTGTTAGAACTTACCTGAATGACCTCCAATATCATCCAAAAGGCATGTGTAGCATAGTCGAATTTGAATTAATTAAATACAACTTAATTAAACCACACATTGCCGAATCTCAGTAGTACGAGAGCCACTTGACGACTTTGAAAGCAGCAGAGTTTGAGTTATACGAGCACATTGACTCTCTTTAGTGCTTTTCACTTGGCACAGTGAATCTGAGGTACGGTAAACAAGATGAATGGTGCAATCACAAACTGAGCTACAAAGAACCTCCCTGATGCAGTTTACCTGTCGTAAAAAGCACGCCACTAACCAACAGCATTTATGTCCAATACGAGCCAATAAGATATGATTCAAAATGGTTGTGAAGACGAGGGCTGATTATTGGAGATATCAAATCCTATTTAACGTTCCCACACTGATCCTGTTTTATAGAACTTTAAGCAATTCTCTGTAATTTAATACGAAATTGATTTTGT
This sequence comes from Eucyclogobius newberryi, assembly GCF_026437365.1. NCBI lineage: Eukaryota > Metazoa > Chordata > Actinopteri > Gobiiformes > Gobiidae > Eucyclogobius > Eucyclogobius newberryi. Next base: position 11,112,112 of record NW_027315768.1, on the reverse strand, counting down.
GGTGATCTAGCAGTTTATGATTAATTTAATTTCTATTAAATGCAGCTCTTTTCTCAATCTCTAATTTTCCCCACCAGCTCCTCTTATTCATGGGTATATGGAACACTTTGAAGACTTTTTCCCATTACAAATATATGGTACTGATACTCTATCCCATCATTTTGATAAAATAAAAACATACATTTTGACGTTGTAAAGCTACAAAGATTTTGTTAGCTTTTGGTTGATTTTACGTTTTTTTTTAATGTATTTTAATGTTAAGCTTGAGTTAGTTTAGCTTTAGTTAGTTTAGTTTAACGTATAAAGTAAAAGAGAAAACGACCAAAACAAAATCGTGATACAAACTATTCGACTGTATTGTCCACTCCTGGTCATATCCATCAGTTAAATATATCAAAAACATGTTCTAGTGACACAGTGACCATACAAGAAGTTATGATTAATTGATAACGAGGCACATTTGTCATTTTAATGAGGACGTGAAAATGTAGAATCTTCTGTATCTCCACGACGACAGTGCACCTCCGACACAAACCAGGCCAATTACAGAAATGCCTCGTGACTCAGCTCGTCCCATCATAATGAACGGGTTTCCAGGTGAGCATGAAATATGATTAATGACACAAAACATGTTCAGTTAAAAATAAGGTGTGGATGTCAGGAAGTTTTTGAAAATGGGAATTAATGTAGACCTTTCCCAACCCTCATCACTGACTCCATGACTGGCAGTGTGTGTTCGCGGGAGGCAGTGCACAGCAACAACAGTGTCAAGTTAAGTTATCAAAAAATCCTTCTCTGCTCAGCCTGGTCAGGTTTACCTTTGCTGGAGAAATGTTCATATTGTGCATCTTTTGGGTTGATGGGGAAACCAGCGAACCCGGAGGAAACCCACCCAAACACGGGGAGAAACATGCAAACTCCACACAAAACGGCCCAGACTGGACTGAGAGTCTAACCCACGATTTTCTTGCTGTGAGGTGAGAGTGCTAACCACTCTGCCACAATGCTGCCGTGTCTGCTCAGTTGATAGAAGAGAGCAAACCAAGCCTCCAGCCATCAATTCAGCCTTTAGTGGCAAGCTATATCCAGTAGTTTGGAGTCCACCAAATATGCGCAGTAGTGCTCCGCTCCCACAAGAGTATGTGCCAGGACCGTTCTGACCAATCAGAGCGAGAGCTGGTAGACTAGAGCAGAGCGAGCTGATGCGAAAGATTAAAAAGCTGTTTTAAATAGAAAGATAATAAATAAAAGGCAAAAATCACCCACAAATTTGACCTTTGTTGTTTTTACATTGTGCATGGGAAAAATGCTTTCTTGATTCTGGAGGATTTGATTTGCTGCAGTTCCAATGGACTGGCCTCTAGTCCAACTCACAAGAGGCTCTGTGTTTCCTGACTTCATTTTCATTGGTTAAACTGCGTCTTGTGATCACTTGCAGACCAAAGCAGAGAGTTGCTAGGCTAGCTGTGACTCTCTAATGGACCCACAGACAGATATAAGGTCTATGAAGGGACCTTAAAGTGGGATCAGAAACGTGAGGAAAAACCTCCCCTTTATGATTTGGAGCTCTGTTTGCATCATTTGCATTATACATTTGGTGTTTAAGCCAAAATGTCACTATTTGCCTCTCTGGAACCATTGTTTGTGCATCTCTCTCTTCTCACAAGATGAAAATAGAAAGTTTTTGCCCGGACACTGTTTCCAGTATGTCCTCATTTTCATTGGCCGCTGGGCTCCGTGTTTCTGGAAGTGTCAATAAACAGTTAGCTGTATCTTAGCACGGCTAACATCGTCTTTATTACATGTTTAAATGCCTGCAACAGGGCTCTGGTCATGTCTTTCTGCACACTTTTGCAGTTCAGATGTATTTTTAATGAATATATATAAAGTGAATATACCGGTATTTAATTTTTACAAAATAAGAAGGGAAGGGCAAGTGAATATAAAGGATGTGAGAGGAGAAATAATAAAATATGATAACTTTTTGCCACCCAGCACAAAAATAATGTGATGTCTATACATAGGATTAAGGCGAAAGAACATCATTCAAAGCTGAATGTTAACCGCTTCTTTCAAGTCCTTTAAGGGACAGCTATAAATGTACTTTGACACTTCATATTGTATAATTGAATGGCAATGTCCTATTCAGAATCGCATAACTGAATCAAGACAAAGTATGCTAAATAGAGTTTTTTATTATTATTCTAAGTTACTGAAAGTAACTGTTTTCATTAATAATTTTCCCACTTAAAGTTGTATTCAGAGAGATTCATCCATGTTTGAGTAATCTTTATTCTCCTGCATTCAATACGTCATAGTTACGATACGTCATAAGGCGCTGGTACAGCTGGCAGCCCGGTGTAAACGCTCTCTCTTCTTTCTCACACTTATTGTGCTTTATCTCCTATATTTTGTAAATATAGGAGATAAAAACAACTGTTTTTGACTTTTTTCGGCTGGATTTGAGCGTTTTTCGTTGCGTTCGTTGTGTTGTTGTGACGTGAGCTAGCTCCGAGTGAGCCCACCAGCCCCCCCCCCGCGCCCTCCGGCCGCGCTAAAGTACGGCGTGTCGTCGGTACACGTTTATATACACGTTTATATGAAAGAGGAACTTCACGAACGATCGGGACACGCACTGGAATCGCTTTAAATTAACTTGTTTTGACTTTATTCGGCTGGATTGAGTGTTTTCGTCGTGTCGTTGCGATGTGTCTTGGCTCTGAGCCCCCCGGCTCCGGCCCCGCCCCCCGGCTCCGGCCCCGCCCCCCGGCTCCGGCCCCGCCCCCCGACTCCGGCCCCGCCCCCCGGCTCCGGCCCCGCCCCCCGGCCGGCGCCGTACCGCGTTTCCACAAAGGAGGAACTCATGAAACTGCGGAGAACTGTCGTCTTACCCGGAGATTGTCACGTTATCCCGTCGCAATACTGACCTAACCTAATACTGATGTGCAATTCTGTCGTATGTGCAATTACTGTGAAATTCATGTGCAGTCTATGTGCTGTCGTGACACATATTCATGTGCAATTACTGTCGGGATCACATGCAATGGTATTTATTTATTTATTTGTCTATGGGAGTTTTTATTTATTTATAGGAGATCTTCTACTGAAAGTGTTTTTCAGACTTCCTATAAGTGATCTGTTCTTCTGTATCTACCTCTGTATCTACCTGCGTTGCACCAATGAAATTTCCCCATGTGGGACAATAAAGGAATATCTTATCTTATCTTATCTTATTCAAGACGCAATTGCTCTGAAAATACCTTTTCTTACACATAAACAAGAGCTCCCAGAAAATGTCCTCTACCACTCACAAACAGCCACTGTGACGTACTTATTGTCAAATCAAAATGTGTTTGCTGCTTCGTGTTGGCAATTTGATCTCTGACATGATCACGGTGAATGCTCTTCAAAAACACAAAAGAGCCATGTCTGATTTACCAACCCATTTAAAGCTCGTAAAGTCCGACTGAATCTGGCTTTGAAGGAGATTCCCAGTGCATTCTGGGTGCGCCAATGTCTCGCTCTGGATATAAAGTGCATCCAACATTTCTCAAAACAAAACACTGAATACTCTGCATCAATCCAGCAAGTGACTGTCATTTATTCACGGAGTCTTGCCAGGACACGGCACACAGACTAGTATTCCCCCAGTCACACTTCGTAACCACATTTCTTTGCAAAACTAATCCACGCTACAACACATGCAGAGCGGCCTTTCTGAACACCGTTTATCCTGTTCCAATCCACACACAATAGTCGAGCTTTTTAGCATACTGTATCCATCCTCGACTGACAGTAGACGTTCTCTCTCTCTCTCGCTCTCTCTGCCCTCCCATTCTCCTTCTCCATTCCTTTGTGCCTTCTTTTCTCGCTGAGACAAGCAACATGTGCGAAGAGTCAAACGCACAAAAAGGTAATCCCCATTAGGAGGCGACGACAAGAGCAAGCAAATCCGGGCGCCATAATGAACCGCCGTGGAACTTTTACCCCGAGAACACAATTATTCTCTCTCCCCTCCGAACCATCTCCGTCGCGCTTTGCTTTTATTTGCTTGTACTTTGCCGCAATTTGCCTATTAGCTGGAGTAAACCTTAACCTCTCCCACCCCAGCGCCGTGTTGACAAAACATGATTTATGCGCCGCGGCATGCATTTCACTAATGTTTACGACCAGGCGGCCAATTACGGGAAAAGACTAAATGTAATGTTTGCTTCGCGCGCTGGCATGTGCTCACGGATGACATTTTGACGTCTTCATTCAGCGCGCTCCATTAACATTTAGAAAGAGAGGTTATGGTTACTCCGCGGGTCAGGCTAGGTACGCCATTGCATCGATTTTGTGGCAGTGAAATGCAGGCGTAATGATTTATTTAATGGTATGGAATGTATAAAAGCATGTCAAGTTTACACTTTCTGCTCATTAAATCATATCAGCTATATGTTAGCTTTTATCAATAAAAGATGCCGGAGTTGTGCAGTATGAATATAGATGGTATAAAGGCTCTAATCAAAAGGCCTTGTATGTGAAAGCAGACATTAGATGAGCCATAATATAAACATTAAGGAGGTAAGTGCATTGATAAAGTATTAGTTCCAGTGCAAAAATAATAAGGTTTTATCACATATACTGTACGTGTTGTAGTTGTTAAACTTAAACATGTCTTTTTGGAGTAGGCTGAATAGGCTGCAGCTTGGGGCCTTGGCCAGCACGGGGCCTCAAGACAAAAGCCTTGAGGCCGTTTTTGTACATCACATCAGTCGACACTCTCTTTTACCTTATGAGTGAGTTTTGAGCACTGTCCGTCTGATCTGGGCTGGAGAAACAGGTAAATGTACAGAGAGGCACTGCTCCATCTCTTGAAACCATGTAATTGAAGGCTGTAACGTTATTTTTTGCAGGCAATGATTTAATGACAATGTATTCGTACAGATGTAGGCCTGTTGACAATCACAAATGGGAAGAATATTGTGCAGTTTTATTGGTTTGACCTAATTGGGGCTAAAATCTGGCTCCTCTTTCTGTACAGCAGGACACATGTGTTTGCTGGCGCCACATGACCCTAAGTCATTTTGTTCAAATCCCTCACTTCATTATTTGTATTTTACATGTAGATTTGGTTTGGTGAAGTCTGCTAATATGTTGTAAAACCACAGATAAGGGCCTCAAAGTCTTTCAGCCTAGGGCTTCCAAAATCCTTAATCCAGCCCTGGCTCTGCTATGAAGATTAAACATATGTCTCTTCTTTTCTTAGTAGAAGATGTAAGAGACGCATGATGTGTTTGCCTTTTTATTTTTACATGTTTCAACTTCCGTGCACGTTAAAACACGTCACAGCAACAATCGTGTGACGCTTCTAACAAAGATATGAGTTAAGGTCAAAATATGTCAAGGCAATACATAATACTTTACTGCTTGTCTGATAAAGATGGAACATTATACCATTTAGTAGAACTTTAGATGTCCCTACTAGTAAGGATCAAGTACAATTTATGAAGCTTTAAATACTGTTGTACACATTTTGAGTCTGCACAAGACTTTCAATTCGACCCACACAGTTTATACCAGATGGCACTAACTTTGTACAGCCGCCATGTTATTTTCACAATTTGAAGAAAACATATTTTTCCCCATAAAGGCCCTATGAAAGAATGAAATACTTTTATAGCAGATTTTGAACCTAAATCTAAAGAACAGCCGACCCAAACATCACCCCTGTTATTTTGTCTATGAACACTGCGAATAACCGTGCGCTCAAAAATCCCCTCTGTATCTTTTTATCTGTTAACATCCATCTCACATCCAGAACTCATCTCCTGTCAGACCGAACCGTCCCGTCCCATTTCATAAATCATTCCCACACACAACATCCTGCCCTTCTCCCTCACCTCTTCTCTTCTTCAAACTCCTCTCGCCCATTCTTCTTCTGTGGAACTCATTGGCTCCAAATGGGGGATAGCGTTTCCTGCGATCATGCTCGGAGATCTCCCAAACCCTCTTTTAAAAGCATCTTCAAGCTTCTGATCTCTTTCCACCAGATTTTCAGATTACCGTGACTCCCATTGGCACCACGCGCTCCAGGGACAGAGAAACAGCTGGTCAAGACTAGATCAATGGCAATAGCTTTTCGTCCGCCATTGTCCGACATGCCTTCTTAGTTAGATATGTCACGCAGCTTTTCCGTGTTTGATGCGAAACACGAAGTAGGATCGGCCGGTTTAAGATGTGTGTTCTTTTTGTTCCATGGCACGTTGAGTTCAAAAGCTCCAATCCATTCAAGTGGTGCGACGATGGTGAAACGTTATTTATTAGTTTTCAATAGAATTTGACACGGTGACAGACCTCAGGGTGTAACAGTTAGTTTTTTGGTGCATTGATTTATAAAAGTCACATTTGTTTTCGTTGTTACTGGTTTTATTAAGGATTAGTTTTGCAATGCGGTGTGTGCCAAGGGTCTTCTAAAGGGGCGAGTCACAAACTGAAAGGGCTACGGGTGATTTGGTCAGTCTTGACGGTTATACTGCAATTACTTTTCTATGTACACTTTCACAGCAATTTTGTCAAGAAAAGGTTTCAAATAATAGTCATCAGGACATTATTGGATTTTAAGTTACATACACAGAAATGTATTAAGTAGGCTACTTTACTATTTCAATATATTTTATCTATTTAATAACCCTTAACCAGGTGAGAACACATTGAGATCGAAACCTCTTTTTCAAGAGTGACCAGGGGCAAAGTGGAAATATACAGCAAACAGTTTACATTTATACATTAAAGAGACTTTTAAGAAAATAAAACAAAATCTACATTTAAAAGCACGGACAATCTTAGAAAGATTCACTCTCTTTGTTTTTAAAATCATGCAAAAAAAAAACAACAACAGAAAACCTGATTAAGATCATTTCACACAATCTTAACTCCGACCAAAGAAAGTTCCAAGCTGCAGGAACAGCATAGGATTAAGCTCACTTCCCCCAGTCAGTCCTTACACGAGGGACAGACAAACCAGCCAAACAGATGACGTGAGTGCAGGGCTCTCTGCACCAGGGCGCACAGGAAGGTGTGGGTTACTACACCTTTTTCCTTGGACAAAATATTGACCTCAAATAGTTTTCTAACATCTGACAAGTGAATGTTTTCCGGTCCTGTAGGGACATTTGTCTTCTGCATTTGTACCCATTCTTTCACTGGTGCAACCTGTCAGGAGCAATGAGGGGCCTAAGTCCAGCGCCAAGGAACCCATCTCCAGATCTGGAGCTGTGCTTGGGAGGACAACATTAGCAGGTGATATTTTAATTTTTTTCAAAAGTGGAGTGTGTTATTCAAAAGGGAAGTGGAATGTCTAAATGATTTTTAAACATTTTTTTTTTTTTTAGATGAATGACACGTTGAACTTCCTATGTTTTCAGATGAAAGCCACATGTTAAGAGAGCACTGCACTTTAACAATGTGGTTACACTTGCTTTAGGGACCACATATAAATAAAAAACCAAGTGGTAATTGGTCAACTTAATAAACAGTGGAAATCCAGTGCATTGACTTATACAACGCCTCGGCCTCTCAGATGTTTTTCCTCAACTTTGGAACAAAAAAAAAAGCCGTTTAAACCCAGACTCGCTCTAAAATGGATGTTTATGTGCTCAGTGATTTGAAAGGCCCCCGTTGATCCGGTGGACCCCGCGACACTCAGACATTACGGTTATTTATTGTGACTTGGATGTGAGGGTGTAATTGAAGGGGCAGCAGGGGGCGCCGCTCAATTAACCCGCTCTGTGTTTGTGAGGCAAAGTGACGAGACACTGATCACATCTCATCAGGACATGCAGAAGAGGCAAGTCAGGACAGGCGTGCAGAAGAAAGAAAAGTGGTGAGAGTATTAAGGGACATTTTTCTACAGTATGAGAACATATCCTTGATTTTTGGATAAACTAGAGAAAAGGTATTGTGCAAAATGTTCATGTGCGCCAAGAAGTCAATGCATTCTCTCTCTGAGTGGCTTGAAAGCGGTTTTGTAGTCTGTATAAAAGGTCTATTTTTGCTGTCAAGATCAACAACCTTATGCACATATGCAACATATAACTGGGAAAAAAGCCACAGAAAATGGTGTCACCTGTAGCAACTGATAAAGCTTTTTCTCAAGGTGATGCAAAACATATCAGAAGACGGCGTAATCCATCATTTGTCCAGGAGTGGGTCTTAACAGAAAAATAGGTTTCAAAGGTCAAAGGTCATCAGAACAATGTTTTTGAAAATCAGGATGTTTTGACTTCTCCGAAAGTATTTTTCAATCTGGGTTTGATTTTCAGAACGACCACCTTTTAAAACCTTTGTATTTTGTTTCAGTCCCACATGTCGGAGTACGTCTGTACATTTAGTCTGTCTCCCTGTTGAACCATCTGGTGCAATCCACGGTCATGATGCAGCAAATTCAGACCAACCAAATTAAAGGTATATGATGTAACATTTCTTGTGGAGGGTAGCTCACCTTTGTCTCTCTGGAGAGGTTATTGCTTGGCCTTGACTTGTCCACATCATGATATTAGATTTTCCATTATTCAATTGTAGTTGTTTTCGATACTAAAAGGTCCTGCAGGGACTGCTCCTGCCAAGCTGACAGAAGACATCCGGCTGAACACTGACACTACACAGCTACAGGTGCTATAGCATCTTTGAGGTCGGGTGGGGCCATGTCATTTATGGCTTTTCAAGTCAGGTGGAGGATTTTAGATTTGATTCTGAAGTCGACAGGAGCCAGTGAAGAGACTCAAGCACCGGTGTAATGTGCTCTCTTTTGTTAGTTCCTGCTAGTAATCTTGCTGCTTTTTATGGAGCTTTTCCAGCACGCTGTGAGCAGGGAATTACAGTAGTCTAATCTACTTAGATAACCACATTGAGTATTTATTCTACCACTACAACATTTAGAATAAAACATTGAAATAGTGGACTTCTCCACAATAATGCCAGTATGGAAGGACATAATGGACATTTCATTGATAATAAAGCTGCATTTTTATGCAATGGTGTCCTTTTCCCCTTCCCTCTTTGTTTTATCTCAATGCTGTAAAAACAAGTGAGAGTACACGAGCAGACTATAGAAACATTAACAGCGACTCAAACTGTACCAGTCGACAAAGGGCGTTACAAATATAGACGTAGCTGAAATGTCAAGGAGAATCCGGGACAGTTTTAGCCTCCTCAGCGGATGTGAGCTGCATTGTAAACGAGCAAGCAAACTTTTAGCTGCAAAACAAATGGATAGAGCCATAAAGCCCACAGGATGCTATAAAAACGATTAAATGGTGGTATTTCTCCAGCACAGAGTGGCTGTAAAGGAAGATTCATCTTAAAAGTGGCACACAGTCGGAGTTTATTGAAGGTTCGAGCTTTACACCCAATTCCAGTTGGATTTTTATGTTATTTATGCTTGCACTGTTTGGATGGTTTAACACTGTCATAAGGATAAAAGCCTCAGGGCCAAGCGAGAGGCAAAGGCCATTATTGGTTTATCACAGTTTATGACAACACATTTGGGCGTTTCTTGGGCTGTGCTAAATTCTTGTGCAAGCGAGTCGAAAAGTGGACTTACAGTGGATTCTAGTGACGGTAGTGCAGTAGAAGCAGTTAAAAAAACAAAATCTAATTCCAGTAATGGTAAGGCTAGTATTGTAATATCAACTGGTTTTATACATTGTTAAAAGATAAATTCAAATTATCTATATATTCAGAAGTGGCTTTAGAATATATTCCGGATGTATAGTCCGTATTTTCCGGACTATAAGTCGCACCAGCCCAAAAATGCATAATAGAGAAGAAAAAAACATGTAAGTTGCACTGGAGTATGAAACGCTGTTGCTAGTGTGAAAATAAGTATATAAGTATAAATATAAGTATAAGTTGCACACCGGCCAAAACTATGAAAAAAAGTGTGAATTATAGTCCGGAAAATGCGGTATTGGCAATCCTATGCAATTTGAACACATTTCTTTTATTTACTGAGACAGGGACAGTGCACAGTATCCATGACCTTAAAGGGGATGCATTGTACCAGGTTGTAGCTTGTGTGCTAATTTCCCACAGAGGGGAGGAGCCTATTGTACATGTTTTGTTTGTGTTGGGAGAAAGGGGAGGACACCTACATGCAAACTCCCATCATACATCCATCATTTCCCCCCCGCACACTTTGTATTATGAACAGGTGTTGAAAATCTGGTTCATCTGATATAATTGCTGCTTGAAATATTAGTCCAATAACTACCAAGAACCCTAACACATTCCACTCATCATAATTATAATAGTTTATGAGCGCTTTATACAACTTACAGAGATGAGAGCACAGTTTTAATGCTACGCAGACAGCCCACAGCAGTCTTAGGGTCAAACTAAAAGTGGCTTTTACAATATATAGGCTTTGGTGAAAAACTCATTTTACTTTATGTAAAATGTACATGTAATGGAATGCATTTATATAGTTATAGAGTTAGGAATTGAAAATATCACAATAATCCTCCCTGCCCAATCGGGACAAAAGAGACAGAGGATCAGAGGTCACTGGCCCACAAACCCTTTATTGACCCTTTATTTTACCGGGCAAAACATTAAGAACAAACTCTTATTTAAAGTGTTGGCCTAAGGTTAGGGTAAGTGCTCCCTTATGCGTATCTAGGTTCATTGATTTTATTTAGCAACTTTACAAAAATGTATGTATTCATATTTCCTTGTCCTTCTTTTGGGCATCGTCGTGCCACTTTTACTGTACTGCGTTTGCCCCGACACTGAACCTTCTGTCGTCCATCATCACCCCCAAGGTTTCATGTACTGTAACAGTATCCATCAACTTCCTTTAGACCAGGAAATGTTTGAAAGATGCTGTCGAAAACTTTTCACCAAAATATTGAAATGTTAAATTGGTCAATATTGCGTAGTTGAAAGATGTGTATATTTGTTCATCGGACAGCCTCCAACTTAAGTCAAGGAAATCATGATAATTGTACAATACTTAAATGATTGATGAAATGCTCTATACTTAAGTGTAAGTGCTGAAATAACTGTTGAGTGTATTTAATCATTTGTCACATCTGCAGTTCAAATTATGTGGAATATACATGTTATTTGACCCGTTTGTATTTGTATGTATAGACAAAGGACAAATGAGTGACGTGTGTTCAATAGTTCAATAGTTTTAACGCCTATTTGAATGAACAAACTATGGTCTTAGCATAATAAAAAAGAACCTTGTGCGCACATATAGCATTGTTATAATAGGAATGGAATATATGTGTTAAATACGGCACGGTAGCGCAGTGGTTAGCGCCCTCGCTTCACAGCAAGAAGGTCCTGGGATCGATTTCTTTCTGTGTGGGGTTTGCATATTCTCCCCGTGTCTGTATAAGTTTCCCCAACCACTAAAAAAACATGTACAATAGGCTTGTCCCTTCAGCAGTACTTTATAACATCAGCCTGTCCCGGGACTACAGGTGGATGTTAGCACTTGAACTACACCCTGGTACACTGCATCTCTCCTAATGAGCCCGTCTTAAATAAATAAACTAACTAACTAATACCCACATAAATATTGCATAGCCATATTGAACAATAAAAATACTACACTGCTTACTATGGTAAAATGTCACTATGAAGAGGTAAAGCCAGCTTTAATGTACACTTTATTTTCTCCTTCTCTTATTTTGGGGAAATCTACTCTTTGCTTTGAACCCGGCCCTCAATGGCGTTCCTCAGGAGCAGTGGTTGCTCTGCTCAGGGACCCATTTCTAGATCGTTGTTCTAGGATTGGTCAGGACTACTGTAGCTGGGGGATTTGACCTGTGGTGCATCTTTTGATAGGTGAATCCTTTAATAAAAGCTGCATTACAAAACATTTATCTTGTAAAATGGGTTGTTAAGGCATATCTCAAGTGCCCTGCAAGTACCTGATTAGCGCTTGACTGGTTTGATTGCCTAAGGCCCGAAGTCACTGGGATAAGCTCCAGTCCCCCGCGACCCCTAACGGGAACAAGTGGTGGAAAATGAATGAATGGCTTGATTTCTGCCCAGGTCTTATAAGGCTAATGTAGACTGAGGGGAGGTTGTCTCTCACCTTTTTAAACAAGGGTTTAATTTCTCAGCAAAAAAGCTGATCTAGAGTATAGATTCTAGCTGCTCAAACCATTTCGATCAGAATGACAATTACTTTTAAAAAGCTGTCAAAATGTCTGATTTCCAGAACAGTTTCCAAATGACCTTCTCTACTTGATCTAAAGTGAAAAAAGTTAGGCATGGTACATTTACATTTCTGTTGGTGATTTGTGATGCTGTGTTTTACAAAAAATAATCAAACTGAAATAGACTTGAAGAGTTTGCAGCTTATAATAGCTTGTTATACAGACATCCTCCTGAGGTGATTTGATACAGCTTTAAGTATCAAGCTCAACAGAAGATATAGTGATCAGGATATGTTTACCACCAGATGCATTTACACTTCAAACAATTGCCAAAACAGTTGAAGGGCTTTACACACATACAGGGCAGTAGAATCAAACTATTCACTGCAAGTATTCCCCAAGAACTTTCTCTGGATGTGGTTTTGAAATGTTTACAGTGAACAATGGACCTTTTGAAGTTGTACAGAAGTGTTCCTCTTTTACATGCCCACAGCTGCAGAGGTGACTGTCTAGCTAGCTCATCTTTCCTCGGCCGTCCACGCACGTGCGAATCTCCCCACACCACGTATTAACAGGTCTCCCCTTTCATAACCCCCCCGCGGCCTCTGCAGTCCAAAGTTCCACACATGGATTTCACATCGACTTTGCTCTCCGCAGACAAAGCACTGTGCAGCCCTTTTGTACCATCTGCTCCGCATGGCACGGACGCTCGCTGACTGATGCTGCTTTTCATCAAATCCTCATTTTGTCATAAATGGATAAGAGAAAGGGAGACTATGGCAGAGAGCAGAGAGAGTAACCCCCCAGGTTTGTGCTGGTAACACTTTACCAGCACATGTTGTAAAGTTTCATTTACAATCCATTTTTTATTCTGACGTTCTCTGCATGTTGCTGTAATGTCCAGAATGGTCATTGTCAACACAAGTCTGACAAATATGACCAAACTGAGTGGATGGATGGTATTTCTTTTGTCAATGTGCTTCACATTGTATTTTTAGACATGTTAGCCCTTTAATGCCTTGTTGCTTTTACCCCAATCTTCCCTTCAGAGGCACTGCAATGGCAACAGTAAGACGTTTTGTGTTGCCTTATCCACAGATAGTGTTTTTTACTCACTTAATCAAAACAGAATTAGTTCAGTTAGTTTTTGCATGTCTGTTTTGCCCCAGTGCAGATATATTATAAAAGCATCTATTCGGGTGGAAATGAAACCACAGCACTTTCTCTGCATCTGTTAATAGAGCATTTTGTTCTCTGTGAAGCAGGAAGACGAATGTTTGTTAGCTTTACCCAGACGGCAAAACTCGTTCTGGGTTTATAGACTTGTGAAAAGTGCTGATAAACTCATCACTGTGAATATTTAGGATGCTGGGAATCCATTAGGTAATTGAGTGAACGGCTGTTAAGAGTTTGAAATGAACAAACTCTGTTTTGTTTTTTTGTTTTTCATTTTTTGTTTCAGTGTTTACCACGATCAAGTCACATGTCCTTTCATTTGTCTTGACTGGAGTGAGCAACAACAACACAATACACACATAAATGGCCTATATCATGCAAAATTAACCTTCTTACAGTGCTATTGGTACCTGGTATATGTGCCCGAAGTGCCCCGCTGACACGTCACAGGGTGGGCGGGGAACGCGAGCTCGCGCTGAGACTACGTCACAGGGTGGGCGGGGGAGGTGGATCGCTCTTCGCTCGGGTGGGGGCCAATCTCAAACTAAACCGATTGCATTTCCATGTAGGGGAGCAGGGTTCATGAACTATTATGTTATGGGTGTTGCACTGTTGCACTCTAGAAAGAATCCTATGCTCTGAGGTAAACCGATCTGGTTACCTACAACACCCTTTCAATAAACCTACCACTCATGGAAAAATAAAGTAGGGTGAACCAATTAGAACTTGATGACCAAAGAATCCTCCCTTGCATCTGTAAGTGTAGCTATCCCGATGGTGCACACATGTTAGATGTTAGGCCGGGATTGGTCTGGCAGCTGACTGTAAACGGACGGAAGCCTTGTCAGGAGGCATTATAGCGCAGTATGACTTGATGCAGGCGCGCCATGAGACCAGGAGTGCAATTGCTAAGGCCAAAAGTGAGTTCAGGAGGTTAGATTAAAAACTAATTTGCCACAGCCTACCTCTTTAATCTGCAATCTGATATACTGTAATGTGGGGGAGCTTTTGTGGTGGCATATGGATAAGAAAGTAAGATTGTATCTCAGAAGTGGTAGAAGCTGGAAAAATCACACTATAATAAGACAGATTTTTGTTTCGATCTGAGTAGTATGACAAGTATTGAACCCAAAAACCAAACTGAAACCGATACCAATTAATTTAGTATTAAAATGCAATGAAAATAATTCACTCCAAAACTGCATCTTAAAAAAATATGTAGAGACAAACTATAATATAATTTCAAAACTGATTAAAATGAAACACAGTTTTTGATAACTTTAAAAAAAAAAATATTCATTTTTGCATGAGAAGCGATTACAGTACCTTGTATTGAAACATTGATATTTTGGTATTGATCCGCCCATCATTTAATAGAAAATGTTGGGGTTTTGAAAACTCTTCTGTTAAGGACATTTATTAAATCAAGGTAATCCATCATATTCCATTACAATATGAGTAGCTGATTGGCAATGTCATTATAAAAATCCTAACAGCTCAAAACAATAAAAAAATGTGTGCGGCCCAAAGATGTTTAAAGATCACTGGAAAAAAGGAGCTCTTTCCATTCAGTGATGTGAAGTTTTGAACAGACAGCAGTAAAGATGCTCTGGATTAGGGATTTTGAGCTTCATTCTCATCATAATTTTGATATCAATGCATCCTAGACCAAAGTTAGAGTTTGACCCAGCTATCTTCTGTTAGGTGGTTGAACATTATGCTATACCTGCATTCCTCTAACTACAGACTGTCAAGAAGACATATTATGCTTTTGTCTGTTATAAAGTTATAACCTATGACACCCATGGATCATTCATTTATATTTTGGACATTTAAACTGCAACATTGATCCAAAACGACACAATTATTACATTCTTAAAAGATCTTTAAAATAAAAGTTGCATAATATTAACCTTTAAACAATGAACAGTGGCTTATATCAACAGCAGCTGACTTGGATAAACACTGAACAGAATCCTCATGGTGTCTTTTACATTTTAACTTAAAATCATGTGTCATAAATTACCCAAGAATAATTTTCAGATGTAATGAATTTACCAAGTCCTGCAGGCGGTCGGAGAATTGTCTGACCAGGACCAGCTTAATAGCGCTGCCATGTTTTTCTACTCTAACTTACCCACCAAACCGCATATCCAAACACTCTTTGTGCTTGTCCACTCAGGCATGTGCACTTTCATTGCAGTCGCTAGGTAGAAACTGTGATTTAGTTGGAGCTGCACCATCGTCCAGCATTACATATGTATGAGGATAAGGTTTTCCAATCACCTCTGTGTGTCTTTTAAATTACCTGCGTGTTATCACAGGGGATTACAACCTGGCTCCTCTCACTAAGTACATTGTAGAATGAATTGAATTTTGCGGCGCTGCTGATATTACCTGACTATTGTGAAGAGAACAGTGCCATGCCTGAGGTTCGCTCTCATTCACCAATGCATTTGTTTGTTTTGGGACCTGCACTTGCTATAATGTTACCAGAGGAACACATTTATTAAGGAAAGCATATATTTGCTTGCTGGGTATTTCAGGTAATTGGATCCAACTAAACACAAGCATTCCCTTTTACATTAGAGCTGCATTGTTCTACTCTCAAGGCCGCTGCTAGCCATTTTGGTGCCTAAGCAGAAATGCCCAGTGGTGCCCCCAGGCCCCCAACCCACTTTAATACGACCATAAGGTGAAATTTCTGAAGTATTTTTTTTAGTATTGGATTTTTTTTAAATAAATATTGCATTAATGACAATCCTTAGTGGGATTTGGGGGCTGTATTCTGGTGCATTTTAGATTATTAGCAACTCATTACTGCCACAGTCCCTACATTTACCTCCTCCACCCCTGTGCCATTGTCACCCATTGACTGTAGGTGTCACCTGAAGCCATTCTCCTGCTCTTCTGCAGATTGAGGCTCTAGAAATACTACAGGCTGCAAACTATTGACACTTTCTGTTGCATTTATGAAAACATGTAAGAGGTTGAACCACAGTGACTGAGCCATGCCAGCTGGACACATCACAAGTCTTGTTTCATTCATACTCTCATTTTCACGGTTTCTAATTGAATATGAGGCCAATTTTCCGAATCTAAAGACCATTTTGCTCATTGTGGTTCGTAAAATACGTATGCGTCTGTTAAAACTGTGGCTTGTGGAGCTGCTCGGGCGCATCTCAAACTTGCTACGGAGAGAGAGAGACAGACAGACAGAGAGACAGAGAGACAGACAGAGAGACAGAGACACAGAGACACACAGAGACACACAGAGACACACACGTGCTTTAAGTGCGTAATGGGAGCGGCGGAACTGTCTGCTCTCCATAAAGTGTATCCGTACTTTGTGTCTAAATCAGATCGATGTGTGCTGTCCTTCAATCACAAACTTCTAGGAAAGAGCCTTGTGTGTTGACAAATGATACTTTGAGATTGGTGCTGATTGGTTGTGTAATGGCGGGCACAATACATGCTTCCTCTCACTGTTTGAAAACCAGGAACTTTAGGTGTGACTTCCCTCTAACCGAATTGTGCGGGAATTGTGTGAGATCTCTGATAATGCTCTGTGGGATTCCAGCTTGTAGTATCAGGAGTCAGCAGACAGTTCAAATCCTAGTTCAGTTTTGTCTACTCTGAGATTCCAGACCGTTTACAGCCAGGGGAGTTATTTTATGTCTTCATTCACCCCAGATGCCACACCATGAGCAATGCAAGAGGCCATCAGCTGACTAAATAACTCCATCTCCATGACAACAGGCTTCAAGAAAATGGATATGCACGAAAACACTTTCTGAACAGCCGTTTCGTCCGCTCCAGAGTGCAGCTGTTGTGTTTACACTGGCCCAAGCACAGCACTCTGGGATCTTTTACATCAAATGAACTCATGGCAGTTTAAGATCATCCTTAGTTTAATTATAGATCTTTCTTTTGATTTTGTACCGTTCATATGTTCAGTTTTGTTCCATTTTTGCTGTGAAAAGGGTTCATTACCGGTGATACAGAGCAAGTTTATTGTAATTTGATCCTGGAGGTGCAGTAGATCCTTCTAAACAGCTTGAGAATTAGTGATGAAAATAATAAATAATTATGGGAAGTGCTCCACCAAGGCATTTATTCTAACTCGCAATAACGCTACAATAATCCATTCCTTTACATATTTTTGAGCACTTAATCGCCATTCACCCAGGCTAACCTCAATTTCCCAAGCACACGCCACATTCATACATGGGTGAAGTGTCTTGCCTGAGGACACCATCAAATCAAATCAAATCAAATCAATTTATTTTTGTAAGGCCCACAATCACAACAACAGTTGCCTCTGAGGGCCACAGGGAGAAATGAATCAACAATGTCTGTGGTGGCGATGGAGTCAGACAATGTCTGTGATGGCGAGGGACGATGTCCCAGGGTCCTCTGTCCTTAGACTCTCCTTCTCGGCCAGGAAAAACTACAAAAAAAACCTCTTTGGGAAAAAAGCGTAGAAACCTGGAGGAGTTCCAGTGAAGGAGAGATCCGACTCTCACAGACGGACAGACGGACACGAGGAGACTGGAGCTGGACCCACTCTTCAGGCAGATGAGGGACCGACTGAGGCGAACTGGACCCACTCTTCAGGCAGATGAGGGACCGTCGGAGTCGAGCAGGACCCACTCTTCAGGCAGATGAGGGACCGTCGGAGGCGAACTGGACCCACTCCTCAGGCAGATGAGGGACCGTGGGAGGCGAGCTGGACCCACTCTTCAGGCAGATGAGGGACCGTCCACATGGGGCAGGGACCACTTCACCAGGAGAGGGACATCTGGGTCCACAGGTCCTCAGGAGTGAGAGAAAGAAAAAGAAGGCGGTGAACAGTTTGCAAGTGGAATTAAAAAATAAATATTGTTTGATAGCATAAGTAGTCAGAAGAAGAGGATAGTGCTCAAGCTGTCATACTTCCCCCAGCACAGTTACTCCTAGGGCAGCGTAGCTGAAGCTGTGGGTTTATCTTTCTGTTCCTAACTACTCTGACCATAAGCGATTTCAAAGAGGAACGTTTTAAGCCTGGACTTAAATGAAGAGACTGTGTCAGCATATTTAACATGGGTCGGGAGCTGATTCCATAACACAGGGGCTTGGTAGCTAAACGCTCTACCTCCTACACCATGACAGCTGGCCCTTGGGTCTGAGCAGAGATCAAACCACTGACCTTTGGAGTGGTTTGTGAAATGCTCCAAGCACTGAGACAATGACCTCCCAAAATGCCAGATACAAGCCACATATTCCAAACTATCTGTAACATAACCATAAGTATGAATTGCCTCAACACATCAGACAATAGCTAACAGACGTAATATTATTCCCTTACAGAGGTAAACATAACAAACCAATGATTCCAATGGAGAAATTCCAAATGTAAATGTACTCTCCCTGGGCAGAACTTGGAACATGCTTCAAGACTGATTGGAACACTGAAACTATCCCAAAAATAATAGTCATTAGAGGCTTGTGTATGGACCCATAAATCAAGATTAAGAAAGGTTTAGAAGATGACTGGCTGCACTATTGTGGGACCAGTTTCTGTTTTCTTGAGGTGTTAATGTTTCATTTTACAGATGTGTTTACAAATGGTACATTGGCAATAGTGAATGATCTGTCAATAGTATGTTTTTGTTTGAGATGAGTCATTGTACATATAGAACTTATAAAGAAATGTGTCATTACTGTAGAAATGTCCCATGGTCGTAAAAATACACCATTAATTAAGTTCAAGGTCAGGAACAACATTTCGACCTCCAATTCTTTTTTCTTCATACAACGTACAGCAACAACATACAGCAGCTAATCTGAACAATCCCTTTTCCTCTTATGCTCATAATGTACATTTCCATAGATGTTTTACACCAGGAGTCTCCGAACTAGCTCGCAGCCCCATTTTGAGTTGCTCATGGGGGAATTTCCCAAACATTGGCTGTCTAAGCTTGGCTACTGTGCCATGACCTGCAGCATCTATGTGCAGCAGCACGAGCTGCAAACATACAGTTTTATGGAGAGTGCCAATCGGACTTTTTATTCACCAGATTCACGACTAGAACATTTGCCTGATCTGCGGATCCAGCTGGCTGTGGGTAAGCGATACAATACAGTGGTGTAGGAGGGGATTTTGTTTTGGCAGTGTCTACAGAGCCGCGGCGCGCGGCCGAAACTGTTAGGCTATTTTGTGCTGCGGCTCCTGAAACTGATGGGCTATTTGACCGCGCCGGGTTAGGGTCAGGGTCAGGGTTAGCCATGAGGCTATTTGACCGCGCTGCGGCTCTGTGGCCACGGCCATTTGTTTTACTAAAAATAGAATCAGATTATGCAGCCATGTGAATGGTTAGTGATCTGCTGAAGTAATATAAAACTCACCAGAATACTCACTTTCACTCTCACTTATGAAGTTTTCCGAGGGTCGACCCCCAGACCTGTTTTGCCTCTGCCTATGAGCAAAAACTTCAATGTTGCACCATGTCCTTTGAGTGCCTTGAAGGTGGATAAGCGCCATCATATGAATATGCTGTTATAATAATATATACGTTTGAATTTTATATTGTTCAGACAGCGGAAATTACAGTTTGTTCTGTCCAAAATGAGCTATAAGATCTTTGAGAATAGGAATAGCTCACAGTTGTTTTGTTCTAGTGAAAGAAGTTCACGGAGGTAAAAAGTTTGGAGAAGCGTTTAACACCAATTGATAGAAGAACAACTGCAGAGGTCGCTTAGCACTGATGGGTGTGACTGGTGAGTATGAATATTGCAAGACATTATAAAGCAACTTAGTGTCTACCAAGTACAAAAGGCTACAAGGCATATTTTCATTATTATTACATGTTCTTCCTGTTAGGAGTTTCCTTTATTTGGATTGACTTTTTTGAGCCTTTACCCTTGTTATATTGTTCCCTCATCCAAAACATACCTGCAGTTGTACTTTGCTTCCAACTAGTTTCAGTTATCCTGTTCATGAGGTTTTCTTCACTCGTTTGAAGTTTCCCCGGATTGTTTCATCACAGGTAAAACCCAGACTTCTCCTGCAGTTTTAAGACTCATTCTATCCACACATTTTGCTTGGTCCTATTAGCATAATAGTCACATTGCCTAAGGACTTCATTTATTAAGTTTTTCATCATTCACTCCTACTCCTGACAGCAGAGAGCACTCAAACGCCTACAAACTTCATAAGAAACAGGAGTGTCGTTTTTAAAGTGTGTCTTCCAAATGTAGACATCATTTTAAATTTGTTTGAGCCAAACCTTGTGCTTGAATGTGAACATTTTGAACTCAAAAGTGTAGTTTAAAGCTCTTAAAAGAAACGCCAAGCTGTCCTGCACTGTGGGATTTGACAGTTTTGATTTTTAGTGCTTCTTGTAACCCGTTTGGTCTCTGGATTAATGTGCTGAGCGGTTTGGAAGCAAAAACACATTTGAACATTGCATGTACATTTGCAGCTGTACGAACTAAGGGCGCGATGTGCAGACCACCCAGGACCACCGACTGTCAGTCCTGTTCACTTTCTTTCGATGAACAGTAGTTAACTCATTCCCCCGCTGCTATGTAACCGATGTGGCTCCAACTTGTGGCCGTACGAGTGGTCGCTGCCCGCTTTCCGTAGCCTCATCTGTCATTCCACTATTTCCTCCTGTTTTTTCTTCTCCAGCGCTGCACAGCTCGACTCCACGCTCCTCGTTGATCACTGACAGCCTGACATGTAGCGCTCTTATGTTGCTGTATGAAACAATCCCCGACTACACTACAATGTCACAGTTTCTCCTGCCTACTTTGTTTGCCACTGTATAGATTGTATCAGTCGTCAATAACAGCGACAGACACGTATGGCTTACATCTCTAGGGGTTTAAGTGTTGCGTCGCGTGGATTATTTTCAAAGCTAGCGGTTCCAAGCGATAAACATGGGATATAATGATTTTATGTGGTTGAGATGTGCATTATAACAGCAGATTGATTTATGTTTTGGAACGTAGACGGACAGTTATTTCATGGACCATGCTTGATCAGGTTTAACTACAATATGTTGGAAAATTCCCCTGATCAGAAATAAGCAAGTGGAAAGATGGATTCTTTATGCTCAGTAGGTTTCCATATGGCTTTAAAATGCATCTGGGGCACTTGCATCACTCAAATTGGACAGAAAGACTTAAAAGTTGCACGTTCTGTTAAAAAAGAATTAAGTTGCAAACATCCGTTGGGGAAGGAGGTATTCTGTGCCCCATCTGGTGATATGTTACGCAAAACTGACTTTTAGAGCTTTTAACCATGTTATGATAGTTTTCCCTGATCATTAGCTCTCAGAGTAGTATTTAAAATTCATGCATCCTTGAGTGACTAGTCTGCTGAACTGAGGCTTGACACACTTTGACATTTGAGGCTTGAGTGCTCAGAAAATGTCTGTTTTCACCTATCCTGGCCTCAGCTACTTACTAAATTCTTTGAACAATTTAGACACTCAATGAATAAAATTTGTTGCATGCCAATGTAAAAAAAAAAAGAAAAAAAAAAGGCTTGGCCAGCAGTATGGAATCAGCTCTTCAACTTCAAGAAATCAATGGATCTGTGGCTGTTATTAAGTTACTATTGTGGTTTACCATGAACACAAAGTGCAACACAAAGCATTATGTATATGATGGGTCATCACTAAATACAAGAAAAAGGCAGTTTCTTCTTTAAAGTGGGAATAAACAACTAGACGACTTCAACAACCACATTTAAACTAGAGATATTAAACTGGACAGTGATTGGAGCACTAAAGGTCAGAGTGAGGGGCGGGGTCTGGAGCACTAAAGGGGAGAGTGAGGGGCGGGGTCTGGAGCACTAAAGGTCAGAGTGAGGGGCGGGGTCTGGAGCACTAAAGGTCAGAGTGAGGGGCGGGGTCTGGAGCACTAAAGGGGAGAGTGAGGGGCGGGGTCTGGAGCACTAAAGGGGAGAGTGAGGGGCGGGGTCTGGAGCACTAAAGGGGAGAGTGAGGGGCGGGGTCTGGAGCACTAAAGGGGAGAGTGAGGGGCGGGGTCTGGAGCACTAAAGGGGAGAGTGAGGGGCGGGGTCTGGAGCACTAAAGGTCAGAGTGAGGGGCGGGGTCTGGGGCACTAAAGGTCAGAGTGAGGGGCGGGGTCTGGGGCACTAAAGGTCAGAGTGAGGGGCGGGGTCTGGGGCACTAAAAGTCAGAGTGAGGGGCGGGGTCTGGGGCACTAAAGGTCAGAGTGAGGGGCGGGGTCTGGGGCACTAAAGGTCAGAGTGAGGGGCGGGGTCTGGGGTACTAAAGGTCAGAGTGAGGGGCGGGGTCTGGGGCACTAAAGGTCAGAGTGAGGGGCGGGGTCTGGGGCACTAAAGGTCAGAGTGAGGGGCGGGGTCTGGAGCACTAAAGGGGAGAGGGAGGGGCGGGGTCTGGAGCACTAAAGGGGAGAGGGAGGGGCGGGGTCTGGGGCACTAAAGGTCAGAGTGAGGGGCGGGGTCTGGGGCACTAAAAGTCAGAGTGAGGGGCGGGGTCTGGGGCACTAAAGGTCAGAGTGAGGGGCGGGGTCTGGGGCACTAAAGGTCAGAGTGAGGGGCGGGGTCTGGAGCACTAAAGGTCAGAGTGAGGGGCGGGGTCTGGAGCACTAAAGGGGAGAGGGAGGGGCGGGGTCTGGAGCACTAAAGGTCAGAGTGAGGGGCGGGGTCTGGAGCACTAAAGGTCAGAGTGAGGGGCGGGGTCTGGAGCACTAAAGGGGAGAGGGAGGGGCGGGGTCTGGAGCACTAAAGGGGAGAGGGAGGGGCGGGGTCTGGAGCACTAAAGGTCAGAGTGAGGGGCGGGGTCTGGGGCACTAAAGGTCAGAGTGAGGGGCGGGGTCTGGAGCACTAAAGGGGAGAGGGAGGGGCGGGGTCTGGAGCACTAAAGGGGAGAGGGAGGGGCGGGGTCTGGGGCACTAAAGGGGAGAGGGAGGGGCGGGGTCTGGACCACTAAAGGGGAGAGTGAGGGGCGGGGTCTGGAGCACTAAAGGGGAGAGGGAGGGGCGGGGTCTGGAGCACTAAAGGTCAGAGTGAGGGGCGGGGTCTGGGGCACTAAAGGTCAGAGTGAGGGGCGGGGTCTGGGGCACTAAAAGTCAGAGTGAGGGGCGGGGTCTGGGGCACTAAAGGTCGGAGTGAGGGGCGGGGTCTAACAGGTGGCTACACTTGTGCAGTGTGACGTCACAGAGCATTGCACGCAGTGACCACTGGAGGCAGCACACACTTTTTGAATGGAAAGCTGCAAATGGACTTGGTTTGCACTAACACTAATTGCCACACTCAAAGCTGACAAGGAACAGTGGGCAATGCGAGTAAAACACATTTACACAGCTTAGAAGAAGAGAAAAAGTTGATTTATGTAAAGTACCACTTTAATATGGCACTGCTGGAGTGAGTGCTTTGTTAGACTGATGGTGTTTTGCTGTAACACTGATTCGATAGTTCCTCGTGATGGGAGAGAGAAACAAAAATGATTAACAAGTAATATGTTGAGGCACAGAACAGGTAAACAAGTTAGACTATTGAACAGTCACAGGTTGGTGGTGTTTTGCTTATAGTGGTACAAACTATCAGATAAATAGCCAGCATAAATAGTTATTTTTGCATAACCTGTCCAAAAATGTGCCCTGGGAACCACTCAAAAGAACCAAATGTGTGAAAAGTGTGAATCGCAGGTTCTCTGATGTAACACACTGTCTTCCACCAATGCTTATTCAGTTTTGTGCATACATTTCCCACAATCCAAACAGTGAAGACAGAGCACAGACGTACAGCAGCGCAGTGGGAGCGACTCATTTGCATAAACCAAAACCTGTTAAGCGCTGCCAGCCAAAACGCAATGACGCAACACGTGTGAATACTTCCTGCCGACTTCCAAAAGCGCTGCACATCCAAACCAAGCGGTAGAGAAAGAGAAAGGGAGAGGATCTGCTGAAAGGACATTTAAAACAAGTGCAAAGCCAAAGAACGGTAGACTTTTCCAGGCGAGACGATGACGCTAACACGCATCGACAAGAGCCCGAAACAGAAGAATCATACACGGATAATGTGTTCAAGCTTTTGTGCGGGGAAGGATCGTCTCAAAGCAAAGGGTTAAAAGTTGTAGGTTTCAGTGCAGTTGGCCCATATTGGCGATGACAAGCCAAAAAGCCTTTGGTCAACGAGAGAAAGTAGGTGAACGCTGAAAGGTGAATGGATTCCTTGAACCAATAAATCAAAGTATAATTGGTACCAACTGTCTGCAATGCAATGGTTCTGCAATGCTATGAAGAAAAGTCAGGGACATCTTGGATTGTTAAAGATGGAATGGGGAAATTGTTGTGTCAGTCGCTGTAAACACTTTCCACAATGAAATGGTTGGTTTTTCAGATTTTTGTTGGAGCCTCAAACAGAAAAAAATAAAAAATACATTGCCAATAAAACAATTTTAGTGCTTTTAAATCAACTTTAAAAATACGATGGGGAATTATCAAATGAGTGATCAGTGGAATTGAAAGGACAAGTCGTTGAGTCGTATGGAAATTGAGAATCTTAAAGCGGTTGGGTTATGATCTGAGTTTAGTTCATGTCAAAGTTGATTTCTACAGACAATAAAATAGTGCAATAAAATACATTAGCAACGCATAAAATACAATCAATTACAATCACGCAGAAAGTAAATCAAATGAATGAATCAGCTCTGTTTGTGTTGAAAAAGAGAGAAAAGGTAGATTTGAAGAGATTTCAACTATGTCTCAGCAGCTCTAACAGGCAGAGGCTGGTCCAGAGCCTGGGCCCCGCCACAGAGAACGCTCGGGCCCCTCTGCCTTTTAACCTTGACCTGGGCACATCCAGTACCAGGACGGACAAGAACATGGTGGCACAAGAACTAACTAAACCATGAGCAACATTTTAAAATTGGATTCTCTGGATAACTGGAAGCAGAAGTCGGATCGAGAACAAAATAAAGAAAGTTGCCGTCATCTAGGCTTGTTGTAATGAATGAGAGTTTTGAACCAAACACTGACCCGAGATTTAAGGTAACAAAGGGTATAACAGTTCTGTACGAGATTGGCTTGGAAAAACAGGACTTTTCTTAAAACCAAAAAATCAAACAGAGCAATGATTATATTAAGCAATTATTTATATTAAGACATGTAAATCAGTAGAAAAATATCAAAATTATATAAATGTAATAATATTCTGGACAACTAATCGACTAAATGTAGGTTTAACAGATTAAATGTGAAAATATATGTAAATCACAATGGAAGACGACAAAATCACAGGTATGTCTGTGTGTCTCTCTGTGTGTGTGTGTGTGTGTGTGTCTCTGTCTCTGTCTCTGTCTCTCTGTCTCTGTGTCTGTGTGTCTGTGTCTGTGTGTCTCTGTCTGTGTGTCTCTGTCTCTGTGTCTCTGTGTCTGTGTCTGTGTCTGTGTGTCTCTGTCTGTGTGTCTCTGTCTCTGTCTGTTTGTCTGTCTCTGTCTGTGTGTCTCTGTCTGTGTGTCTCTGTGTCTGTGTGTCTCTGTCTGTGTGTCTCTGTCTGTGTGTCTCTGTCTCTGTCTGTGTGTCTCTGTCTGTGTGTCTCTGTCTGTGTGTCTCTGTGTCTGTGTGTCTCTCTGTGTGTGTGTGTCTGTGTCTGTGTGTCTCTGTCTGTGTGTCTCTGTCTCTGTGTCTCTGTCTCTGTGTCTGTGTGTCTGTGTCTGTGTGTCTCTGTCTGTGTGTCTCTGTCTCTGTGTCTCTGTGTCTGTGTGTCTGTGTCTGTGTGTCTCTGTTTGTCTGTCTCTCTGTCTCTCTGTCTCTGTGTCTCTGTGTCTGTGTGTCTGTGTCTGTGTGTCTCTGTCTGTGTGTCTCTGTCTCTGTCTGTTTGTCTGTCTCTGTCTCTGTCTCTCTGTCTCTGTGTCTCTGTGTCTGTGTGTCTGTGTCTGTGTGTCTCTGTCTGTGTGTCTCTGTCTCTGTCTGTTTGTCTGTCTCTGTCTGTGTGTCTCTGTCTGTGTGTCTCTGTCTGTGTGTCTCTGTGTCTGTGTGTCTCTGTCTGTGTGTCTCTGTCTGTGTGTCTCTGTCTCTGTCTGTTTGTCTGTCTCTGTGTGTCTCTGTCTGTGTGTCTCTGTGTCTGTGTGTCTCTGTCTGTGTGTCTCTGTCTGTGTGTCTCTGTGTCTGTGTGTCTCTCTGTGTGTGTGTGTGTGTGTGTCTGTGTGTCTCTGTCTCTGTGTCTCTGTCTCTGTGTCTGTGTGTCTCTGTCTGTGTGTCTGTGTGTCTCTGTCTCTGTGTCTGTGTCTCTGTCTCTGTGTCTGTGTGTCTGTGTCTGTGTGTCTCTGTGTCTGTGTGTCTCTGTCTGTGTGTCTCTGTGTCTGTGTGTCTCTGTGTGTGTGTGTGTGTCTGTGTGTCTCTGTCTCTGTGTCTCTGTGTCTGTGTGTCTGTGTCTGTGTGTCTCTGTCTCTGTGTCTGTGTGTCTCTGTCTCTGTGTCTGTGTGTCTGTGTGTCTCTGTCTGTGTGTCTCTGTCTCTGTCTTTTTGTCTGTCTCTGTCTGTGTGTCTCTGTCTGTGTGTCTGTCTGTGTGTCTCTGTCTCTGTCTGTTTGTCTGTCTCTGTCTGTGTGTCTCTGTCTGTGTGTCTCTGTCTGTGTGTCTCTGTGTCTGTGTGTCTCTCTCTGTGTGTGTGTGTGTGTGTGTGTGTCTGTGTGTCTGTGTGCCTCTGTCTCTGTCTCTGTGTTTCTGTCTCTGTGTGTCTGTGTCTTTGTGTCTCTGTCTGTGTGTCTCTGTGTGTGTGTCTCTGTGTGTGTGTGTGTGTGTCTGTGTGTCTCTGTCTCTGTGTCTCTGTGTCTCTGTGTCTGTGTGTCTGTGTCTGTGTGTCTCTGTCTCTGTGTCTGTGTCTCTGTCTGTGTGTCTCTGTGTCTGTGTGTCTCTGTCTGTGTCTGTGTGTCTGTCTCTGTCTGTGTGTCTCTGTCTGTCTGTGTGTCTCTGTGTCTGTGTGTCTCTGTCTCTGTCTGTGTCTCTGTCTCTGTCTGTGTGTCTCTGTGTCTGTGTGTCTCTGTCTGTGTGTCTCTGTCTCTGTGTCTGTGTCTCTGTGTCTGTGTGTCTGTGTCTGTGTGTCTCTGTCTCTGTGTCTGTGTGTCTCTGTCTCTGTGTCTGTGTCTCTGTGTCTGTGTCTCTGTGTCTGTGTCTGTGTGTCTCTGTCTCTGTGTCTGTGTGTCTCTGTCTCTGTGTCTGTGTGTCTCTGTCTCTGTGTCTGTGTCTCTGTGTCTCTGTGTCTGTGTGTCTCTGTGTCTGTGTGTCTCTGTCTCTGTGTCTGTGTCTGTGTCTCTGTGTCTCTGTGTCTGTGTGTCTCTGTCTCTGTGTCTGTGTGTCTCTGTCTCTGTGTCTGTGTGTCTCTGTCTCTGTGTCTCTGTGTCTCTGTGTCTGTGTGTCTGTGTGTCTCTGTCTCTGTGTCTGTGTGTCTCTGTCTCTGTGTCTGTGTGTCTCTGTCTCTGTGTCTGTGTCTGTGTCTGTGTCTCTGTGTCTGTGTGTCTTTGTCTGTGTGTCTGTGTGTCTCTGTCTCTGTGTGTCTCTGTCTCTGTGTCTGTGTGTCTCTGTCTCTGTGTCTGTGTGTCTGTGTGTCTGTGTGTCTCTGTCTCTGTGTCTGTGTGTCTCTGTCTCTGTGTCTGTGTCTCTGTGTCTGTGTGTCTGTGTGTGTGTCTGTGTGTCTCTGTCTCTGTGTCTGTGTGTCTGTGTGTCTCTGTCTCTGTGTCTGTGTCTGTGTGTCTCTGTGTCTGTGTCTGTGTCTCTGTGTCTGTGTGTCTGTGTGTCTCTGTGTCTGTGTGTCTCTGTGTCTGTGTCTGTGTCTGTGTCTGTGTCTCTGTGTCTGTGTGTCTCTGTGTCTCTGTGTCTGTGTGTCTCTGTGTCTGTGTGTCTCTGTGTCTCTGTCTGTGTGTTTGTGTCTGTGTAACATCAGACCTCATGTTAATATCCCTAGTCTTATTAAAAGTGTCATCAAAATGATGTCAAATGCCGTCTGTGGCCTTATGCACCGTATACATTTCAATATACGGCCCCATGTTCAAAAAAGTTTAGACAACTCTGCTTTATGTAAACCCTTAACCACGGATTTGCTTTTGCACACATTTGAGTTAAAATCTTGACTTTTCCGTTCATGTGGTCTACAAACCTTCAGAGCACATTCATAAAGACCAAAGGAAAGACATGTTTATACTGTTTATCATGCTCATTTGTGCCTGTGATATTTTGACTCCATAGATCTGAATGGTGCCTTTGTCTCCCACACTCTGGACTGGTTATTGTACAGTCCTTTTTACTCAACTTTTAGAATAGAAGATATTAAAACCATATTATACCCTCAGTCTTCATATCAGGAGATTTTGTCTGCAGAACGCAGACAAAACACAAATAAAGGCAAAAATCTGATTTAAACCCTGCCTTGATATTGAATTTGATTCAGTCAACAAGCTTGCGCATGTTAGCATCAGCTGTTTCCTTTTTATCGATGAACGTCATTCTCTTTCTATGGAGACAGACGCATGTACAGCCACGCCTCCTCCAGAATGTTACACTGTGCACCTTTAAATAACATTTATTTACATGGCTACATACATCATCATTATTTTAATTTCTAATATGAAATGCCAGTGTAAGTATGACCAGTCTGTACACATAAACTAAAAGAAAAGAAACAGGGGGGGGGGATCATTGAAGTAATATGGAACAGCTTTAATAGATTAAATGCATTTAATAACCATCATGTGCTGCCAAAGTCCCCAGCACAGCGGGCTCATCTTTCACAGGCCCTGAAACCGGAGGAAAACAGAAGCGGGCCCTTCTCTTTCCAGATTAATTTCATTGAATTCTGGTCTGCTCCGTTCCATACTCATCAATTAGGCATAGAGACCCAGGGCTAAAGTATACAACATTTATCTAACAAGGGACAGCTTTTAATATCAAGTAGGAGCATTAGAGGTAGTGCATTAGGGTACAGTTCAGAGGAAAATATCAGTAAAGTCAACACTAACAGCACAGCACAAAGTAGCACAGGTGGATTTATATATACATAAACTTCAAAGACATCTTATTTAAAAATCAATATTTGGCTGTGGCGTGCACAAAGTGGTTTAACTACTTATACATTATGTTTTCATGAATGTAACAGAAAGTGTCAAAAATTAAAAAAAAATATAAATAAAATGGTGTACATAGTAAGCTTGTTTTATTTTTATCCTATAGCAGATTTAAATTGTTTTTCTTTTTGATTTTATACATGTTGTTTCACCAAAGCAAGTTCCTGTTGGTGAATTCTGCATTAGCCATGGCAATAAACCTTTTCTGATTCTTGCAGCCTGCAGTGTTTTCTAGAGCCTCAAAATGTTCTGCAGAAGAGCAGGAGAAGAGCTCCGGGTGACGCTGGAGCAGAGGCTGAGCAGAGGCTGAGCAGGGGCTGAGCAGGGGCTGAGCAGGGGCGGAGCAGAGGCTGAGCAGAGGCTGAGCAGAGGCTGAGCAGAGGCTGAGCAGAGGCGGTGCAGAGGCTGAGCAGAGGCTGAGCAGAGGCTGAGCAGGGGCTGAGCAGGGGCGGAGCAGAGGCTGAGCAGGGGCTGAGCAGGGGCGGAGCAGGGGCTGAGCAGGGGCTGAGCAGGGGCGGAGCAGAGGCTGAGCAGAGGCTGAGCAGAGGCTGAGCAGGGGCTGAGCAGGGGCGGAACAGAGGCTGAGTAGAGGCTGAGCAGAGGCTGAGCAGGGGCTGAGCAGGGGCGGAGCAGAGGCTGAGCAGGGGCTGAGCAGGGGCGGAGCAGAGGCTGAGCAGGGGCGGAGCAGGGGCGGAGCAGAGGCTGAGCAGGGGCTGAGCAGGGGCGGAGCAGAGGCTGAGCAGGGGCTGAGCAGGGGCGGAGCAGGGGCTGAGCAGGGGCGGAGCAGAGGCTGAGCAGGGGCTGAGCAGGGGCGGAGCAGAGGCTGAGCAGGGGCTGAGCAGGGGCGGAGCAGAGGCTGAGCAGAGGCTGAGCAGAGGCTGAGCAGGGGCTGAGCAGGGGCTGAGCAGGGGCGGAGCAGAGGCTGAGCAGGGGCTGAGCAGGGGCGGAGCAGAGGCTGAGCAGAGGCTGAGCAGAGGCTGAGCAGGGGCTGAGCAGGGGCGGAGCAGAGGCTGAGCAGAGGCTGAGCAGAGGCTGAGCAGGGGCTGAGCAGGGGCGGAGCAGAGGCTGAGCAGAGGCTGAGCAGGGGCGGAGCAGAGGCTGAGCAGAGGCTGAGCAGGGGCTGAGCAGGGGCGGAGCAGAGGCTGAGCAGAGGCTGAGCAGAGGCGGTGCAGAGGCTGAGCAGAGGCTGAGCAGAGGCTGAGTAGAGGCTGAGCAGGGGCGGAGCAGAGGCTGAGCAGAGGCTGAGCAGGGGCGGAGCAGAGGCTGAGCTGAGGCTGAGCAGGGGCGGTGCAGAGGCTGAGCAGGGGCGGAGCAGAGGCAGAGTAGAGACTGAGCAGGGGCGGAGCAGAGGCTGAGCAGAGGCTGAGCAGGGGCGGTGCAGAGGCTGAGCAGAGGCTGAGCAGGGGCGGAGCAGAGGCTGAGCTGAGGCTGAGCAGGGGCTGAGCAGGGGCGGAGCAGAGGCTGAGCAGGGGCTGAGCAGGGGCGGAGCAGAGGCTGAGCAGAGGCTGAGCAGAGGCTGAGCAGGGGCTGAGCAGGGGCGGAGCAGAGGCTGAGTAGAGGCTGAGCAGAGGCTGAGCAGGGGCGGAGCAGAGGCTGAGCAGGGGCTGAGCAGGGGCGGAGCAGAGGCTGAGCAGAGGCTGAGCAGAGGCTGAGCAGGGGCTGAGCAGGGGCGGAGCAGAGGCTGAGCAGAGGCTGAGCAGAGGCTGATCAGGGGCTGAGCAGGGGCGGAGCAGAGGCTGAGCAGAGGCTGAGCAGGGGCTGAGCAGGGGCGGAGCAGAGGCTGAGCAGAGGCTGAGCAGAGGCTGAGCAGAGGCTGAGCAGAGGCGGTGCAGAGGCTGAGCAGAGGCTGAGCAGAGGCTGAGTAGAGGCTGAGCAGGGGCGGAGCAGAGGCTGAGCAGAGGCTGAGCAGGGGCTGAGCAGGGGCGGAGCAGAGGCTGAGCAGAGGCTGAGCAGGGGCTGAGCAGGGGCGGAGCAGAGGCTGAGCAGAGGCTGAGCAGAGGCTGAGCAGGGGCTGAGCAGGGGCGGAGCAGAGGCTGAGCAGAGGCTGAGCAGAGGCTGAGCAGGGGCTGAGCAGGGGCGGAGCAGAGGCTGAGCAGAGGCTGAGCAGAGGCGGTGCAGAGGCTGAGCAGAGGCTGAGCAGAGGCTGAGTAGAGGCTGAGCAGGGGCGGAGCAGAGGCTGAGCAGAGGCTGAGCAGGGGCGGAGCAGAGGCTGAGCTGAGGCTGAGCAGGGGCGGTGCAGAGGCTGAGCAGGGGCGGAGCAGAGGCAGAGTAGAGACTGAGCAGGGGCGGAGCAGAGGCTGAGCAGAGGCTGAGCAGGGGCGGTGCAGAGGCTGAGCAGAGGCTGAGCAGGGGCGGAGCAGAGGCTGAGCAGAGGCTGAGCAGGGGCGGAGCAGGGGCTGAGCAGAGGCTGAGCAGGGGCGGAGCAGAGGCTGAGCAGAGGCTGAGCAGGGGCGGAGCAGGGGCTGAGCAGGGGCGGAGCAGAGGCTGGGCAGGGGCGGAGCAGGGGCGGAGCAGAGGCGGAGCAGGGGCTGAGCAGGGGCGGAGCAGAGGCTGAGCAGGGGCGGAGCAGGGGCGGAGCAGAGGCTGAGCAGGGGCGGAGCAGGGGCTGAGCAGGGGCGGAGCAGGGGCGGAGCAGAGGCTGAGCTGAGGTTGAGCAGGGGCGGAGCAGAGGCTGAGCAGGGGCGGAGCAGGGGCGGAGCAGGGGCGGAGCAGGGGCTGAGCAGAGGCTGAGCAGGGGCGGAGCAGGGGCTGAGCAGGGGCGGAGCAGAGGCTGAGCAGAGGCTGAGCAGGGGCGGAGCAGGGGCTGAGCAGGGGCGGAGCAGAGGCTGGGCAGGGGCTGAGCAGGGGCGGAGCAGAGGCTGAGCAGAGGCTGAGCAGAGGCTGAGCAGGGGCTGAGCAGGGGCGGAGCAGAGGCTGAGCAGAGGCTGAGCAGAGGCTGAGCAGAGGCTGAGCAGAGGCGGTGCAGAGGCTGAGCAGAGGCTGAGCAGAGGCTGAGTAGAGGCTGAGCAGGGGCGGAGCAGAGGCTGAGCAGAGGCTGAGCAGGGGCTGAGCAGGGGCGGAGCAGAGGCTGAGCAGAGGCTGAGCAGGGGCTGAGCAGGGGCTGAGCAGAGGCTGAGCAGAGGCTGAGCAGAGGCTGAGCAGGGGCTGAGCAGGGGCGGAGCAGAGGCTGAGCAGAGGCTGAGCAGAGGCTGAGCAGGGGCGGAGCAGAGGCTGAGCAGAGGCTGAGCAGAGGCTGAGCAGGGGCTGAGCAGGGGCGGAGCAGAGGCTGAGTAGAGGCTGAGCAGGGGCTGAGCAGGGGCGGAGCAGAGGCTGAGCAGGGGCTGAGCAGGGGCGGAGCAGAGGCTGAGTAGAGGCTGAGCAGAGGCTGAGCAGGGGCGGAGCAGAGGCTGAGCAGGGGCTGAGCAGGGGCGGAGCAGAGGCTGAGCAGAGGCTGAGCAGAGGCTGAGCAGGGGCTGAGCAGGGGCGGAGCAGAGGCTGAGTAGAGGCTGAGCAGGGGCTGAGCAGGGGCGGAGCAGAGGCTGAGCAGGGGCTGAGCAGGGGCGGAGCAGAGGCTGAGCAGAGGCTGAGCAGAGGCTGAGCAGGGGCTGAGCAGGGGCGGAGCAGAGGCTGAGTAGGGGCTGAGCAGGGGCTGAGCAGGGGCGGAGCAGAGGCTGAGCAGGGGCTGAGCAGGGGCGGAGCAGAGGCTGAGCAGAGGCTGAGCAGAGGCTGAGCAGGGGCTGAGCAGGGGCGGAGCAGAGGCTGAGTAGAGGCTGTGCAGAGGCTGAGCAGAGGCTGAGCAGAGGCTGAGTAGAGGCTGAGCAGGGGCGGAGCAGAGGCTGAGCAGAGGCTGAGCAGGGGCTGAGCAGGGGCGGAGCAGAGGCTGAGCAGAGGCTGAGCAGAGGCTGAGCAGGGGCTGAGCAGGGGCGGAGCAGAGGCTGAGCAGAGGCGGTGCAGAGGCTGAGCAGAGGCTGAGCAGAGGCTGAGCAGAGGCTGAGTAGAGGCTGAGCAGGGGCAGAGCAGAGGCTGAGCAGAGGCTGAGCAGGGGCGGAGCAGAGGCTGAGCTGAGGCTGAGCAGGGGCGGTGCAGAGGCTGAGCAGGGGCGGAGCAGAGGCAGAGTAGAGACTGAGCAGGGGCGGAGCAGAGGCTGAGCAGAGGCTGAGCAGGGGCGGTGCAGAGGCTGAGCAGAGGCTGAGCAGGGGCGGAGCAGAGGCTGAGCTGAGGCTGAGCAGGGGCGGAGCAGAGGCTGAGCAGAGGCTGAGCAGAGGCTGAGCAGAGGCTGAGCAGAGGCTGAGCAGGGGCGGAGCAGGGGCTGAGCAGAGGCTGAGCAGGGGCGGAGCAGAGGCTGAGCAGAGGCTGAGCAGGGGCGGAGCAGGGGCTGAGCAGGGGCGGAGCAGAGGCTGGGCAGGGGCGGAGCAGGGGCGGAGCAGAGGCGGAGCAGGGGCGGAGCAGGGGCTGAGCAGGGGCTGAGCAGGGGCTGAGCAGGGGCGGAGCAGAGGCTGAGCAGGGGCGGAGCAGGGGCGGAGCAGAGGCTGAGCAGGGGCGGAGCAGGGGCTGAGCAGGGGCGGAGCAGGGGCGGAGCAGAGGCTGAGCTGAGGTTGAGCAGGGGCGGAGCAGAGGCTGAGCAGGGGCGGAGCAGGGGCGGAGCAGGGGCTGAGCAGAGGCTGAGCAGGGGCGGAGCAGGGGCTGAGCAGGGGCGGAGCAGAGGCTGAGCAGAGGCTGAGCAGGGGCGGAGCAGGGGCTGAGCAGGGGCGGAGCAGAGGCTGGGCAGGGGCTGAGCAGGGGCGGAGCAGAGGCTGAGCAGAGGCTGAGCAGGGGCTGAGCAGGGGCGGAGCAGAGGCTGAGCAGAGGCTGAGCAGAGGCTGAGCAGAGGCTGAGCAGAGGCGGTGCAGAGGCTGAGCAGAGGCTGAGCAGAGGCTGAGTAGAGGCTGAGCAGGGGCGGAGCAGAGGCTGAGCAGAGGCTGAGCAGGGGCTGAGCAGGGGCGGAGCAGAGGCTGAGCAGAGGCTGAGCAGAGGCTGAGCAGGGGCTGAGCAGGGGCGGAGCAGAGGCTGAGCAGAGGCTGAGCAGAGGCTGAGCAGGGGCTGAGCAGGGGCGGAGCAGAGGCTGAGCAGAGGCTGAGCAGAGGCTGAGCAGGGGCTGAGCAGGGGCGGAGCAGAGGCTGAGCAGAGGCTGAGCAGAGGCGGTGCAGAGGCTGAGCAGAGGCTGAGCAGAGGCTGAGTAGAGGCTGAGCAGGGGCGGAGCAGAGGCTGAGCAGAGGCTGAGCAGGGGCGGAGCAGAGGCTGAGCTGAGGCTGAGCAGGGGCGGTGCAGAGGCTGAGCAGGGGCGGAGCAGAGGCAGAGTAGAGACTGAGCAGGGGCGGAGCAGAGGCTGAGCAGAGGCTGAGCAGGGGCGGTGCAGAGGCTGAGCAGAGGCTGAGCAGGGGCGGAGCAGAGGCTGAGCTGAGGCTGAGCAGGGGCGGAGCAGAGGCTGAGCAGAGGCTGAGCAGAGGCTGAGCAGAGGCTGAGCAGAGGCTGAGCAGGGGCGGAGCAGGGGCTGAGCAGAGGCTGAGCAGGGGCGGAGCAGAGGCTGAGCAGAGGCTGAGCAGGGGCGGAGCAGGGGCTGAGCAGGGGCGGAGCAGAGGCTGGGCAGGGGCGGAGCAGGGGCGGAGCAGAGGCGGAGCAGGGGCGGAGCAGGGGCTGAGCAGGGGCTGAGCAGGGGCTGAGCAGGGGCGGAGCAGAGGCTGAGCAGGGGCGGAGCAGGGGCGGAGCAGAGGCTGAGCAGGGGCGGAGCAGGGGCTGAGCAGGGGCGGAGCAGGGGCGGAGCAGAGGCTGAGCTGAGGTTGAGCAGGGGCGGAGCAGAGGCTGAGCAGGGGCGGAGCAGGGGCGGAGCAGGGGCGGAGCAGGGGCGGAGCAGGGGCGGAGCAGGGGCTGAGCAGAGGCTGAGCAGGGGCGGAGCAGGGGCTGAGCAGGGGCGGAGCAGAGGCTGAGCAGAGGCTGAGCAGGGGCGGAGCAGAGGCTGAGCAGAGGCTGAGCAGGGGCGGAGCAGAGGCTGAGCTGAGGCTGAGCAGGGGCGGAGCAGAGGCTGAGCAGGGGCGGAGCAGGGGCGGAGCAGGGGCTGAGCAGGGGCGGAGCAGGGGCTGAGCAGGGGCGGAGCAGGGGCGGAGCAGGGGCGGAGCAGGGGCGGAGCAGAGGCTGAGCAGGGGCGGAGCAGGGGCGGAGCAGAGGCTGAGCAGGGACATTTAGGGACAGTGGGGCTCTGCTTACTTTTACACGTTCAAAGTGGTTTGGGGGCCTGGGGGCACCACTGGGCACCCAAATAGCTAGCAGCGGCCCTGGGCACTGGCACCAACAGTAAACATTCCTTTTCCTATTTTGGTTGCTTCCATCAAGTGCATTTACGATTGCATTATTTACCAGGTTTATTCATAGTGACAGGGGGATACGGCGCCACATCTTCTCGCAGACATGATTAAGACGAGGGTTTTCACACGTGGGGCTTTTAGATCTGAACACTTTCACCGTTCTTTGTTTATATCCAGAAGTGTATTTATATTGATGCTGGCTTTCAGACGGGTGCCATTTTCTCACCTGAGGAAGCATGTGCCGCTCTGAAGGTGAAGAAACGGAAATGAGACTCGTCTTCGTTCCACCTTTTCGCACTTGAAGAACTGTCGTAAATGTGTTTCTTGATTGTGATTGAATTCAAAAGCCAAAACACACACAGCGATTAAAGTGTTTTCATATGAGTGTGTGTTTTTTTTATGTATGTGGGTGATTCAAAATAGTACGCATGTCTTCAAATGCGGGTGCGTGTGTAGAAATTATGTGTTTACAAATCAGTGTGTATCAGTACAAATATTTGGTGTATAGATTAGGATATACTGACATTATGATATACTATGGTACATTACAGGTGATTAGAAAAACATCTTAAATTTAAATACATCAATTTAACTCCTGCAGTTTACTCACATATTGTTTTATTATTATTATAATTATTTTTAGTCATTCAATGTTTTCATATCAACAAAGGGCATTTTAGGTGTATACATATATATATTTTTTTCAATTTTGGGGATATTTAAATCTGAAAAAATGGATAGGTTTAAAATTCTTGCTTCATTTTGTTGACATATTTAATATCTTATTTGTTTCTGAGTAATCTGACTGATAATTTGCGTACAAATACAATTCTGCCACATTTTTAGACTTGAAGCTTTAATAAATCAGACTTACAATCAGATCTCAACAAATCCTTCTGTACAGTCAAAATCTTCTGAAGTAAAAGGTTAAAGATTAGTTTGGTGTTTGAACAATTCGTGGAGCAACTCTTTTTCCTTTTGATTTGGCCTTGTTCAAACCTGGAGGTGAGTCCACGTTTAGACAAGTTTGAACTTGACTTAACCCAAGTGTAAAATAGGATTAATTACAGTTTTAGTTGTCATGGATCCCGTTTTTGGTTCTTATTTTTCTGTCTTGATGTTTTGGTATTCCGTGTTCACGTTGTCAGTGTTTTATTTTGACACGTCTGTTGTGTGCTTGTTTTTTTTCAGTTTTACTTCCTGTGTGTTGATGTGTCTCACTTGTTGTGTCGTCTCATGTATTTAAGCCCCGTGTTTCACCTTGTCTCATGTTGGTCCATTATCTTTGTCTTGTCCACATCTCTCATGTTCTATTACCTGTAAATTATTTTGTTTTTGCATTTTATCACTGGATTATTTTTACATTTTTTAGCAGTTTTGCCTTTTGGATCCTTTTTCAAACATTTTATTTTTCCTCCCACGTGACATACATGACTCACTTGTTTGGTTGCGACGTATTTCTCCATTTTTTTTTATCACATTCGTTGCGCGTCATTGCTTTCATCAGTTCTGGTCTATGATTGTACTACAGTTGTATTTGTCATATCTCACAACTAGTTTTTAGATATAGTGTTTAGAATACAAAGTGCTTCAGTGTGGTCTTGAAGCAGAGCGAGGGAGCGAGGTTAAAGCCTTGTCCTTTATTTAGAGGGTGAATAAACACTTGAGGTGCATTATCCAGAGTACTTCACCGGAGTGGCCCTGGGCGAGACAAAAGAGTGAGGGGACCACAATCACAACAACAGGGTTTTTATAATTGTATTTATTTATTTATTTTCTATCGCAGACTAGTTTTTGTGGTATTTTTTGTACAGTTTTATGGAATCATAAACTGTCAATACAGCGTGTTACAGCTCATTTCAAGAAAATGCTCATTTACACAGTTAAAGGACGGATTTGAAAGATTTTCGAATTTTGACTTGGTATTACTTGGTATTTGGTGTATTTGTACCTGTTGTACATATAAATTATGGTTTTACACCAGTCGAGCAGGTATTTGTGGATAACACGTTGAAAAATCTGTTGAAAATGACTGGAAGGGACGTCACACTAGGGACACTCATTCCAGTCCAGTTTGACTCTCTAAACATGAATTAAACAAAAATAAAGTTGCACCCATATACTTTTATTTGTCAAATAAAGAACATGGTGAGATTAGATGAGTTTTCCCCCCGTGTTTGCAGGGTAATTTCCTAGTGTGATGTCATCAATTACAAACAGGAAGTGAATTAAAAAACCTAAAAAATGTGCTATTCTGTGACATTTTAATATTTTTTAGCAAAATTCAAAATATATTCAGCTTAACTGCCTTTTAGTCAGAGGCACGTTAAGTAAAAGGAGGTAATGCAGACGATTAAATTAGGCTTAAAACCATAGCTGTATTGTAGCGTTTGCAATTTGAGAACAGAAATTCAGCTTTTGCACATATTGTTTGCACATTTTATAACATTTGCTTTGCAATAAACTAAGAATATGACTTAACTTTATTCTGGCGTGGGTAGAGCTTACATCGTCCCTCGTGGCCCTGCTGCTGAACAGTGACTTGCATTGTTTTAAGATAAAACTTCTGCATAGTCTTTTTTTTTTTTACAGCACAGTACAAAGGCGGCGCGGAGAAGAATCAAAGAGAAGAAGATGAAAGATTCTCTGCATTGGCTTAAATTTAACTAGAAATCCATGCGTCCCACAGACTCTCCACTCGTGCCTCTCTCTGCACATAAGGACAGAGCTCCAACTCCACATCTGAAGATTCACTCTGCACTTCTTTGAATAAACCGGTAATGCATGAATACAGAAAAGCTCTTAGTTCTTATATTGTGATTAGATAAACCGATTTAAAGGTGCTCTATGTTGTTTGGTGGAGGGTCTGTCACCTGCTTATTGCATGGAGATAGAAAAGTGATATAGTTCATCTTTAAACCTAAAATGTGTATCATTTTTTCCTCAATAATAAAAAAAAAAGTCAAAACACATTCAAACAGCACTTCTGAACTAAGTCGGCGCTTCAATGTGAACAGTTTAAATAGCCGAGGCCTCACTTAAATATATTCAAATGTTGGGCCAAACATATTTTGTTAAATTGACTTGAATACAAGGCCATTTTTGCATGTGAAATCCTGACCTACAAAATGTGAATAATACAAAGTCAATAAAATACCACGACTGCTGCTACAGACATGGCTGAGCTTAGATTAATATTACATGTCTTCCAGTGAACTATGATAATTGCATGATCCATTATAACCTTTCACATTTCCAACCACAACTAATACATTTTATTATTATGTGCAGCATTATAGCATTTTTAAACAACAGGTTTTTTTTCTTAGTAGGTTAATTATTTTTGATTTTATTATTATTTATTTTTACTTTAAACATACATGATGAGTGGATATAATAAGGCCAACCTTCTTCCCCTTCCCGCTGAGTATGCTAGCTTATAATGGGAATGTTTTGTGATAAAAGGAATAATATAATATTGTAATTTATGCTGTATTTATTTATTATATTTTGTGTGAATGTACATGTATCAAATATGCATGTAATCAGCACGGTCAATAAACAATAACACAATCCAAAGATAAAAAAACACAGAACATGTTTGACCAGAGAGTTAAAAAAAAAAGGGAATATTAATGAAGAAGAAAATATAATTGGCACAGAACATTAAATTAGTTACTATGTCAAGTCGTGTCAGTTTTTCTTGTAACTTTGAGGTCCTCCACTGCGATTTACATATAAATCTGTCAAAACAAAATCCCCCCTTTTCCCCCATTTATTTTTAATACATTTGTCTGAATGGTTGTCCAATTATATAATATTCCCCTGAAGTTATGATTTATATTCCTTAATAAAACATTCAGTCAGAGGATTACGTTGCCCTGAGAATATTGTTACTGCATTTGTATTTATGATAGATTCACAGATACAACATTGTATCTGTGAATATTTTAACATTTCTGACTGTAAAAATGTTCCCTTGTCCAATTAAATCAAACTGTTTTCTTGATGATGTCCTGAGTACCATTGCTTTTGTTTTTTAATATCTTTTCTCATCTTAGTTGGGTGCTAGTTGTTGTAAAATCTTTCTTTTTTTACATCTAATATTAAGACAATTTTGACTAAATTAATTTCTGTATGTTTTTGGTGACAATCCACCTTGCAGCTAAACATAAGAGACAGAGTAAAATGATCTGGCGAGTAGAGACACGAGGGGGTCCCCACATGCATACAGTGAGGGGGCCCCCACGTGCATACAGTGAGGGGGTCCCCACGTGCATACAGTGAGGGGGCCCCCACGTGCATACAGTGAGGGGGCCCCCACGTGCATACAGTGGGGGTCTTCAGCGAATAGAAAACGCTCGACGTGTTTGACTTGGAGCCGCGTTGTCAGAAATACATTATATATTAAAATGTCATATTCCTGCTTCGTTCCTGAAAGCACTACATCTGCAAGTAAACAACTCTATTTTTCAACTTTTCCCTTTGGAGCGTCTGTAGTAAATCTGTAATTCATATCAGAAAGGGAGCTCCCTGTGTGCTCGCGCTGCAATGTCAGAAATACATATGATCCTTGCAGCCAACTTCTTGCCATTTCAAGAATTGTCTAAAACTAATGAAACTCCAGGACCACGAGAGAAAATGCAGTGTATTTTCATAACATTTCATTTGCATATCGACTCCCAAAGTGGTTTGCCGTGTCAGAAAATGAACTCGATTTTTAAGTAAAGTCTGTCATGGTGTAATGCCCTGAAACTGTCGCATTGCTAGAAGAAAAATATAAAAATACAAAAGGATGGAGGAGCATTATTGGCAGGCAAAATGGCGGAGATTTTCCACATAAAAACGAACCTATTAATAAACGTTATCGTGGGATGAAGTAAGACCTGACCTTTTAATGGATTTACAAAGCTCCACGATGACAGGAGAAGTGGATTTCTATTTAATTATATATATTCTAGTTAGATGGGAATTCCATTGTCTCAACGATTCAAAAGACGTGTAATAGTACTGCTGTCTATTCATTTGGCGGGATAATTTAGTTTGATACACCAACAAAAGCCCCAGCACCCATCCCCCCTCGCCTCTCACCTGGTCCCAAACTCTCCTTGGCTACAAAAGCCCCACCACCCATCCAACCTCGCCTTTTACCTGGTATCTCCCATAGCTAGGATGCACTGGGTCTCAGCGTTGCCGGGACTTACTGTCACATTAAAAATCAAACCAACCCGGGGCCCTATGTAAAAAGAGCCCCCCCTAGTGCTATTTCTGTAGTCACATCATCACACAGATGGAAAAACAAAATGCGAGTCAGGCCCAATCTGAGAAATGTGATTCATATTCCCTGTGAAAAGATAAAGCCCAGTCCCACTGAAACTAGTCTGAAACTTGCTGTGCTAAATGTCAGATCCTTATGTAACAAATCTCTCTTAATTAATAATTTTATTTCTTCTTATAATCTTGATTTTATGTTTTTAACTGAAACATGGCTTGACAAAAACACAGGAAATGTAGTTCTGATAGAATCTGCTCCACCCAACTTTAAGTTTGAATCTGAAACACGAGAAAACAAAAAAGGGGGTGGAGTCTGTGCTGTCTTTAGAGATGAAATAATTACCCGCAGGTTGTCTTTTGGGGTGTTTTCATCATTTGAGTATGTATCCTTTAAAATGGAGCTAAAACGGTCTCCATCCATTCTCTTCATTGTTTTATACAAGCCTCCCCAGCACTGCCAAAGTTTTATTGATGATTTTACTGAGATGCTTTCAGTCATATGCACAGACTTTGATGGTTTGGTCATTACAGGTGATTTCAACGTGCATGTTGATAATATTTGTGACAGAAACGCTAAAGAGCTTGATGCTGTCCTTGAAACCTTCAGTCTTACTCAGCATGTGAGAGGCCCCACCCACAGCAAAGGACACACTCTAGATCTCATAATTACAAAGGGGGTAAATATTTCAAATGTTAATGTGATCGATGTTGCTCTGTCTGATCATTTCTGTGTCTTCTTTGACCTGTCTGTTTCTCCCCAACCTCCGGTTGGTCCTGCAGTTGTTCAGCGGAGACACATAAGTGATGGCACAGGTGCACTGTTTATGGAAATGATAAACTTTGAAAATGTCTCATGTTCTAATGTAAATGATTTGTTGAACTCTGTTACATCTAGTGTTTTGAATGTTCTGGACACCATCGCCCCTATAAAGGCTAAAATGGTTAAAAATAAGCAGAAGGCGCCGTGGAGAAATGATGATTCGGTCAGGGCACAGAAAAGGGAGTGCCGCAGGGCTGAACGGAAATGGCGCAAGTCAAAGCTCCAGGTTCAAAAAGAGATTTACAAAGAAAAGCTGAACATGTACAACCTAATCTTATGTAGAACTAGGGAAAGATATATTTCTGAAATAATTGGAAGCTGCAGTAACAACTCGCGTGTCCTGTTTGCCACAGTAAACAGATTAACAAACCCTCCAGCTCAGCTGCCGTTAGAACTCATTTCCACATCCAAGTGTAATGAGTTTGCATTATTCTTTAATGACAAAGTTCAGGGCTTTAAAAATGCTATAAATCCCACAATGCAAAAAATTACCCTAAAACCACCAAGACACTTAGAGCTAACTCACTTTGCACCAGTAACTGACAAAACTGTCCATGAGATCATCACCAGTCTGAGTTCATCTACATGCTGCCTTGATGTGTTACCCACCAGATTTCTAAAGTCTGTCCTGAACAGTTTGTTAGCACCATTCACTCACATAGTTAACATGTCGCTTCAATCTGGAACATTCCCAATGTCTTTGAAAACTGCAGTCATAAAGCCTCTCCTAAAGAAGAGCAGTCTTGATGCCGCAGTACTGAGTCATTACCGGCCCATCTCTAATCTGCCATTTTGGGGCAAAGTCCTTGAAAAGGTTGTTTACCAACAGCTCACAGATTTCCTCTTAATAAACAACTCATTTGATGTTTTTCAGTCAGGTTTTAGACCTCATCACAGCACTGAGACTGCTCTTGTCAAGGTGACAAATGACATCCGCCTGAACACTGACACGGGCAAAGCCTCAGTCTTAATTCTGTTAGATCTGAGTGCTGCTTTTGACACTGTCGATCATGGGATCCTCTTACAGAGACTAGAGGACTGGGTGGGCATCACTGGCACTGCCCTAAACTGGTTAAGGTCCTATCTGGAAGACAGGAAGTACTTTGTTGAAATTGGTAGCTGTGTCTCAGACCACATGACCCTGACCTGTGGAGTGCCCCAAGGGTCAGTCCTGGGTCCCCTTCTGTTCAACCTCTACATGCTGCCGTTAGGTCAGTTGATACGCAGTGAAAATGTGTCCTATCACAATTATGCAGACGACACTCAGATCTATGTTTCACTGTCGGCAGGTGACTATGGACCAGTAGATTCACTCTGTCACTGCATCCAACAGATCAGTTTGTGGATGCAAAACAACTTTCTCCAGCTGAACTCAGACAAGACTGAAATAATCGTTTTTGGCCCACAGAAACAAAGAGAAAGTGTTAGCGGTCACCTCCAGAGTCTCGCTCTAAAACCTACAAACCAAATTAGAAATCTGGGGGTAATGATGGACTCAGACTTGAACTTTAATAGCCACGTCAAATCAATAACATCAGCAGCTTTTTACCATCTA
Source organism: Eucyclogobius newberryi (assembly GCF_026437365.1). NCBI lineage: Eukaryota > Metazoa > Chordata > Actinopteri > Gobiiformes > Gobiidae > Eucyclogobius > Eucyclogobius newberryi. Next base: position 11,068,714 of record NW_027315768.1, on the reverse strand, counting down.
AAAAGCATTGCCAAAATCAAAAATATAGTGTCAAAACCAGATTTAGAGAGACTTATCCATGCGTTTGTCTCCATTAGATTAGACTACTGTAACGGCCTGCTCACTGGTCTCTCCAAACGAGCTGTAAAACAGCTGCAGTACATCCAGAACGCTGCTGCTCGGGTCCTGACTAGAACCAGGAAGTACAATCACATTAGTCCTGTTCTCAGGTCTCTGCACTGGCTCCTGTGGCTCAGAGAATAGACTTTAAAGCAGCTCTGCTTGTGGACAAGTCTCTCCATGGCCTAGCACCAAAGTACATCTTGGATATGTTAGTGCCATATGAACCATCTCGGACTCTGAGGACCTCAGGGACCGGCCTCCTGCTGGTGCCCAGAGTCAGGACAAAACATGGAGAATCTGTGTTTCAGTTTTATGCAGCTAAAATCTGGAACAGTCTTCCTGAAGATGTGAGACAGGCTTCTACTCTAACAATGTTCAAATCTAAGCTAAAAACAGTTTTGTTTAGCTGCGCATATGACTGAAAGGATTTTTTCTTTGCACTCTTCTCTTTTGTTTGTGATTTTATTAGTTTAGAAAATCAGTTGGAATTTAGTTAATTTTATTGTATTTCTGTTTCTGTAATTTCTTTGTGATTTGAATGCATTTTTCCTGCTGTGAAGCACTTTGAATTGCCTTGTGTATGAAATGTGCTCTACAAATAAACTTGCCTTGCCTTGCCTTGATGAGAAACGATCCCGGATGCGTTTTTGCTCGACAGTTTGCAAAATTAACTGCATTGAAATGTAGTTTGTAGACAAATTAATACTTCTATTTCATCATGTCACATCATTTTAATTGTCAATATCAGTAAACAATACAGGAAGAATGCTTTATAATGAAGTGCATTTCACAGGAGCATCTAGGGACACTTTTTGATGATATAATAAAGTAGAAATTGTTCAGGGTGCAATTTACATATTGTTCGTTACGGGTTGTTAATCTGTTTAGTTTGTCTGCAGTTTCATTTAGTGACAAAGAAACTCTGGTATGAAGCTCTATGGATCTGAACATCAAGGTCTGTAAAAATAGTCAAACGGGTAAAATTGGGTTTATTTGTTTCATTATATGGATTATTGTATCACAAATGACCCATGATTTTCATCATGTTTTATTGACCTATTGAACATATTCTGTGATTTAAAACATGAATTGCTCCTGTTTGTGGGTTAAAAGGTCCAGAAGAAACGTCTTGTCTCTTTGTTCTGCAGTTTTGAACAGAAAGTCTGTGACCCACTTTTATAAAAGTTGTTTGATCAATATTTATCTGTATGATTATCAAAGTGTTTATAACTAAATACCCCAAAGATGATCAAACGTCTCATTTAATAAGATAAGATATTCCTTTATTGTCCACACATGGGGAAATTTCATTGTTGCAACGCAGGTAGATACAGAGGAAAAGGACAGATAACTTAGAGGAAGTTAATAGAACTTAATAGAAGAACTCTTATAAACAAAACTCTTAAAAACAAAAACTCTTATAAACAAAACTCTTATAAACAAAAACTCCATAGACAAAACCTGTCATTTCTTAATAAGGAATGGAGGGGAAAAATAAAGATAAAATAAAATAAAAACAGCTATCGTAAGACAAAATAATACTAATAATAACGGTCAAATAAATTACATCAGTTATATGCACAATAAACACTCTATTTACATCAGTTATATGCACAATAAACACTCTATTTACATCAGTTATATGCACAATAAACACTCTATTTACATCAGTTATATGCACAATAAACACTCTATTTACATCAGTTATATGTACAATGAATCTATTCCGAGTGAAACAAGATATGACTTCTTACTCCTGTAAATTACAATAATGACAATACTTGATTAGACTTCAGGCCAGTCATCTCCAATAAGTTTTTTATGTTAAATATAATATTGTTGAAATAATGGATTTTGGTTATTTGTTTATTAAGACTATGTGGATTTTCTTTTTTGTTTCAGACTTTATCCCTTTTGGTGCTTAATCCCAGGGCCGGCCCAAGCCTTCAGGGGGCCCGAAGCGAAAACATTTTTGGGGGCCCCTCACCACGTCATCAGAATCAGTTTTATTGCTATTGTCAGTGAACGATTCACATATGGGAACTTTCTTCAACGCAAACAAAGAGCACCAAAACTCCAGGGCATATGTTTGACAGTTAGTTTATTCTCAACACCTCACAAGCTCAAATATTGATAACTTAAATCCCACAATGCAACTTGGTATTCCGCTGACATCACCTCTACTCCCTGTACAAATAACACACGTCCCAGATATGTTTTTGGGCGTATTTGTGGGCGTTAAGGGTCGACAGCCACATTAGCACATTAGTTTAAATTAATGAACAGGGGGAGATTTTCAGACCTTTTTTGGGTCTTCTGCTGCATTTTAATGTGGTCCAGCCGGCTAATGTAAGAGTAAAATGTTGAGGTTGTAATGCTATAAAATGATGATGTGATGAAACTGTGCCAGGAGAAAGTGATTAAAGCCAGTTATTAATACATTAGTGTACTTAATTACTCAATACAATATTGGCTATGAAAAATAATTATGATCAAATTGATTCATTTTAACTGAAAATGTAAAAGTAATAGTTATCCTTACTAATTTATCTTTTACAGCTCCCAACTGTTCCTTCTTGCCAAAGTGACAAAACAAGTTATATTAAATTAAACAAATGGCATAAGCATTGCTTGATTAACAATTAACACTGATAAAACAGTGCAAACATTTTATTCCCAGAGAATGAACAGAACGAGAAGTGAAGGTCCAAACCCAGCTATAGTGAAGAGACTGCGTTTCTGCAACTTTGCCACTTTTGTATAAAAATATATAGTATTATTCTATAACAGATGTAATTTTATTTTTATAATTTATAACAAATAGTCTAATGATGCTTTTTAAATAAATGTAAATGTTTTATTGCTCTATTAAAAGTGAATTACAATATAAATGTTTGTTCTGATCAGAACACCACACACTGGACTCTGTGTGAAACAATGCTGCGATGTGATTGGCTGATGGACCTTACGTGCATAAACCTTTACGTTCCTCTTATTGCACGTTAAGAAGTCAAACAGACATCACGAGTCACGATTGGTCTCACACATGGTGATGTGAGAGCCGGGACGCAAACTCAAACCCGCTCATCTCTAACTGAGGCTGCACAGGGGCCCGGGACAGGGGCCCGGGACAGGGGCCCGGGACAGGGGCCCGGGACAGGGGCCGCACACTGTTCACTCCAAAGTTTCACGTCAGAGGTTCTGGACGAGACGGCGCTCGTCCGGATCTCCGCCTCTTAGTGACCCGGGGCACAGACGCCCCTCACCGGCCTCACCTGCAGCTAACACGGGCTGGTGTAAATGTTAAGCTTATTATCTTTCATTCAGACACATATTGTGCGCGGGGCAGAGCTCTCGTCGCCTCCAGCCTGAGCGAACTAACGTGACAGAATCGTGTTGTTTCAAACAGCAGCTTTAACCGTCTCTTTGTAAGAGAAGTTCACTACCTGGAGAGTGTTGTTGAGTTTGCAGTTTCTTTACATCGTCAAGAAGTTTCTTCTTTCGTTTTTCGGCACCAGGAGATATATTATTCTGGACATGAGGACCACGCAGGGACCACGTTGTGTTGTGTTTATGTTTTGCTCTCGTTCTGCTCGCGCACAATGAAGTTGTCCAATCAGCGCAGGTTTGGTGTCTTGGTTGCCAGATTGTCATTACAAATAAATGCGGTTTGTGCGTTATATGTTACCGCTGTGTGCTCTGCCGCGCCAGCAGCGCTACTACACTAGTGGCACACGCTGCGCTTGCACTTCGCATAAGACGGGTTGCCAGATTGGGGGCCCTATTAACGCCTCGGGGCCCTACGCGGCTGCTTAGTTCGCTTATAGGCTGGGCCGGCCCTGCTTAATCCCATCACATGACAGTAAATCTTTAATTCACTCTCCATCAAACTGAGCACATCGATGCAAACTCCTTCCACACTAATCATTGGTGAGTGGTGGAGGTCTGCGTCTTCATTAGGGGCCCCTGCCTCCTCGTAGTGATCAGTATTGAAGGCTTTACTTGAGTGATGTAGATGTCATAAGTGTAACTCAGTAGACTGGAACCATATTGTTAATGTTCAGAACAACTGTTGAATGGACTCTTCGGTATGGCCTTAAACTTAATATACTTATACTTAATAAACTTTATGTTTTAAGTAATATAAACACTAATGATTTAATACATACAAAATAGTTTAAATTCTAATCATAGACTTTCATTGACAGGAAATTCTCAAACTCAGCCCGTTGCTCAAACACGACTATTTTGCCAATGCTTCCCAGACTTATGTCAAATCAAACAATCCTTCACATAAAAAGTATTAAAAACTTTTCTTTCCTGATATGTCATGTACCTGCTCTCCTCAGTAATAAAATGTAAAAAGAGAATGTTCTGTGGTCGATAGACACTTACAAGAAGCAGACAAGATCAGAAATCTCACAACTTAAAGTCAGTTAGCCTTTAGCACAGATGCTAGTTTTATATGCTAATTATCATCTAAAGGTGATTAAACACTCAACAGTGACTTTAAACGAGACTTTACCTCACATAAATGTTGTTAATGGGTTTATACCAGCCGATAAACTCTTTAAACTGTTTATTTTTTGGCAGGCTAATGCTAACGGCTAATAGGAAAAATACTGGGTCACTCCGGAGCCCTTCAAATCATGTTTAGCCGAGTTGTTAAGCGACTGATAGCGTAGAGTATCGAACGCCGTGTCTATTTATATGTCTATGTGTTTAATGCCATTCTGGGAAACATCAACGTAATAACATCTCCATGGAGACGGGCAGGTGGCAAAGAAATCTACACAGTGCACCTTTAAAACAGACTTTAAAATGTATGTATTTATTTGCAATAGGTAAATAAATAAAGCTTTTTTGTTGTTTTGAATTTGTTGTTTGACAAAAAATATACAATTGATGCCATGAATTTTGATTTCTTTTTTCTAATTTTATAGAATCCACAGAAACAAACTAGTAAATTAGTAGACATCAAACAAGAATAGAAATCAAAGCACATACAGACCAAAAAAATATCCCATTTAGTCTGTCGATGCCATTCATTTTCAAAAGTATTTCTTAATTTCATTTGAAGTAAATGTTTTTCTCACTTACTTAAAGCCTTCTGAGCATCCAAATCATACACTGCCATGAGTTTATAAGCACCTTTAACAACTCTCTGAGCCCAGTAAAGCTAATCAACTTTAGCATGTCTCATTTTCACCATAAAAGCCCCAGTACAATATATCTGTTCTGAGAAACACATTTCACTTTATTAACCAAAAAAAATAAAAATGGATGGACAAACCAGGTACAGCTCCTTTAATTGATCATATTTGCTGAAACAATAAGTGATATTTGCTGAAACGATTATTGGTGGCCTAATTTGACTGGTTTGTCAGTGACAGCTAAGACGAGCTTCAACGATTTTAACTGTAACATTATGGTGGAATACATTTAAAGCAAGCAGGGAGAGACAGTAAAAAGCTTGAAATAAAATGCAGATGTCCCAGACTGTCCTCCTTACAATAAAACCAGAGTCCAAAGAAGCATTTTCAGAGAGATCCTTCACATGAGGAGATGACATCAGATCCAGCATAATCAGCTTTTAAGAGAAAAGCTGAACTTGTTTAGAAGAGATCGATCAAAGCGGTCGTTGCCAATTCACTCGACATGTTCTCACGGCAACGGTAAGAAAACAGACTTTAAACAGCCTTTATTATGCAAAATATAATCCGGTGAGCTTTTAGCCATGTCAGAATGTCGCTACATCATCAAAAACATAGTGTGTTGTGTTTTTGCTTCATTCACACACATGTTTGAGTAATCCTGCAGATTTAAGCTGTCTACACGTGTTTAACTTTCTAATTTATCAACTGTTTTTAGACCAATTTAACCTGTTTTACTCAAATACACTAGAATAAACCTAAACTGAGTTAGTTAGTTTTACCGTTCGTTCAGTTGACCTTATCACAGAAAGTTTTCCACACGGTTCAAATTATAGCTGTAGCTTTAAAGTTAGACAATGCCAGGGTGGGAATGATTCAAATTATTTTAGTAAAAGTTGTTGTTTTTGTTGTTGTGTTGCTTTTAATGGCGTCTGGCAGCAAACTGAAAAGGTGCACTTATCGCCTGCCAATGTAGTTGAACGTCTTCAAAGCATGTGTTTTATGCTATACCATTAAGAAAAAAGGAGAAAAAAGAGAAAGAGGGAGAGAAAGAGATATAGAAATAGAGAGAAGGAGATAGGGAAAGAGAGAAAGAAAGAAAGAAAGAAAGAGAGAGAGAAAGACAGTGGATCACTTCCTGTACCACTTAATGACATCACAAGTGGGATGGAGTGTTTTCAGTTTGAGAGAAGAATAAATGTGCAGGATTTGTGTGTTAAACATGAGTGAATGAAACAAAACACATCTCTCAAGTATGTTTTTGATGAGGAAACAGTATTTTATAACATTAACATTAGCGTGATACAGGCCCTTTAAGATTACTGTCTTAAAATCATCCCCAAACTTTACTTTAGTGTTATATTAGTTGTTCTTCAAGCAATATTCTCCAGGAATTTATCAGTGGAATCTTGGATTTTTGCTAAAACCTGGTACATGACATATTTTCTTTTTTAGGCTTAAGGTTTATGTTTTTGTGCTTTGTCCCAGATCAAATATACAGTATACAGTACTTACAAAAAAAAAATGCTTTAAGATAAGATAAGATATTCCTTTATTGTCCCACATGGGGAAATTTCATTGATGCAACGCAGGTAGATACAGAGGTAGATACAGAAGAACAGATCACTTATAGGAAGACCAACACAATCTACACAATTTACAACACAATTTACAACACAATTTACAGTCCAAAACAAAGGAAAGAAAAAACTAAAATAATTTAAAAACACATTTGGGGGGATTTTTTCATGGTTTTCAAACTGCAAGTTACATCATGTCATGTACATTACTTAAACTTTGACTAACTTTATTAATCCCCACAATAAACATCCACACATTTTTTTTAAAGTGGTAAAATAACCGGCTGTACATTTAACCCAAACATGTAATTCTTCAAAACATGTTCTTAAATATTTCTAAATACTAATACTAATACATACATTATATATATATATATATATATATATATATATATATATATATATATATATATATATATATATATATACATATATATATAATACAACAATATGCCCCTAGTGGTCTGTTTGAGGAATGCTATTGCTGACCGCTCGAGTTAAGAGTGACGTAAACAAGGCCTTCCTAACCGCTTTCCCAAAATAAACCAATCACGCACTTTAGTTGTGTTTAGTTTGCGATACGGCTGCACTCAACTCCCCGTCTGCTTTTAGGCTGCAGTGATGTCAGCGCTGAGTGGAAGATCATCCATCTCATCAGGTAATTAGACCAAAGCTAAAAAAGAGAAGCAAATGCAAGCAAACATTGAGATAAGAGCGTCTGGAAGTGAGAGCAAGCAAACAATTAGAACAGCAAGTCAATGGGAAAAACTCCAGAGTCATTAGTGAGGAATCCGCAGAACAATGGGGTTTTGGGAAAGTCAAATGAAAAAGGGCAATATAGTGTTTAAATGTGTCCGGGCAGGATATGCACTGACAATGAGGTGAGGTCAGACATATTAGAAGCACAATTATCACAAACAATAAGAAGGCTGATGGAATGGTTAGGCCACCGCAGTCATTTTGGTTTATGTCGAAATGCTATAGATACGTTTTTACGCTGTGCCTGGATAACTTTTTACACAACACTGCAGGGGAAATCTCATATTTACAGATGGATGTTTGAAACTTCTCCTGTAGTTTAAGGATTTAAAAAAAAAAAGTCTTTCATGTCATATTTTCAGTATTTTTTTTGTGTAAAAATAGCCAAAATTGCAAACATTTGGGACATTTAAATATGAAAAATGAATAAAGTGTGGTTACAATATTTTGCCTATTGGTGACATATTAGAATAAAACAAATCACAGAAGGGATTGTTGATATCTCATTTAGTATTTGAGTAATATGTTGAATTAAGAAACTTTTTTCTGTATTTATTTTAATATAATTGAATGTGACAGACACACATATTTTTCTGTGTTTAATTTAATTTGGTGATCTTGGCTTTCTTTTTGTAAGTATATTTGTAAGTATTTGTAAGTATTGTAAAAAAAAAGTCTTTAAAAAAATAAAACAGAGGTTCCATGATCTGGCAGCACAATATTGAAAAATAATGCAATATGTGATATAACTTTTAATTACTGTGATATAAATATTGTTGCAATGTTTTGTTTATTTAAAAGATTCTCTGGGACAGGACAGCTGGAGTGTGAAATGGGAGTGAGAAGCTAGAACTATTGAGCATATGGCCAGGACCAGAGTTCACACCCCATAACCTCATGATGGAAGCAACAACATACGTGCAACGCCTTAAACCACTACACCACCAGCAAGCACTTACCGCAATATTGTTTTACATTTTTTTCAGTCGTATTGAAACTAAAATGGGCATGCCTTAACATTGACAAAACAACGGCTATTTTAAGACATAAGGAAAATATTCAATAAAGAATATATGTAGTTTTGACTTTTGTTTTTTTTTAAACCGACACATTTTCATTAAAGAAAACTGTAAATTTCTGTCAAATGGAGAACCAACTGATTCAATTTAACTATTGTTCTAACATATTTATGTGGAAGCTGCAGCCGACATTATTTACTGTCATAATTCAAATAGATAAATACATAAAATGGTGAGGTATTTTGTTTGTTGCAATATCGATTACTGCTTATGCTAATATTAGGATATTGATACTTTTCCAATATATTGTGCTACTGCCAGAATTACTTTTGTTCAAATAGGGCAAAATATACAGACTTTGCATATCAATGTAGCTTTAAACGGCTGAACTTCTGTTATCGAACAACTTTATTCACAACAATACCGTCTGGACACCTGCAAGGCAACGTTGATTTACACAGCCGCACTTTACACTGTTTTAAGACATATCGTTGCAAATTGGTGACTACTGCAACTTGCTAATAGCTTCCAGCAAACTCTAAGACAATATAAAGTTAGGTAATAAACATTTAAAACCATCCAAGACTGTAGTAGTGTGTGTTCAGGCCTTGAGCTGTTTGGTTATACGTGTTGAGGTTTTTAGAGGTTTTTAGAGGTTTTAGCCAAAGGGGATCGGCTTATTGAGGGAAACTGGGGAAAATCCAGGTGCTAAGCTCAAGTTTGACTGTGTATATATATTCTGAGGTAGAATAAACGTGTGGGTGGCTATCTTTGGAACGTACTGCTGGCAGCTGGGAAGATTAAGGACTGGACAAATATCATAACAGACATACGCGCAAGGGAAAAAATAACCTCAGGACTCAACTTAAAAATAGACTAATTTAAAAAAAAACAATGGATGAAATGGGACAATTATTCAGAACTTAATATGCTCTAATTCCTCCTTATTTTTCACTGATGCCACTCTTTTATTTTCTACTTTTACTCCTTTACTTGCCTAATGTTCTACCTGGTCCAGGGTTAGTATATTTTTTCCCCTTTCTGTTTTTGTGGTTTTCTTGATCTATGTGCTAATAAAAAACAATATAGCAAAGCATTTTATATAAAACTGTGACTAATAAAATGAAAATGTTCATGTTTGAGGCGACAGATTTGAGTTTTTACTTTTTTCAATATGTGCTACAAACCAACGTGCAGAGTTGTCCAAACAATTCGTACACAGATAATGATCAATAATACATAATATACAATAGTACACACACACATATATATATATATATATATATATATATATATATATATATAAATTGGACAACATTTTACATTTCATGAATAGCTACTTTTCAGAACTAGTTTTGATATATTTAATAATATAAATGTATACTTTTACAGAACAAAAACAAAAACAAAGTAGCTTTTTTCATCCCCGACTTTCCCAATCTTCCTCACGCCACATCATCCTCATTACTCACCGCAATGTGTTTAGAAAGAGTTTTCACAACAAAGCCGGAGCAAACGTTGCCGTCACTGCGATGCTAGCATGCTAACAATATACTTCCTGGTTCTCGGAAGCAGACAGCACACAGCGGTGTGATTTTGACTCTAAGAGCTGCAAAACACATTTTACATGAAACCGTTGGGTACAGCTGCTTTAAGACTGCTTTCAGACTTGGTCCTGGTTTAATCCCAGTTTAGTTCTAATGTAGACTTGGTTTGGTCCTGTTTTAGTCCAGGTTCAGTGCTGCCTTTGCTCCCCAGTTAATCTAAATTGTGGTGTTTTGTTTGCGCAGATCTTGCCTGCTCACACCCTGATTTGCGCTCTATAAAACACTTTACCCTGTGCGCGCTCTTCCTCCCCTGTTGGGTTGTTGGTCTGGGTCAGTGGTCGGGGCTAAACGCGCCCCTCGTCCCTCCTCGCCGCCTCCTCCATCTCACCGCTTCTCCTCTTTCACCAGGAGAGCTCTCAATCACCCAATCACGCTCGCCCGACCTGGCCCTGGAACTGGCTGCTTCCTCTGCAACACCTCCAGCTCCCCTGCCTTCTGACCTCTGACCTCTACGAGCGTGGCAATGCTAACAGGTCAGTTCTTTGGTCTGAGAAACAAAATACTATAAAGACTGAAATAAAAGTCACCCATTTGTTGCTATAATGGAATGTACTGAGGCGCTTAATGGAGATTGAAAATGGAATTTGAAATTATTTTGTGATGAAGTGTTTATCATTCAAAATAACTAAAAAAGTACGAATAAAAATAATTACCAAATAATATTTCCAAAAAATGTGTGAAAGAAGCTTTGCTGGAGCTGGGCAATATTTGACAAATATAAAAAGAAATGCCTTTTCTAATAAATGGTAAGGTTAAAGTATACATTATTAATCCCTTGTGAGGGAAATTCATTCTCTAAACTTGAAGTAAGGCCAAAAGTTGAAGTCAGAAATGGTGTTTTTCAAGGCTCTCTCTACTTGCACCAAATCCCGTTTGGATTAATACTCAATTATTGACCTCTGCTTCTAACCCCAACCTTACCCACGTAGCAATCATAAATAAATAAAACATCGCCGCTTTGTAAAATGTATTTTGTTTTTGGCCCTGTGATGTGACTCTCAGGTTCATTCATACAATACACTCGCCATTTGTACCATATGTCGTTCATTTCACAGGCTTAAGCTCAGGTTTGATAGATTGCAAACATGTTTCTGATTTTAATTTCCAGTACATTCATAATAATTTAAAAAACTACATCTGGCTGTTTGTTAGCTGCACCACAGTGTCGCACACATAATAAGCGCAGTACTTTTTCCTTCTTCCTTTGATTGAGGATCATTTGTATGTTTTCCAGAGTTCGCAGCTGCGTCGGAAAGGTTCTGTTTTGCTGCTTTTCTCTTAGCGCTCTACACAATCTGATCCCATTTAGCGGCATTAGTGTTTCCTTTCTACTCCTGATCCATTTCCTCGGTGCAGTGTTCCCTTTGTCGGCCCACATTCCCTACATCGCCATCTGTGATCACGCTTTCTCCTCTGCACAAACACAGATATGGAGTAACTGTGTCGAGCGTCAACCATGAAATTAAACAGAAGAGTTTTCAACTTTTGTCCTGCTTTTGAAATAGAGCGTAAGTTTTTGTCATGCTATTAATTAATATAAGGGATTTGTGCTGCATAGTGATTGTGAGATGTGAGATCTTTCATGGATGAGGACCACACCGCTAAATTATTGCCAAAATGAATTACATAACGTATATGAAATCGACTGAAATATTGTAACTGGTTCAATGCTTTTATTTTATTATTTTATGTCAAAATTTCAATAGCCTTTAGTGTGCAGTGACATGAAAGAATATAGTGTACATTCCATGCATACACAGTCCCTCCAGCGTGTCCTGGGTCTTCTGCTGGGGCCTCCTCCCGATAGGACATGCCCAGGGAGGCGCCCAGAACAGATGGGGTACATTGTTTTACGTTTTGCACTATAACTTTCTAGTGAGCACTAAAAAGCTCTGTAGAACGCTCTGGTCTGGTTCTTTTTTTTGCATTTTAATCAGGTCGTGGCATTGGGTCCAGGGACAAAAAAAAGTCTGCATCGTGAGCAACTGGCGTCATCCGAACCCAACTACCTAACTGTTTTCTCAACAAATAAAAGCTAAATTGTACCTGAATTAAATGTCTTTTTAATCACGACGCCAATCTCAAAAGCAAAAGGACGTTTAGTAAAGTGTGTGGCATTGTGAGGCGTGGCTAAAGCTAGCGTAAACGAGAAACGACTTCAGCTTTTCCCGCATTAATTTCTCTTGAAGTGATGCACTGGGTTTGTATGAAGTCAGACACATTCAGCAGGAAATATAATAGTATCAATCTTGACACGAGTGGCGCACGTCGATAAATGGCAAAGCAGCTTCGTTTTTGACAGTATAAGTCGGTGAGTATATATTATTTTCTGTGTTCTCGCTTATCTCATCGTGTAGAAGCTTTCGATCCGTCCCAATCCAAGGTGAACCAGTGGATGGCGATGTCTGACATGGCCAACGATAACATTCCATTTGGGCAGTCTGAAATAAAGCAGAAAATGTTTGCGTCTTGCCCCTTGGACCGTGTGTTGTAACGGCACACCCCTGACCCATTAGCGGCCCGACGAGTGAACAGTTAGCTGCACCAACTCGACGGGACGGCCTTTCCTCCCCCCGCTCTTTAATCACTCCTTATCTGCAGCCACAACACCACCCGTCGCACACTCTCGCTCTCGGTTTCCTGCTCGGTTCTACCATCCATCCAGCAGCACCCACAGGACCCCGCCGCACATGGGTGGTGCATGGGTTTGTTCCCAGGGCACGGTGTTGTCTCAAATAAAAGTCACATGTAAAAAGAAAAGATGAATAACATATAGAGCTCAACTGACATCATCTGTGTCATTTTGTCTGTAAAGAAGAAGTTTTCAACGTGGAAACAACGTAACTGTCAAATTTGGACCTAAATATGTTTTATTATTTCATGAAATAAACGTGCCTCCTTAAATTTACACGGGACATCAGGCTTTTTTTCAACAAAAGAATTACGTTTTAACTCCAAAAAATGATACATTTTCAGTAAAATCTAATACTTAATACTTAAGTTTAGGTTTGTCTTTATTTGATGGGACAAAACTAATAAAATAAATTAATAGAAACAAATGATGAACAGATGTTCTGCACCACATTATAGCTAGATAGCTAGTTACCGTCTGCAGGCCCTGGTTAAAATAAATAGATAAAGACATAAAGATATCCAATAGTCCGTCTGTATATATATTATTTTATCTATGTCAACAAAATGAAGAAAGACATTGAAACCTGTTTCTATCAGTTTTTCAGATGTGTATGTCCCACATGCATTTTTTACACATAAAAGGCCTTATTTATATATAAACATTATATGATGAAACACATGTAATACATGTTGTGTAAAAGCACTTCCTGCTTTGTGGAGAACAAAACGCTTGATTATTAAATGCAAACATTATGCAATGGACTCAGTTAGATTGTAAGAGCTGCTTATACAATTGTGTGTGTATGTGTGTATATATATATATATATATATATATATAGATATATATATATATATATATAGATATGATATATATATATATAGATATGATATATATATATATATATATATATATATATATATAGAGAGAGAGAGAGATATGATATATATATATATATATATATGATAATATTAAATGTATTTTACTAAAACAATTTACAATTTACATCAATATTATGGTTTACAATGAACAAAATGTAAAATAATGTTCAATGCATTTTACAGTTCCATACTAAATACTCAAAAAGCACAATATCTGTTCATTAAAGTGCCAGTATAACATTTTAGTCAAAAAAACAAACAAAAAAGATGAAAAAGCAGGATGCTGTTCTAATGTCGAATGCTTTTATTAAACTGACACACGTGCTTGTTTCTATGGAAATGTCATCCCTTTGGCTATTCAGCACTATCGCCTACATAAGAATGCTTGAAATCCTTGTAGGAAACACATTAAATAAAACACTTTCCATCCATTCTAGTTTGCATTAATATGATCTTTGTAACGAAATGTGTTGTTGTGTATATAATTAATGCAATTTCTCCCACAAAGACAGGCGATATCTTCTGTCACCAGATCCTTCTCAGATCTCCCCTTTGTTTCGCTTCGTCCCCAATTAAAGTCTTGCGTGACGAGCTTTTGATGCCAGCCTCCCTCTGCGAAGCCGTCCATATCCACACGTACACTCATCAGCTCCAATTCCCTCCGTCCATTCCCGCACAGCCCGATTTCCCTAATGCGTGCACAGCGCGGTCACCTACCTCACTTCCCCTGCCATACCATCCTTTGAACATTAAATCAATCCTTCATCCATTTCCCCCCTCGGTTTCCGTTTCTCTTTTCCCCCCGGGGTAGAGATGTCACGGGTTTAATTGGCCGTTAGGTGATGAGGAGCCAGGAAAAACAGAATTAACCTTGTCAGCGTCGAGTCCTCTCCCACTATCCTCCGCATCAATTAAAACTAAGCCAGTGCGGCCCCAGGTTCCAGAAGGCTCATGGATGTGGCGGAGGCGGCCAACGGGTAGTGCAGAACGCCGAGCGGGGAGGATTTACGGAGAAGGAAGAACTGACAGGGCGGTGATCCAAGAACAGAGAGATAGAGAGAGAGGGAGATGGACGGAGTTGGCACGGACGCACACGCCGGAGCACGGATAAAGGGGATTGAGCTGCTGCAGGATTAGAAAGGTGAGGGATGATATCAAGGAAGTGACAAGAGAAACACGAACAGTCCCAAGAAAAGCAAGACAGTCTATTTTAGAGGGTACACGCTATGCGGAATGGACTTTTTTAAGACTAACCGACGTTGTTTTCTCGTCGAAATAACTGTATGATTGATTTTTACTCTTTATAATGTGAAGTGGTTTAAATGTATCGCTCTAATGCCTAATGCCTTCTGTGCATCCAAATTAAGTTAATAAGCGCATTGCATGAATTTCAGAGGCCAGAGCGGTAAAGCTTACAGACATTAGCATGCTAACAGTGCTCTTCCTGCTTCATGGAGATTAGAACTGTAGAACTGCAGACAGCACACAGAGAAATCCAGAGGTTTCCTGTACTGTTTTTAACGCCATAAATCATAGCCAGACTAATTGTGAGCATTTCTGCTGCTGAATCGTTACAACTGAGTGCTTACATCTGCATATCGAGCTGGCTTTAGTTTTCTTTAATCCATCGTAATTATCTGCCAGTAGATGATGTGCTACATAAAATCCTGACGAGGAAACGCCCCCGATGGATCAAAAGTAATGTGTACTTTTCTATACATGCATTTTAGTAGTGCATCGATATGAGAATGACATTTTAGAGCGATACCAGTAAATAGATATGGCAACATCTTCTTGTAACGGTTCTGAAGATGAGCTACAGTACACATATAGTTTTGAATACAACTCACAAGGTTTTTTTCCCATTGACCAATACATCTATGTATACTTTCATTCTGCGATTCATTTTGTACTGTATTAGTCACTATTCTTGACGTGTGTGGAATTCATTATTAGGTGTCACTATTTGTCTCTTTTTAGGGTACTGACAATGTCTTTCACGGTATGTTTGATGACGTTTGTGCTTGCTCTGATGTGTTCTAAACATCTGCTTTAGTGTCTGTAAGTGGCCACCCCTATTTCTGAGGCCACTCCTATTTAAACCTCTGTCCCAGCCTCTGTCACCCATTTGCCTGACGAAGGCCTAGTTGTCTCTCCACCTGTAAATAAATGTCACCTTGCAAGAAAGACAGTGTGCGGGATTTTTTTCAAGAGCAATACCAGTCAAATGTGCCTTCACTCTTATTTCCTGTTATTTCTGTGTCTTTTGACTAAATAAATAAAGACTTGATTTAAGTTTACAGCCTGTTCTGTTCAGCAAAAAGCCTCTGTCCACACGGAGCTGATGATTTCTTCCTGTTTCTGCGACAGGATGGCGACTCTTTGTCCGAGCGTAACATCGGTGGACTGATGACTGAATACTAAAGACCAATAACTATTCAAATACTAATATGTGTGACTTATGATCATGACTGAAATACTTTGACCATTAATTTCCCTACATATTCGTATAATTTTGACGAATATGTAGGGAGAAAACGGTAAGCGTGAAGTACCAAAGCTCTGTTGCTCTCATAAATCATGGCCTGATGTAAAATCCTGTATTCTTCCACACAAAGTAAACTGGTTCTGTGTCTGACTGCAGAATGTCTTTGTGCTCAGACTGTGGTAGATAACAGCTGAGCAGTCCTGTTCCCTGTCACAGTGGAGTCTTTGTGTGGCGCTGCAGACCTCTGACGCCAGGCCACTGCACCCTCACGCCACCGCCGCACTCTGGCTTTCTTTCCCCCCCTCTCACACTCGGCACAAAGCAGCCGGGCTTTTAGTGGCTCTGTTACAGGCCTCTCGCTTCTCCGATGCCATTCTTATCACCTGGCCTTTAGTTCGGGCTTTCTGTGGCGGGCTAATACAGTCACTCATAGACTCGGCAGGTGAGCGCAGTGAGCCATAGGCAAAGGGAAAAGGGAAAATCAACTCACTATGCCACAGTCACCGCAGATTGTAGCTACATTTTGATTACTCGTGGTTGTATCCATGGGTTTCAGTCACGTGACTTGTTTGAGGCTCGCTCTGCTGTTAGAGAGTCATGAAAAACTGCACATAAAATTGAAAATGAAAAGGGTTTATATTTCAAGAAGACAGAAGTTCAGAGCTCTGATCCTTTTCTACAGCGGAGAGTCACTGACACTTAAAAGAAGAGACAACTTTTCACAACAAACTTTTGTGGACATCTCCATCTGCTCCTCCTCGTCCACTCGCCCTCTGCACCCTCTGAGCTCTCAAAGCTTTCAAGAGCACGGACTTTGTGTCTGATCCTAAAATATAACACTCTGACAGTTGGAAATTAGGCTCGTTAAAACGATCTGCAAACAGGCGAATGTTTATTAGCATAGCCACGCAATAGTATGTAAACTAGCATTAGCCCGCTGCTAACGACCTGAAACAAACAGCTCAGCCTCAGTGTGGAGTGATGTCTGTAAGTCCACTGGTCCCTCCTGACCACAGTCATACACTTCTGGACAAACAGGGTCTTTGGGGACGTCACAGATGAGGAATCCTCTGGTTGGCAGGGCCCACAGTGAGCATGCAGCTTGTAGACGGCAGATGGCAGTAGCAACGAGTGTGTGACATCACCTCAGACTCATGAATAGCCTTTAATTTGTGATGATTTATGTAAGTATACAACTCAGAATGAAATGAATACAGGTCTGGATGGCTTAGTGGTTAAGTCATAATGAAAGTATTTGTGAGATTGCGTTATGGCTCCAACAATGTGCTCAATGTCCTCCTGGTTCACCTCTTATAACGCGATGATCTTCTGTCTATTAATGCATAGGTTGGGTAACAGCAAGGGGAGGAAAAGGACACTTTCACTCAGCTAAGGGCGTGTCCAAGCTTTTTCTCTCTGGTGTGGCAAGGCAATTATTTTGAGATGCCATGAAACAAACAAATACATACAATTTTAAACTGTGTGTGTTCCCATAAATGTAGTGTCTCTGATTGTGTGCCAAAAATGTGCCAAAAATAAATAAACAGCACTAAAATCCAACGTGTTCAAATGATAAAGATAAAAAAAATGTGGAAGTGCAATAACACTTTACTTTATTTCTATTCAGGGATCAATACAAATTCAACAGGTGCTGATGGCAAAAAACACCATTCAGCTTTTCACCTCAAACGTAACACAGTTTATAATAGTTTTGTTATTTTCTCAAATTATTGGACATTTGAATTTGTGACAACCATTTACCTTCATTGCACTTTTTCAAATCCTTTGTGCAAATGTCTTCGCTAGTGAGACCAAGTGCTCCTTTCATAGTTATAATTAGCACTTGGGTAGTTCAATTACACCATCATTTGTGAAAAAAATCTCATTCTTCCTACATACAGTGTATACCATATTGCCTTTGGCTTAAGACACTGGTTACATCATACAGTAGCATCACAACTGTCCCGCCTCGCCTAATCATCCTAATACGCTTACAACTGTACGCGTTAGTCCAATTAGCTTGTTAAAATATGAGGAAGGGGACGCAGCCGACGGAGCGTTTAGTGACACGCCGCCATATGCGCTCGGAGCGACCTGGGCAGATGATGCAAACAGCAGGGTGCACGCGCTAGCTCAGATACCACTTAATTAAATAAAGGCGCTAGCTGTTCCCGTTAGCTACTCCCCGATTACACACATTTCTTTTCCTGGTGTGACTTCATTTGTTTACACTGGAAATGCTCTGAATTTCAGAACGGAAGCAATCGGCAAAAGTCAAGTGGAACAGAACGCAATGTGGATGGATCAGCCTCAATGGAAATGTGAAAAATCAAGGTTGTTTTGGCCAATGCGAACGCTGAGCCAGGTTAAAACACATTTAGTAGTTATTTAATAAGTGGTTGGTATAAACATTTAGCTGAAGGCAAAATCTTGATTTTTAGATTTGACTGGAAATGCTGATACACTATTATTTTTGATGTATTTATTTCATCTATAAATTAAAGAATTTACCACAGAATTACAATTCGGTAGGCAACTGTCAGTTCTAACTTGGATATTTTAAATTGTAGATTAATAATTAAAATATTTAAATCAATACAAAAAATCTTTAGCATTAGCTCTGACCATACTCTCGTAAATGTATTATCCTTTATTTACTTTCCCTTCAGTCGCCTCCATTCCAGAATTTGGACCATTCTGACCACATAGCATTAAAGAGTCTACATGTTCTAAATTTGGAAAGGTTTTGTCGTTTCAATCTTTGGGAAAATAAATGCTACTCAGGGCATAATTTAATCAGCACATTAGTGGTCTAGCTCCCAGACTCACCAGTTTGCTGCACTATCGTTCACAAGCTGATAAAACATAATTCCTGCCCCGGGGGGACGGTATGAGAGCTCCAAGTTTGCTGCTGCTGCTACTCTTGGAGGATGAGAAAGGAATGGCAGAGAACACTTATTATAAAAGGTTCTATTTCTATATGTTCATTTAAATACACATTTTAAGATGGTATTAACATTTAAGATGACCTTATATTTACGCAAAAGGCAAAAGAAAAACCCAGCTAAGATTGTCCTTACTAGTGTTGTCACAATCCAAAAAAAAAAAAAAAATCAAACTTAATTTAAGTTCTAAGGAAAAGGATCAAAACTATATTCCGTACCACAGTGAATATTTCAAAACTTTTCATCAGACAATAATAATAGTTGCTTTCATTTAACTCTTTGTGTCTAATAAAGATGAAGACCCTTCTCAAACTTTACCCAAAAACTCATTGTTCTATTTGTACTTTCTCGTTTCAATTAGTTACATGTTTGTTCTCAGTATCTGGTGCGTTATGGCCAATGCTTCTGACCGGTCGCCACAGTGGCCCTGAAGATGGGTCAAACAGAGGTGACCAAAGGAAGCCGTCAATAGTTCCCTTTATTGTATGGATTTTTAAAAACATGGTGGCTCATAAGAGAGAAAGTCTACATTAGAAGTTAAATCGTTTCAAATCGTTTCAAAGCGTGAATGCACCACTAATTATGTCAGCTCTTTGGAGGGAGACGGCCTCAAACTTATGAATAAAACATTGAAACTAAAGTCTAGGTATGTTTTTGAGTCATTTTAACACCAAACTGTCAGT
The DNA here is from genome assembly GCF_026437365.1 of Eucyclogobius newberryi. Taxonomy (NCBI): domain Eukaryota; kingdom Metazoa; phylum Chordata; class Actinopteri; order Gobiiformes; family Gobiidae; genus Eucyclogobius; species Eucyclogobius newberryi. The sequence goes on along the minus strand of NW_027315768.1, from coordinate 11,048,865 downwards.
GAATCTATTACATTTTCTTTGGTTGAGTATTTATTTAATCATAAATAAGATATAAATACACATTGTAACAGTGCTTTAATATAGTAGAAAAAGCTTCAGTTGTAGTCATCTGGACTCAGTTTGAAAAAATAGACGTTTCGACTCTCATCCAAGAGTCATTGTCAATAAAAGAATTTAGGTCGAGAACTCCGATATTAATACTGTTCTGTGGTAAGACCCGCCCATTGGGAGGAGCCTTCCTGAAGTAGAAAGAGTTGTTTGTTTCAACAGAAACTCCCCCCTTGTATCTACCGAGCTAGCCTATTCAGAATTTTAATGGGCTATTAGAATCCTCTTTGTCTTTGTGAGACCCTGGCTCAACCACCCTGAGTACCTGATTAGCATCTAAATGTCCTTGTCCTGGTCCTCTACCTTTCCAGGGGTTCAGAATCCCATTATAAATAACAGGAAGATGAAACCTAAGCCCTCCATTTCTGTTTAAAGAAGGTCTTTCTTTTTTAACAAAAATAGCTTCCTTGACTCCTCTTTCAAACCATCTTTTCTCCCTGCTTAAAACCTTCACCTCACCGTCTTCAAACGAGTGATTAGAGGCTTCAAGATGGAGATGCACGGCGCTCTGTGGTCCTGAACTAGTATTTCTTCTGTGCTGATAAAGCCTCTTGTGTAGAGGCTGTTTAGTCTCACCTATGTAACGTTCTTTACAACTTTCTTCACTGCATTGGATCGAATAAACTACATTGCTCTGTTTTTGAGTCGGCAACTTGTCCTTAGGATGAACCAGTTTTTGTCTTAAAGTGTTTCCTGGTTTAAAATAAACAGGGACTTCGTGTTGTCTAAAAATTCTCTGCAGTTTTTCCGACAGGCCAGACACATAAGGGATAGAAACACCCTTCCTTCTCTGTTCAGTTTCCCTTTTGTCCTGCTTCTTGGTTCTCTTCACTCTGTTGAGAGCCCAAGCGGGGTAACCACAGGCTGAGAGGGCATTACGGACATGTTTTTCCTCTTTCTTCTTGCCCTCTGAGCTGGTGGGCACACCTTGAGCTCTGTGTTGTAAGGTTCTGATCACTCCCAGCTTGTGCTGTAGTGGGTGGTTGGAACCAAAGAGCAGATACTGGTCCGTGTGTGTAGGTTTCCTATATACTTCTATTTGGAGTTTCCCGTCCTCTCCTCTGATCGTGGAACAATCAAGAAAGGCCAAGCGATTCTCCTTAGCGTCTTCTCTTGTAAACCTGATATGTGGGTCCACAGCATTGATGTGATCAGAGAAGGTTTCCAGCTCTTGTTTCTTGATTGTTACAAAAGTATCATCGACATAGCGGAGCCACAGTTTTGGAGCTATGCCTGAGAATGAGGCCAGTGCCTTCTTCTCAAAGTGCTCCATGTACAGGTTGGCCACTATGGGAGAGACGGGCGAGCCCATGGCACAGCCATGAATCTGTCTGTAAAATTGTCCCCGGAATTGAAAGTAAGTGGTGTTCAGACAGATGTCCAACAGTTTACATATGTGTTCAGGTGTCAGTTTGGTCCTTTCCTGTAGGGTGGTGTCTTCCTGCAGTCTGATCCTCACTGCTGCTACTGCATCAGAGGTCGGGATGCAGGTGAACAGGGACACCACATCATATGAAACCATGAGGTCATCTGGGTCCAGTTGGAGATGTTTCACTTTATCCACAAAGTTGTGCGTGTTTTCCACATGATGTTCCGAATTCCCCACAAGTGGAGCCAATATAGTTGTTAAATGCTTGGCCACATTGTAGGTGATGGAATCTGTGCTGCACACTATGGGTCTGAGTGGAACCTCCTTTTTGTGTATTTTTGGAAGGCCATAAATGCAAGGCATGGCTTCACCAGGATACAGTCTGTAATACAGAGGCCGGTCTATCGCTTCCTCTTTTTCCAGCCTTTGTAAACAGTCTATCACTTTCTTCTTGTAGCCACTGGTCGGATCTCTTTTCAAGCGCTCGTATGTGGTCGTGTCCTCGAGGAGGGTGTGGACTTTGGCTTCGTAATCAGCTGCGTTGAGAATCACAGTGCAACGTCCCTTGTCTGCTGGGAGGATGTTGATGCTATGATCTTTTTCCAGTGCTGAAAGTGCTTTCCTTTCTTCAGCTGTGATATTTGAAGGCGGTGGTTTGGCACTCTTCAGGGTCGCTGTGACACGTAACCTCAGGTCTGCAGCCTCCGATTCAGTCATTTTGTTGTTTCTAATTGCAGTTTCAGTGGCTGTGATGTAGTCCTCTGTAGGGATGTGTTTAGAGGTGACAGAAAAGTTGAGCCCTTTAGAGAGCACCTCCTTTTCTGCCTGTGTCAGAACACGATCTGATAGGTTCTTAATCCAATTGTTTTTGCTGGTCGCTAATTTGTCTGTCTCAGTCCTAATGTCTAGCTCGACCTCACCTGCATTCTTTTTGTTCAAAAGAATGTTGAAATTCTTGATTTGGCGTTCTTTGCTCTTCCTGTGCTGTGCTTCTTGTGCTGTCTGTGTAAAATCCAGCACTCTTTTGAAAGCTTCTTCAGGGAGTATGCTAGTTAATTTCTCCTGTAAAGTTCCCGTTCTGCCTTTCAATTTATCAATTCTGACGTTGTTTTCCTGGATCCTTTCACTGAGCATCTGCATAAGGCTCCTTCTCCAAATTTTCTCTGCTCTGTGTCCTCTGACCGGTGATTTGATCTGCAGGCTCTTCGGGATCATGTTGTTCTGTCTGCATCTAAGATTGAACCTCAAGTGATTCCTGTTGTCTGCTAGTTTCCTGGCTACAGATTCGAGTTCCCGAACTAAGTCCAGATGACTACAACTGAAGCTTTTTCTACTATGGAACACGCCTGGACGAATGAGGGATTACACCGACAGTGCTTTAATATGTTTTAACTACAAATACCATTTATTTCTAACATTTGGCATCTCTATACTTGAAATAGTTTAGTCCAGTTTATTCCTCTGCATGTGACGCCAAGTTACAGGTCAAATCTATGGAAAGGCCACCCAGCTCAGAGAGAATAAACTATATATGTATGTATTAGTATATACAGTATACATACTTATGGTATTAGTCCTGACTTGCACACTTGCAGACACATGCAGATTACGCACTCCAAATGCCCTTTTGCTTTTTGGAATTCCTCCAAAACTAAGATTAAAACCTCATTACTTCTTTTCTCCTAAGTCAATCCAGCCATTTGAAGTGTGGAGTCCTTCATCAAATGGGACATTGTCGCGTTCCCACCTGACGGGGAGCGATAGGGCACTTAGGACAACCCCGGTGCACATACTTAAAACTGCTGCAAATGGAGTTGTTGAGTGAGCTTTCCCTATTGTTGGCAGCTTGTAGGATTAAACGAGGCTTAACAATTAAGACTTGTTCTTTAATGCATCGTAATTGTGGTGCATTTTGTTCAAGTGAAGTCTGATTCCACACAAGCTGCCACGAGATTTCATTGAAGGACACAAGAGTGAAACTGAAGACAAAGAAGTTATATTTGTTATATTATGCCAAATCACTAACTGTAATATTATTAAAGATCTGTTTTCTTCCCGCTGGTTGCCATTATTTTTGCTAACTTGCCACACACTAAAAGGCAACACAAGCAGTACCAGTATTATGTATTTTAGGTGATTTTTTCACTTCAGCCTCACAGTATGAGGGTCCCAGGTTTCGGGTGGGGCCGTTTTATGTGGAATTTTAAGGCGGTATTTGTAGATTTGCCCAGATAACCAAGACCGAAACAACTAATCACTGTTAACTGTGCTGTGGCTTATTTTTCCCTTCTTAAAATGTTCATTTTAAACAGTTTGCAGTGGTCTAAGCTTATTGCCCACTTACCAAATGCATTCTGAGCATCCAAATTATTCCCAGCAATGGATTTATAAGCGCTTTTCGCAACTCTCAGCACTTTCACGCTATATCCAATTGTTCCATACCTTTTCAAATGTATATAATAGTGTCTTAAACGTCACATTACTGCTTTAAAAAGTAGTCTTTGCTATAGTCTCAAGGCAATATTTCTGCAATGCTCCAAAAAAAAACAGAAACGATGGAACTAAATTGCGTACAAAGAGCTTTATCTTCCACTCGTAGTGAGATTTACAACGTTGTAGACGAGGTTCTTCGCAAATAGCATAAAAGCCTATTATACCACGCCATAGAGAGCCACGCATTTGGGAGTTTTAAGAGCAATATAACTTCTATAATGACACAAATGATGGCACATGTGCAGGAGCAAAGCTGAAAGCCACTGTGGAGCTTCAGGTAAGTGCTTCGCCTGCTGTGCTCGATCCGAAAAGCCCTTAAAGATCTATGTTTAAAAGCCACAGACGCTCCGTAACTAAGGGCACCAGTGCAATCAATGTTCCCCACTGGGTTCTGAAAGCTCAAATTCTCTATAAGTTAGCATCCGAGCAATCTTCATCCCAGCATCACTGAAGAAGGGAGCGATTGTTATATTTGTCTTTTGTAACACTTTGTAGGAACAGCACATTTAATAGCCTTTAATAGACTCGTTTATTAGACTCATTCAGGCTTAGTAACGACTTAATTAAAACCCTAAATCACAAACCTTTAAGTAGTTAATTCCACAGTTAATATGTAACCAGAATTGTCAACACCAGGATGTTCATCCATCTTATTCCTTAAAGGAGATATCTTATGCAAAATGTACTTTTAGAAGCTTTTAACCATGTTGGAATGTTTTTCTCCATTATTAACTGAGTTGTATTTGATTCATCCCCGTTTGAGTAATCCTTTATTGTCCTGCTTTCCCCTTCATCCTTTCCCCGCCCACAACTCTGTACTTACTAGCAACTAAGGGATCTTCTCAAAATGAGTTGAAGCTGAAAAGACGTAATTTTTTTCGTCTCTCTCTGGACCCCCTCCCCCCCTCAAAAGACGAAAGACTGGCTTCACATCAAATGTTAACGCGTTGATAAAACGATAGCTTGATAGACCCTGCTCACCTTTAGTCCCTGAACATCCTTTGGTATGTTTATCAGTAGAAGTTATGAATTATCCAAATGATGTCACCTGTTGCGCATGTTTGTTTACTCAATCCACATGGGCCAGCGCGGGGAGCGGGGCGGGTTCTCCCTCATATGGGCCACTGCGCGCCGTGATCACAACACGGGCCGCGGTGCGCCGTGCTCCCCCGTACGCACTTCCCGTGCTCCGCGCCGCACCCACCGCCTAATGTTGGCCTAATGCTCGTTGCTGAGAGTTTTTTAGCATTTCAAAACAGTGACTGCCACAACGATGTATTGAAGCTTCAAAGCAACAAAAAGACAAAATGTAGGTTCAACTCCGAGTCATACGCAAATGTTGAAGATGAAAGTGCATATGAAAGGTTAGAAATGTAACATAGTTGTCATTCTAAAAATGTACTAACAATATTGCTAAGATTTTCATATTTTTATTTCAGCTTTGTGAAGTGTCTATTGTTACTTCCGGGTTGGACAAAGTTTGATGTGATTCCATAATTGTTACCTAGCAACCATGCTGTAAACAAGGGCTGAAACCCATCTAAATTACACAATAGTTAGGATTGGAAGAAAAATGTATAACAAAACCTCTATTTTGTTTGATTCATGTTTAAACTGTAAGATAAATGTGTTTGTAGCATGTAAAGTGTCTCTGCATTTTGTTTAGTGTTGATAATATAGAAAGAGGGATTTTGATTTAGAACTCAGAAATTACTTCCGATAAATTGGATCTTTTTTTTTAAACTTGTTTTTTTTCACAAAAAATGTGACTTGACTAGTATAAAACCATGATAAATATGACTCTATAAAGTCATAATACACTTTAAAAACACCATGAATCTAATGCCACGATATAGAGGCGGAGCCCGCAGCTTTTAAACAGTTCTGAAGTTTTGAACAGGAAGTCAATTGACCATTTCAATTGAAGTACATTTAGATATTAGATTAGATTACAAAAGCACAGTGTACAGAACAGAAAGCACAAAACTCCATCTGAAACTACATTCTCTCCTTCAGACAGTTGGACAGTTCTTGCTGACCACCGCCCTGCACAACCCTGTCACCTCATTATTGTATTCCAAACTGAAACACAACAGCTATTTTGGAATATCGTTAACTCCCTCTCAAGTCCATCCTATAGGTATCGTATCATACATTTTTCATGCTTCCTACAAATTGATTGACCAAAGTCCAGACCTTTTCAGTGCTGATCTGAGGCGTTCGAGTACATGTGCGCTTTCCAGGCAGTTCAATGGAGTTTTCTGTGCGGTTTGGAGATCATGGCCTCCACCAAACTGAAGGTAATTGTATAATAGAACGTGATAAATGTGCTGGGTGTTTGCTCCTGACAAGGGAAATGTGTGTGATCCCGTCGTATCCCAGATGTTCCGAAGAGTTTGAGGAGAATTTGGACTTTTCCAAACACAAGGCTTCCGAAATGACTTCCCGTCTCAAAGTGCTTCTGGCAGCTGTGAAAACCATTTCTGACATTTGTTTTGTATACGCTGGTCGATCGACAGAATCTCACTAGTTTATGGAAGTGCAATATATAATGTGTATATTTATTTTCTGTCTTTAGAGTAAAAGGTACGTAACAAACATGTAATTGAAACCTCTACACAAAAAGTGTAGTAATCAAAGAGATTGATGTAAGCAACTTTGATATATTCTACATACCGTAATATCATTTATATTATATTATTATATATTTAATTAATTCAGTTTTTACTGATCGAATTAGTAATAAACAGATTTACAGAACTGCCCCCTCTGGTCGGGGGGCAAAATACCGCCCATAATGTGAAACATGAGATGCCAAAGCAGAGGTTCTTAAAAGCACATTTAAAAGCCAATAATAAAAACTCTTGCCACTGTTATAAGCAATAAAAGTGGCAAAGAGAAGATGCTGAGAGGGTTGACGGTGTTGCTGCTGCTACAATGAGATGATGTTACAACTGATGGTCAGAATGAGGTACAACATACAGTCTTACTAAAGTAGTTCTTGCAAGTGACGTGAATTGTCCACATTACGTTAAACCTTAAGTAGATATAAAGTGTGATCTGTGTACCAGTATCACCAGTGTCTACATCTAAGCACGCAGTGCGCCTCTCCACACACAGTAATTAGAGAATAGTGAAGGGCCCAGGTGACAGCGACCTCATTACGGCGAGGAGAATCAGGATAACGACCCGTGACTGATGTAAGTCCAGCCTCGTCGCACCAGGGGACAGAGGAATGGTCTATACGCTCCCCCCCCCACACACGATGATATCTTCTATTTTTTTCTATGATGGGAAGATTGACGGACTGGATTAACCACCCAGAGAATCGAAAAGTCAACAAACGTCCAACAAAAGCATCTGTTATTTTACACATGTTCCTATCGTGTAGATTGTAGTAAACACCAGTTCTGGTCAGTGTAATCTCTCATTCATCCAGGCGTGGCCCATAGTAGGATAAAGCAGGATAAAGTCGAGCTTCTCAAACTAGTTCCGCAGACTGAAACTAACTTTTAGATGGAAGTAGAAATATCTTGATTTTCATGAGTACTTTTGAAACCTTTTCTACGAAACAATAGTTCTGTTGTTGCCACTATATTGTCTGTTTGCAGATTTTTTTGTGGTGATACTAATCTAATTTTAATTCAATATTGATAACCTATTAGGGCCGACTGATATCGATATGGTCACTTGGAGAACTATCGGCCGAACTCTGGCCGATATGGGCATGTTATACATTGTTTTAAAGCTTAGGCTCTCTAGAATACAACCAATTTACTGACAAATTAATGCCCTAATATTTGACGTAGCTCAATTTTTCTGTGCATTAGTTTGTTTCTGTGTCTGAGATGCCGTAGTGCAGCTGAACGCAGCTCCAGAGTGACACTCCTGTTTGTGTGGCTCTGACCATTCATGACTCTGACCAAGGCAGCGCTGGATTGATATACTCTGAACTCACAACACAGGACTTATATTTGATCAAAGTGTCAGCGGAGAAGAGAAGATTCAGGTCATGTAACAGCAGAACACACACGCCGCTGCTGCAGCTGTGGTCAACAACAACATGCTGGATTATATTCACTACGGACAATCGTTTGGAGTCAGGATTAAAAGAAATCTTATTTGTGAAGAGTTGGGGTCTGAGGTGGCCTTGTTAGAGCGGTGAGTGTTGTAAATGTGTCCATTTTGATGCTTTGTTTCTTCCTTTCACTTTAGTCAGCGTTTAGCTTGTGAAATGCTAACACAACATAGTAAACATTGCCTGTTCTCTCATTGGCTACTGTAATTAATTATGGCTGTATCCGTGTTTACTGGACTCACATTCACATGTAAATGAGTTGTGAAAAATTGTCTGCACTTACACATATTAAATACCACGGTGCGAGTGCATTAATTAGGCTAACCACACCTTTAGGCTCATGAATTCACTAGTTTAAGTCCATCAAAAATATTTCAAATTCACAGGCAGAATAACACTATATGTCTTTAATAAACTCAATTTAGAATGAACAGAGCTTGACCCACTTATAACCTATAAACTATATATTTTATATTACTAAATACATCTGCAGTTACATCAGTTTTCGGCACCTCAAAAATCCATATTGGTCGGGTCCTATGACCTATTATAGTGATACTAGTGATACTTTCTATTACATGTACAGGTTAATAAATGTATATATGCATTTATTTTAAGCAATCTTTAAAAGTGGCTGGTCTTCAATGGTGATGTCATAGCTGTTATAGTCCATTATAAAAAAAGCAATTGGCAACGCGTCATAAGAGAAACCTTTTCCCTCTTTTAAGCCGTTTCTTGGTGTATTTTAAACACAGTTAATTCATTCAGCCTTGACAGACATTACTGACAGCGCATTGCCTCGGAAAAAAATAAATGGATTGTTCTATTGATGTGAAAGGTAAATAAAATGATGGTAGTAAAGCACATTACTATCTTCAAGGCACTGAAATCGCTTTGCATCCAGGAACCACTCACTCATTACAGCATGAAGTGTCCTGTGGGTGAAGTGGATCTGACCGTTCTATCAAGAATGTTTATGTCAAGAGTGAGATTCAAACCACCGACCTTCAGATCAGAGGATGAGCACCCTAGCCACTGAGCTACTGCCTGACAACTTAAAAAGCTAATCTTAGTTTATGAAAGAGGGCTATGAGCAAGTGAGCGTGTATTCAGTTGACTCAAATGTCAGTGTTTGGCATAAATCTAAACTCAATAGAGAAATGCAGTGAGGGAGAGCGTGACTGTCAGGACAAACTCAGAGCGGTCGTTGTAAAAACAAGCCTTCATCGCTGTCATGAGCAAACGTTGTGATGGAGGAAAATCCAGGTGGGTTTGAACACAACATGAAGCTGACAGAAATTACATTGCACAAAAAACGTCTAAGATATGGAAAAGCAAAGCCACCAACCGAGAATGGTTTTAGATTGAGTAGGAGATTATGTCGTGCATCTTCCTTGAACAACCAGCTTAAAGGCCTTATATTATGCTTTTTCTGGTCATTTTCTGTGCAGTAGTATTTCCTGTAGTACAACATAGAATTATTAAGATTATTTAATCCAGAACTTGACTAATGCTTTGGAGATGCTAGCAACAGAAGCTAACGCAATTTGCAGGTTTTCCTAAATTAGATTTGTAAACGCATTAAGCAATTTATTTCATTCATTTTCTATCGCAGGTGACTGGAGCCTATCCCAGTGACTTTGGGCCTTAGGCGGGGCACACCCTGGACTGGGACCAGCTCGTCGCACAGAGATATAGACACACAGACAAACATTCACTCTCACATTCACTCACCAGGGCCAATTTAGAGTTGTCCATTTTGCCTGACAGAGAACCTGGAGAGACGGTTCTCCCGGTAACACGGGGATGACACGCAGACTACATCCTGAGAGATCATGTGATGTTGGTTTGGCCCGAGAATCGAACCCACAATCTCCTTCTTGGGAGGCAAGAGCACTAAATTCTTATTATGTTATGTTTTAAAAGTATTGAAAAATAATTGACCAATTCACGTAGAAAATTGTCTTTTAATAAAAGCATTTGTTAAGTTTTGCATTCAATCATCCCTCAAGACTCTTGAAAATTGTTTTTAATTTGTTTCTGCGGTGGACAGTGGACAGGGGCTCGTACAAAAACAGGATAGTAACAATGGTAGTTTAGGCCGTGAAGGAAAAGGACTAGAAAATAAAAACATTTGTCACAATTTGTCCAAGTCAAATGGTGTGAGAGCAAACGAGTTCCCTAATGCTCTTCTTCTCTCAGAAACCTTATTATTGAGACTGAAGGTGACAATGGGGAACAAAGTCATTACAGAAGCTTGCAAGAGTATTGAGATTTTGTCACGTCACGACCACAAACTTAGAAGAATTGGATTCTAAATGTCTTTTCACTCCCCGGCTTATTTAACATGTTGTTGTTTGTACTAACACTACGTTGTCCTTGTTTGCCAGTTTTGGTCCAGCCGCTGTGAAACATAAATATACCAGAAGGTTTATCATCAGGCATGTTTACATTTCTTTAAATATTCATGAATATGCATGCCCCCCCTTGTCTTTAGGTAATTAAGCATTAAAATGTTTCATGAATGAATCTGGTAAATGTTTCCTTGTGTTTGTGTTTCAGTGGCCTGGAGAGTTAACAGCCTGTTGTTTCACATCCAGCTCTGTAAATCACTGTAGTCGCTGGTTTTCCTGTTTTATTTTGATACTCACCACTTAGTTTTTCAGGTCTCTTCCTTTGTCTGGTTTCCCGCCTATTTGTCACCTGACCTTCTTTGATGATTTCACCTGTGTTCATTTGTCTCCGCCCCTCCCATTGAATTTATGCCCCTCCTTTCTTTTATTTGGTGCCTGTTCGTCTTTTCCCACCTGTGAACGTGGCTGAAGTATATTTCTGCTTATTTGGAGACTATTTTCAGAGAATTCATCACATGTTGAGTCCAGACCAGATAATAACGCAACAATGTGTTCAACTATTAACTAGGCTACCTCAAATAAGATAAGATATTCCTTTATTGTCCCACATGGGGAAATTTCATTGGTGCAACGCAGGTAGATACAGAGATAGATACAGAAGAACAGATCACTTATAGGAAGTCTGAAAAACACTTTCAGTAGAAGAACTCCTATAAATAAAAACTCCCATAGACAAATAAATAAATACATAAATACCATTGCATGTGATCACGACAGTAATTGCACATGAATATGTGTCACGACGGCACATGGATTGCACATGAATTTCACAGTAATTGCACATGAATCACAACAGTAATTGCACATATGACGGAATTGCACATGGTTAGGTCAGTATTGCGAGTGTTCAGTACTAACAGTTTTTGTTATAAAGTCTGACAGCAGCAGGAAGGAAAGACCTACGAAACCTTTCCTTCACACATCGAGGGTGGATCAGTCTCTCACTGAAGCTGCTCTCCAGAGCGGAGAGAGTGTCCTGCAGGGGGCGACACTCATGGTCCAGCATAGATGTGAATCTAGCCAGGACCCTCCTGTCCCCCACCTCCTGCACCGAGTCCAGAGCACAGCCCAGGACGGAGCTGGACTTCTTGATGACTCTGTCCAGCCTCTTCCTCTCCCTCTCTGTGATGCTGCTGCTCCAGCAGGCCACACCGTACAGGAGGGCTGATGCCACCACAGAGTCATAGAAGGTCTTCAGGAGTGGCCCTGTCACTCCAAAAGACCTGAGTCTCCTCAGGAGGTAGAGCCGACTCTGGCTCTTCCTGTACAGTGCGTCTGTGTTATGAGTCCAGTCCAGTTTGTGGTTCAGATGAACACCCAGGTACTTGTATGAGTCACTCTCTCAATGTCCCGTCCCTGGATGTTCACTGGTGAGGGGGCAGTGGGGTGGCGTCTGCGGAAATCCACCACCATCTCCTTGGTCTTCCTCGAGTTGATGAGGTGGTTCCGCTGACACCAGTCCACAAAGTCCTGCGCCAGTCCTCTGTACTCCGCGTCATCGTCGTCGGTAAATTCTTATTTTTTTTTTACTTTGAAAGCAAAAAAAGATCCAAATATTGAAATTTTTTGACTCTGAGTGACCGCCAGGGGTCAGGCTTCAACAGTCAATGATGGAAAACGTCTCGCTCAACCCGATCGGAAGACTATTTAAAGTCGATTATAAGATATTTCAATCGACATTTTGTACGCCGTTATCCTTTATTTTGGTAGCGAAGGCGAGCGGGGGGAACATGCGGGGGACATGGCCGCCATCATGTTTGTTGTGATGATGCTGCTGGGCGTGTTTCCCTCCCAGAATGCATAGCGTAAGTCAAATTTAAATGAAGCCACACCATGACATAGAATGGTATGAGCGGTGTCCAGACCAGTGGCGCTGACAGAGCCAAATCAACATGTAAAAAGGCAATATAAGTTCCTTCCTGCCTGGTCTGTTTCATACAGAAGCATATGGAGGACCGAAAATGAAGGCGCACATGCGTTGTGCAATGCCTTATTTGTCCCTTGGGATGAAAGATAGGTTTACCAGCGCTATAAAATTATTCTACACAGCGCTTTTGAAAAGTACGATCGGTGAGTCGGCGAAATATTTGAAAAATAAAAGAATTTGGCGTTTTTTTTAATAAAATGCTGATATTTTTTTTCAGTCGACTAGTTTTATACTGGGTTGGTCGGGTTACGGCAAACATACATATTATTTGGCTCAGCCCTTTTTATATTCCGATTAAAAAAAATAAAGTATGTGTGGTGTTCTTTTAAATCAGGATGTTGCTCATGTTCACTGCTCGTTGTGTTTTAAACTGTGAAGCTTTTAGCAGTTGGACTCTGAGTGCGTCTCAGTGCAGTGGAATCAACCCATTAAGGCTCTACATCGGAGACGCACAGTGACACGCAAGGGGCCATCTGTCTATCCTTAACATGGTTTTGTCCATCATTTGGTCCGCATGTGAGTTGTATGCTCACAACTAATGCATGTGCAGTAATGGAGCTGTACAGGAGCTGACCACTGGGGACAGTAGTGAACAGAGCACAATTGTAGATAAGTAAAGTATTTTCTATATTCTCTCGCCTGCTCATTTCCAACAAATGAGAAGTAAGAACTGCCACAGGCGCCTCCATGTTTGTTTTTCTATGCTTTTTCTTCCGTTTTGGTCCAGTTTTCTAATTGACTTTGCGCTCCCTCTAAAGGTCATTTACCAGAACGTAGCACTGGCGTTAGAAACAGTTGGAGGTATAAATGTATCTACGGTAACCACGCTTCGAACGCACAGAGCCGTTTGAAAATGGATGGAGCATAAATGAGCCTTTCGTCTTTTGCTCATTGATTCTGCCAGAACCTTTCGTCCTTTGTTATCTTTTTCACATTCTTCTTCACTGGATGAACCTGGCGTTTCTCTGATCTGTCAATCACACTCATCTAAATGACCGGGCACAAACTACTCATCTTTGAATAGTATAAGAAGGGTGCATAGTCTCAGCTAGCCAGACAACGTCATTTCATTTCCCCTCCCATTCATCCCCTTTACTGCAGCAATAGAACCATCAACCTCCTCAACCTCTCCATCTCCTCTTCACCACCACAACCACCAGTGTCCAGAGCCCAAGCAAAGTTAGTTTCTTCCACAAATCAATCATTCTCTTCCCAGAATTAAATTCTAAGCAAAATAGTTTATCCTGAAAATATACTATTCATTAGCCCCAAGGTTGAAATCACATAAAATAAATTACAGTGTTTATAAACTCTCTTAACCTTGCTATCAGTGAGATACTTGCCAAACAGGATGATTAATTGTGAAATGTCATGGAACAAACTTAAAAGTTGAGATGATTAATGAGTGTAAAATCTCCAAAAACAAACTTATGATCCACAAATTAACTTTCTACCAAAGCTGTAATTATTTTTGGATCGGAGCAGCGTGACTTCATCAAACAGAAATCAAAACTGTATTCAATTCAGATGGAAAAGAAGAGAGATTTAAGGGATTAGGAAACTATTAGAGATTCAAAACATTCAGCTATAGGTTTGAAGGAAAATGAAGAAACATGCAAATCTGACCGCGGGAGCAAGTGAATATTCAAGTAAAAATAATCTAATCAGAGCGGTATTTGTGACTAGTCGTATATTGTGTCTATACAGGCATTACTATCATAAAGCGTGCTAGTAAAGTGTCTTGCCCAGGGACACAACAATAACAACAATGTGCTCAGAAGTGGCATATCTTACTGTCCGGTGACATTTGTGATGATTTCATCTTTTAAATGGGACGTAATGGAGTTTTATGATATGTTAATCTTCATTTTTTTTACTGTGTTCACATATCATTTTACTCAAATTTGTCCTGCATTCAAGGCTCAAGTGTTCAAAAAATGATCATTTTCACCTACCCCTTATCTCCGCCCAATGGCATTGAGATTATGATTAAGAAAAATAAAATAAACATCTTTCAAAAATGCACAGTTGTAATTTTTGAACTATAAAATCCTGTAAATGAACATCCGCTGCTTTTTACGGTGTGTCTATATTTATATGCCCCTGTGAATAGGCGGGGCTTATCAGTTCTTTAACAGGAAGTAAATGGACCTTTTTCTATTACTAAGCCATTTTAGATTAATATTGCAGTTTACAAATGTAAAAAATATGAACAAAATAGTGATCTAGCTGGTTTATAGTTTAATACTAAATGCATCGACCACAAATCAAACTAATATGTCTTTTGAAAGAATAAGGGCAGCCTAATGCTTATTGTGTAGTGTATGTTTCAGTTATAGGTAATGTATTGCGATTCATAATTCAAGTATCTTTTGTTTTTTGTATTATGAAAAACGAATGACTTCATGACTTCTCACTGGGAGCAGCTGACCGACCGAATGATAAATAACCATAAAACCCATATTTACACAAGGACACAGCTTGTATAACCGAAACACACTCCGCCCGAGCACTTCACCGAATCTACAGCATTACGATTCTAGCATAAAAGTAAATCACGTAATCTTTGCAGTGCCGTAAACTTCACACAAGCTCATGGTGGGATTCTGATTTGTATTCCTCCGGATCACGGCATCAATATTTCAGGCGACATGATGCAAGCGTGGCTGTAACGGAGTTGGAGGAGAGAGGACTGAGCAAGCGTAATCCGAGCGGAATGAGCTGTGAGATTCGTGCTCAATGCCAGCAAGATAATGATGTGTTATGGGGGTCCCGGTAAAGAAACAAACCTACTGCTGTATTTGGAAAGACAGCTGCATGGTCAAAATCACATAATGAGTTGGGTTTATTTGTAAAACAGAGATAAATACTGTACGATTAGGGGTGTAACGGCATCATAAATTCACTATTTTGTTTAGTTTTTTGATAGTCAGATTCAGTTTGTTGGTTAAAGCCTTGGTTTTCATACCAGGAAACACATGCGTGCCTTAAGGTAATGTCAGGTGTGCCTTCACAAAAAATCCAATTTGTTTTATCATTGAAATGTCCTGAGAAAGCGTATGATCCAAAAATGTATGTCAAAGAAAGAATTGGAAAAACATTACCAATTGAATTTGAAAGGACCAGGTAATGGCTCAGACAATATCTGCCACATTATATATACCATATATTTTTACTTAAAGGTGTACTTTAGTAATGTAGTAGTAGGTTCGTAAGGTGGTTTAACTCGCTTTAACCAAAAAAAGTTTGCCACGACTCGATAAAGGTTGAGAAGCAGAAAGCGCTTCACATTACCTATTTGAAATTCTTATCATACAATAAGAGTAAACTAAATTACTCCCATAAAAATGTAAAAGCCTATTCATCTTATTCCTGCCCACTTTTGCTTCTTTTCGACATGGATCAGCACTTCCGTTGTAATTGCACTTCCGGTCGAGCAGGAAGTCCATTCATTTTAGTGTCGACGCTAAAACATGCTATAAAGTATATTGATTTGTGTAAAATGTCCAATGTTCATGTGATCAACAAGTCAACAATGCACCATTTCCCTGGGCAGCCTGAAAACGAGAGGTATTTTCTCTTGATTGGCAGCCCTGTGTGAACTAATCCAATGAGAAGAAGGATTACGTCGGACTGCGGCGCCCAAGGCAACGTCCGGAATAAGGTGAATACAATATAAAATGAAGAACCGTTACTTACCCCGTAACTACCTTCTATTACTCTCTTGAGGTTGAACCATAACAGAGAAACATAACCTGGTCTGGAATATTGTACCAGCTTTTACAATACTCTGTGGGGTCATTTAACATTTTTTTAACGGCATATAGATCAGATCATATACAGGCCCTTTAAAGGTGCTGTACCGTTTTTTTTTTGAACAAAGTACAATTAGCGTTGCCCCAGTACAGCAGCTCTTAAGGTCAAAATTAGATGACGGTGGTATGCTGTCTGCATGTAACATTAAAGCATTTGTATCGTCCGAGAACCAGGAAGTAGTGCTGTTGAGCTGTTAGCATGCTAGGTGTTGTTAGATTTACCCTAACGACAAAACAAAAAAGTTGTGAAACGGGATAATAAACTCATTGTGGTGAATAAAAAATAATGTGAGGAGAGGAATAAGTTTGAACCTCTGCAAACAGATTTTTTTTCCCTTCATGTTTTTATGTAAAAATCAGGTACGTATCAAAAAGGGTGCACATTTTTCCGCAAACATACAACACATCAGGCTAATAATCAACTGATACATGCTTCAAACCAGCTCAGATCTACAAAAAGATCCAGACTCCAAATCTAGCTCAAAACAGAGGCAACCACAGCTGCCCTGGGGCAAACTGATAGTTGTGGTTGCCAATCTGCACCAACAACTCCTCCAACACCCACCAACCACTTTGGAACTCATTTTATTAAACACTTGCAAATATTAAAAACTTGCAAAAACTTTAAAGAGTTAATTTGTAAAAACAGATCTGTGTCATTTAAAAGATAATAATAATATGGTATCAACAAGAAAACAATTTGCGAAAAATGTTCAAAGCGGTTAGAAGATGAACTCTTCATTTGTACCTCATGTTTCAAGTCATTCGTTTCGTGCACAATTTTCAATAGCCTTTATACAAATCACCGGAGGATTCTAACATCAAAGCTCCATCATTGTAGCACTTGTGCCTGAAAACAAAATGACAATTATCATTTAATAACATAATATCCCTGATTTGGATAACCTCCCAATTCCCAAACTATTGTTCCAACGCTTCAGGCTTTTTCTGTCCAACAATTTTTAATACAAGCTCACTTTAAGTCTTTGAGATAACTTTACACAGTCTGGACGGCTAATAAATTCCTTCTACTGTTTAAGAAAATCTATATTCTGCCACATAAATGAGATATGAGAAAATGAATAGCAACGATAAAGGCTTAGAATTAATACCCAAAAATATGCAGTTGCTTTTACAGCTGTGAGGTGGAAAAACTACGCGGGAGGAAAGAAAGAGGAATTTACAGAACAGTAATGCAACCAGGCACACATTGTAATACATATATGGTGGTATTCATTTTTACATTTGATTTATGGTTTGAAGGAATGAGTGCCGGGTGTAAAGGTCATTTTTCATTTCCCCAGGGAACAACACACCATTTTTCATCGGAGAAATGATCTCTCAAACGGCTGTCAAACTTCGAAACATCTACAGTAAGTTTATGTCCGTCTCTCCTTTTTAAACTTCAAGAATTTGTCATATTTCAAAATATAAAAGTTTCAAAGGTTTGGAAGGTCTCAATTTCCACTATTCCACTTGACTTGGTTCTACTTGCTTCTGGAGTGTTTCCATTAGCTCAGATAGACCCTCGTTCCTGGGACTCAGGTGTTTTTGACCAAAATTCTCCCAAATCTCAATGTTTTTTTAAATGTCCCAATTATAATACTCAAAACATATGATGCCAAACCCTCAGAAATAAAGAAGTGTATATTTGCATTTAGCTGGCTCAATATGTCACCCGACCATTAGCAGACCTACATCGTAAACAGATGGTGGATTATAATTACTGCAGGGTGAAGGAAACTAATTTTAATAGTTTACTAATTCATTCATTAAAATGTTTGTTAAAATGTTCAGAGTGCTGGTGGTAGACATTAAATTACCTCACCTTATCTTAAAACTCTGTTGATTCAATGGGAACACAACACACCTCAAAACATTTCCTGGTGAACCATAGGGCAGCACAATTAATTACAATTATGATTATTACGTCTGAAAATAACAAAAACATGTATAACAGGGAGGTAACGATTAATAATGAATGCCAGCAATAAAGACACTGCTGCTAGTGTATGTCATGTGCCTTTATGTATACAATGTTAGCACTAGTTTAAATGCTCCTAACCGCTGGATTATTCTAAATTCTTATGTTTAGTACATGTTTTGCAACTAGCTAAGGCACATGCGTGTATTGTCCCTTTAAACGTGATATTTCCAATTGCAATATGGATCCGTCCCTTAAACGATATGAACGCACTTGAGCAGCCATGCCGATAATCATTTGCAACATGCTCTATAATATTAGCAATAACGAGTTTCAAGTCTATTACCCAGATTTATCAATAAGCACTGCGGCAAGTAACTGAATAATCCGAGGCAGTTATTGTGGCAGTATTTATCATAAACAGATGTGTTGATGCAGCATGTTGGCTCCAGTCAGTCCATAAAGCCATCAATCACGGGCGTCTGGAGTCAGCTCTTATGCACCATCCATCATCGCCAGCTCAATGAGACGCGGCATGATCTACGGCCGCTGTACAACACCACTGTAAGAGACTGTAGAGGTGTACGGAGGAAACCCAGTCTGTGAGAGGGAAGTAATGCACTCGACAGGGTGTGAGATGGACATCACGGAGGCTTTTTTAAGATAAGGTTTTGCTAAAAAAAAAACTAAACTAGTTTTGGTTTTGGCTGTCTACATTGTCGAACATACAGTAAAATAATATGAAAAACTGAAAAATAATCATCTGTAGAAATGTAGAAAGATCTGTTGGTATAATCGGGCTAAAAATAGTAAAGAAAACATGATGTGCGTGATGGTGGCTTGAAGTCTTACCTATATCTGAATGTTTTGCATATGATGACGCCTCGATTAACCTATGATTAGGGTTACCAGATGTCCCTATTTATCCAGGACAGTCCCAGTTTTGAGCCCTATGTTCCATGTCCCAGTAGATGTTTTCAAAACCTCTGATTTCTCCCATTTTTATTTTAAAAATGCCCATTTGTCCTAGTTTTTGACCACTTTGATACCCACCAACAGTAAAGAGGGGAATGTATTGTTTTTTCTTTGGCCAAATTAAAGAAAGTCAGGTTTGAGAATAACCAGAACACAATAAATGCACTCGGTACCTCTGAAGTCTCTCAGATTATATGCTGACTAATGAGTGAGAAAGTGGTGTGAATGAGCCATTAATCGGCCTAGTGCATAAAAATGTGCTTTTTAAACATTTCATTTTCATCCCCAATCCCATCCTGGGAGTGTCCCAGTTTTTAATTAAGACAATCTGGTCACCCAAGGCTTGATGAAATTCAAACCACTTCTTTAACACTGTGCGCTCGGGAAATCATTAAGTCTTAAAGCTGCATGGAAAATAGTTTGGAATCCCCTCTTCACCTAACTGCAAATTCTGTGCAAAATATAACAATAAGTATTGAACCGTCTTCCCCCTAGTTTGTGAATCACTGTTACCCTTTGTAGTCTTACACATAACACTTGTATTGTAGAAAAAAATGTCTGCAGTGAGATGAAGATTCTAAGCAGGAGAAAAGATGGTTTAAAATAGCAGTTAAGGAGACAATATTTGTTTATCAAAATAAGAATCCTTCTTTAAAACAAAATGGAGGTTTAAGATTCAACCTTCCACTTGTATATAATAGTGTTTTAAAACCCCATGAGAGGGATACGCCCGGGGCATTCTGATGCTAATCATGTACTCAGTGAGGAGGGAGTGAAAGTCAGGTTACAATAGGATGTAGATAGCCCATTACAGGGCTGTTGGAAAACAAAAAAGAGCAGTCTTAAGTGGAACCAAATACTCCCTTTATCAGGAAGTTCCACCCGGTGGGCAGGGCTTACAGAGTAGGATATAAAACTTGAGTTCCCAGACTCGATTCGCAGATTGAGAATGACTCTTGGATGAGAGTCGAAAATTTTTGTTTTTCTAAAAACATACTCCAGATGATACAACTGAATTTCTGTCTATAATGGAACACTGGCTTGTTTCTAACACTCCCATGGTAATGGGGCTTCTATGACAACACTAGTTCACCAGGTCCCTGCGTCACCCTCTCTCCTTCGCCTTCGACTCCACATTTGTATGCTGCACCTTTGAGTGAACATTACTGTTTTAACATAATCAGCATCTCTTTGCCCGTGGCCGACAGCAGCCGCTCCATTACCCCCGCCAGCTGATCCCTGCTGGCTCAATTATTTCCTACAACACCGCGTTTGATGCCTAAGTTGCCAGGCTGCCAGAGGGTTAGTGTTTTTGATTGTGTCAAAAATAGCAACACAGAACTCCCACAATGAATGTATAAGTGAGATCAGAGAGCGCGGTTTGCTTTTTGTGCTCAGACAAGTGGCTTTCAGGTTTCTACAACTCTGCCTTTTGGATGTGCTGCCAACAAGGTCAAAGCAGCACGTCAGGAAACTGTGGGCAATTCGTTTATAGATTCTGTTTCCCAAACTTTTTAAGCAGAGCAAAAATAATGTCAGCATAAGGTTATCTTGGCTTTGCCCTTGTAGGGAAATTGGTCCCTTGCATTTGACCCATCCTTCAATGTGACAACCTGTGCACAGCAGTCTAGCACCTACACATATCTACATTTTGAGGTAGGTATGGTTAAGTTTAGCTACAGAATTAACCTATTATTCATGCAGAGAAAAACACAAACTTTGTCAAGTTCTGGTCCCACCAAAGCTTGTGGCATGGACAACAAACAGTTGTAAATGTTAGGGAACAGGCCGACGCTGCCCATCAATAACAATCTGTCAGAGCCGCCTGTTTATCCGTACGCTACGGCGCAAACAAACCAACATGCACACGTGTTTATCTAACGACATCGCCGAGTGAAGGTGAACAGATAGGGGTGTTTGTTGTGCGTTCCTTTCGCTTCCTGCTCTGGACGACTCTGCGCATGTAAACACACAGCAGTGACACAGCGAGGAGACGGCGCCGTGGGGTCAGCCGTGTCTGCTCTAAAGGTCAAGTGTCTGGTCCGGAGGCTCGTCGCTGACTCGTTTGAATGCTCGCCGTGTAAACAGTGGCACGGGCTGTTATCGAATGATTTGGACGTTGAGCGAAGCATGGCATTTCTATGTTTTTGGATAAAACTTAAAACATCATATAGCATTACATTTAAGATAAGATAAGATAAGATATTCCTTTATTGTCCCACATGGGGAAATTTCATTGGTGCAACGCAGGTAGATACAGAGGTAGATACAGAAGAACAGATCACTTATAGGAAGTCTGAAAAACACTTTCAGTAGAAGATCTCCTATAAATAAATAAAAACTCCCATAGACAAATAAATAAATAAATAAATAAATAAATAAATAAATACCATTGCATGTGATCACGACAGCAATTGCACATGAATATGTGTCACGACAGCACATAGGTTGCACATGAATTTCACAGTAATTGCACATGAATTGCACATGAATTCCAACAGCAATTGCACATATGACAGAATTGCACATCAGTATTAGGTTAGGTCAGTATTACGAGTGTTCAGTACTAACAGTTTTTGTTATAAAGTCTGACAGCAGCAGAAGGAAAGACCTACGGAACCTTTCCTTCACACATCGAGGGTGGATCAGTCTTTCACTGAAGCTGCTCTCCAGAGCGGAGAGAGTGTCCTGCAGGGGGTGACACTCATGGTCCAGCATAGATGTGAATTTAGCCAGGACCCTTCTGTCCCCCACCTCCTGCACCGAGTCCAGAGCACAGCCCAGGACGGAGCTGGACTTCTTGATGACTCTGTCCAGCCTCTTCCTCTCCCTCTCTGTGATGCTGCTGCTCCAGCAGGCCACACCGTACAGGAGGGCTGGTGCCACCACAGAGTCGTAGAAGGTCTTCAGGAGTGGCCCTGTCACTCCAAAAGACCTGAGTCTCCTCAGGAGGTAGAGCCGACTCTGGCTCTTCCTGTACAGTGCGTCTGTGTTATGAGTCCAGTCCAGTTTGTGGTTCAGATGAACACCCAGGTACTTGTATGAGTCCACTCTCTCAATGTCCCGTCCCTGGATGTTCACTAGTGAGGGGGCAGTGGGGTGGCGTCTGCGGAAATCCACCACCATCTCCTTGGTCTTCCCCGCTTTGATGAGGAGGTGGTTCCGCTGACACCAGTCCACAAAGTCCTGCGCCAGTCCTCTGTACTCCGCGTCATCGTAGTCCGTGATGAGTCCGATGATGGCAGAGTCGTCAGAGAACTTCTGCAGGACACAGCTGTCCATGTCTGAGGTCTGCAGTGTGGAGGGTGAAGAGAAAGGGCGCGAGGACAGTGCCCTGGGGCGCCCCCACACTGCAGGTCCGAGTGTCAGACACACAGTTCCGGGCTCTCACAAACTGGGGTCGGTCTGTGAGGTAGTCCAGGATCCACTCTGCCAGGTCATACTCCACACCAGCCGTCTCCAGCTTGTCCCTCAGGAGCAGCGGCTGGATGGTGTTGAAGGCGCTGGAAAGATCAAAGAACAGAATCCTCACAGAGCTGCCAGGCTTTTCCAGGTGCGAGAGAGAGCGGTGCAGCAGGGAGATGACGGCGTCCTCCACTCCGATGCCAGACCGATATGCAAACTGCAGCGGGTCCATGGCTGAGCTCACGGTGGAGCGGAGGTGGTCCAGGACTAGCCGCTCCAGTGTCTTCATCAGGTGGGACGTGAGAGCCACTGGCCTGAAGCTGTTGAGGTCTTTGGGGCGCGGTGTCTTAGGCACAGGTACCAGACAGGAGGTCTTCCAGACCTGTGGTACCACCCTCAGCTTCAGGCTCATGTTGAAGACATGCTCCATAACTCCACACAGTTCATCTGCGCAGGACTTAAGGAGCCTGGGGCTGATGCCATCAGGTCCTGCTGCCTTCCTCACTTTAATCCTCTTCAGCTCACTCCTCACCTGTGCTGCTGTGACAGTCAGTGGTTGGCAGGGGGACCGTGTGCTGGGGGGATGGGTGAGTCCAGGCGAAGTGGGGAGCTGATGGTCCGGGGCAGATAAGCGAAGAGGAACAGATGCAGGACATTGTCCAGCTGTGGAAGAGGGAGCATGCAGCTGTGCAGGGGGAGGGGCGGGTGACCGATCAAACCTCAAGAACTGAGCATTTAAATCATTCACCCACTGTAGATCCCCCTCTGTCTGGGCAGGGGGGATTTTGAAGCCCGAGATGGTTTTCAGGCTTCTCCACACTCCCTGAATGTTCTTTTGCTGCAGCTGCTCCTCCATCCTCCTGCTGAGGCCGGCTACAAGAGAATTGTACAATTTTATTGTACATAGTACAATAAAATAACATTTGGCTAGCTAAAAAGTGTGACTTGGAGGTAAATCATGAAGATGTTAATTTTGGTGGCATTGCTTTCTTTGTGTCGTAGAGGAGAACCTTGATTTTGAACCAGTTTATAAGGGAACGCAGGTGTTCCATGGAAAAAATAGGAATCACAAATGGATTTAATGGAATAATTTACCGCTTTGAGTGTCCTGAGAAAACCTTATTGAAAAAAGAAAGCTAAACAACCACAGGGGCATAGATGATATTTGCTACAACATACAGCCTATCAGTGCTTTGTACAAGGAGAGATTTGGTCATAATAAAGTATTCTACCTTCTCAGGCAACTACCTCTAGATTGAAAATGACTTCCGGATGGCAGTCAAAACTTTCCGATTTCGTGTCCAGATGACGACTTTTGAAACCTTTTCTTCCATGGACCATTCATGGACAAATACGGGATTGCACAGACTCATTTTTGGTGTGGCGAGGAATATGCTGTGCTATGACTGAAAAATACACTGAATGGGCAATTATTATTTTTAAATGGATTACAACATGTTATGGATAAAAACCAATAGGTTCTTCCAAACGGCAATCATGAAGACCACTTACCGCTCACTCATTTTATTGACATCATAATATAACACATACTCCAAAAACTATTTGCCATCCATTTGCCCAAAAGAAAATGTCCCTAAACCCATGTCAACTTTTGCCCTACTTATACATTTTGTGTATAGCTATTTATCCCAACATAATTCCTACTCTTAACATACACCAGCCTGCCAAAAGTCACTTTAAACCCTCTCTTGACTCCTTTAATTACTGTTGGACACTCGTACCCTCTTTGTAAGCACGGAAAAAACCTAAACACACAGCACATTCTGTACATAACCAGCTCTGAGAAGCAGCACCAGCCAAGGCTAAAGTGCCAGAGGCTTTTGCCAGAAGGCGCCTCAGATCATTCCCCGTCCAAACAGAATCCAGGAAACGCTGACGGACCAGGAGTGCGGAGACCAGAGCAGCTCCTGGCGTCTCCCCGTGACTGAGAGTAACGGAAGGGCATTTGGTACAGGGCCCGTCCAAACAAGGCTAAAGCTAATGAGTACTCCGCTGTATAAACGCAGGCCTGATTAGAGTGTTGTTGTTGTAGAAAAGCTGCCAAATGTACAGGGATTAAGGGGAGAGCATTGGGATGATCTGCTAAAACCAAGGCCCTGGGCAGTGTTCGGTCA
Organism: Eucyclogobius newberryi; assembly: GCF_026437365.1. Classification (NCBI taxonomy): domain Eukaryota; kingdom Metazoa; phylum Chordata; class Actinopteri; order Gobiiformes; family Gobiidae; genus Eucyclogobius; species Eucyclogobius newberryi. The sequence goes on along the minus strand of NW_027315768.1, from coordinate 11,024,222 downwards.
TGAACACTGGAGCAGTCATGTGTAAGTCGTAAAGTGATTGAGACATTGTTGAGGAATAGTTTGTGTAGGCACGTATTTAATATTGCAGAGGTTTAGGAAATAGTTCTGTTCTTTGGATTTGCACTGGAGTTCAAGCTCAACGTTTTGTGTAGTTGACATTGTATTATGTTTGTTGGAGCTTTAAATAAATGTTCTTATTTATAGCTAAAGGGTGGTTGTGTTCCATTCAAGTTCAATAAGGTTGAAGACTGTTCTCAAACAACTTTTTTGGCTTGAGGACCTGATGTTCCAGCCGTTCAGTGGTTTAAGGCATTGCACACAAGTGATGGGCGATACCACTGAATTTTGATTCAATCTGATACCAAGTAATACTATGGCAAATGCGATATCCATACAATGCAATACCGATACCAATGAGTTTTGTAACTCTAACCCTAACCCTAAGCTAACCCTAACCCTCAACTAAGAACAATTTTACGTTCATTATTTTCTTTCAATATCAGCTTGAACTAATATGAATAGTGTTTTGCAAAATATATACAATATTTATTTAAAAACAGCACTTTTTTGGAGAAACTTAAGTGTTGATATATTTCCATATTTTACCTCTGTCAGAATCGACATTTTGTATCAATCTATTGCACATGTCTTGTTCGATTCCTGCCAGAGGTCTATACCCCTCACGCTCCAAATTATACCCTAGCTTAAGCCTTTGGGCCAGAACGTCTTTTTTTTTTTAATGACTAAGAAATATATATCATTTTTGTTTCTTTCTCTCAAGATAAATCTGACATTTAGACTGTCTCCTTCTGAAAAGCTCAATTTGTTCTGTGCACAGTCCTTCCATTTGACTAGCTTGTCTGTGCTTGTCTTGTCGGTTTTCTCCGGAGCCGTGTTAAAATAATCACTATTTACAAATGACACAACAGGCAAGAGTCAGGGGAGGAAAATCACAGACAGAACGTTAAAGTTTAACTGACGATGCAACTACTTCACCAGAGAATACGTCTGTGTTTACAAATGTAGGTGTTTTAGCCTCAATGCTAATGCTAACCCAAAATATATTGAATTATTACATTAAAACTAGCACCACAGCCTTATTTTTTGTATATAAACAATTTACTTGTTTTTACTTGTATTTGATCAATTATTTCATTTAGTTTAGCATTAGCCTTGAGACACAAACACATACATTATTACTGCACTACAAACATCCAACTACAAAACATCTATTGCTAATAACAAGCTTCACTGCCAGTTACTGCCTTTTTTTAACTGCCTACATGTGGACTAGTGCTTCAGTGACCAGTAACTTATCAATGCAGCGGCTGGGGTAATATAGATTTTAGAACAAACTATAACTTCTTCAAAAGAAATGACATATATGCCAAAGCAGTACAAATTAGGCAGTCAAGCTCCCATTAGCATCATAGCATCATGGACATATTTAGCTCAAACCCCAAATTTCATTGTAAATACTACCGTCTGTTCGTGTTTATTGTCTTTTATTTGCTATGAGCTGTTCTCAGTAATCACAGTACGCTCAAGTTTATTTTAATAATGCTCGCTATTTGCTATTTTGGATTAACCAGTACGAATGCGGCCGTGCTAAGCTAATTCTTTAGGTTTACATTGTTTCTTTGCACTTTTGAAGATGAAGCAGTGATTTGTGGGTCACGTTTGACTCCTGCCTTTATTTACTCATGTTAAAAGTGGTGGATTTAGAGACTGTACTTATGCCAGGATAAACCACAAGCCTAATCATTTTGACTGATTTTAAACAGCATTCTTGGAAACACTATTAAAATACAGACTAATATACAATGGAAGTGGAGGAATTGTTGAGATTGCGGGGTCATTTTTGTTTTCTATGGAAAGTGTTTTTCCCATGATCTTACAGCACCATATTATAACCATATGTTTTGTGGAATATAGAAATTATGCAAAGCGTAAGTAGTCTAAAGTATACAAATGGGACCATGCATTTATTAGCATCTGTTACATGTTCCAATTCCAATGGGTGTTCACCGTGAAGGATTATAGCGCTATAAAAGTAAAACATGGTGCAAAACAAACAAAATTGTGCCTTTTGAGTTACAAAATGTTATTTTTATGAAGCTTACTGAATGTTAAGACAAGCTTAAAATATGAATCCGCATGCTAGTATTGAACAGCTGGTGTTGTTTGATACACTGGCAATATTATGAAATATTTTGTAACATGTAAACTTTAGTAATTGCATCTAATCTGTATCATTCCATAGATCTTTAGGGTTCCTGCACAACTTGTAGTGTAAAATTTAAGAAATGATTAAGACCTTGACCAGAAAGATTTAATATTTTAGATTGTATTGAACATGTATTTAAATTATACAGGCCTACTATAGGTATTGTTTGTGTATACCTTAAATAAAAGGGAATTGATTTTAGAACATGAAGATAGATCATTTAATAAATCAAGAGGTGGTTAGCGCTCTTGCCTCCCAAGAAGGAGATCATGGGTTTGATTCCCGGATCAGACCAACTTCGGAGAGAGGGCGGACTCCCGCGGGTTCTTCTTGGAACGTAACCTCCGCGATAAACGAGGGATCACTGTAAATAAATCTGTGTGGAAAGCATAGTCTTAAACATAGTCCAGGTGAGTAGCACTGAAACACTCCTAGACGAATGAGGGATTACGCTCACTTGTTTCTAAAAAATTAAGACGTCTTAAGACTTTTTAAGACTCCGCAGAAACCCTGTCTTTACTTCATCATAAGGACCGGGGGCCAAATCAGGCCCTCCAAGCTATTTATTCTGGCCCACAACCCAGTTTCCAAATATTGAAAAAAAAATTACAAAATGATTATGTTGTCAATAATCCTGAAACATTTTCTTGAAGATGTCAAATTTACTGCATGTTTTATTCATATGGGCCCACTATTTAATTTAACCTTCTTTTAAAATCGGTAACCATACAAAGTACTCCCCTGCTAGCATACAGTTGTGAGATTAGGCAGGTGCTCACAATGTTATGCCTGATCGGTCTGATAACTTCCACTCTTTTATATTATGCTTTCACACGTCAGATTCTGCCGTTATCAACATAAGATGCAAGGAGTACACCATCACCATCGTCTTGAAACCACCGCTACCCTGAAAGCTATCGCGCTCACACAAAGAACCAGGCCAGATGTAATTGCAAGTGCTGGGCAAAAGCATACAATTAGCTTCTGATGACAAGACAGTGGAGGAGCTGAAATTAGCTGGTTAGCTGAGCGTCTTCAGCAGAAAAGTGCGCCACAAAAGATGAGAAAGGAGGAAGAGGCTCCGTGCTTAAAAGCTTTACATTAACTATAATTAAAACAAGCCAGCGTGAAAGTGGAGTACCAAACAAAAGATTTTGTCAAACCTCAAATTTAACTCTCTGATTTAATACTAGGGGGCTCTCGCTTTTGTGCGGCAAAATTGACTTTGAAAAAAATGCTAGTATTTGCAATTGTATGTATGAAAGTGAATGGTCTGGGTGGACCATGTAATGAGCAGTTACAATTATTGATGGTGTGTTGCTGCTGTCTATCTAACAGCTGTATGCAACATTTAAAGGGCACATTATTAAAGAAAATCGACTTTTTTGAGCTTGTAACCGTGTTCTAACATTGTTCCCTGTCACGGGTTCGTTTTAGTGTCTGTGAAAAATGATGGCTCAGTTGAAAAATTTGTGTGGTGATTTTTATTTACATCCAGTCCCAAAACAGTGGTCGAATATTGACAGTGAAAAAAACGATGACTCAAAGTATGTACAGGATCCAAAAACTTACAGCAGCTATAAGTTGCAGAGGAGAGCATGTCACACAGCAGACATGCTCTCCTCGGCTCTCCCTCCCAACAATGAGCAGAGCTCCCTTTTAAAACCCCTGGCTCCTCCCCTGGGCAAACCAGTTAACAAAAGATAGGTCTTAATGTATCTATAGCCCTCCATTTGGCTCACACATCAATAACAAATGAAACAATAATACATGACCATTTCATTGAAATGTGTGTATTGTTGAGTCCTCTGGTCACGTGACTAGACCAAGCGCGGCAACCTGCGCTTTAAACCGCGCCTCGGCAGTGCCTCTGATTGGCCCACAGGAGGCAGCGACAGTGGCAGCAGGTGAGTGTGGTGCATACGCGCCAAGTGAACACCCTTGAATATTCTACAGCGGGGAAAAGTGTCCGGGCAGTGGAAAAACAGTTCAGGGAAGTGAAGGGTCATGAGACAGTTAACTGGGCGCTCCGCAAATGCAAAGAGCGTACGAGCGGTACTCTCTGGCACGACACGACTCTCACAAGGCTCGTCGGGTGTGGAAATGACGGGGCAGTTAGGACACACCGTCACATTCCCTCAGTAAAAACATAGCTGGAGTTGCATTTAGCTTCATTCACACTAGTTTGATGAATCCTAATAAGAAAATGTTCTTCCCTCAGAGCATCAAAAACACTCCATTCTGAATTTCCTCAATAACTGATGTTCCTGCCTGTGGTGTGCAGCTGAGAATCTTCTCTGTTGTTTTTTAAGTCCATAAATCATCACCAGACTCTCATCCAATCACAATCAGTGCAACTGTGTGCTAAGAACAGGAAGTGAGAGGCCAGCTTGAAATGCATTGCAATATTTATCTTGAACTGGTGTAATTCCCTCTGTTAGTCCCATGGAAACAGCAGAGATCCCAATGTAATTATGTTTGTTATAAAAAAAGGTTTTGGTTCTAAAACATGAGATACCAAACTAAGTACTAGGTACTCAATAGCAAGAGTAATAACATATATAATGCAAATAGTTGTCCTATAGAGAGGCAATATTGAATGTTTTTAGTTTAGTTTTTTCAGTTTCAAGACCACTGCTATAAACGGATAAACTGCTAGACGGATCTTCCTTGTGTATTCTGTACAGAAGATCCAAGTCCGGTCACCGCCTCCTCTACTGCATCCCAAGCCAGACTCAACAGAACTGTGCAATCAGGTGTGTTTATTTCCGGCACACGGGAAACAGAAACAAACTTCTCATCTCAGACAAACAGCGTTTTGTGCGTGGCTCATTGATTCTGCAGAAATACACAATGTTTTTCAGTCCCCAGTCATATTTTTAGTGTTTCTTTTTTCCTCGTAGGCAGCCATTTTTTTTTATAAGGACCTGATTGGCTAAACAGCTCGTCAATCACGGCCATCAGAACTCTGAACTGAACGTTGACCATACACCAGAGATGGATTACAAATACTAATTTTAGTAAATGGCAAGATTTTTGGGGTAATTTGAATTCAACATGCTTTACAACACAAGAAAATATACTTTTTGAACAATAAATAAATAAGCTAAACTAATTCAGTTCACTAATTTGAGCATTAAAGAGGGATCTAAAATGAAAACAGTTAAAAGTAACTAGAACTGTAAGAAGCCTTTTCTACCATACTAGATATAACTGACAGTTTTAACAGTTGTCAAGGGTGATGCAGTAACGGTTGTCAAGGGTGATGTCATAGTTTTGTCATCATCAATCAAAGGAGATATGGGAATATGACCTCTCTTCCATTTCGTGACCATTCTGACCGTTTCTTCTGACCAAGAAATGGTCAGAATGAAACCGCAACAAACTTTGCAGGTACGTTTTTCTGGTTTAGTTTAGTAAGTTTTGCTGTAATACTTGGACACGTTTGGTTAAAATATTGTCTGTTTTTCAACAGGGCCAACATGAAATTTAAATCTGGGACAGTGATCAACCCCACAAGGAGGAGAAATACTGGTAAAAAAAATAACTGGATTAATTGTATTGCTAAGAAAGTTCAGTGTTTAGTGTGTTGTTGGTTTGCAGTAGTTGAAGAGTCTCCTACATATTTTTCAGTCTGGAGGTCCTGTCCCGTGTACAGTGCTCTGGAATGGAAGAGGTACTGGACCCCTGAAGCCCAGTTGAGTAGAGCCATGCGCAGACTTGAGATGGGTTCTTCTGATTCAGAGCCTGTACCCGGACCCAGCGGCCTCTCACAGACATCCCGTGCAGCTCTGGGCTCTGATGGATGCATTCTGAGCACCAAGAGAAAACTAAAGGACACGGGTGAGATGGAGCAGGAGAACAGACCTTCTAAAAAATCCAGGTCAAAAAATCCAAGACGAGAGAAGAGCAACATTCAGATTCCAGGTATATGTTATTCAAATTCATGTTCTGCATTCTTCCACAGTCCTTCCTCTTCCTTTTAGCTACGTTATAACAGCGGCTTACTCGTCAAATACATAACTGCAGTTGTATTACCTTAAATCACGCTTGTATAATGAATCCTGTTCAGTAAGTCTTCTCTTGTGTTTTATGGCGGCTTGTATCCAAGTGTTATATTACCGCCAGACTTTATTCTTTAGACTTTATTACCCCCCCTCACCCCCCACACAACCAAACCCGACCCATCCTCCTGACTCCTCTCAAAAAACACCCTGTTCTAAATATTCCTATTTTGTGAGAGCGTTTCTGTTGTCAAAACGCATTCATCTCAACTGCGTGCCTGCTAGATTTGTTTAACTCCCTTACATAATTCCCTCTGCAGCCAGTAGATGGAGCTCTAACTCAATTCCAAATGTGGGAAATGCCTGACTGATAAAAAGTATGTGCTTTTATATCATAAGGTCTCAGAGGTGTTGAGTTGCTCAGGCAATTTCCGGTCGTCTGCAGCATGGGGGGCTCTGGGCTTGTAGTTGGTGAGAAGCCGGAGCCCAGTCCACACAGAGGCCATTACCAACTAATACAAATTCAGATTGAAAGTGTCATTCAGAGTATTTTCTTAAAACACAACCGTTAACAGACTTTATCCTTCAAATAACTACAGGACAACTTTGTATCACTAAACCTTCAAATATTATGAGGCATTCTAAGCCAACATAGGCCAGTTGTTAGTCTTAGTACATCTGTTTCTGGGCACATTCAGGAACTTGATCCAGTATCTTTATTAATTATCATTACCCCGTGTAATTACGTGTTTTCACCTACCCCCTATCCCCGCCCACATTCCTGTACTTAGTTGCGATTATTTGAAAAATTAAGACTACGGCTCATGTAGCTAAGGGTAGCACCCCAGAACATCGCTCAAAGCACACAGCACCCGCCCCATATGGTCCTTCCTGTGGATGCTGGGCCTTGGAAGGTGGTCTCACGTTTACAAAGAACAAAATGTAAAATGATGGTCTGCTTAAGTTATATATACCAAGTCCTTGATAGAAAGCATAATATACCTTTTTTACCCTACAAAATGATTCAGTAACTAATAAATGTTTGCTTAAAAAAATTATCAAATGATTCTACAGCTTGTTCTACTGACGAAGAACCATCTTTGGTAGAATTCCGTGCCCCCTGGGATCCGCCTTCAGAGTTACCTGTTCCGCCTCCCATACCACAGTCTCCTGGTGAGATGAGAAACTTTTACTTTCAGGTCAGTGACATTTCTTTTGCTTGAACTGTTAATATGTCTTCTTATATTGCAGAAACCATTACAAAGGAGCAAGCAGCCCAGGCGTTAAATGGTAAGTAATGCCAATCTATAGATAGCTATAACTGGGTTGAATAGACCCTTTAAATTACCACAACGCCCAAATGTTCTATATTCTGGTTTGGAGGCGACTGGAGGCAAGATGAAGTCGTAAAACATTTAACACATGCTTAACAATCAGATCCAAATGCTGATGGTTTTAGGTATTTCCAACCAAAAATAAGTTACAATTTATAATTTCCGACGTAGAAACATCAAATGGTTTGCTTTTCTGTTACAAAAGATTGAAACAACACCATTATCTAGCATCAAAATGGTTAATTTTTAATTTAAAAATTAAGAATTTAAAGTATGATTTGTGGGGTGCAATACAGCTCTAACATCATTGACATGTGAATTTTTTATTTTTCTAATTCATCTTGATTATTTTGTCATTTGTTGTTGTTGTTTTATGGCGGTTGGCATCCAATTGTTGCATTACCGCCAGACTTTATTGTTGTTGTTGTTGTTGTTGTTTTATGGCGGTTGACATCCGAGTGTTGCATTACCGCCAGACTTTATTCCTTAGACTTTGTCGTAGTCCTAAAAGTTCTTCTTCCAGTGCCTTGACTTCCAGTGCTTTGTCCTCAGACTCTGTCGTAGTCCGTAAAAGTACTCCTTCCATTGCTTTGGTGTTACAAAGCCCATGATATGTCTTTGTGACTTGTCGTAGAGTAGTTGTTGTTGTTTCAGAGACCGACCTAGTGCAACACTCGGATGCCAACCGCCATAAAACAACAACAACAACAACAACAAGATCAACACTCGGATGCCAACCGCCATAAAACAACAACAACAACAACAAGGAAGTAGAAGAAGAAGACGACGTACAACTAGTCTCTGAAGCTCCTGCGGTGGAGACCTTGCTCAACACCCGGTCTGCGACGAACAATACCTCGTGCACTTGGATGCCAACTGCCATAAAAAACAACAACGACAACAGTTTGGATATTACGGCAACATAGAGGAACGCCTCGGTCCGTATGACGGGGAAGAAGAAGAGGAAGCGTGACCTGGTCGGTGACGATATGAACAGCGGGGAGGACTCCCCTGGAGCCACTGATCCTGTGCAGCGTAGGGCGTCTTCTTGCTCGTCTATGGAGGGCTCTCTCAGTGAGGAGCAGGGCGGGGGGGTTGCAGATGTCGGGGATGTGAGTTCAGAGTGTAAGGTGTTCATAAAGCTCGCGCAGGATAATGCGTCCTTTAAGGGGTGGGATCCGATGGCGTTGACAAGGAGCCTGACTGTAGCTGTGGGAGTGGTCAAGCATGCGAGTGTCCTTAGGGATGGCTCGCTGCTGGTCGTGTGCAAGGACGTGGCTCAGCAAAGGAAGGCGATTGAAGCTAAGTGTCTGGGGGGGAAGGACATTCTTGTGTCTGATGCTGTAAGAGGCACGGTCAGGGGAGTTATAGTAGGCGTCCCTACGACGACATCTGTGGATGACATAAAGGAGAATTTGACTGGAGCTAAGGTGGTGGATGCTAGGCGGTTGAAGATGACCCGGGATGGGGTAAGGTGTGACAGCCTGTCGATAATGATTAGATTTGAAGGTGGGATCCTGCCTCGTGTGGTGTGCGTTGGGTACATGCGCTATGGCGTACGCCCATATGTTCTGCCGCCCCTGCGTTGCTTCAAGTGCCAGCGCTTTGGGCATATTGCAGCGGTCTGTAGAGGGAAGCAGAAGTGTGGTAAATGTGCAGGAGACCACGAGTATGGGAAGTGTGACGACGGAGCAAAACTCAAGTGCTGTAACTGTGGGGGAGAGCATAGCTCTGCCTACGGGGGATGCGTGTTCAGCAAGAGGGCTGCTGAGGTGCAAATAGTTAGAGCCTCTCAAGGCATATCCTACGCGGATGCGGTCAAGAAGGTGTCTGGTAGTCAGGTGACGGTGGATGCAGTGGGGGCTGCCAGTGCTGCTGGTGTCCTAGGCGACAGGGGAGGGGGCAGCGTTGCCCGCGGCCAGGGGGAGGTCCCCACTGGGATGCCTGTGAGTGTGGCTTCCACGGGCAGAGGCCCTGTGAGTGCGGAGGATGTACTGGTTGTGAAGAGGAAAGATTTCTTCCTCTTTATAGTGGAAGTGATTAACTGTAGCAAACCAAGAAGAGATCCGAAAAGACTAAGATCATCGCTAAGGCTGCAGGGAAGTACTTTGGAGCTGGGGGCCCCGAGTGGACGGAGATAGAGGATGCGCTGCGGGAGGGCGCCCTGCCCCGTTCTGGCAGTGGGAGTGGGGGGGCTTCCGATGCGCCGTCAGGTTCCGGGGGCTCATAATGGCGGTGGTTGTCTTGCAATGGAATGCGCGTAGTCTTCGTGCTAATGGCCAGGAATTTAAGCATTTTGTCTCTACCTTGTTGAACAAGCCTCACGTTATGTGCGTGCAGGAGACTTGGTTACGACCTAGGTGGGGTTTTGGGATACAAGGGTATGTGTGTGTTAGGAATGATAGGGAGCAGGGTAGAGGCAGAGGTGTGGCTGTGTTTGTCCGAGATGACCTAAATTACGTTGTTGTCAGTGTGAGTAAAGCGCCGGAGGCCCTGGCGGTGAGGGTCTGGCTGGGTGGTGAAGCTGTTACTGTTGTTAACCTTTATAATCCGTGTGGTGAGTTAACGTTAGAGTCCTTACATAGTATCGGTAAGGATGTTCGGGGAAAGGCCGTGTGGTGTGGGGATTTTAATGCGCATAGCGCTTTGTGGGGCGGTAGTGGTACCGATAGGTATGGGCAGGTGGTAGAGGGTTTTATCAATCAAAGGGAGTTGGTTTGTCTGAATGATGGGGGTGGGACCCGCTATGATATGGGGACCGGTGCGGAAAGTGCAATAGATCTTACACTTGTGTCCAAGGAGTTAGCTGGTGTTTGTAGTTGGGAGGTTCTTGGTAATCTTTCTTTTGGTAGCGATCACTATCTAGTCCGCACCGTGATTGGCTTTGGGAGCTGTGTGGTCAGGGGGACGAGGATCCAGAGGTGGCAGTTGGCAAGGGCGAACTGGGGGGCTTTCCTGAGGAAAGCTGATGATGGTTCTAGGGTTCTGCAGGAAGGAGGATTGACTCAGGTGGATGATCTCAATAGTGCAATTGTCTCGCTCATCACGCAGTCAGCGGTAGGCACGATTCCTAAGAGTGGTGGTAGTGGACATAGGAAGCGGGTGCCGTGGTGGACTGAAGCATGTGGTCATGCTGTTAGGGCGAGAAATGCGGCGTTTCGCCGGCTAAGGGTTGCCCACACTGAGGGTGCCCTCATTGACTACAAGAGGGCCCGCGCTGTTGTGCGGAAAACTGTGAGAACGGCCAAGAGTGTCTGTTGGAGGCGGTATTGTTCCAAAATTGGGAGAGAAACGCGTCTCGGGGATGTTTGGGGGATGATTAAGCGGATGCATGGGGTTGAGCGCCGTCATGGGACCCCGGTCCTAATACTGAATGGTGTTGAAGCAGTCAGCGACGTTGACAAAGCTGAACTGCTGGCCAGCACCTTTGTGTCGGTGCACAGCTCTGACAATCTCTCACCTGCGGAAAGGCACTACAGGGAGAGTACTTTGGCCCAGAATTCTGAGCTGATTGGGCACCAGCCTTCGACTCAAGATGACCTTGACCTTCCGTTTAGTTTGTTTGAGCTAAGGAGAGCACTTTCTAAGGCGAAACAGACAGCCCCGGGTAAAGATGAGGTGTGCTATGACATGCTCTCTCATTTGACTGATGACACGCTTGGGCTAGTCCTGGGTCTTTTCAACCGTGTTTGGGATTCAGGTTGTGTTCCATCTGCGTGGAAACAGTCTACGGTGGTGCCGGTTCTGAAGCCGGGTAGGCCAGCGTCTGACCCTTCAAGTTATAGGCCGATTGCCTTGACGTCGCAGCTTGGGAAAACGATGGAGCTCATGGTTACCGAGCGGTTGGATTACTTCTTGGAGAGTCAGGGTTTGCTTACCGCGCACCAGAGTGGTTTCCGTAGGGGCAGGAACACCATGGATTCCGTGTTGTGTTTGGAATCTGATATCCAGCTGGCCAGGGCTCAGAAAGAAAAGGTTATTGCGGTGCTCTTTGATGTGGAGAAGGCGTACGATATGGTTTGGAAGGATGGGCTCCTCATTAAGCTGCGGAAGTGTGGTGTGAAGGGTAAACTGTTTAACTGGGTCCGGAGCTTTCTGTCTGGCCGGCGTATCCAAACCAGAGTGGGCGCTGCTTACTCTGGGGTCTATGGGGTGGAGAATGGGATCCCGCAGGGGAGTGTGTGTAGCCCTATCTTGTTCAATGTTATGATTAAGGACATCTTTGACGACGTGGATGGGTCTGTTGGGAGGAGCCTTTATGCTGACGATGGCGCTCTATGGGTGAGAGGGAGGAATCTCCGGTTTTACGAGGCGAAACTGCAAAGGGCAATACAGCAGGTGGAGCAGTGGACCCTGAAGTGGGGGTTTAAACTGTCCGTACGGAAGTCTCAAGTGATCTGTTTCTTCAATGGGCATAGGGACATCTCCCTTCGACTGCATGGGCAGGTGCTCGAACAGGTCAGGGAGGTGAGGTTCTTGGGGGTCACCTTTGACGAGAGGCTTAGTTGGCGTCGGCACATTGATGAGGTCAGTGGTAAATGCAAAAGGGTGAATAACTTGCTTCGTTGTCTATCCGGCCAGGACTGGGGGGCCAGCAGAAGGTCGCTCCTGGGTATTTATCGGGCCGTCATGAGGGCGGCTATTGATTATGGCTGTATAGCCTACATGTCTGCGGCTGAGACTAACTTAAAGAAGCTTGATGTGGAGCAAGCCCAGGCCTTGCGCATCTGCTGTAGGGCTTTTAGGACCTCCCCTGTCTCGGCGCTGCAGGTTGAGTTGGGGGAATTGCCGTTACGGCTCCGGAGGCTAGAACTTCTGTTGGCTTACTGGGTGAATGTGCAAGGTCATACGAGCTCTCACCCGGTGAGGGACTTTCTCAGGGTTGATGGGGGGCAGAGTGAGGCTGGCGGTATGGTTTTCAGCCAGGTAGGAAATGCGAAGGCGCGGCTTGCGGGGGTTGGTGATCTGCGTGTGAGCCCGTCGGTGGCTTTGTCTGCTATAGCTCCGTGGAAGTTTGTCCCGGCTCCTGTTGATGTTAGCTTGCATGGCAAGCTTAGAGGAGTCGCTGGGAGGGCACCGCAGTTTGCCGTTCAAGCGCTCATCGATAAGCACTCAGGTGATGTGTTTATTTATACCGACGGGTCTAGGGATCCTGACAGTGGGCGTACTGGCGCCGCTTATTTTGTGCCTGACCTGGGGCTAGCGGTCAAGAAGAGGTTGACAGATCGCCTTTCTGTTTTCACGTCGGAACTTATAGCGATACGGTTGGCGTTGGAATGGGCGGAATCTGCTTTGCAGTGTTGCGGCATTGTGGTGGCCTCTGACAGCCTTTCTGCATTGCAAAGCATTAAATCTGGGAAATCGGATTGCAGACAGGATGTGTTGAATGGCATCTTCTGTCTGATGCTCTCCCTGTCCAGGAAGGATGTGAGGGTTTCCTTCATTTGGGTCCCTGCGCATGTGGGGGTGGATGGTAACGAAATGGCTGATGCACTGGCTAAACGTTCCCTTCGGCGGCCATCAATTGATGTGGCGGTTGAGTTGGGCAAGTCTGAAATCAAGCCCGTTATCAAGAGTCATGTGGTCGGCCTTTGGCAGGAATTTTGGAGCCACTGTGTTACTGGACGGCATCTCTATCACATACAGGGTAGTGTGGGTCCTTGCGGGTCTATGGGCAGGAACGCGTGGGAGGAAAGGGCCTTCGCCCGCATGAGGATTGGCCATACTGGACTCAATTGGTCACTGAGTAGGATAGGCAAACATCCGACCGGTCTGTGTGGTCACTGTCGGGTGCCAGAGACTGTCGAGCATGTGCTGATTTGCTGTGAGGCTTATGATAGGGAAAGGGCCGGGTTGGCCTTGTGGTTTCGGAATAATGGGCGGGAGTTCAATCTGCGGAACGTTCTGGCGATCCAGTCACAGGGTTTGTGTCAGGCTGTGGTTGCTTACTTATGTAGCACAGGGCTGGGTAAACGTTTATAGAGGTGGGGGGTGTTGGAGACTGAGCCGAGGATGAGGAGCAAGAGGATGTTCTAACGCGCTTGGACTTCATGGGCCTAGAAACGCCAAAGTGATGGAAGAAGGACTTCTAAAGGATAAAACGACAAAGACGTCCCATGACCTCATGGGCTTTGTAAAACAACAAAGACGTCCCATGATCTCATGGGCTTTGTACTTCCAAAGCACCGAACGTCAAAGAGGGCGAGGAAGGTGAAGAAGAGTCTCCCTGGAATAAAGCCGGTTGGTCTCTGACACAACAACTATTCTAGTCACAAAAACACATCATGACCTCATGGGCTTTGTAACGCCAAAGCAATGGGAGGAATACTTTTACGGACTGCGACAGAGTCTGAGGACTACGAAACGTCTGGGGAATAAAGTCTGGCGGTGGTGCAACACTCGGATGCCAACCGCCATAAAACAACAACAACAACTTCTATAGGATGCAATGACGAAGGCATCTCATGACCTCTTGGGCTTTGTCAAAGCATTGGAAGTCAAAGCACTGGAAGAACAACTTTTAGGACTACGACAAAGTCTGAGGAATAAAGTCTGGCGGTAATGCAACACTCGGATGCCAACCGCCATGGAACAACAACAACAACAACAACAACAACAACTATTCTAGTCACAAAGACATATCATGACCTCATGGGCTTTGTAACACCAAAGCAATGGAAGGAGTACTTTTACGGACTACGACAGAGTCTGAGGACTACGAAAAGTCTGAGGAATAAAGTCTGGCAGTAATGCAACACTCGGATGCCAACCGCCATAAAACAACAACAACAACAACATCTTTATTCCAGGGAGACTCTTCTTCATCTTCCTCTCCTTCTTTGACGTTCGGTGCTTCCACTGTACAGCTTTATTCTTTAGGCTTCACTCTATAGGATTTAATATTTCCACTGATGTCGCTGCTTGGTAGCCGTGCGTCTACGAGACTGGGCGAGGACAGGAGACCACCCCCACCCCCATCTCGTCACTCTGATCACTTTGACTCCCCAAAAGCAGACCCCCATCACTCCGACTCCCATTTAGCGCCTTTAGCCTGTTTTCTATTTCTGCCCAATCAAGCTCGTTTGTTCCAAGGAATCTCCCTGCAGCTTTAGCAATGATCCTGATCCTTTCAGTTCTGCTTTGAGTCTGAGCAGCACAGTTTACAACATCCACCATAAAGAGTACAAAATCCTCTCTATCCACAACCAGGGTATTCTCATTAATTCTGGAACCTGCACACTTGGGACCTCCACTCTTGAAACCTTCACACTTCTTGGGAGCCACGCTGGCCTTTCTCATTTCGCCCTGGCTGGGAGCAGCGCTGGCTCCTCTCTCTGTATTTACTCTAAACTCGTTACTTGAAACTTTCTTGACTGCTTCTGCATAGGATATACCTTGAGAGACCGTAACATTCTGCACCTCAGCTCTTTTGCTAAACCTGCATCCCCGTAGGCAGAGCTATGTTCTTCCCCACAGTTACAGCACTTCAGTTTTGCTCCCACGTCACACTTCCCATACTCGTGATCTCCTGCACATTTACCACATCTTTGCCTCCCTCTACAGACCGCTGCAATATGCCCAAAGCGCTGGCACTTAAAGCAACGCAGGGGCGGTGGAACATATGGCCTAACGTCATGGCGCATGAACCCAATGAACACCTTACAAAGCAGGCGCCTCCCTTCAAGTGTTACCATTACCGACAAGCTGTCACATCTTACCCCAGACCGGGTCACCTTCAACCGCCTAGCGTCCACCACCGTAGCTCCAGTCAAATTCTCCTTAACTTCATCCACAGACGTCGCCGTAGGGACACCTACGATAACTCCTCTGACCGTGTTTCTTTCAGCATCAGACACAAGAATGTCCTTTCCACTCAGACGTTTAGTTCCAATCGCCTTCCGTTGCTGAGCCGCGTCCTTGCACACGACCAGCAGCGAGCCATCTCTAAGGACACTCGCACTCTTGATCACTCCCACAGCTACAGTTGGGCTCTTTGACAATGCCACTGAATTCCACTCCTTAAAGGATGCACTATCCAGTGCAAGCTTTATGATCACCTTACAGTCTCTGCTCTCACCCCGGATATCAGTAGCTTCAGCCTCATCCTGCTGCTCATTCCCAGAACCCTCGGACGAGCTAAGGGACTTTTTACGTTTCCGGGCACGTGCAGCCAGAAAAGGCTGCTCCTCCACGCCGTCCAGAACGCCTTCGACCACCGATCCACTCTCCTCCGCCATCTCCTGTTCCTCTGTGGTTAATCCCAATCCTTCTTTGAAATTGCTTTACGTGCCTCCATTCCGGAATATAGAATCATTTTGTTTACAAAGTTTTGAAGGGTCTATGTATAATTTCATATGACAAAGCATAAAAAACTAAACTATAAAAAAGTTTCTGTTTGCAGAGCTATATGCAAAGTACAAGGTCATTAATCA
This sequence comes from Eucyclogobius newberryi, assembly GCF_026437365.1. Lineage (NCBI taxonomy): Eukaryota > Metazoa > Chordata > Actinopteri > Gobiiformes > Gobiidae > Eucyclogobius > Eucyclogobius newberryi. Next base: position 11,008,225 of record NW_027315768.1, on the reverse strand, counting down.
TCTTTGTGACGGAGGCTTTGGAGTCATTTATGCTGGTGTCCGGTTTGAGGATGATTTTCCCGTACGTTATTGCTCACTACTGCTCAGATAGGATTACGTGTACAGATGTTCAAAATATGAATTACACAATTCCAGTAGGTATATTTTAAATGTAAATTATTTTTCTCTTCTGCCTTTATAGGTGGCCGTTAAGATGATTAAAAAACACAGGGTCCCCTTCACTGAAATGGTGGGTCTATTTAAGTAGAATGTTTTTTGTGCTTTTGTTCCTTCATCAAAAACATACCTGGAGTTGTATTTTGCTTCTTTAGCTTTAGTGTGATGAATCCTGTTTAGTTGAGCTTTGAGAACTTGTCTTCAGTGTTCCACCGTTACATTCCTGTGTGTGCTCATTTGCATGTGTTACAGGAAGTGAATGGAGCCATGTGCCGTCTGCCTCTGGAGGTGTCTCTGCTCATTCAAGTTGGGGCTGGTCCCGACTCCTCCGGCTCCAACATCACACCTCTTCTCCTGGACTGGTACGACCTGGGCAGTGAGATTGTCTTGGTCATGGAGCGGCCAGAGCCATGTCTGGATTTACTGACCTACATCACAGATCGAGGCACGGAAAAAGTGGATACGGAGGATGTCCGAGTAAGTGCTGAACATTTACAATATTTCTGGAAGTACAAAAACTTGACCTTTTTAAGCCTACGCAACAACAGTGCCAACATTTTTATCAACATGCTCAAAACTTAAATGGCCTGGACCTTTTTTTGCAAGTAAAATCTGTTTTTTGTCATTACATAGTATATATATTGTAACTTGTCGGGTAAAAAAAGAGACCTCAGCACTTTTTAAAAACGTTTTTTCTCTACGCAAAGAAGGAAGAGCGGCGTTAGCAGGCTATTGTTTGTTAAATATTTCGTGTCTCATGTTTCAAAATCTGAAAATCAGGTAGAATCCTCAATTTAACCCAATAAATGAGTCAACTAATACATATTTTGACCATCATTGACCAATTAATCAACTACAAGACTAAACAGCGAGGGCTGACACTGATTGTTAATTCTTCTTGGACATTATGATTTAATAATAACACTGTCTTTGTTAAAAAAAAAAAGGCCTTCTGCATATATAACATGTTTTATTTATTTTACGATGATCAAAATATGAAGAAAATGATTAATCGTCACAGCTTTATCTACAGCTCTAAAGTCCATACAGTAATTGCATAATAAGCTTTAAGTTGACGCAATATTTTTTTGTTTTCTTTCTCTAGTGCATTTTCCGTCAGTTGGTGGAGACAGCCATCGAAATGAAAGCCAAGGGAGTCTTCCACCGGGATATAAAGCCAGACAATGTCCTGATCGAGACCGGAGGAAAAGAAATCAGGGCCAGGTTCATTGACTTTGGCTGTGGGACCACCTTCACACCTGGACAGATATTTGATGAACCACAAGGTAAAGCATGAGGCCTTCTCTGCCAAAATACATGAGTTACAATGAATTCTGAGTATATCATCATTTGAATACCTTTGACAAGTTGGCTTAAGGGTTCCAATTAGTTTCAATGCATTACTTTCAAGATTAATTATTTGCAGATGGGTTACAAAATATTAGCAATAATTTGTAAATATTTTTAAGCCTGGAAATGTATTGTCTTATTTCAAGCAAATTTATCTTGTAACCAGTCAAATGTTTTAAAACCTTGTCTAAACAACTTATAGGCACTGCACCTGATTTTATTTTTTAAACAATTTTCAGCTAGCACAGTTCTATTATTTACCACCAAAGACCAGAGCTGAGTTTTGCCCAATACAGTAAATAGAACACTAGAGAGAATTTAGTTAGTTTTCTGTGATTTGAGACATAATTTTCCTGTGTTAAGACCGCTATTATATATACATTTAAACCCTTTTGTCTTTTTTACGGTTTGGTTCCTCCTACAATCACAAGATGGCCAGCACAATTGCTACAGCAACAGAATCCATGGTCTCTCTAGTCTATCATACCTCACTGGCTTTGTCGTTATGTTAGTTCAGCTAACATCTTAACAGCACACTTTCTATCTCACTTACACATCATTAACAACAAACCTAGTTATATGGACCAAAACTTATGCTGTTTTCTTTTAGGTACATTACAGTACGCGGCTCCAGAGTTTTTCACACCCAGCACGTACTCTGAGGGTCCCGTCACAGTTTGGCAGTTGGGCATTTTACTCTATGTCATGCTGTTCAGTAGAAGACCCCTGGTCGATGAGCGCATGATTGAATCCTGGCGAATTGTTCCCATCCCCAAATCTATTCCAGAAGGTAAGAATCAGGTTTTGATGCAACATGTAGGGATTGGACTTGATAAACTCTTGTCAGTATCAATGGGATTACAAATTGAGTGGAGCCAGCCAAGTCTGGTATCAATGCACTCTGTAGGTATCAATGGACCCATCCTGTGTTTCTAACAGCAGCTGCATTCTAAAGCAGATGGGAGGGTTAGGTAGCGTTAGCCTCCAGACAGTGTAAACATTGCAGACAACCATTCCACCACACGCTAATGATAACAGTGTTTTGCATTTCTATATGAATAGCGATTAGGGCCAAATAAATAAATGACAACAACCTCTGTAAAAACATGTATTCATTTTAACATTATGGTAAACTACAATAAAGAGTTTGACAATGAAAATGTTTCATTTCCTCAAATCTCATGCACGTTTAGGAACTTTGGAAAATGGAGCTGGACTCGTAATACTTGTAATGAACATGAAAACAACCATTTGTTTCTGGGGTCCAAAACGTGTTTTAATTTTGTTTTATCATAAAAATGTATGAGATCCAACGTTTGCATTGGAACAAAGCTGTTTGTACCACAATCTTAAACACAACTCCTTCTGAAAAGTTGCTTTTGAAAAACATTGTTAATACCAGTCCATATATGTTGATCTGTTATAACCATAGCTATTATATAAGAAGGCAAACATAATCTTACTGGAAAAGACTAACACTTCTAGTATGTATACTTTACATTTCTAACCAGTGTTTGTGTGTAGAATGTAGACACTTACTAAAGAGCTGTTTGTGGAAGGACCCAGAGGCTCGCGTCTCGCTGGAAAGGTTGGGGAACCATCCATGGTTAAACCCACAGTAATTTACAACGCTGCAACATCAACAGGGTTTGACAAAACCCTGTCTACGTTGTCTTGCCTCAGCTTGGTAAGTCACCAGCCAACATAACATCTAAATGAGGTAAGATCAGTGAGTGGTTCTTCGGTTGTGTCCAGTGCACAATTTACGGCGTCAAGACAGTGAAGGGTGCATTGGAAGCAAGAAAACCAAAAGAACACACGCATCACAGGAACTGTTCTCTGTTGCACGTCATCTCCCCGGAAGATTAAATGACTGCACTGCTTTCAGCGAATGGGATCCATTTAAATAAATAAACACATCTCTAGCATTACAAGACGCTTGATGATCTGCAGCCACAGCTTGCCTCAAACTGGTATGTCACCAGCCAACACAGCATCCACATGAGGCAAGATCTACATTTTAGCCCTTAAGGCCTATTCTACAGTGCGTGGGCCTTTGGTTGTGTCAAGTGCACAGTGAAACGTAATCAAATAATAATAAAAGACACAATACCAGATTGCCAGAATACTAACATATTCAACGAGACTTTTTAGATAATACAGTAAATGTAATCAGCCGTTTTCCTGCAGTTATTCTAGTGGAAGTTTCTGCAGGTAAAGTATTTGAAAAATGTGTTTTTAAGTAACTAGTAATGTATTATATATTATACTAATAAAATAATAATACCATTTCTTTCAGGGGTTATGTTACTTGCATAGTTACTTAAAGTTGCTGTATCTGGTTTTTACAGTTGCAAACATCTGAAACTCTGAACTATTTAATTTTGCAGTTTGAACTGTTTGCGATCAAAATATATTGCTGACTTTCCTAATGCACTGCAAGTATCCTATTCACCCAGATGAGTTAATAAGCACTTTTCCCATTTTTCAGAGGCCAATATTGGACAACGTATGGAAATTGAAATTAGCCCAGATCTATGACAACACCAACGAGAACGGTTGAAGAATAAAAAAACTAAACAAAGCTTATTTACTGTGAGCGCGTGTTACCTCAAGGTTAGCGCAAAGTCACATATTTTGGTTTTGAAGTCTGATGGAGATGTTCGTTGCTATGAAGTGAAAATTAAAACGTGGTGTCTCAAGGTCTCCCCATGCAAAAGGTTTGGTTGATTTTCTAGGAGCCTTTTTAAATAACAAAAATAGAAACCACCTCATTCCTTTGAAGCCAGTAGGAATGTCTAAATATTGTGGAAGTAGTGGAAATGACAAACTTGAATAAAGATGAATAAGGTAATAAAATAGGTACTACTTTTGATTACGTTGGCATTTAGATGAAACCATCTTGGGTGCTGCTTCTAAAAAGTCAACCTAGCAATACTGGATGGGTCAAATGCATGTGAAGAAATGGCTTAAATGTAATTGTTTGCGATTAAAAGTTCACAGGCCGTGACTAGTTGAATGAACCCAATGGCACGAGATATAAACAAGGTGGGAAATGTAGTCTATCCGTTCGAATGTACATTTGCATCATGCAGACCTCAGAAGGAAGACCATTTTGCACCAATTTGTCTTACAGCTGTATGAAAGAGCGACACGACATAGTGAAAGTACCACATTGTCAGCCAGTTGCTGACAACTCCAGTGGAGGCCATCTGGGACAAACCCCCTCGTGGCCTTCATCTGTTGCCTGATTTCTCCAGCGATGACCTGCAGACATCAGCCATTGCCCTATGCTGGATATTCGGGAATCCTTCGTTGACAATGGCAATAAACCATTCTGATTCTGAATTCGAAGAGGCGAAGTGGCAGCGTTGAAGAGGCGAGGTCTTCAGCTGGTGTGAGGTCAGTGGCTGTGGACGAACCCCCTCCCTTTACTATGGGCTGAAGACGATTAGTGGCAGACTTTTGGTTCCCCTCGTATTGTTGTACCTCTTGCTGCACTGGTCTGTGGTTCTAGTAATGTCAGAAGACGAGGTGACAGCAGATGCCACCTCCTTTCATACTTGCTTAACTAATCAATCCCTAATATGGGCCCTAGTGTCGAAACTAGGCGAAGCATGACTTTAAACATGATTGGTGTGAGGTGAACAACAACCTACTTCCATAGTTGTAGGTTGCCTGTGACGTCACTTCCGGGTGAGTGTATCGCATTTTCAGAGTTGTTTGTTTGCAACTTTCTATCGTTAATCCACGAATTATAAACACTATTTTAGCCTCATATACACAACAGTGAAAGTTTGATTGCTCAACAAACAATCCGAGCCTCATACAGCTCACTTTGTTCAGTAGTTTGTGGATTAAAACCCACCTCGCTCTCTAGCTTCAGCCTGAGCTAGCCTAGCCGCTAGCGCCATGGCGGAATATTTCTCTGCCTTTACCTGCTCAAGTGCAGTGTAGTGGTAGCTTTGGAGGCCAGGGTTACGGAGTTAGAAGCGTGGATCCGCTGTTTAGAGGAGGTTAAGTCTAGCTATAGCCAGGTTGTAGCATCAGGTTTACTGGACCGCGTTACAGGGCGTAGCATTAGCAGTGCTAGTCAGGCCAAGATTAGCCCCTCAGCGCCTCCCGTGCAGCCCGGACTAGATCAGGAACAAAATAGGGACCAATTTGTGACAGTACGGACGGAACGAGGCGCTAAACACCAAACGTGAGCTTCGAAGGAAACCTTAGGCTCTTAAAGCAGAGTAGACAGAGGTTCCGTGGTTATCACGCAGGCGGTAACGACGGCCGGCGGAGACAATCAGGTGCTCAAATTACAAGTAGGTGCGGTGTGTGAATTGGCAAACGTTGATGTCAGATACCGTAATATTTTCTGGTCCCCTGCCCAATAGGATCAATGCTGAATTGTACAGCTGTCAGCATTCAACAGCTGGTTATCATGTTAACTTTCAGACTGCCAGGAGCACAGGCCGAGGTGGTGGTGTGGCAGTGATCTCACACTCAAGCCTACTCATGAGCTCTAAAATTAACAATGCATTTCACTCATTTGAAAGCCTCATGCTGTCAATCACATGTCCAAATTGGAGAAACCAAAAAGGAGTTTTCATAGTTATCTACCGACCTCCTGGTCCCTATTCAGAGTTTTTAACAGAGTTTTCTGACTTTATATCAAACTTAGTGTTAGCCTGGGATTCAATAGTTATAGCTGGAGACTTTAATATCCACGTGAACGTGAGTGATAACTCTCTCAGTAATGCCTTCAGTGCCCTGTTGGATAGCATTGGTTTCACTCAAAATGTAAATAAATCGACTCACCGTCATAAGCACACTCTGGATCTTGTCTTAACGTATGGAATTTCACAGCTGTTGATCAAGCAGAGATAACTTCAGCCATTATGTCCTCTAAATTCTCAACTTGTGTCCTAGACCCCATTCCAAGCAGACTCCTCAAAGACATTCTCCCCCTAATTATAGACGCTATTCTTAATATAATAAATACTTCACTGTGGCTGTGTTTCACAGTCAGATCCCTCCTTCACTCTGGAACTCCTCCAGGTTTCTAGTTTTCCCAAGGAGGTTTTTTGTAGTTTTTTTCCTGGCTGAGAAGGAGGGTCTAAGGACAGAGGACTCTGGAACATTGTCCCTCATCCCCATGGACATTGTTTAATCCGTTTTTCACTGTCGCCCTCAAAGGCAACTGTTGTGATTTTGGGTATTACAAAAAAAAAGCTGTTTTACTGTGAACTTCTCACGTCTTTCTTTGCCTGGATATGAGGCCATGACTGCAAAACTCTCCCGCACAGTTGGTGCTTTTGAATGCCACAGCTCTCAGTCACTGGTATTACTACTACTACTACTACTACTATCACCATATATATGTACTTGCACCATTCCATCCCAGCCTCCAGTGGCCAAGTAAAGCCTCTTTATGTTAGCGTTAATGTAGTAAAGATAGCAGAAACCCAACTTGGAACCACCTCCTGGCCAAGGCTGCCATTACTGCTAAGATCGGGGGCAAAATACATCCCAAAGAGTGTCAGAAATAATTGCTAACGAGAATCGCTACTCCACACCTTCTCAAACGTGTGGAGTGAAAAATCAGGCTTAAAGTTGGGCTCTTTTAGTGTGCAGCTGTCTTTAGTGAGAAAATCAGACTACATATGGATCCATGCATCGTGTTCCCATCCCCATCAATACCAATGTGTAGATAATGATACATTTAAAGTAGGGAATGCACCCTTATTTTACAATTAAAATATCAAGAAAGACACTCTTTGAAAATTATGCCACAGAGCGGCCACACATTGTTATCAACTCAAGCTCTCATTATTATCATTATTCCTCTCTGGTGTCTGCGTTCCTAAATGTGTGTCCTTCCTGTCTGTGAGTCTGGTTGGCCTCTGTTCTCTCATTAAGACCTGGAGCTGAGAGTGAACTGGGAGACGTGGTCATTACTCCATCCTCTGCAGACATTATTACATTAGCTAAACCGACCATTAAATGAGGAACTACTTGGGCCAAATCTGGACACTATTTTCTATTGAGCTGAGAATGAGAGGAAATTATGACTTAAATTATTTCTTTCCTTCTCCTGAGTGCTACTATTTTCCTTTAAAAAAAAAAAAAAAACTGCCAACTGGACAATTGTTTTAAGAGTGAAGATGTTTTGCCACTCATCCAAATAGTTTTGTATGTTCCTTAGCAGTTCCTTTATGGATTTGAAGGTTTGAGCATTCATAATGAAAGAAATTTAGAACCTAGATTTTAAACCAGTGTACTAGTCTAGTAGTGTGCATTGATGGAGTGCCAGGTCTCTAAACTAATCAAATTTTACTTGATTCATTTGCAAGGTTCACTGTAATAATTTGTACAGTTTGCACAGTGAATCAGACTTTATTTCAACATTTGATCATATTTTGGTGGGTGGTGCAGCATCTTTTCATAAAGAATGTGCTCCAAATGATTGAACATAATTGTAATACCACATTTATAATAGTGGACAACTTCAAATTGAATTCTTCCACTTATCCAGGGCTGGGTCACCGGGGCAACATTCTAAGCAGGGACTCTCAGACATCCCTCACGCCAGACACTTCCTCCAGCTTCTCCAGAGGGATCCTGAGATATTCTTTGGCCAGCAGAGCAACATAGTCCCTCCAGTGTGTCCTGGGTCTTCCCAGGGGCCTCTTCCCTGTGGGACATGCCTGGGACATCCCACACCTCCCCAGGGAGTGGTCCAAGAGGCATCTACTCCAAGCTCCTCCTGTGTGCCCAAGTTTCCTCACCCTATCTAAGGGATCGCCTAGCCATCCTGTGGAGGAAACTTACTTTGGTTGCTTTTATCTGCAATCTTGTCCTTTCGGTCTTTACCCAAAGCTCATGATCATAGGTGAGAATAGATTGAGAAATAAATCGAAAGATTTACCTATTGACTCAGCTCCTTCTTTACCACTGCTGCACCCATCCGCCTGTCAATCTCACACTACATGTGAGAACTCTACTTGGGAGAGAGACTATCCGGCTACCCGGAGAGGGCAAACCACCTTTTTCTGCTCGAGAACCATGGCGCACTGTCCCAATGCATGTTGCAGGTCCGGGTTTGCTGGAGCAATCATGACGACATCATCTGCAAAAAGCAGAGATGAGATCCTGTTGTCCCCAAACCCTCGGACCCCATACTGCACCTAGAAATTAAAAAAATGAACATAACCGGTGACAAAGGGCAGCCCTGGAGTTCAACATTCACTGGGAACAGGTCTGTCAATTCAATTATATTTATTTTTGTAACACCTGTAATCACAACAGCAGTTGTCTCAAAGGGCGAACGGTCTTATTGCCGGCAATGAACACAGCTCTTTCTCCAGTCACACAGGGACCGGACAGCCCTGAGCAGAGCAAAGGGCCCCTAATAATCCGGGGCACCCCCCAAATGACACCATGAGGGAGACGGTCAAAAGCCTTCTCCAGATGGCTAGGCAAACTCCCATGAACCCTCGAGACCCCGATGGAGAGTATAGCGCGAAATGGATAGACACCCCAAGACAAATTTCTATTTAGTAAAGTTCTACCTCTACATTTAAATCTTGCTGGATCTTGTTCAGAATTATTGAGTCTGGAAGAAGACAGAGACCATGGAGAATTCCAAAAGCTTAACACTCTCTAATAATACACTCCACATTGGACCTGAAAGTCCTAAACCCATAGTGGATGTCAGACAGAAGACTCGGTCCATAAATGATTGTGACTGAAGGACACGGACACAAGAGAACACACAAAAATCACATTTTAAACTTTGGTTAAATCTATCTCCCACTGCTCCTCCTCGTGTTGTGGAGAACCTATTTTTAGCCTACACTTTGAAGGCAATGGCGATTTTAACTCTGATAATTAGCGTGCCATTAGGTTTGAGCGATTATTCGTGATTCTCCCTATCTCCAATGATGAAGATGAGGCGGTAAATGAGCTTCTACCAGCGGAGCAAATTGCATCGCATTTGGAGCTGTCATTAAATCCAGTGGAACGTCCAAGCACCAGACAAATGGGACTCAATTAGGTGTGTGGACAGAAAGTGTCAATGTTGAGAAGGTGCACGGTCCAAGATATTATTCTTCCCATCGGGAGTCCAGGCTGAAAAAGGAACAATATGATGGCTCGTGTCAAAAATGTCTTCTCCTGCTCTAAGGGTCGATCTGATAAGGAAAACTGGCTTAAGATAGTGCAAGCTAATGTGGAACAGGAACAAGCTAATGGCTAGGTGTTTTTTATTTCTATTTTTTATTTAGTTAATTTATTGTACAGTGATCCCTCGCTATAACGCGGTTCACTTTTCACGGTCTCGCTGCTTCGCGGATTTTCATCATGCATTGTGTTCTGCATTCTGATTGGCTAAACAGTCTCTCCGCGTCTTCTCTACCTGTGTGTCAATAACGTTATGGATTAATATGTACACGTACGTAAAACCGCTTGCCAAATTGAAGTTTGCGAGGCCGGTGAGAGCGGGAACAAGCTAATGTGGTACAGGAACAAGCTAATGTGGTACGGGAACAAGCTAATGTGGTACGGGAACAAGCTAATGTGGTACGGGAACAAGCTAATGTGGTACGGGAACAAGCTAATGTGGTACGGGAACAAGCTAATGTGGTACGGGAACAAGCTAATGTGGTACGGGAACAAGCTAATGTGGTACAGGAACAAGCGGTACAGAAACAAGCTAATGTGGTATAGGAACAAGCTAACCTTGAGCAGTTTCCAAACTTCCACTGATACGTTTGACCCCGCAAAAACAAAACATTGAATAAATAATTGCTAAAAAAAAACAACGATGTTACACATTCATTTAGCCAAAAATATATATTGATTTATCATCAAAGAATGACAATTTCCAGTTCTGATTGGCCAAAACTCCCAGTCCCTCCTCTTCATGAATTATTTCATCAGGTTAGAAACAAGCAACAAGGCACCAAGGGACCCCAAAACAAGCAATTACCAGGAAGACAACACTGGAAAAGTACCACTTTGCTCTGACAAATACCATATGTTGATACGCGTTTGAAAGAATAAAGCAAAAGCTCTTGTATCACTGCTCAAGAGTTTGCTTGATTCCTGGACCATATGGAGCCTGAAAAGTAATTGTTGTACAAAACAAGCCATAGGGCCTGATTTATCAATCCAGGTGCATTTAGTGATTTATTATTGGAAATCCCAAATGAGAGTAAACAGCAGGTGTAAAAGTGTGCGCGCTTCTGCTGCTGCTTTTATCATAATATACCTGTTTATTAGTGAGTAGTGGTTCTCCAACACTGGGACACCACTGTAAGTACTTTTCCTAAGCAATATCCCCATGTTTTACATTATATATCACTTATACTCTCCCCTTTGGTTGACCTTGTGTGATAAAATATATATTATAAAACAGGCATGAAAGTTTTTTTGAGTTCTAGTTTTAAAGCATTTCATTTTGGCCTCCTGCCTGATCATTAAACTAGCCCAGTTCATTTTAAATACATTTTAATCCTGTGTAAGTTGTAAATTACATATAGAGAATTCCATTGAGGCAATTGTTGGTTTGTCTCATTATTTATTTAATTTAAAATTAAATTTGGCAATGAGTTGAAAATATATTGGCAATCCCAAACCAAATTGAAGCGTTAATAACATAAAACAGTATGTTTGTTGCTAAATGCTGATAAACGTGTCGAGCAGAAAGACTCTGTCCTGACAGAGGAGAAGAGAGGAACAGGAGCAGAGCAGGACAGACACAATCGTAGTTGTGGGAAACCGGTTATGTGCCTTCTTCTGTTCATATTTCAATTAAAATATTATATACTGTGTGCTGCTGCTGCTGCTGATCAATCATGATTATCTGCACAACTCGCACTTACTAAGTAAGACTCGCTCTCAGATTAAGAATATAGCGGGTCATATTACTGTGTTTCCTGGTAAAGAGTGTCAGTGAGGTTTTTCTCCACGTTTCCCCTCGTTCATGGAGGGAAAGACACGCACCTTTCACTGTGTAACAGTATTCCCCCTCAGCATAAATGTACTTTCAGACAAATTGTTGTATGAATTACAATTGCTTTCTATCAACTCAAACTAAAATAGAGGCAGAAGTATACTTGATGTCTGTGGCTGGGGGATGTTTTTTCTCATCAGTACAAATCCTAAAGATCAGGCTGGCGTCCAATTCATAATCATAACTAAGAAGTCCACGGGTTGGGAGACATAGTTTGCATAAAGCTTCAGTGAGACGATTTGACCAGTGAAACTGATAAACTTTAGCAAAGGATAGGTTTTGTAACACTAAGATGATGCCTGTCCTGCCATGCATTTAAAAGGCCTAATGTCTTTTTCTTTGTTCATTTGGTCATAAAGTTTGAAAAACTGAGGATAATATCGGTTCAAATCACTGCTGGATAAACATTTAAGGCGTTGAGTGTTAAAGCTAGCGTTAGCATAATGAGCAGTTGGCTTTGTTCAAATTTAATCCCAGCCGTGGGAAGGCACCCGGCTGCTTTTACTGCACCTTTTGGGAAATAATGTGCGCTCAGACCCATCATTCATCTACAACCATCAATTATTAGTTTGTGTGGGCTTTTATTTCACTCTGGCTGCCCTCACAGAAATGTCAGGCTATGGCATTTGTTACCCAGGCCCCATGAAAAATGACTTGTTTTCAATAATTGCAGACAGAAACAACCACCAGCTGCAAGTTAGAGGGACATTTACCAAAAAAATATGGTATTTGAAACGTGGGAGCTCAGGAAAACTCAATACATTGATATATACTGTAATATGCATATTTGAATGTATTTGGGGCAACCCTTGCTCTTCTGGCGCCTTAGGCAAGATTCCTGCCCTCCCCTGACCCCTGCATGGTCCTATGTAAAATTGCCTGTTAATGGGACCCTGATTTGAATGTTGAAATGATATTGCAGCAGGTAGTTCTGAAAGCTGAGCAGGGAGGGCGGGGCTCTAGTTTGTCTACACTCCCTCATGTTTTATGTTGCTTCTATAAGAATTCAACTTTGAAACTTGGAAAGATATAGTTTTCACTGCAGAACACTACAGTAACTGCAGTGAAATCTATTAGTTAATTCGCCCGTTTACTTTGAGACTCTTTCCAGAGAGTTTGTGATATAAGATGTTAGAATAATGAGGCACATTCAGGGTGCAAAGCGCATCCATCCCTCTATCGTGCACCGGTTTGCCTGCACTGCCTATGCCACAGACCAGGGGTCATACGTACTTGATGACACGGTCAGTTTGTGATGTATAAAAACACAACTCAGATTCTATGCTCCGAGAGGTGAAAAGTGAGCACGTTTGAGGAGGTTTATGGATGTTTATGTTTTATTTGTACAAATGCTTTTAGTAAGAATTCCACATCAAGTTTAATAAACGAGACCACTAAAGTGATATTTGGTTAAGAGTTGGCAACTACTAAACTATTCATGACTTTTAAGTTATAGCAATGTTCTCCCACTACCAAAGAAATTATGAATAAAAGAATAAAGGAAAAGCTTTTCACAAAGTCAGAAAAGGTTCTGGCTGGAGACTTAGAGATGACAGACTCCTTATTATGATTGCAATATATATAATATTATAATAAAACATTAAATTAATAAAATAAAACCATTCAATGGAAAGTTAAATTAAATAGAACACTGTAAACCCGAACAAGGTCAGAGAACTAAATTAATAGAACTGAATGACTTATACCACATTAGTTACTTAACCTAAAATATTTGACTTTAGCAACCTTAGTTATTATATTGTATTGTTTTGATTAATGTACTGTTTTATGTTTTGTGTTAATAACTGCTAATAACACAGTCTGACCAAACTAACCACACAGGACAAAAACATACAAAATGTCAAGTTTTGTTTATTTTGTGATTTCAAACACAACAGATCCTATTGTCACTAAATGTGAGGTTCTTTTAGAGTCAGAGTTGTGATCATTAGATGTTTTCTGGCTCTGACATTGACCGGCTCCTGAATCCAAACAAAAAGAAAAAAGACTTATAGAATAAAATGTAGATAGAATGGTTCTATACCTTTTAGATTTAATCCTGATTTCAGAATTAAAAAAAAAAAAATAAAAAGCAACATTTCTTTTTAAAAATGTTTTTCAAATTTAAATAATGTATTTTCCACACAAAAAGGCGCACCGGACTATAAAGCGCATTAAGCGAATTAAAACAGATAAGTCAGTCCGTTGAGTTTTATTAAACGCGTGGAGTTATAACACATATAGAAACACATTCTGATATCGCTAAAAGAAACGTTAGCGTATTCACAACAACTCTCAGACTTGCTCAGTTATAACACGTAAAAACAACACAATACACTCACTTTTTCAGTTCATTCCTCGTCCACAAATACTTCAAATTCTTCATCTTCAGTGTCCGAGTTTAACCGTTGAGCTGGATACAATACATCCTGCCTCCCCGGATCAATCTCGTCATTATTTGAGTGTCGCCGCGGTAACCTTCTGATGATTCCGGCCTTTGTGAAAGCTCGGACCACAGTTGGGACTGATACTTAAGCCCAGAGTTATGTCTCTTGCGATAGATCCATGGTCTCATGGCAGGAGCTATCTTGGGGTCCTTTATTCTGGGTCCTTTATTTAGGTGGTCGCGTTGTTCCTGACGTATAATGTAGTTTACATTTTGACAGGGCGCTGTGTGTAGTGGTAGACTACAGTTCCCAGAATGCTTTGCATACATGTTGTTGGGACTTCCGGAGTACCGTAAACGTGCTTCTGAGTCCAGAGTCTTCTTTATACACCGTGTACTACACAAAATCGCTTCGAGGTCAGTAAGCACAACCGGAAATAATCCATATATTAAGCACACTGGATTATAAAGTGCATGGGCGTTTTTTGAGGAAATGAAAGGCTTTTAAGTGTGCTTTATAGTGCAGAAAGTACGGTCGCCAAACAACATATAGAAGTGAATCAGCCTAATATCGGTTATCAAGCTTTTCCCATAAGCTCTGTATCGCTGCACCACTAGTTTCCAATGCGACTTCATCTCGCCTTCTCATGTGTGCATTTACTGTGTGAAAGCCCCAGCACAGCAGCTGTTTGCCCCGTGAGGAGCTATTACCAAGCTGGTTCCTGCCATAACTCACTGTGTTAGTTTAATTCAATCAGAACTTTGGAACGAGTACAATAAGTCCACATATTATACGCAACGTGCACAATTTCACCAGAGAAATGTATTACACTGTTTTTCAACTTTGATTAAAAGCACATCATGTTCATTGTTACCTTTTTTATTTTTTAAATGGTGCCAAAACCTGATTAGCACCATTGTGAATACATCAGAGCCTCTAATGAAAGAGTTTTTTTAATAACTGGCACCGCTTTGCACACAGCCATCTGACTTCACTCTGCAGCTCTCATTGTAATAAACAGAAAAGCTGCTTTTATCCAAACTGCCGGACGGTAAAACAGAGGTTTAGTTCCCAAGTGGCAAAAGCAAATGGCTCAGAACAGCAGTGCAGCAAACATCCTTTTAACTGTAAAGAGCTGCAAATGGAGGGAATAATGTAAAATAATAAAAGGTGAGAGGGGAGGAGCGTCTGAGCTCAGCTTGTTGGATTTCTGCCTAAACTAGCAAAAAAAGAAGTTCACCTTTGAGAGGGTGCATTTTTCAGCTTGCATACAAATGTAAAGTGTTTTGAGATATAAAAATGGAAAGACTTTACACATGAACGCTGTGCTTCTCTATATTACATGCATTCTAGGTGTGGGACAATACTTTTGGCACAAATTTGACATTTGGGTCTCGATTTAAATGTGAGTTCAATTAGGTTGGGCCTCAGAAGAACAAAAAAATATTTTTTTTGGATGTTTTGATAAATAAAACACGTTTAAATACATTACAATATAACTTATTTTCTGTAGCATGTATGTGATAAGTCGGAGTTTATTGTTTATTGCTGTGAATTTTGAATCATTGAACGTCATAAACCTGTCAGATAATGTCTAAAAAAAAGGTTGTGCTTTAATTACAGGCCTCCTTATTAACATATTAACAAGACAAAAAATGTTTTAGAGAATTTCAAAGTTCATATTTTTGTTTATTCCTGGGTCTATTGTAATCTCAGCGAAAGAACAACAGGCTTAATCTTTTCTTACCTGCACAAAAATGACATGTGGAGGGACACATGAGTATTGAACCCAACGCCTCAGAGTCGACACAAAACACCAGTATCGAAGGAATCTATTATTATTTTGAGA
Organism: Eucyclogobius newberryi; assembly: GCF_026437365.1. Lineage (NCBI taxonomy): Eukaryota > Metazoa > Chordata > Actinopteri > Gobiiformes > Gobiidae > Eucyclogobius > Eucyclogobius newberryi. The sequence continues at coordinate 10,992,474 of NW_027315768.1, read as the reverse complement.
AACTGGGTGAGACTGACAGAAGTAAGACTCAATCTGCCATCGACCCGTCCAACCACCGCCACTCACACACCACAGTCACACTGGACAAAGTATCAGACAAACAAATGCCCCGCCTAACTAAATATTGAAATCAAATTCTTGGATTTTCATGACCAAGCCCTATTCAATATTTCCATTCTTACTACGAGAGTCTAATATTTCAAAGAAGACATGTCGAGGTGGGAGGAATCGATAGGTCAGGGCTTGTCCCGAGGCTGTGTCATGTGCTGCTCGTCCTAACTATACGGCCCACATCAGACTTTTATGGGACCTCTGTATTACATCAGACAGTAAAAGTGGCTGGAGGTCCGGCCTTCACACTGCCCGTCGGACATCTTGGCTCAGTTTGACCATTACCATAAATTATAGCTACGACTTCACCGTTTGCCTGTGAGGGTCTTGATTATACGCTGTCCTACTGCAATACAAGCAGAGAGTACTCCAACAACTACATGCCTTGTCTAATTATTTAGTCTAATATATCCAAAGACCAGGATAACATTTTAATCAGTGTCTGCAGGTTAAGAGCTGCCGGAGAACAAAGGCAGAGAGATATTTACTTTGTCCATGCATTATCTTTTTTAGCTCTATATGCTAATGAAAGTAGCTTACTTACTTCATAGTGTAGCAGATGTACAGAAGCAGCACTTGTTCATGTTTATATAGCACTCTCATCAGCTTCAAATTGCCCCTTAACTAGTCCGGTAAAAGGAAATGCGTTGCTCAACCTTCCGGACAGATATAATGCAAAAGGTTTTTCACCTTTTAACCACGGTTTAACATCGTTCCCTCATCTAAAACATATCTATTGTATTTAACTTCATTCAGATTTGTAACGTCAAAAGGTAGAGATTCAGAGGTCCGTAAATCATCGTCAGACTTTGTTCTGAGCTTTTCTGCCGTCAAATCACACTCACTACAACTGCATGCTTGAATTAGCATGTCGAGGCAAGCTAGCTTTTGTTTATTTGTCCATGGTAATTCCCTCTGCAGGTAGTAGATTCTGTAAGAACACCAAATCCTGATGAGGAAGCGCTTGATTGGGGGGGAAAGTCATGTGTCATTTTCTGTACATAAAGTTCTAAAACAAGAAATGCAAAAGTACACAAATATAACGCATGGTATGTGTCAATTAAATGCTTGTGAAAAGGGATTGGATTAAGCTGATAAGAGTGTAAAATCACTATAAGACATAAACATCCACCTCTTAACATGCTGATACTGGTGGTTGAAATGTCTTGTCCAAGGACACAACAGCACCGACTTTGAGCAACCAATCTAGCCACTGTCGCGCCAAGCTCTAAGACGTCCAGACCGGTCACTGTTCAAGCGTACAGGGGAGACAGCATGGTTCCGACATGCCGCGGTCCGCTACGATGCCCGCCAAATGTTAGCAAACTAAATGCCATTCCACAAACCAACTGTGTTCACTGCACCCTGAAGGCTAACATTTGTCCAGGAGAGGCTCCAGTCCAAGTGGCATCCTGAAGGTTATCTGACATTGAACTGAAGAAAAATCAAAAGCAGTTATACTTCAAAGAAAAAATGGGAAATAAAGCCATTTAAGAAATAATAATATTGCATCAGACTCGAGGGGTTTATTTCCTATCTCCAGATAAGAAAAACCTGTTCAAATCAAATATCCACTTTACTGACAACAATGGTATTTTGGTTTGGCACTTTTCGACTTCTGAGCTCTGTGCTGATAGTTTAATAAGAAAGACAAATAAGCCCAATCTTCCGTTTATCAGCAAACCCCTGGGTACAAACCATCAGGTGCACTATAACAAGCAGCACATTATTATTTTCTCCATTTTATTTCTGAAAAATGGCTACATCACCTGTTTCAGTGAGAGGCTTCATTCTTCAAATAATCACAACTAAATACAGGGATATGGGCAGGCTTAGGGGGTAGGTGAAAACAGGATTTTTTTAACAGTCAAGTCGCAGTTGCAAGACGATACAGGAAGACTCAAAATCTATGAGTATAAACAAGTGACGGGCGGATCGACACCAAAATATTGACATATCGATCATGACTGCGGCATTGATTCTCAAGTAAAAAATATCAATACTTAGACATAGATAGATAAAGTAATCACATTTTATTTATTTTTTTAAAGTAGTTTATCTGATCTGTACATTTTAAATCTTCTGATCAGTTCAGCCTATGATGGAGTGAAGAACATGAAAACGCAAAGGATTTTCTATGCATTTAATAACAAAAGTAACTGATATCGGTATTGCATTGATATTGCGATACTCGCCATAATATTACTTGGTATTGGATTGATAAAAAATCATGAATTATGTCAGAGAACCCAAAATAATGCTCAGTTAATTAGTTGCTAACGCTGCTAATCCTGTAGGCTTTGATCTCTAAAAATGTACAGCCCATCATGTAATCTCTAGTATTGATCAATGCGTGTACTGATGTCCATGGGGAAAGCAGGGTTTGAACCCTCAACCATCTGGTCACAGGGCAATATCTCCCTTCAGCAGAGCACACTATTCTTTTGCCTTACAATATGTGATAAATCAAAGCAAACAAGCTTGAGGTGTTAAGTTTTACAACACACATTCTGAAAAGGGAAGTGCTTTTCAAAGGTGTGTGAGAAAAAAAAATACAATGGGATAAAAAATAAACAAATGTAGTGCTCCAGTAATAAGGAAATTACTTTTAACAAAGCAGTGGCTAAATTACTCTGCTGGCTGGAATAACCAATTTGTTTGGTTTTTTGTTAATGCTAAAAAGTTGTATTACTGTTGTTTTTTTTTAATTGTTTACAGCTCTAATATTAATATACAGATTAGGAAAATTATAGGAAACGTTGCAAATAAAAGGACTTATTGGCTTATTAATTTCAACAACAAAAAACACCAGCTTTGGGAATTAACTATAAATGTAGATAATATGTTAATAGTCACCACTCGACTCCTCCCGGTCGGCAAGTTGGAGGCGACATCATTAAATCATTGTTATTTACTCATCTTTGTGGAATGTCCTTCCAAATGAACCACATTCTGGCTCAACCGCGATGTTCTCTTTCTTTAACTCTCAAGTCAAAATGTTTAACTAACAAACAGTGGATTGTCCTTTTACATATTTTATTTTTGGCTACATTACCTTTTAGACCCCAACATGCATCACACTGTCTAAGTTAGGCATGCCCAAACTAGGGCCCGGGGGCCAAATGCGGCCCTCAGACCAATTTTTGGTGGCCCTTCAGCTTCTTGCTATGTCGGCCCAAACAACAAAAAGTATAACTTTTTACTGTGAAATTGGGAAAATTCAGGTCTATTGATGTCATACCAACCGAATATTAATGTTCTAGGTTTAAGTCGGTGTAATCCCTCATTCGTCCAGGCATGTTCCATAGTAGAAAAAGCTTCAGTTGTAGTCATCTGGACTCAGTTTGAAAAAAAAAGACGTTTCGACTCTCATCCAAGAGTCATTGTCAATAAAAGAATTTAGATCGAGAACTCCGATATTAATACTGTTCTGTGGTAAGACCCGCCCATTGGGAGGAGCCTTCCTGAAGTAGAAAGAGTTGTTTGTTTCAACAGAAACTCCCCCCTTGTATCTACCGAGCCTATTCAGAATCTTAATGGGCTATTAGAATCCTCTTTGTCTTTGTGAGACCCTGGCTCAACCACCCTGAGTACCTGATTAGCATCTGAATGTCCTTTACCTTTCCAGGGGTTCAGAATCCCATTATAAATAACAGGAAGATTAAACCTTAGCCCTCCATTTCTGTTTAAAGAAGGTCTTTCTTTTTTGACAAAAATAGCTTCCTTAACTCCTCTTTCAAACCATCTTTTCTCCTGCTTAAAACCTTCACCTCACCGTCTTCAAACGAGTGATTAGAGGCTTCAAGATGGAGATGCACGGCGCTCTGAGGTCCTGAACTAGTATTTCTTCTGTGCTGATAGAGCCTCTTGTGTAGAGGCTGTTTAGTCTCACCTATGTAACGTTCTTTACAGCTTTCTTCACTGCATTGGATCGAATAAACTACATTGCTCTGTTTTTGAGTCGGCAACTTGTCCTTAGGGTGAACCAGTTTTTGTCTTAAAGTGTTTCCTGGTTTAAAATAAACAGGGACTTCGTGTTGTCTAAAAATTCTCTGCAGTTTTTCCGACAGGCCAGACACATAAGGGATAGAAACACCCTTCCTTCTCTGTTCAGTTTCCCTTTTGTCCTGCTTCTTGGTTCTCTTCACTCTGTTGAGAGCCCAAGCGGGGTAACCACAGGCTGAGAGGGCATTTCGGACATGTTTTTCCTCTTTCTTCTTGCCCTCTGAGCTGGTGGGCACACCTTGAGCTCTGTGTTGTAAGGTTCTGATCACACCCAGCTTGTGCTGTAGTGGGTGGTTGGAACCAAAGAGCAGATACTGGTCCGTGTGTGTAGGTTTCCTATATACTTCTATTTGGAGTTTCCCGTCCTCTCCTCTGATCGTGGAACAATCAAGAAAGGCCAAGCGATTCTCCTTAGCGTCTTCTCTTGTAAACCTGATATGTGGGTCCACAGCATTGATGTGATCAGAGAAGGTTTCCAGCTCTTGTTTCTTGATTGTTACAAAAGTATCATCGACATAGCGGAGCCACAGTTTTGGGGCTATGCCTGAGAATGAGGACAGTGCCTTCTTCTCAAAGTGCTCCATGTACAGGTTGGCCACTATGGGAGAGACGGGCGAGCCCATGGCACAGCCATGAATCTGTCTGTAAAATTGTCCCCGGAATTGAAAGTAAGTGGTGTTCAGACAGATGTCCTAGGTTCTAGGTTTAATTAAAGGTGTGGAGGCTCATCGCAATTAAGTCAAATGCAAAATTTCGAATGATTCACTTTGTCATTCAACAAATTCGACATTGTCAAGTTGTTTGTGCCCTCTGCCCCGTATAAGTTTCAAAATGCGGCCCTTGGTGAAAAAAGTTTGGACACCCCTGGACTAAGTACAGGGATGTGGGCGGGGATAAAGGTGAGTAAAAACTGGAATTAGGATTACTCAAACATGCATGAATCTATCAAAATACATCTAAAACTAACAATGAGGAAACACATTGTAGCAAGTAATAAAAAGCACATCATTAATAACCAAACTTAAACCATAGGCATAAATTATAACCTTGTTCCTAAACCTCATCACTTTGAAGGACCAATCACAGCAGAGGCCCTTGTCCCTTTGTGCAGAATTGTTACCATTGTCTCAAGGCTGCTGTAATACCAAAATAGCTTACCACCATTCGAGTGCGCCTGAGAAATGAATGAATAATGCAATTGAAACACTGAGTTTATTCAAAAGTGCAATTCAAACTCAATCATCTCATTATCGTCAGCATTTACCCAGCAAAGATACAAGCAAATCCAACATGGCAACCGCGTTCTCGCCTGTAATGTCATGATATTGCTTGGGTAAAAGTCATTTTGTGCTCGCGCATTTATGATCCTTCACCGTTAATGAATGTGAATATGTAGAAGCATGCAACACGCAGCCGGGTGGAATGAAGACCTTTACAATAGTGACCCGGGCAAACACGTGTCAACAACATTACTGAGCACGCTGCTCTACAGAGGCTTACGGCATTATGCGGACGTATCTCCACCTCGTTCATACGCCAATTCACTCCTTATTACGGATCTACAACACAAGCACAGGTGGTCCGCCCTAGGCATGCCCTCCGCTCATACTACTCGACTGGAGAGCGAATAATGGGGAGGTGAAAGGGGGTTGTATGTGCTAACGTGTGAAAACAGAATGCGGCTTCGGCCCGAGGCAAAGGCCGTGGATTACAAAGTAGATCCAGGCTCGGTAAACCGGCTGGAACGCCTTGTTTAGCATAAGCACACGTAACATTGAGGATAGAGCGCTGAGCTATAGTGAGGGTTGTAGGACAGGGTGGGACATGTGGCGAAAAATATGTTGAACATGGCTGGGAGAACGGAGAGAAGAGAGGAAGGAGGCAGAATATCAGTCGGGAAAATGTAAAGTAGTGAAACAGCAGCAAAATCTGTTATTACCTTAATACATTTAACCTCATAGACTTGAAATTGGTCGAGATGGCGTTTGATGCTCACGCCATTGATCTCGACTAATCCAGGAAGATTTTTTTATTTTCAAATCATGAAGCATAAAAAGGTTAAGGTTCACAGGACATTGATCATGTCACAAGTTTATATTCCTGAACTTGTGTGCATCTAGTCTCTCTTTTAGAACCTCTTTTCCGTGTTACTGGTGAGGAAACCAGATAAATGACATGTGTTCAAGTTTTCGTGACAGGCATCATTTTGTTTCTACATCATTTTGTTTCTATGTAATGGTTGTTCAGAGCCACAGAAAGTTGGATGTTTGTTACTTTTGTGCTGTTATTTCGTGCCAGTTTTACGCAGACTGGTACAAGGATTTTGGATGAATGTGATGGGGACAAGGGGGATTTATTCAGTTTCCCAAATAGACGTTTTTCTATGCTGAACACATGCAAGTCTGAACGGTCCACTCTGGTCCAGACCGCGCAGGTGTCCCACGCTGGAGGTGGAGGTGTCCAGCAGAGAGCATTGCTGTTCATGTGAGTGGGAGAAATATTTCACCTCGTAAAATTGGACTGTATTCATTATTCTTTAACTTATCATTTTGTGTTATTTATGCACAAGAATGTTGTTTATTATGATTATCTTGCACCGCACCACGCCCTCAGTTTTCTGCACTCCACCTCATATTTTGGCATAATAACACCTCTTGTTTAGAATTCTACGCCCTGCGCTGTCATCAATTACGCCAACGCAAGATGTCAGGAAATGTGCTCCACAGCGCCCAAGTTAACGCTAAGACCGGGGGCAAAATATGGCCCATTATGTGACAAGATTACATTTTTAAAAACATTTTTTTTTTTTAAGATTTCCTGGCCCAAAGGCTTTAATGGACAGTACAGCTTTAGCGTTAAAAATATGGGGAGTTGCCAAGCGACCACGAGGCCTACTATCAATCAAATCACGGGGTTATAGACGCTAGATCCTTGAAAAAGGTAACCCATGTGTACAGCTTAAGATATGTTAGCCACGATGCTTACCCAAGGCCTAACATGACACAATAAAAAGGTTCACTTATTTGCCTGTGCTGACGATGCGGCTGACAAAATGAATAACTCTTCACAAATTTGCATGTCATCCTTGCACAGGGGCCACGCTAATCTTCCAATGTTAGTATGTGTTAGCAAACTAACACAATATTGTCTTGTAGCAACAAAGCCTTTGTAGCGCTCTTAAAATCCTGCTCCCACAGTCATGGAGTTATAGACGCAAGATCCTTGACAAATGTAACCCATGTGTACAATTCTCCTCTTGAACCTCTAGGGCCTAATTCACAACGCTGAAGTCATAACGCCCACATGTTTGCAACACCGTAACAGCACAGACGAGCACCCTAATATACTGTAGGTCCCAGGTAACCGAGCCGGCACAAAGCACAGTCCTGTCCGGACCCAAACCTTCGATACGAAACTTTGCAGTATAAGCCCCTCTTTCACAGAGAAGTGCAGCCTCCCTGAGATGAGTGCCTTTTAAGAAATAGTTTCAAATGAACTGGGAGTTTGTGTCTTTCTTTCGCATTCACTCTCCATCCTAACATGCAGGGGTCCGACACGCATCATGAGCCCGCCGCCATGCAGCAGCCCACCGCTGCCAGCTGCTGCCCACGAGCCCACCACCCGCTGCCCACTGCCCGCCGCCTGAGAAAGCTTTTAGTTGTAATGTCTGTTCTAATCTGACTAAATAAGAAAGAAGCGCCGCGCTGACTGATGAGAGTTCACTTTGCAGCACTTGTACTTTAAAACAAGAGATATGTAAAGGTTATGCATGTAACGCCTATCAGCCAATGACATATATTCCAGACCAAAAGCAGAATTCTGCTCCATGTCTCAGGTCAGCGTTATATTCTACCTCAAATCTACTTTAAAAAGAAGAATAAAACATTTCAATTTATGTTAAAACCATCAGTAGACTATTTTATATCCAATATAATTAATTGATAATTTGTGAAAAATAACTAGGCCTATTATAATACTCTTTATGTGTCTTATAATAATATATAGTATAGTCATGTCTATTGCCTCAAAGAACTGGTTCTTAGTGTCCATCAGCCTGTCTGAGGGAGTCGGATCTCTCCTTCAGTGTGCAACTCCTCGAAGGGTTCTACTTTGTCCCAAAGCGGTTTAGTAGGAGGAGACAGGGGATGCTGGGACATTGCTAAATTCCCATCAACATTGTTTAATCTGTTTTTCACTGTCACCCCTCGAAACAACTGTTGTCGTGGTTTTGGGTGTTACATAAAAAACTGGATTGAAATTGAATTAAACAATTTAAAAGTGGAAGTAGACATTTTCTCAAACTGAACCTCGGTGAAGATGTATTAATTCCCTGCTGTAGGTCCTTCAACATGCAGAACCCTGTGCCATTTAAAGACATAGTAATCCTTATCTAATTCCCTCTTCTTGGTTCCACTTCACGTAAATCACTTTGTCTCCAGCTGTCAACAGTGAGTTATGACCTCAGCCTGTTGACAACCTCCACAACAATAACAGCACATAACTCAATCTGGCCCTCTCCATCAGTGCCTCCCCTATAGGGCTCCATCATACCCATGTGAGCAGGAAGCAGCCAGGCCCTTAAGTACTTCTACCCCTGTTACACATACACATACCACTATGTACATAACTTATCCCTGCAAATCACACCACCGGCTACAAGAGTGTCGCATCGATCAAAATATTGACCAAAAGAGGGGACAAGAACATAAATATCCAAGAAAACCGGTAAAATAAATGCAATGGTGTTTCGTAAAGGTGACATGCTATGCTAAGATGGCTTCTAATGGCTTTGATTTGATGTTGTTTATTTCATTTTTTAGAATTTTTTTGAATGTTTTTCACAATTAGGGGAAGGTTTAGGAACAGTTCATTTAGTTAAGTTGAGCTTTGGGACAAGTTTGAGTCTCGGCAGAACTGCGTTGTGGAAAAAACATACATAGTATCATTCATTCTTGTTTTAGTAATACAAAATTGCAATTTGGGTGCAGAACTGGCCTGATTTTTTATTGAAAAGGTGAAAAGCCACTTAGATGGCTAAGCTTGTGTTCCTAGATGTTACGTTCCTCTGAAGAGCGTGACGTCACGTTCAAGCATCTATATTAACAATCCTACAATTTAAGCGTAAACATTAGCTTTCAAATGTATGCAGTAATCTACATAAATGCAATGAGTATAAAAGAGGCATCCTTCATTCTAATCTCAGCAATAGAGTCTGTAGATGAGCGGTTTAAATCTTTTCCGTCAATAAAGACCAATGTATGTGTATGATGTTTACAAAGGAACCACAAGATGTAAAACAGTATTTTTGAGAGAATTACAATTTGAACAGAATTCAAGTGCCCCGGTGTGAAGCTGGATTCCACACGCCGCTAGGACAGTGAAATTTAATCTTCAAAATGTCATACATATCAAGCAATTCATAACACTTGGTTCAGCCAGAATGTTTCTATTATCCCTTGTCGAATATTGTAAGTCGGTCTCTAAGTGTTGTAAGTACACTCAAAATAATTGAATCACTCTATCAAAAAATCTCCAAAGGGTTTTGATAGAAACCACTTTCATTCCATGTTTGGAGGGTATTGAAATGTGTGGCAAGTAACAAATAAACTTCAAAACTAGTCCACTGGAGTCGTGTATCTATCCCCACAGCATAATAAACAACCTTCATAAATAACACACATTATAAGTTATAGAACAATGAATACAGTCAAACTTTTCTCCCACTCTCGTAAATACGCAGCGCCGTTATACTCAGCTCTTTGCGGGACACCTCCAGCGCTGGACCTGGCACTGCGCGGTCTGGGCCAGACTACACCATGCAGACGTTCATGTCTGAGGAACGTCTATTTGGAAAACCAGATAAATCACATCACACCCAAAATCCTTGTCCCAGTCTGCATAAAACGGGCACAGACTGACAGCACAACACAAGAGGATTTGATCCACATGTACAATCAGACTTTCGGCTCCCATGGCTCTGCTTTCGCCTGCCCTCGTTTATGGATCACAAGTTTATAGATCACAAGTAGTTGAGATGTGTGTGGACTGCGGTGCATTCTTTGCTCAGCATTTCCAGGTTCTGTTCTTGCTTTAGTCTTGATTTAGTCTGGGCACCCGGGCGTCGAAAGCAAGAAAGCTGTCCGCGTAACGCAACACAAATACAAGTGAATTAAATACATTTTGGGAACAAATTGAAAATGGAAAATAAAGAATTGTATTGCTCACATCTTTCATTACCTGTACATGAGGCATGACTGCAATCATAACTCACACAGGAGGTGCTTTAGCATGCCACAGTTATCAGTCATTGGATCAAACACTATCACCATATATATATGTTCTATATATGTTCTGGCACCATCCCACTCCAGCCTCCAGTGGCCAAATACAGCCTCTTTACGCCAGCGTTAAGGTCGGGAAGGTGACAAAATAGCGCCCTGGAAAAGGCTCTTCACAAAATAAGGAAGTGCTCAACATTAAACTGCTAAAATCATAAATAAAGTCATGCTATCACTAACTAAAAATGCATTTCCTCATGCTTTGTTACCTATGTAAATTATCTTAGTAGCTATAATCTGGCATATTTACATTTGTTCAATACAGATGTTCAAATAAATGTTAAATACATAGATAAATAAAGGCTGCTGCTCAAACCCACAACAGTAATCTTCAGGCTTAAAGCTTTTCAACGGATCAATCACATCGTTGGGGTTGAACAATAGAGCAATTTTCTGTGGCTAGTGTGGGGAAAAAAATCCCTTTTGTTTGTTTATGTTGACAGAGAAGACATTGACGTTTGTGGCCGTGGATAGACTCAATAATTACAGAGATATTGACCATAAACCTGGTCAGCAAATATGAAATACCAACGCAAGGGTGAAAAAGCTAAAACAGAAAATAAGAAATCAATCAAAAGTCCCATTTAACCTCGCTGCATTGTAGAATTTGTAAAGTTCCCAAAGCGTGTCAACTCACTGCAGCTTCTCTGACCCTGAACAGTGATCGCTGGAGATGGCGCTCTGTGTTTGTCGTATTCAACATAATGACTAGTCAATGCTATTGACTCATCATCATAAATGACACTTGATAAGGCAGTCATTTAGTGCTTTAATCAAAAGCGATTTGTAACTTCAGAGTCGGTCAAATGAAGAGATGGTAATCGAGATGAACACTTGAATTTTATGCTTTTGAATGACACTTTTCCAATGTTCAAGTTGATGAAGTGTAATGAATGACTGCAGTAATACAATGTGTTTTTTATATTTTTCAAACTACCAGAATCAAACGGCTTTGGCACTAAAATCAATTTAATTCTTTATTACATTTCTACACACATTCATACACTCAAGCTGGGAGTGTTTTACCCAAGCGTACAAATTCCTTCACTTTTTGAAGTTCTTTATCAAGACATATCAATTTGTCCTGTACTAAGTTTTTTTTATACAGGTAATAATTGCACTATATAATAAGTAGATCATAATTTTACATTTTGTTCATTTCAAACCGCAACATTGATCTAAAACCACTTCATACTGACATTTCACTGTGACAAGATTTTTTAGAACCTCACTCAGAGTCAAAGTCTAACTTTAAGTGAAACAATGATGAAGCTCACTAATGTTTATTTTGTATAACATGTCCCCTTTAAGGTAGAAGAATAGGATATAGATATAGATATAGGGGAAATGCATACATTTCTCACCATAAATGACAGCACAGGTGCACTTTTCATGGATGTGGTAAAATGCCTCATGTTATAATATAAATGACTTGTTGAACTCTGTTACATCTAGTGTTTTGAATGTTCTGGACACCATTGCCCCTATAAAAGCTAAAATTGTTAAAAAATAAGCAGAAGGCGCCATGGAGAAATTATGACTGATGAAAATGAAAAGGAAATGCCAGCCGAGCCGAGCGAAGTCAAAGCTCCAGGTTCATCATGAAATGCATACGGGAAAAATGTCTGCATACAACCAATTATTATGTAGAACAAGAGAAAGGTATTTCTCAGAACTAATTGGAAATGGTGATAACAGCTCCTGCATTCTGTTTGTGACAGTAAACAGACTGACAAACCCTCCAGCTCAAGTGCCATTGGAACTAATTTCCATGTCTAAGTGAGTTTGCCACCTTCTTCAAGGACAAGGTCCAGAATATTAAGAATACCATCAATCCCACGGTGCCAATTCAACAGCCAGTTAAACACGTGGAGCTGAAACTGTCCGAGACCATCACCAGCAAGTCTTCTACTTGCTGCCATGACACTTTGCCCCACTAGACTTTTAAAGTCCGTGTTAAAATAGTCATTGTGTCACTTGAATCTGGAACATTCGCAATGGCCTTGAAAACTGCGGTTATTAAGCCGCGGCTAAAGAAGAGCAGCCTGGATGTCACAATACTAAACTAAAGTATAGACCCATTGCAAACCTTTACCTTTCTTGGGAAAAAGTCAATTATAAACAGCTTATTCAGTTCCTCCTAATAAGTGACTCCTTTGATGTCTTCCAGTCTCGATTTAGATCATCAGCATCACAGCACTGAGGCTGCTCTCATTAAGGTGAAAAATGACATCCGTCTGAGCACTGATGATGGTAAAGGCTTCAGTTTTAATCTTGCTGGATCTCAGTGCTGCATTTGACACTGTCGATCACGGGATACTTCTACAGAGATTAGAGGACTGGGTGGGCATCACTAGTATGACCTTAATATGGTTGAAGTTCTACCTTGAGAACAGAATATACTTTGTTGAGATTGTTGACCTGATCTGCACATGCTGCCGTTGGGACAGTTAAACAAGTTAATACAAAACAGTGGTGTGGTCCTATCACAATTATGCAGACGACACTCAAATCTATGGTTCACTGTCGGCAGGTGAATATGGACCAGTCAATTCACTCTGTCACTGCCTTCAACAGATCAGTTTGTGGATGCAAAACAACTTTCTCCAGCTGAACTCAGACAAGACTGAAATTATCGTTTTTGGCCACAGAAACACAGAGAAAGTGTTAGCGGTCACCTCCAGTCAAAGTGAGAAATGTAGGAGTAATAATGGACTCCGACATGAATTTCAACAGCCAAATCAAATCAATAACATCAGCAGCTTTTTGCCAAAATAAAAGTATAGTGTCTAAACCAGACTTGGGGAGACCTTTGTCTCCAGTAGATTAGACTCCTGTAATGGCCTGCTCACTGGTCTCTCCAAACCAGTTGTAAAACAGCTGCAGAACATCCAGAACGCTGCTGCTCGGGTCCTGACTAGAATCAGGAAGTATGATCACATTAGTCTTGTTCTCAGGTCTCTGCACTGGTCATACAAGCCACCTCTTATGAGCTGAAGGTTAGCGGTCCGAATCGCGCTCACGCTTAGTAGAGTGGCCAGAACCACTAGCCTACAGGCTGGCGGTGCGATTACAGCTGCCTCAGGTGAATACTGCCTTTGTGTCCTTGGCCAAGACACCCGACCCCTGAAAGTGTGTGTGAATGTGTGACTGGTTCCTGTAGTGCCTTGAAGGTAAAAAAACAAAACAATATAAATGACCATTTACCTCAGACTCTGAGAACCTCAGGGGCCGGCCTCCTGCTGGTGCCTGGAGTCAAGACCAGACAAGGGAATCTGCATTCTAGTTCTATGGGGCAAAGGCCTGGAATAACCTTGCAAAGGTTGTGGGACAGGCCCCCCACCCCGGTTTAAATCTAGGTTTATGTTTTTATTGATTGTGATTTATACTGTATTGTGTTTTTTATGTGTTTTTAAAGCACTGTGATTGTGTACAAATTGTGCTTTACAAATAAAATGTGATTGATTGAAGAAATGTTTACATATAAAAATAAAGCAAAAATGGCATATAAATCTGAAAAATATATACTATTCTAAATGTGTTTCATATGGTTGACATACAGTATTAGATATAAAAAATACAGTGAATTTTGAATATATTTTTTTGTATTAGTGTAAACTTGATTTTAGTGATTATTTTATTAGACAGTACAGTGTGGAATGGGGATGAGACTGTGGAAGGACATTGCAGAAAACATGTGCTGTCCACTCAACCAAATTAATTAAATATCAACAAACTCTTCAGGAGTCCACATCAAAAAACGTTTAGTGTCTTCCCTTGACATGTACATTTAAATATGATATCTGTTTGTTCTATTAATGCAGACTATGCAGTATTACATAACTACAATCACCCATTTCCACAAAAACCATCCGCCACGCCACTAAAACTCAAACAGCCTCTTCTGTTCCTCCACTCGTGAAAACACTACGCCACATCCCACCGCAGTTCATTTACCCCGACTTCCCTCCTGTGGCTCCCCGGGCTAAGAGTGAGTCAGGCGGGGAGCCAGAGAGCGCGTGCGAGGGCGGAGACGATGATGGATGAGGCGTGCGGGCCGGCTCATTTGTGGCCTTCTGTTCACACCTCTGGGCTGGAGGAGGAGCCCCGCGGAGTCGCCGGCGGAGGGCTCTGATTGCGGACGCGGTTATTGAAGTGGCAACGCTCTAACTCACAACACCTGGCCCCGGGCGGCTGTGGCAGTGCCGGCCGCTCGGACTGGGCTCGGCTGGACACACAATAACAGATGAGGAAAGAGAGGAGTGGATTGTGGAGTGGATGAAAGGGCTAAGAGAGACCTTAAAGTAGTGCTGTGTTTGTACAATTCAATTCGAAATGTATAAATGTAATCTATGGGTAGAACAACAGAAAAAGTAGTTTTTTTTGGACTAAATTATGTCTGCGGAACTTTTGTTTTGCTCAAGTTAACTTTGTACCACAAATGCCCAAAGTGGGGCCTAAGGGGGTCTAATTTGGGCCGTGAATGAGTGCTGAGATACATTAGGAGTATCTATTTGAGTAGTAGTTGTAACTGCGATGAGTTCATGTGTTGTGATGAGTGACAGAATGTATATCTGGATATTTCTGAGCATTGAGTATCAGAATAAAGATTCAGTTCAATTTACAATAATATTCAATATTTTCAGAAATGTGATCAAACATAGATAAATGTAAGTAAATGTCTCGGTTTAGGTTCAAGTATTGCACAGAACTTGAATGGATCATAAATGTAACTATAAGAGGACAGAAATATCACTTTATACTCTTGTTTGTAAGATTACACAGGATCAGGTCTATTCAACTTGAGGCCCGGGGCCAGATCAATGGTAAATGGTCATTTAAATAGCACTTTTCTACCTTCAAGGCACTCAAAGACCTTTACATCAAAGAACCAGTCACCCATTCACACACACATTCGAGGCGGGTTAAGTGTCTTGCCCAAGGACACAAAGGCTGATTTAATGACCTAGTTTGATTTTGGTTTATTCCTTGCTATTCTGCTTTAGACCTGGTTTCATTCTGGGTCAGGTCCTAGCTCTGGAGAGCAGCTTCAGTGAGAGACTGATCCACCCTCGCTGTGTGAAGGAAAGGTTTCGCAGGTCTTTCCTTCCTGCTGCTGTCAGACTTCATAACAAACACTGTTACTCCTGAACACTCGCAATACTGACCTAACCATGTGCAATTCCATCATATGTGCAATTACTGTCGTGATTCATGTGCAATTACTGTGAAATTCATGTGCAATCCATGTGCCGTCGTGACACATATTCATGTGCAATTACTGTCGTGATCACATGCAATGGAATTTATGTATTTATTTATTTATTTTTATCTTATTTTTCCCCTCCATCCCTTGTTGGGTAATGGGAGGTTTTGTCTATGGGAGTTTTTGTTTATAGGAGATCTTCTACTGAAAGTGTTTTTCAGACTTCCTATAAGTGATCTGTTCTTCTGTATCTACCTCTGAATCTGCTGCATCAATGGAATTTCCCCATGTGGGACAATAAAAGAATATCTTATCTTACAAATTGCAATAATTATAATATATTTTCTAAATATATTTCCCACCTCTAGTAGAGTAAACAAAACATTACTTCAAAAAACTCGAGTAGAAGTAGAAAATGTAAAAAAAAAAGGATTTGGAGAAACTACTACTCAAGTATAGACCAAGACCACACCAAAACCTGATCATGCTCAGATTTCTGGAGTTATCAGATTATTGAAATGTCATGTAAACAGTGACATGTGATGTGAGTGATATGATCTATTTCTGATTTTTCATACATGTTTTGACAAAGAAAAGTCTGCAAAAAAAGACAAGCTAAAGGGGCAAATACACAGTTATGACCTGATTATACTAGTTATTTACTGTAAATGTACCCAGTGATATACAATCTTCTTCCTGTTTCTTTATTTCCTCAAATGATGCAGGCAATGAAAAGGTGTGAAATATTACCAATGCATTATTTATGAACAATCAAATAGATTTATACATATTTTAACAGTAATATTTGTTTGCCAAAGAAATAATCCTATATCTCGCCTTTTTAAATTGGCTCAGGGGAGCAAACGGCTAAAAGCAACTCAATATGACCCAGATTAAACCTATATTAAAGGTAATTATGAAATCCTTTTCAAAGTCTGTGCGTGCGTGTGTGTGTGTGTGTTTATGTGTTAGTGCTGCTTATTCAACACACCCACACACAGGCAGCATTAAAGAAATAGTCCACGCTTTCAACAGGGGAGCCCATGAATTAAGATATAATTACATCACCGTGTCCCAGTTGGGCCATTTCTTGCGTAACAGACACAGTCATACATATGCATTAGCTGTAGCGTATTCACTGCATGTACATATGAAAACAGATGGTAATGAGTAACACATCAATGCTTTTTCTGTTCAATTCGAGTTCAGAGCAAGTTCGACGTTTTTTTTATTCCTCCCACGTAACTGTTTTATTGTTTTAACAAATGCTGACTAAGTTAAAGGTAGACATGGATTTGAATTGATTGTGGTTTTGAAGTTCATGTAGAAGATTCCTGGATCACGAATCAGCCCATGTTCTTGTGTGGATTGTTTTTTTCCACTGCGTTAATATCAGGCCTGGAAATCACGATACGTCATATCACGAGTTTGTGATACATGTAATAATCAATATATTGCTCATGATATAATACAATATATCACTATCTTTTAACAAACCCAATACATTTTAACATTTGTCTTTGTTAAACCACGACTTGCACAAACTAAAAAAAAAAAAATACACCCGTTTAATCATCAAAACAGTCAAAATGTCAAATGTTTTGCCCATATATCAATACAGCAGCCTGTAATATTGATAATGTATCAAATATAGTATCACAATGCATCTATATTTCAATATTTTGGTATGCCCCTAGTTAATACTACCTTCAATAGCTGAGGTTGAACATCTCTTTTTCCGGTTAGTCCTGGTCCCAGAGCCAACAAATAGCTACTAAAACCTACTCTCTACTACTACTTACTACGGTACTTCTACATTCCACTAAATACTAGTTCATTCTTCTTCAACTTACCATTATTACCTGCCTCCTTCTTCCACCTACATCCACTTACTACTATAACCTATCAACTACAGGTGAACCACGATGCATTGCGGTGCTTAATGTGACCATACAAATTGTGCACGTGTCTCGATGCAAAATTGAGCGATGTGTACTGAAAAACAACGTTAAAACGGCACCGCAGCCACGTCCTGACAGTCCGCCAAGCGCACCTTGCATCTGAGCAGAGAGATAGCCACAGGAAGGTCACGCGGTCAAATACGAGCATCAAAACACGATATCCTCTCATATACGCTTATGTCCACGCGACCTGCTCGACGTAGCAAAACATGTCATCAAACAGTTAATTAGTAGCCTGAATTGAACTAAAATATAATGGAGATTAGGCTATGGTTATTATTAATTGCAAAAACAATCATCAAAAGACAGGACCAAAATGGCAACAATGACATGAAAATTGAATTGGGATGGAATCGTGATGAATGGAATCGAGGGTCTTAATCGTTACACCACTACTTACTACTATTTACTACCATTTACCTACAATTACTTACCATTTGCTGCCACTCTCTACTACTACTACCACCTTCAACTACCTGCCACCGCTGCTGTTCGGTTGAAAATGATAAACTGTGCTAGAGCTGCGGGTCTCAGATGATTGTCTCAACGGCCAGACTATTAAACCCCATCGTCTGGAGCGAGTCATGGGCCTGGTTGGTTTGTGACCCCGCTGCATTAACTGCACTGGCCCTGTGTTTTACCAGCGTCTGCCCACCCTCTGATCACAAGAATGTCTTTACTGTCTCCGGTCCTCACTGCTGGCCCTGTTAAATCTTTATGGAGGTATGAAAGGTCCAGCTCGGGTTTCATTTGACACGGAGAGTCCAGCCGAGGTGTGCCGGGTCACAAAAAATGAAGGCAGTGAGAAATATATGAGAAAATATATGAACTGGACAGCTGAAAGGTATTTGGCAGCTCCAGAGTGAAAACTATATTATATGTTTTGATTGTTTCTGTGAAGAAGATATTGGATAAAGATGAGGTGGGACTGAAAGCTTGCACTGTTGCTTTGTTAGAATAAAACCAGAGGTCCCTAGATTAATCAGAGATGGAGGCAGTTTATATATCTGAATTCATTTGAAATTTACAATGCAAATGAGCACTGAAATTGTAAAATAAAAGACCTTACAGTACCTCACATAACATATTACCCTTAAGCTTTAAATATTTTAAAATAAATATTTGCTGGAAAAATAAATTCATTCATTCTCTATCTCTATCCATCTATGTTCCTTTGGCTATAATATTCCACAGTATGGCATTAAATGTATCATGTATAATCTGTAATTGGTGACAGAAACAGTAGCAGTGTCGATGTATTATTTGGTTAAACTTCTAATACTTTTCTGTGGCAAAGTCACCTCAAAGTCTTGGGTTTGATTCAGACCGTGAGAGGCTTTGTGTGTGGAATCTGAACAGTGTTAGAGGCTCTGGAGGGGCCCTGCTGTGAGGGACACTCAAAGTGAGGAAGAAATCGAGGAAACTGGTTATTGTTAAGATTAAGATAAGATAAGCCTTTATTTGTCCCACAATGGGGAAATTCCAGTGCTGCAACACAATGTAGGTACAGAAGTAAGATTACAGATTTACTTAAACTTAAACTTAAAAAAACACTCTTAATTAGGAAAGTGATTAAGGATTTGTTAGGTTTAGGAACAGGTTTTTGGTTAAGGATGAAAACATGATTTTTTCCAAAGATTAAAGAAAAAAAATAAATGTAGTTATTAACAGTTATTAATTTATGTTGTCTCTACTGACATGGAGCAATTGGTCTATATAATGTTTCTTTGAAGCAGCTTTGAAACAGTGCATTCAAGCAAAGAATCTTGAAAATCAATATATTATGAAAAGCCATGATAGTATTGTTACATTCTATGTGTCAGGAGTCCACTGCGTGTCCACTGCACGATTTTCTTCTCAGATTTATGGATGTCCCATTACAAGTCGTACGTGAGCACAGTCACACAGCGACAGTTCAGTCCGTCATGACTGTGACCATTGTCTGAGCAAATATCAGGCTCTGTGCTCTGTGTGGGGAAGTCACCTGTGTTTTACTGGCCATCTAAGGCTAGCACAACATTCTAGCAGTGTTTTTGTGTTTGTAAAAGTTACTAAATGAAAGCAAAATAAGAAGATAAAGGTTCCGCTGACACCAGAGCTCCTCTGCTGCACTTTGAGGTAGGCTTGTGTTTATTCTTTGACAGAGATTGATGGTAGACACAGTGACGGGAGGGCTCACTCCGCTATCAAGATTTGAAAATATGAAACAGGTTTGATAAAACTTGTATCTTGTCTGTCCCACTGTGAGACTTTCAAACCACAATTTTGAGCCACGATCATAAATCCTTCATAGCAGAGCATCAAAATCATGCAGTGGACTCCTGAATTTAGTCTTTAAAGTCTATTCGAAACCTTTCTTTAAAAAAATAAACATTAGTAAGTATTGTATTAATGTAGAAAAAATAACCCGAAAGTACTGTACGTATTGATTCAAAATGTGCGGCGTCGCCCATTACTAGTGTATAGTCTTACATATTGTGACTACAGCAGTGAAGTGATCCTGCTTCTCTCTCCGTTTCTCTCCTTCCTCTCCCGCTCTCTCGTTCTCATCTGACGCTGATCGGGCCTGATGCCATTAGTGTTGATTTCATGTGACAGCGATGAAACCGGATAATGAAAATCAATAAGGCCAGCTTCTTTCCGCCTGCTATTGTCAACTTTTATAAATCCCCTTCTTGGCACGCTAAACCTACAGTACAATACACAAGTCGCCACCAGCTGCTGCATTGATTGCGCGGAGAAAAAAAGCTAAACGTCCAATGTTGAATAATGTTGATTATTTTCGATTTTCATTTTTCTGTCTCAGCCCTTTTCCCATAGGCCCTTTTGTTCTTCAGACTGCATTACGCCAGTCGACACGGATACATTTTCCTCAGTGTCTCCGGCTGTCTAGTCTGCCCCGGCCTCGCGCAGGATAAATTGCATTTACCTGCTCTGCAAATGTTTTCTGTTCTGATAAAATAAGGAAATGAGAAAACAAGACAAACAAGAGCGGCTACGGGCCATGCAGGCGTCCAGCTGTAACCGCGCTCAGAGGTGATTTGTCAGAGCAATAACTGTCCACGTTTACAAGACCTTACAGTTGTTCAGGTGGAATGACTTTTGAGAAATGCCTCTGTTATACTGCATACAATATACAATACTTTAAAGTTCATGTTTAAAGGTGCACTATGTAACCTTCCTGATGTGAGTTCCGCCTTGTAACTTGGCCTAGTGGAGTCACCTGCTGTGTTTTAGTGATAACATCTCCCTGGAGACAAAAAAAAAAAAAAAAAAAAAGCAAAAATAGTACACTTTACAGACGCAGATTACATTACAGCGCAGTGGATTTTATTTTATTTTTTTCATCCTTGCCAAAATAGCTACAGGACGCCGCTGAATCCTGTGTTGCACTGATTGAGAAGGAAAAACTGTAAAATGAAGTAAGTACGTGACATTGGGCGTGCATCTGGATTGGTAAAAACAGGAAACGTTGGACCGATTAAATGCAGGAGAATAAAGATTACTCAAACACATACTGTAAGGTAAATACGAGAAGGTAAATAATGAACATAAAGATGAAAATAAGATAATGACATATAGTCAATGTTGCATAAAGTGTGTCTTTAATGTTAGTTGGATGGTTGAAATGTGTCCCATTGTCACAGATGTCCTCGCAGTAAACTAAATTAATAAATATTGTGAACATATTGTACAGTTTGTATATTGTTACATCCCCAGGTTTATGAAAATTATCACTATGATTCTTAGGATAGCGCTGAAATTCTACATTATGGTCGGTACTGAGATGTATCTGAAAAGCCTATTTTCACTGCATATAAAATGTTGTCCAGACACAAAAAGTACCACAAACTGCAACAGTGAGTTTGCATTAGTTCTTGACCTTTTTGTCCTTTTGTCTTCAAGCCTGTGGCCGTTCAGCATTCAAATCACCAGCGACTTCTTTGCTAAATTCTGGCAGACGCTTAAGCTTTGGGGGAAAAAACACTCGAAAAACCAACAATTCGTCTCAAAGCGGCAAGTGTCCATGTGGGAGGCATAATAGCATGTTGATTTTTTCCTCTCTTTTTCGACTATGTCCTTGAACGCCCCATGACTCATGAATATCTGACCCAGCGGTTGACGGTGATTGGCTATTGTTGCGAATTTGGCCTTGTCCGTGCTCATTTCTGGTGCATTCAAAGGCCATATGGCATTAGGCTTGTTCAGCATTTTTGACGGACTTAAATCTCTACGTATCCAAAAAAAAACGTGTCTGCAATTGGGAGCAGTTTGGTTTAATTGTGGGGGCAATCGTTTGGCCCGTCTACATCGTCCTTGCGAAGAGGAAACCCATTCATCCAAGGTTTAAATAGCAATAGTTCTCGTGAGGTTTTTGAATAGTCGCAGGGGGATTGTGTGAAAAAAAAAAAACCTAGCATGTCAGGTTAGGTAAGCTTTAGTTGTAGCTTTTGCGTGATGGTTTGAATTATTAATGCTAACGCTAAATACGGGCTTGTTAGCGGTCGTCGTTCATGCAAAGAAGCAGTTTGAGAGTTAACAGGGAGAGTGCAGTTAGAGAGTAAATCATGTTTCCCGTTAAATGGAAAGGGAGATTGTAAAGCAGGCAAGTGATTTATGAGGAAACTGATTGAAATTTCAGACTTAACAGATCACAACACGATCATGAAACGTCAAGGGGATGAAAAGAAAATGTTTTATTTTATTTTAGTATTATTATAGAGGGGAAGGTTATTGTGAAAAGATAATTTGCAATAGCATCAAATAGTTCATTGAGTGGAAGTTGGAAGGATAAATGTTTGGAGATTCCGTCACCGGGCATCAGTCTGAGTAGAGACGAAGCCCAGACCTCCCTCATTCTGCACACCTCTTTTGGGGGGGGGGGATCCTGTGACCCTTCAGTAGCCCTCACCCCAGTGGAACATCCTGAACTCCTCCTGAATGAGGTCTCCACATGTCAGCGTCAGCAGGTTCCTCTCAATATGAAGTAGCACTAGTGCCAATAGAAGCTCTTCTTCTCTATGCAGAACTCATTTCATTTAAGCCACCTTCAGTATCTCTTTCAGTCATGACGCAATTTTACTCAACCTTCCCTCACTTTGACAAAGACCTGTAAAACCCAACATGCTGCACGTCCTAATGACACCAACAGAACGTCTAGATAAAGAATCATCATCACACACAATCAAATCACATACATTTGATGTTTCAAAGGGGCCGTATCCAATATTTTATAGTAACAAAGTAAGATGTCAGTAGATGTCTTGTAAAAGTAGCTCTTAGGGTGAAAATAAGACCACTGTGTGCTGTCTGCATCTAATTATGAAGGCTTTTTACAGACCACAAGGCTACTGTTAGATGGCTAGTTGTTTTTAGCAGTGGTGTGATGACAAAACTCGTCTCTGGCCTCTGAACGTGTTTGAAATGAACTAGATGTTGTTTTGCAAACTAACATCATGTAGATATCGGGGTATTCAGGGCCATGCTGTGTCCATCGAATGTCTTTTCCATTGCTTTTCATAATGTAAAATGAGTCATCAATCTAAACACGAACTCAAAACACCAGAAACTTGGAAAAGTGGTAAATAAATACACTGCAATAATAATCATTTAAATAACCTAATTATTATTCAGTGCACAACATCTCAAAACATCTTTTACCGTCCTTTATGCTTGATTTGTGTGCTAATCATTGATTCAAATTCTATGCACTATTTGCCGCAAAAAAGCTAAATTCACACACAACTATCACGCTAATTTTAGTACGATGTGTAGAAGTCATAGCAGCACAGCCGACAATAAACATTTAGCTGTTTAGACATATTTATTTCATATTTGTTTCCTTTAGCAACAAGATACTGCAGGTGGAGTATTTTCACATGCCTGGCAAAAAATACATTCAATTATTTAAAATACTGTTAAATTTGAGTGGTAAAGTTAATTGTTAGCAACAGCACAATTACAGCTGTTCTTTTTTGTTTGGTGCGGGTTGGAATGGGAATTTAACTGGCAAATGATGCTAAACTGGCAACATCTACACAACATTGTCCAGAAGCAACTTGGCTTTGATTCCGAGCATCAGTCACGATCACCACATCTTAAATGTAGAACAACTTTGGAAGGTCTGACTAAAACAAGCAGGTGTAGAGGCTTACCTACGCTTTCTGCCATTAATCCAAACCTCCTTTCACACAATTGGATATGAAACTTTAATATCCTGCACTTTTCTGCTTCCAAATGGATCCCAGCCTTTATAAAAACCTGCCATGTTTCTCTTGCAGCTCTGGCGTTTAACCTTCCTCTCTCCCGTCGCCAGCGTTTTAAGGCATGTTCTCATTTTTTTGCGTGCCAGTGAAATATATTTGTCATGTTAGCTCATCTTGCTGAGAGCTTTTTGACTAGCTTGTGTTAAAAGTCCAACATGGTACGCGCCAAGAGCATTAGAAATTGAATCTGGCATTTGACACTGTAAACTTTGGGGTGGGATTACGATAAAACGCTTTAATGTAAAATGTGGTTTGACTTTTGGGGGGAAAGCAAATAAAGTTGGCTTAATCTTGGTGAAAGTCCCAGACTGGCAGCATTAGTGAACATATAAAGATAAGTATAAGATTGGCTGTAATGTATGAAGAAAATTCTGTCATTGGCCCGTTTGCTTTTGTGACTGCCAAATGCAAAAACTAAAATAAACCGCATGTGTCCGGCCTACATCATTAAGCCTGCAGTGTGCTAATCGCAAAACAATATATTTTCTCTAAAAAAAAGGGCTAATACTTGTGAGTTGCACCTCTTGAAAAGGCATAAGTCACATCTTTAGAGGAGCAGTGCGGTTCTGGGGTGTTTCCACAGCGCAAAGTTATCAGTATTGCCCCGTTTGAAGGGTCCAAAAGGGCTGTGAGAGTGATACTAGCTTTTAGCCCCTGGACCGCTTTAGCGCAAGATGACTGGACAAGAGAGAACGCAGGTGAAAACGAAGCAGCAAAAAGCAGATATAAATACAAAAATAACCATTCCTCGCGAAAACACTGACTTGATCTTGTGATTAACCACCATATTTCTTTATTTCATCGAGCCGACAGACTTAGCAACAAGGCTAGCGCACGTTAGCATCAGCCGTTTCCTGTTCATCGATGCATGGCACTCACATCAAGACCAAATATATTACATCGTCAGGGCATAAAGCATCTAAGATTATTCAAACCTAAAGCATTTTATAAAGAGATGCCAAAACGTCGGCGAGTCGGGCCGTTGCCATGGAAACGCATTCAACTCGACTCGAGACGGCCCAAAGTGAACCGGGCAAGTCAAAACTATGCTATTGTTCCAAAAATCGATGCAACGTTGACAGCAAAGATATGAGATGAATCAGAAATTGTAAGACCAAAAATGTGAACTGAAATGTACAATGTTTTATCATAAATCATGTTCAAATCTGCCTCGTGTTCATGGACCGTGAACTGTGTCTCGTCACCTCCATACTGATTAAAAAGGCAACGGTTTAAGTAGAATCTTTCAACTCTGGGTGCACTTCTCTACTCCTTCCTTACTCTACTTCCTTTGACATACTTTGGCTTGGTTCAAGGATGGTCAACATTATAAATCAACCCGTTATTGACAGATCTGCCATGTTTGTTAAAGCTTACAGCAATTCCAATTCGACGGATGAAAACGAAAGTAAGCAAAAGCGCTGAGGCAGAATACATTTGAGTGAGCAATAACTCCAGTTAACATGTTTTAATCTCCACAGCGAGGATCTCTACAGGGTCAGCTCGTCCATGAAACATATTTGTGGTTATAGGGATGTGAGTTTCCTATTGAAAAAATGTGCAAAAACCTTACATATTTTTTTACTATTGTCCATTACCTTAAGTCGATCGTTGGACTAAATAAACTTTTCCAACTTAAATCCATAAATATGAAAGTATTCCTGTAGTATTTTGTTTTAGTATGAGATCTTTGCTGAAGAGCTGCAAGGTTGAAAATGCTGGGTACATTTTATTGATCCTTATTGTCTGTTCTCATTCTGGCTGTTGCTATTGTTAAACTGCTTAAAAATGAGTTTGTTACAGAATATCTTGGAAAATTCACATATCAGTGTCCTGTTTCACAAAACCTTCAAGTTGACATCTAAATTTTAAATGAGAAATTAAACTCACATCCACATATAACCACATCTGAGGAATTTCTAAGGAGCGAATGTATTTTTTCTTCAAATTAATCTCACTGGACGATTCAAGTATTGTCTCATAACCGCACTTTTTGACTGTTTTCTTTGTTGCCTGTGGAGTGGAGGCGCTTGCTACACTTCTGGTAGGTCTTGACACATTTTTAACTTCATGGTCTAAAGTCTGATCAATGGAAAGTGTCTCTTGTTAGGGTTTGGTTTTGTTATCGCAGGCTTTACTTCAAACCACAAATCAAAATACAACTTTTGCTTCCATTATTTTTCCGCCTAAGTGTTAATGTCGGCAGGAAAACAGATCTGCGCTGACCCGGAGCCCTTGTCTGCTGGCGCTGTGGTCAGTCTTCTGTAAAGTGTGAGTTTTGAGTTTGCATGAGGTCAGGGAGAACATTGGACAATAACATGAACATAGCATTTATCTTCTTTAAACTCTTTCTGTAGTTCAGAGTAAAATGCAAAATGTGTTTGTATTCTTGCATTCTCTCCGGAAAAGTTATTAATAAGATGTGTTTTTTTATCTTAATAAAGCTTGAACAAAAACTTAGTTCAATATAAACAAATAGTTTATTGAGAATTATTCAGGCTACTACTTAATAGTCTAACCTGAAAACTCTTAATGAAGTAGTTACTGAGCAGGACTCTTTCTGATTAATATATAAAATGTGTTCTTTAATAATTAAAACTTTATTCATGCTTTATTCATTCTTTAGAGAACAAGATTCCACAGGTTGGACGTTTTTGTTATTTATTCCATTTTGTCCACCATCTAATAAAATATATGTAGTACTTAAACATTAAGCTGTAACCCACGTATTTCCAATCAAATCAATCATTGTGGGAAGCATCAGGGTCAGTTTGATCTCCCAAATAAAAAACACAGATTTAATTTGACAGACTTTTATATAGATGCTGCCTGAACTTGTTTAATTTATTAAGTCATTAAATCTCATTTGAGTGAATTTACCTTCAGCTTTAAAAGTGAATTGTCAAAACAAATGCTCAAACTAGTGTCACTCATCCCTCCAGACACCAGCTTCACTCATTTATATATTTAACAAAGAAACTCTAGGTGGATGTATTTCCAGACAGTTGTTTGTACTCCAAAGTGTTCAGGGACATATTCAGTTTGAAAACAGGGCCCAGCACGAGGGGTTAAGGCTGATTCTGGTAAATGTATAAAGTGTTGGCTAGTCTTTTCAACACCACCAATTAAGAGGACAAGAACAGCATGTTTCCAAAGAATAAAGCTGAATATTTGGACTGACTTATTATTAGTAATACTGTTTACCAGCAAGTCGAGGCCATATGTGCTCTGCCTGGGTCAGATTTTGGATCTGCAGTTTGAAAGTTTAATCAAGGGCCACATATTGAAACATAGATCAGGTGAAGGGCCACACACTGGTGGTCAATATTGCAATTCATTCCATTTATCTGAGGTTTGAAATCGCTGCTGCACTTTAGTCTCAGTCTCTTGACAGCGAGTTTGTCTCACACTAAAATGTTTGTGAGGATATTTTAGGAGATTATTTCAACCTTGCAGCAGAAAAATATTTTTTCTGGATGATGTGGGCCAATTCACCAGGAAGTCTGAGGGCCACATTTGGCTCCTGGACACCTCAAATTTTAAGACGTGTCATTATTTTTACAAGTCGTGCTACACTGGGCGATGAGAGAGAAAAATTGTCACACAATATCCATTTCATGAACATAAACGATAGACTTTTATTCACTAAAATTTGACCCAAAAATGTTTAATTTCCTCCAAAGTCTGAATGAGTCATTTACGATTCCATATGACTGAATTGATAAAGATGATATTGTTTTCCATAATATCCAACAGTTTGACTTGAGAGTGTTTTGCTGCTCTTTCCAACAGCCTTGAAACACATCCCTGCAGCAGCATTGCATTGACGCCAAATGTAGATTAGAGAAGACAATTAAAACACCCCTATTTTCCACGCAAGTACAATTTGACGCAACAATATGTGCTTTGCTTGTCGGGTTTACATTTGGACATTTAACTTCATTGTTTTCTGTTTTGCCAGCCGGAGATGAATCCTGCGGCTTTAGCAATGTGACAGAAAGGCTTATTTACTTTTGATCTGATTGCATTTGGGAGGAACAGAATGTATTCCCAGCATTGTTTTAAGACGTTTCTCTTCTTCTTCTTCTTCTTCTTCTTCTTCTTCTTCATATCGTCTCTGGCCATCTGGGGTTTACTCCAAACCATGTGACGGACGGGGACTTTGTTCTTCCTTTTCTGCTCGGATCACTATATGGCCACAATGTCCACACAATCAGACCCAAACCACTTTCACATGAACTCGATTCCATTCATGTTTTATCTGAGTTAAATCAATCTTCTCTATTCTCTTTTCATTATCATTCCGAGGTATGCACAATCCTAAACCATAAATGTCTCCCAAGGGCTTTGCCAAACTGTACATTTTAGCCATCAATGACAAGAGATCAGCCGATAAGAGACATAATTAGTGGAAAGGACATCTTGATTTCTTAAAAGGAGACATATTGTGCATTTCTTCAGGTACTTCATATTGAACTATAAAAACGGTAAATCCTTGTTTTACATTTTGCTGAGTTCAGTTAATTATCAGTTACAGATAATCATAGAAAACAGTCCATTGACTCCACCGTTCCAAACTGATGAGCCTCACGCGATGTCGTACAGGCCCATCCAGAGCATCTCAAACCTGCTCAGTAGGTCATTCCTCCACAACCACCACCTCATGTTGCAGCACGATAATACCCTCTGTGGCCTGTCTACGCAGTTACTGGAAGCTAAAAACGTCCCAGTTCTTGCATGGCGACCATTCTCACCAGACATGTCACCTATCGAGCGTGTTTGGGCTCTGGATGTGACAGCTAGTTCCAGTTTCTTCCAATATCCATCAACTTCTGCAGCCATTTTGGTGATCACACTAGATACTGACTGTTTTTGACCCCTCCGCTTTTGTTTTTTCAATTATGGCCAGTCTAAGTTACACGTTTAGCTCTTGATATAGATCTGCAATGCACATAATTAAAATAAAGTATAGAATTGCTTTGGGAAAACATGAATTGCCTAACAAAAATACATGGAGACATAGCCTACTTTACAGCAAAGTTTATCATGGAGCAAGAGTTTAAGCCATTATCTGGGCGATGGACCAAGTTGCTTTGAAATACTGATGCCGTTTCAGTTTCTTTGAGATGACAGTGAGAAAACCGTGCCAGTGCCCAAAAGCGAGTCGCAATTTGTCGTTTGTTTTTCGGGCAATCCAGTCATCTACAATAGCCAGTTTCAGCGAGGCGAGTGTTTTTCAGTGCTGTACAACATAGTGATTTGTTAAGTCGGTGTCCAAATGAAGCCTCCGGAGGTTGGTAGGATACAGTTGACGAGGCGCTGTGAACAGTTGCAGCAGGGACTCAATTTGGAGTGTTTGGTGGACATGCAGTGTGCCGCCGTGGACAGACCGTGGAGCCGCCCTGAGCCACTGGGTCGAATCATCACCGCAGAAATAGAGCAGGCTCGAGGGAGGCGTCTGCAGACTGCTACTGTCCAGACACTGACTTTCAGATTCAAGGGTCAACGTTTGAAAAGAAAAGCTTGGTTTCAAAACAGTCTGGCCAAGCTATACAGACAGAGTTGCTAAAGGAGTATGTGTGATTTATAGTGTATGCTTAGCTTAATTTTGATAGTTTTACAATATTTTTAAGGCGATACACAGTGCAAAATGTATTTTAATGAGCGTTTAATCTTGTTACAGCTGTGTTTCCTCACCATTAGTTTACTCACAGTTGTATTTTGTTGTATGCTTGTTTTATACTATTATATACTATATTATACTAATGAAAGAGGCTGGAAGGCTTAGAAAATTCCTGTTTTCACGTACCCCCTATCCCTGCCCACATCACTGTACTTAGTTGTGATTATGTTTTTAAAGTATGACTCCGAGTGATACATGTAGAGTTCTAAAATATCACACTTAATAAAAAAAGAAGAAGCTTGTTACGATTTTGAAAAAGAGGTCAATCAACCGGTTTCTATTACTTAGCTGTTTTAGATAATATTGCAGTTTACAATGAACAAAATGTAAAATGGTGATCTACTTATGTAATACCTGAAAAAATGATAATATTAACTTTTGTAGGTCTGAAGGCTTTATTATAGAGGACAACTGGGTGAAATGTGGGAGAAAGTGGCACAAACCTCCTATGAGCAGTGCCTGTAACCACTGCACCACAACAACAGGATTGGCCTTGTGCCATTTATTGTTTGTACTACGTGTGGTCTATTGTTTGTACTACGTGTGGTCTAATTTGGGGGATTAAGCTTTTAGTTATGCTGCTCCCACAGCTTGGAACACTTTTCAGACTGAGCTGAAACATTTTGAGCTGGTTCTTCTGAGGGGTTTTATATACATAAAACACAGAAAGAAAGAAACATTGTTTGGGCTTAATGTAGCCCTGTTGTAATTTTCTTCAATGCTTACATTTTAGTGTAAATGTCAGTGACGGGTAATGTGACGTGCCCTGCAGTCCTCTTGGCCCAAATTATTCTTGAAAGCGATTTAGATTTTTAGATAGATTTTTTTTTATAAACATGGTTAAATAAATGTACAACAATCATAATAATGATTGCTGTTTTATTTATCTTTTGAACAACAAAATCATTGCAGAAAGAAAGTTAGACCCTTATAAAATACTAATAATAAGATGATTATTTGGAAAATGCAAAAATGAGCATACATGGAATACAAATAGTTCTATTTAAGCCACAAAGGGTTCTATGTTTGATTCTATGTGAGAAAATATTAGGACAATTAGTAATAATAATTATGTTTCATTTGTTTTTGTAATTGAAATATCATAAATGTGTTTATGTGTGAGATCTGTGTCAAGTAAGTGCAGAAAGAATCTAACCCTAAATC
This sequence comes from Eucyclogobius newberryi, assembly GCF_026437365.1. NCBI lineage: Eukaryota > Metazoa > Chordata > Actinopteri > Gobiiformes > Gobiidae > Eucyclogobius > Eucyclogobius newberryi. The sequence goes on along the minus strand of NW_027315768.1, from coordinate 10,961,740 downwards.
TCATGTGACTGCATGAGATTTGTTCTTCATAATTTGACTACCAAAGCTTCAATTTGAAGATACAATAGAAACACATATTTCTGGAGCAATGTCTCATCATGATTGGTGTTAGCACTGTATCGACTGGCTGCAGAGAAAATGACCATCTCTGAAATAAATACAAGCTAGCTTGCCCCCACATGCTCATGGACGCATGCAGTTGTGATAAGTGCAATTTCACAGCAGAAATGCTCAGAATGAGTCTGGTAATGATTTATGGACTAAACAACACAGGGTACCGCCTTATTTTTACCTATGAAATCACAAATCTGAAGATTTGTATACAGGATTAATATAATAAACATGAATGCATGCGTATTTTTGATGAGGAGACAATTTTATAACATGGTTAAATGCTCAGAATAGCAGATTTTACACAATATTGTCTTTTAAATGAATCAAAATCATGACATACTATGCTGAGGAAAGTTCTTTGATCTTATAGAATCAACGCTGACCTCTCATGGCACCGAACAAAAGCCATTTCAAATTAGTTTCATTTCCAGCTCTGACTTTGGCTGAATCCCTGCTCGGTGGGCCGTGTGCCTGTCATGAAGTCGTGCATCTCTCCGGCGGGACACCCTCTCGTCTCTTTAGTGTCATTTCCACTTCTCCTCTCACTCGTGCCCATCATGACGCCTCTCCTGGGCCCTCAGCGTTGGACCTCTTCCCCCACAGCTCCCTGCCCCATCCTTCTCCACTCTACCCCCTCTGAGGACCACTCATACACCACTTCCTTTTTATCACTGTCTCTTCAACCTCCCACCTCCGCCGTACTTTACCTTGTGGCCCAAATTCTGTTCCGCTCGATTGTGGCCTATGGCTGTGTTTACGTGTCCCTTGGTACTCAAATGTCCTCTTCACGGCTTCCTCTATCTACTCCGACATACTTCACAATTGTCCGGCAGCGGGCAATGTGACAACGGAGCTGGTGCTGGATAAGTATTTAATGTGAGTGAGAAGAACACGATAATAGAGAAAGTTTGTCTTGCGAAGAAGACTGAAACAAACCTATTTAAAATGTGTGACTTGGCTGGACAATATATAGTCTACCTCAGCCTTACAGGACACAATGATGCATTATTTGTTTTACTGACTTAGATATCTTTGAGCACCTTTACTTTGGCATTTCATGTTTTAGAACATTCTCAAACATTTGGGTCGCTGGAGGGTTGTAAAGTAAATGAGTGTTTTGACGCTGCTCCTCAGGGAAGAACTCCTGCTGCCAAAGTCCAGTCCCTCCACATGCACATAAACCAACTACTTATTCTTACAACTGTTGGTGCTGAAAGTCTTTTTTGAGTGATGAGACAAGCCACAGCTCCACATACGCATGTTCGCTCCGATTTACCCCATCTCTTTAGTTTGTCCCAAGGATAAATGACCAATATTGACCTCTGTGGGGTTCTCATGGAGCCAATTTGAGGGAACAGTTATACAGATGTGGGGAAACTTGCCTATTGTCTTTCTAATACACTTTTGGACTGAGTTCCCCGCTTCACCTGCTGCACTTGTTTCTTTCCAACACCAACTCTGAAGCACTGTGGACACGACCCGCACACAGTCCACTAGTGATGCGCTGGTTGGGGGTCCCGCAGTTCTGGCATTCTCTATCCCGCCCCAGTCGAAGCAATAACATCTCTTGCAGGCAAAGTACTTCATTAGGTGTAAGTACAATAATAGTATATAACCCGTCTTGTTGTATTGACCGGGTGTTGCCTTGCACATTTCCAAAATCCACATTCTTCTGCGGCGTTTCTCTCCACGGCCTCACTAAACCCTTTACAACTCCAGCCTCAAAAAGACCACCAAGACGTTTTCATAGTCTCATTGCTGCCTCTCGGAAACCTCACGTAGAACTGAAATAACATTCCAAAATCCACCCAATCCAAAAGTTTAGGCATCAGAGACACAAACCAGACCTAACATCTGCCTGGCTTGTTCTCTGCACTTCACACGTCGCGGTCGGTCACAGAAGACAACCGTACTTTATTCCTATTTGGGGACGAAAGGCACTGAAATATTACATGTGTCTTCGCGGACCGCCTTTTCTTTATTTTCCAGCGTTATGGAAAAAGAAATGACTGCGCGCTCAGACAATATGATGGATGCGTTGGGGGGAAATATAAGATGAGACTCATTAAAATGTGTGACAGGAGGCCGCCCCATTCCCCAGACGCAGCACATCTTGAACGCCGGAGGAGATGGACAGAGAGGAAGCAACACAACAAAGACTTTCGGAGCGGGAGAAAAGTGCAAACAGAGGGCAGCTGAGGTCAGACGCACGGCCACATTTCCGAGGAAATTCAGCAGAGGTAAGCTGAATACTCAATGTGTGACGCCGAAGCTGTGATCAAAGGCAATGGGGTTTTAGACGGGTGCGTTTGGTCCGTAGAAGCGGTGGGTGTTTATTCAGATTGAGACCTTTAGTGGCATGTTAGCAAAGAAAGGCAGAGTGGACTGAGGTCAATCATTTGTAAACGCATTGTAGCATAGTTCAGAACCATTTTGTAGAATTTTCATGTTTAAAGGGGCTCTACTTGATTCAAACCGTCTTAAAATGTTGAAAAACTGCTGTTTGACAGGGTAATTTGACAGCAGTTTAAATTCCTTACCTTAACACATCCCTTGCAATGTGATTACGGTTTTCACTGGCATAAGTTTCTCAGCATGTTTCACTTAAAGCTTATGGGATGTGGCATTGCCTGGTTTGGCACCATCTAATAATATAATAATAAGTTTTACTTTGCAATTATTTCTCAGTTCCAAGTTGGATGGAACAAATCTGAAAAGTGTATGGTTACTTAAAGTCTATATGTTTCTAATTACGACTTAGATCGGGTGGATAACACCGGTGGTAAATATTTATCATAGTTTCACATTTTTAAGATGTAGTTTGAGAAGATATTTTGAAAAATAAAACTTTAAAATTACAGGAAGTAGTGCTTTGTTCAAAAACACAATTCCCTTCCTTGTGTCATCAAAAACCCGCGTGCCATTGAAAATACACAATTTTCTGACAGTTTAAACAATAATTCAACTAAATACAGGTGTTATCAGGCAATAATTATTGCCAAATCGCAACTGTTGTTTAATTTATATGATTTTGGCTCTTGTTTACAGTACGGTTGCTAGGTAACGGTTGTGTAATTGCCTCTTCCTATGTCATAGTTTCCGCTCATATCCAACACGGAAGTTGTCAAATCAGAGACAACGAGGCAAAATGTTAGTAAAATCTTAAATTATGTTCACTGAACGTTTGTGAAAGGTGTAGTATAACTTGTCATATGCATTTCAAGCACTTGAGAATGTCCAGCAAGACAAACCGTGCCAAATCGGGCTACGACAGAGCGGCTAACAACAACTAGCCTGCTAACAGCACACCAACATGACTTCTGGGTCTGCAATCAATTAAATTAATTTTTTTATTATACGCAGACAGTGCACATTGATCCAATTTGGTCCCTAAGAGCTGCCTATACAAACAGATTTTACAGATAGATGTTCAAAAAGTGGGTAGAGCCTTTTTACATTGCCCTTTCTACAAATAATCTGAGTTAGCATCATGTTGCAATATGTTAGGGACGCAGCTAGTGATTATTGATTATGCAAATTGATTAATCATGGTTAGGGTTAGTCAATTAATTATTTAGCCATCTTTTTACCAATTATTTTTCTGTTTTTCAAAAATTTTACCCAGATGACGGTAACATTTATGTATTAGAGTCTGTGTAATAGTTCAGATAAGTACATTATTTGATTAATTGAATAAGCAATTAATTAACTGAATCATTACATACAAATAAATCACAAACAACAGAACAACAGAATCTGAAATGTAATCCAGTTAGAGTTCTATAAGATTTCGATTGAACGCATAATTCTCATTTGAAGTGAACGAGACATGCGCCAAACAGAACACTTTTTTTTTATATTCTAATACACGACACAGGCCAGTGCTACAAAAATATCTCAAAGTATATAATCGGGCCTGTCTTGAAATATGCATTCCTCCGATAAACCACATCCTCTGTTTCCACCAGTCCGTCAAAACCCAACCTGACGACAAGCAGGGAAGGGCGTGGCCTGCGTTTGCCGCTTTCTGACAGTTTGAACAATGGCTCCGAGGGCTGGGTGGAGGAACAAACTCACCCGAGCGAATACCCTCGCTCAGCTTCTGGTTTTGATCTGCTGCGAGGCTGACCAGTTCGCAAACAAAGTGGGCAGCCTCGGGTTTGCCTTCCAGCACCACAACGTGTCAAGTCCCCGCTACGATTCAGACAAAGGGCTCCAGCGAAGGCAAAAGGAATCTGACATTGGTTGGTTCGGGCGCCTGACCGCTCATTTCGTTTCGCAGGAAAAGGGGATGTGTGTGTTTTTTTTCTCGTTTTTTTGTCTTGTGTCCAGAGATCCAGTTGTAAGTGTAGGCTGTCAGAAGGAGCAGCTGCAGGGTGGAAAACATCACGACAAAAACCTCTTCTTAAATGTATATAATTTCCGGGGCTATCTGCAGGCGGCTAGCGGGATCCTCCCACTGTTTAACACCAGGCATTAGCGCGCACAGCTAGCCTCCTGCTTTTGACAATTTGAGTGGTTGGTTTGCAGCTTGAGGCAACGAGAAATGTATATGACTGCAATTAGTGTGTGAGGGTGCCTTTTGGACACCTTTGCGTTGGTCATTTCCGTTGTATAGCCTAACTTTTCACCACGCGCAATCGACTTTTCAAAGATTTAACCCTATCATATCAGAAACATACCTGGAGTTGTATTTCGCTTCATTCACGTGTGTTTCAGTTGTCGTTCGCTCTGAGCCTCGCAAAACTTTCAGATTTCCCACATTTGTGACATCAAAAATAACGATCCAGAAACCTCCTGTGCGGTTTTTAAGTCCATAAATCATCGCCAAACTTGTTCTTAGCATTTCAGCCATGTTCATTACTACTGCGTGCTGACATTAGCATGGAGATGTAGTACTAACACCACTCCTGATGAGGGGAACGCCCGACCATGTGCAGGTAGTTGATGTGTTTTGCCTAATGCGACTAAAAGCAGCTCTTATGGTGCGGTCAGACCAAGGCATCAAAGGTGTCCCAGGTGTCAGTCGCCAGGGACGTTTTGGGCGAAATCGTTCGACAACCAAGAAGGGAGGACGGATGTTTGTAGCGTGACAGTTGTATTTTAGTAATGGGTTCAGTTACAATAGTTTATATCTCAATTTCTTTGGCAGACGATATCTTTCAATAGCCTGTTTCAAATATATCAAGACATTAACTAGTGTGACAAGCTATTTACTACAACAAACATTTGGCATGTAAATTGCCGTCTGATTCATGACGTTTTTGTTTCCGCGCTTGAATAGCTGACTGATTTATCCTGCACACACTTCAGACCCATACTACATTCGTGTTTGAACTACTGCATGTCTAGTCTACTACTTGCAGCTGGGATTGTGTACACAGTTGTACACAGTTTCTCATAGTAAATCTTATTTTGACTGGCTTTTCCGTTTCGGGGTCACCACAGCCGATTATGTGCCCGTGTCTTACCCTCAACTCTTTCACCATTTAAGAAATCAACACAATTTTTAACACAGTTTCTCAAATAGCATATCTAAAAAGTAGGGTTTTCATAAAGTAATTATCAAAAAACATTAGCATGAAGTTTATACTCTAAGCTTTAGCGGTGTTTACTGATGCATTATTACTGCACTGCTAACAAGATCAATCTTATTTGTAATTCATGGGAAGTAATTATTAGCAGACAAGAACTTATATGAATCAACATTTTGTAAGAACCATATTTTAGTAGTAATTTAGCATAATTTTACGATTTTAAGAGAATGTATTTCCTGTAACATAAAATGTACTTATACATCAAAATAGAGACATTTTAAGATGTAAGATAAAAGGTTTTTACAGGTATTTCTCAGTCCTGTCCAACAGCAACAGAGATAATTTATTGTATTTTACTGATTTTCGTCTGAGAACTATATTTTTCGTGAGAACTAGGAGTACTAGGAGTCATAATACAAAAAAAGACATCTGAAATCTGGCATGTGTCAAAAGATGAACCCGCCTCAGATCCATCCTAGACCAAAGCCACATTAAAACACCACTATAATCTATTTGTCTGGGGCCTGTTTATATATATATATTTGAGTTTGCAGGCTACACCCCGGTCAGACGGAAAAAAAACTCCAACACAATCACATTTCTATTGAGTTAGAAGAACCATAAGGGAGCGTCTGCGTCTGCCTCTTTGCCCTGAGAGTAACTGGAAGTGAAGATGATTGAATTATATCCGGGCACACACAAAAACATATTGGAGCGTGTACGGCGAGGAGGGAGCGCGCGGAGAGAGCGAGCGGCGAACATAAAGCCAGGGCGGAAGCAAGATCGGTCTCGTGTTGCTCCGTAATTGCATTGGGGAAAGTTGGGGAGTGAAGGAAATGACTATGGGTTGCATCAGGGGATAGGGAGCCTCTGTTGTGTACTCGCAGAGGCGAGAGGGATGTGTGGCTGTTTTTAGGTGTCTGCAGTGTTTGATGTGGTGTGCGCTGCCGTTAGCAGTAGCAGGTGTGAATTTGAAGCTGTAATGTATGAAATTGTGTAAACTAAGGGCCACAAACGTACATAATAATGCATTCTTCTTATGTAGTACGCTCAAAAGCTACGAATCCAATTTTTTTGTCCAAATTATGACCTGGATCAGATTTTCAGTGAGAATAGCAGATTTTTTTGTCCTTCAAACTTGACCTTTTATGTGCGGTACTTGATCTGATTTCAATTTGATTTGTTGCAAAGTGTCTGCAGTCTGATTTCTACAGCGCTGAAATGAAACATTAGTCAAAAAGACGGGAATTAAACAGATTAAGTATTCATGCGCCTGCCAGATAACAGCATGGCAAAAAAAAAAGTGAAGATAGAAACTGACTTGGTTGTACGAGGAAGATGAAATATAAATGTTGGCCTATTTAAGACAAAAATGTAAAGCTGACAATAGGTTTGTATTGAAATAAATATAGTCCGTCTCGTGATGTGACAACAGCACGACTCCTGGTTTTGTCCTGTACATCAGGTCAAACAGGTTCACACAGGAAAACTGATTTGAGTCACATTTTGTTTGCAATGTTGAGCGATTATCGATTGGGAAAAACAATCAGAATTGAGAGTCAAGACCTGCAGCGTGAACTTAATCAAAGTTGCACGAATGTTTCTGTGCTCTGTGCACGTAAAGCAGGATCTTTCACCACTTGACTGTGTGTACTAAGGAAAAATACACAAATACGACCCCACTTTTTGTGAATTCAGTCCAGACATAATTGACAATATTTCATGATAAGTTTAATGATGTTTAATGTCCCACAATTTTTTTAAAAAATGCCTCATTCATCCCAGTGTTTATTTTCTGATTAAAGTGAGAATTTGATTTCTTACTATTTATTTTTAATGACTCTTTGAAAGGAATCATGATTAGATTTGCAGATTAGAATCCTTTAAAGGCCATCTTAATTTTCTACTTTTTGGTCACTTTGCTCTCTGAACATAGAAGCTTTCACGATCTTCAAAAATGTTCTTTTATTACATTTAATAAACTTGCATCCACAGATTTATATTGGACATATTAACTTCAAAAGCCGTTTTCTTCAAATGCATTTTCCTCCCCAGAGACATGAAGAGCAGCTCTAAAAGTAGATCCTACACCAACTTTACAGAGGTTCAGAAACGCTGACGGATCGTACCCAAGAATTTACTCATATTTAATTCTAAACCTGATTTTTCAAGTTGTAACTCCATTGAATAAGATATCAAAGAGACCAAATATCCCCTCTGTACATTTATTGTGTGTTTACTATGTCAACTACATTTTAAACCTGGCTCTACTCATGTTTATGATTTATATGACATTAACAGACTTTGCACACCTGACACTGACTCACTCATAGAAAATAAATAATACAAAATAAATGAAGACAAGTGAGACAGTGAAGAGTTTAAACAATAATGCGTTTTTCATACGTTTTTCAAATGTATACGTCTCAAATATGTGCAATTCTAGTCAAAAAAACAACAATAACAAAACACTTTTTATACAAGAAACCAGTAAATGAAGAAGCATTTAACTTTTTAGCATTTGAATGATTTATCTTAATATTTATAACGTTTTTACACGATATAAATAGTGGTGTAATGTATATGTTGGTAAGAATATAAATAATAATAGTCATAATAATAATACAAACAGACAAAAAGAAGAAAGCAAATGATTTTTGTTATTTTTGTTTAATTTATTCATGCAGTTTTTTTCTCCTGTTGATTTATGTTTTATAGCTACAAAATGGTCTTGCTGATGCTAAATGACAAGACGCCCCTGAACGCCCCATCTTTGCACCGATTCTTCTCTTTGACCGGTGTGTTAACTGGGATAAAAGTGCTCTGACCAGTTTGATGGAGAAACAAAATTAAAATCTGATCAAGAAGGTGCTTGGAGTTTCCTGTGCGCGTAGACGCAGTGAGTGACAGGCACTCCCCTCACCTCTCCTGTGTCAAAGTGCTCGAGTACTCAGGCAAACACACTCTACAAACCCTAAACGCATAATTATCCATCCAATAAAAGTTCACACACAGGTCAAGTGGAAAATGATCATTATTTCTCGATTGATTTTGTTAAAAAGCTTGGAATTAGTGTCAGTTTGGCCTGCGATCACATAATTACATATTGATAGAATATGCAATTGCTGGATGATCTTCAAAGTGAGGCAGGCGAGGTTGCACTGATCTGAACGCAGCGTACAGTGTGTGACTAATGTGAAGAGATGAAAGGCCGCGCACATATTTAAAGAAATGAGACGGGGAATGCAGTTGGACTCATTCCGGAGCGTTTTGCAGCCATGCGGAAATAGAATCTTTAAAAATAAACCAGGGACATTATAGAGAGTGAAAAGTAGCTGTCTAAATCTCTTGAGAGCGGAATTGTGCATGTCATTTGACTAATCGTGAAGGATATCGAGATGTAAGCAGGCTTCTTTGATATTTGCGTGATACGTTTCTTACAGTATAAGACCAAAGCAGATCACTACAATGTTTAAGATATAACAAACCAAGTACAATGTGTTTGTCATTTTCAGCTTAAAGGATTTACAGACATCAACACTTCAGTCACTAAGCTACAGTACGTGCTAAAAAAACAAAACTAGCTGGGCGATGTGGAGAATAAATGTGTCACTGTTTTCTTATGTTGATTAATCTAAATTATTTTTAAAAAATCCCTCAATTAATTTTCAGTTATTTATTTAAAATGTTTACAAAAATATAATAAATAAATATAAATTATATTATATTTTATATAAATATAATAAAAGTGGAGCAAAACACAACAAGAGAGAAAGCAAGAAACAAAAACAAGTAAAAAGAAATGTAGTCCATAGTCTTTGCCCACAACTACAATCGAGAAAATGTAACATATGGTGATTGTTTATTAGCTTAGCTTTATTAGTTTATTTATTAGCTCCACTGGTAGCATTGCTCCGTTAGCGGTGCTGTGTTTTCTACCTACCGCCGTGACATCATCACCATTGCTTGTGTTATATTGATATATTGTATTATTATTGAATTGTACATATTTTTGAATGGATAGATGAATGTAGCGATTCAATTGTTAAAATATTAATTAGCATTTTTTGTTTGTTTGTTTGATGCTTTATAGGGCAGTACAAATGTAAGCAACACATTGGCAAAGAAAGATTCAGTTTAGAATCGACTTCACAAATCAAACTTCATTTTTAAAGCGCTTTTCATTCATAAAATGCTTTACAGTGCATTAGAATAAAACGCTTAAGCCCAACTGTCTTGCATGTATTTAAATGTATTGTACTTGGACAAAATATACATATACAAAAAACTTATATTGTGCTGAAGTAGAATAGTTTAGTTGAGTAGAAGAATGAAACTTCAGAACAAATGTGAATTCAAGGTCTAAAAAGTCAAAATCATTTGCCAGGTCGATTAATCTTTTTACTGCCCACTTTGAGCTATAACTGCCTCAGTTAATTTTTGAACTTACTACCTCTCGCTGCCAGTTAGCTACAGAGCGTCATATCATTTCATGCTTCCTCAAATTGGAACCGAATGGAACATATTGCCCAAAAAACTAAAAAAGGCGTCCTCAAAGTAAAAAGGCAGGAATGAGTAATGGCCGTCACTCTGTTAGCCCCGACATAACGTAGCCACCACTGTTTTATTATAGTCCTTATGCTGGCACTGTCACGTAGCATTAGCATAGCGCGTACTAGCTACCCTCACCACAATTATTATCATATTAGGCACACACGCGTAAGCTAAAACATATGTGTACGGGAAATGTGTCGCCCACACCAGAAAATCTTTTTTTATTTAATAATTGTTGTTTTGAAGGTTGGAAATTGGAATATTAAGCAGGCTTTATTCTTAATAAGGAAACTATTGTAGTATTGACATTATTACACAGTGTAAACATTGGTTTAAGCAGATGCTTCTGATCCTTTTAGTTACATTTGACATTTCTTCAAATGTGTGCATACATTGAAAACTCAAGATTGTGAAAGAAAATATGATATTATTAGCAGAATAAAAACAATAAGATGTTAATTTGTGTCACACATCCGCCATGTAACTACTTAAAAAGGGAAATTAGCTCTAATAATGCAAGAACACATTGCATAATAAACAAATAGAGGTAATACACTCTCAATACACTCTTTTTTTGCCATTTAACAACAGACATATATTGAACGCTTTCCTTCGACCTGCTACAAGTCATTTCCTCAACACACGGACTCAGAACTGTCATAAACATATCAAGGAAAGAAATGTAAACCAAAGTCTATATCAAGGATAAATGTGACTTTTATACTTGTTATTAGACTGTAGCAGCACATTCACATTTTAGTTGTGTTTTAAGCTCTTACAGTAATAAGTATTTAGGCTTAGTAACTATAAAATTAAGGGGTCAACAGTAAAAGTGTTAATTAAGTATTTACCATGCCTGAATCATTCTTAACAATTTGTTCATTATCAGTTAATTCTTTGTCCATGCTTCATTAAGGCTACTAAAAGTGTTGTTATTGTAAAGTGTAAAAATTGAACAAAACAGTTTCAGCCGTCGCAGTCATTTTGTGGTTTGTGGGCAGAGCCGTGCTGCAGATGCAATATTCTGAGGAATGAGCCCGCTGCGAATCAGGCGGCCCACTGAAGGGTGACGCCGCTTTAATGTTCATCATATAAAATCAAATCTGCACCTAATTCCCACAAGCCTCGCTGGGCCAATGGATGGAGCTGATGCCTCACTAAAAACAGCAGCTAGGGGGCTTCTTTATGGCCTTCTTTGCCAAAAATGTACCAAGGTTAAGGAGTAAAAAAGATTGGGTGTGTGAGACGTTGTAGCTAAAAAACAATCAATGACAAGGTCACGAGTAAGTAGAGTGGATAATGCAATATTCTACTGGGGCTCTCATTTATAAAACTTTATATGTGGAATTCTGACGTAAAGAGCACATACGGACAAAACACAAATGTCCGCAAACTTTCACATTTAATTTATAATCTATCTTTTTGAGCACAGTTTGCTTTCCGTCTTGTCTCTTTGGACCAAACTGCTAATTTCCACAAGTAAACGTGACATGGAAAGTCCTGTACATAACATTTTTGTACGTATGCATGCTTTATAAATGAGACCTGAACTCAAAGAGATAATATAACCCAGAGCCGACTTTATATACCATATTTTCTGGACTATAAGTCGCACCAGCCAAAAATGCATAATAGAGAAGAAAAAAACATATAAGTTGAAACAGGAGTATAAAATGTGGTTGCAAGTGTGAAAATAACAAATAATATCACATTTAAGTTGCTCTGGAGTATTAGTATATAAGTATAAATATAAGTCCCCGCCAAAACTATGAAAAAAGGTGCGACTAATAGTCCGGAAAATACGGTATAAGAAATGTAACTTTAGAACAGTGTTTGGACCTCAAAACTCCTGCCATGGACACAGTGACTGGATACCTTTGGAATTTTTCTTTTGGTGGTGGGAAAATATCACAATTTATTTTTTGACACAAACATCACCAACGATCAAGGATTGGACAGACATAGTAACGAACATGAAACAAATGGAAAAATAACATTCGGCTTGAATTAAAAAATGGACAAATTTGACCGACTTCGTACTGGTTGTGACTGTTATTTATTTTCGCTCTCTGGTTGGTTTCTGTTGTGTTCTATCTTTTGTTTGTTTGTTCTACTTATACGTTGTGAGTTCGACTCCCGGCGCAGACAATGTACTGCATGTCCTCCCCGTCTCTCATCCCCATTTCACAGGGAAAAAAAAACTGTCCTACCTCATAAAGCCTATGGGCCAAAAAATCTTTAAATTAAGAAATATAAGTCTTCACCAACCAATCAAATCTAGCAGTCAACAATGTACATATCTGCCTTTAGTTTGGTGCATTATGTAAATTTCCTGGTTGTCTCAGTGATTTTTTTTTAAAATTTGGATGGAATTTTTTTCAAGTCAATGCATTTTTATTATTCAAAATTACCTTTTAAAACTTGCATTCTTACTGTAAGTGGGCTCGCCTCTCCACAGATTTGACCTGTACCTTGGCCTGGAGGCAACGCCTGCTTGTTTTATGGAGATATCTGCTTGTCTCCATGGAAATGTTAATGCTTTGCCTGGAATGTTCCACAGTACGTCATGTAACTTGGTCATGTGCCGCCTCATGTTTGGAGATATACGTTTAATGCAAATACTGTGCAAAACATCTCAAACAGAAAAGCTAAAGTGCACCTTTAACCCTACCCAAATTCATTTCATGCACCCTCCTCAGTGTTTGGTTGCGTTTATATTTTTCATGCTTATATTATACATTGTGACATCACTGGGCCGTCCGCTTCTATTTGCTTCGAAAGTCCTTAAACTACATCTTTGCCAGACTCTAAATTCAACTGCACAAAATTGGCCATAAGCTACAAGTAATTTAATGCAACAAACAAAACATTTATTATGAAAGACAATTAAAAAAAATCTGCGTGTATGATTTTCTAGATGACTTATTTTGGTGGGATGACAAATTGTACTGTTTTACACCAATCAAGCAACAGTTTGTGAAGAAAAGTTGAAAATGACTTGAAGTAGAGCACAGCTGTTCAGTCTTATGTCTCTTTTAAACCATATATTTGATGCCGTATCAGAAATCTGCAAAGTATTATGGGCAATATCACGGTACATCTCCACCTTTAAACACTTTCAACAGAAAAGAGCAAAACTCCTATCTGCACTTTTCTCATATTACGCTCTGAAAAGAGGCTCTGGCAAAGAGGTAATAAAAAGCGCCACAGACATTTTTCATCCCGGTTTCTGTAATATAGATGTCACTGCGATGAGGATATGTAGACCCAAGCAAAATGTGCTTTCCTCTGCTGCTGCTTGGTCAAATGGAGATATTGGGAAGAACAAGGCCTGAGGCGGGGATAAGGCACTGTGCCCCTATGAGCCAGGAGGGCCGTGTGATGCCTTCAGGGACCTCCACGACTTCAGCAAACGTGAGTGTTCAGACAGCTGGGGAGGACTGTGCCCGTGGCCAATAACACTCTGTTACACTACCTATACTTTCTTGTCTCTAGGAGTTACAAAAACTAACTTAAATTATTTATCTTTATTAACAGCAATGCTATTAAATGTGTATGTTTATAAAGTTTACAATTGTTTTACAGAAATTATACTATTTTTGTGTTTAAAATTACTGTCGAGTTTAGGTGAAGCAAACAAGTGTATTTTCCCAAATAAGATTTCATGTATGATCAAGCACTTTACTTAATCTTTTTAGCTGACTTATTTCACAGTGTGTCTTGGTACGTTTAGTGTTTTATATAATATTCTTCATAGTTTATTTATGTGGTTGTTTTGAATGTTTTACCGTACACTCCGAGCTCATTGCACATGTTTTCCAATGGGGTTTTCAAGCTACAAATGGCTCAGTTTTGACAAAATAGCACAAGGCACTAAACACCATGAAAATAATGTGGGCATTTTAAGATCAAATTCTAAATTCATATGATTAAGCTAGAATTTAGTTTAACATAATTTTCTTGCAATACCATATGCATTTGTACATCATGAAAACAAAGGCTCACATTTAAAAGAAAAGGCACAGGGGCTAATTAGACTAATTCATCTGTGAATTTGAGTTGGATTGTAATAAAACGCACAGCATTTTGAAGTTTAACATACAAAGAACACAAAGAACACACCACAGCTGTCCCTACTGTCCCCATTGCCCCTACTGTCTCCTCTGTCCTTGATGACTTTGTGTGAGCTAATGTACCTGTGTCTTCACATCTAGTATGAAGACACAGATACATTGCAACATGAGATATTTACACAGAAATATGGTCCACAGTAGTGATGCACATCAGGTCGGGCCAAGAAAGTTTCATTTCTATGTGACAGGTTCTAAACTGCAGGCCACCGTATATCACATGTCCGCGCTCCACGTGTCTTTGCGTTTCGCCACGTCTAGATCACTTCCTCGTCTAGATCACTTCCTTCTCCGTGAATATGGGTCTGATAAAAAAATATCGAAAATACGACGTGTCCCCTGGACAGTGACCACTGTCCACTAACATCTTCTTCAACAGTGTGCAAACACTTGCGCCTCCTGTTAGAGTGCTCCCCGGTGGTCGTTAGCTAGTACAAATCTATAAATCAGAAGCACAGTTGTAATGATCACAGGGTTCAAAGCGTGGGAAAAAGTAGCGGCTTAGTCCGTACCGAAAAGTACAGTATACTCTTGTCATAAGACGGACGCATTAGCCAAAGCTCAGAATACATGAATATCCTAAATGAATGTACTAATGCATCCTTCCCGGATGCAACAGGTGGGATAATGGACGCTGTTTTTAGCTCAAAACCCAGAAAGGCTCATTATGAACGACACGTGTGTCCATTAGAGATGGACGACACCAGCTACAACACAGAGTTGTGCTGTGTGTATGACTGTTGGTGGTGGTTGTAGAGAACAATGACGGCCTTGCGTCTGTCAGTCAACCCAGGGCAGATATGGCTACAACTAACGCATCCACATTTAGGAGGTATAACAGTCAATTCATCAAGTATTGACTAGTTAATTTAACTCCATAATGCATTTCATGATGGAGTAATGAAAGGTTCATGTTAACAGTGGAACTCATTATGATCATGATTAGTTAATGTTATTCATTAATAAACTCATAGTATGACTAGTACTAACTTGGTGTAATATCGTAGCAAAGGATTCAAGTGTAGTTATCTGGACACTGTTTTGAACATCAAGACATTTTGTTACATTTATGGACATTTGCTAGAAAAGCAGCAAAACAGAATGGCCTGGATGCTGAAGTAAACACAGGATTGTAAGTATTACTAGTATCCATGTCTGTATCGGGTCCCTGGGTCTCACCTGTGATCCTTTCAGAGCTGTAATCCGCCTCTGCACACGGCGCTCTTCTGTTACTTTATCGTAAGCTCCCGCTCTCTGATGACTTGATAACGCGATTACATTGAAAACTAATCCTAAGAGTTTTTTTCATAATCTGAACTGAACGAAAAATAATAATTTTGATCAAATTTGGGCTGCTGTGAAGTTGGATGTGTACTGGCAAAAAAAAAGTTAACATCAGGACACAGTATTCAAGTCTACCTTTCTTTTAATAAATAATAAATCTGTTTTGCTCCAAAAAGTGCACACAAAATGGCACTTTGTACATTTGTGGAAGAGAAAGAGGATTGTGTTTTTCTGAACACTGGATTTAACACAATTTAAATTTTTCCGCTTGTTCCATGTGGTTATAATTGCTGTAATTGTACCGGTTAGCGGAGGCTAGCGCTACATGCTTGCAGTGTTTTTTGCGTTTGTGAAAGAATGAGGACATCCCATTCTCAGCGGATTCTTTGAGGACCACGATAACAAAATATCAGACAGGCTTGATATAAATCACAGTTCTTTAGTTTAATCTTTGTCTCTGTCTCACTGTGAGAACTACGACCCACAATCTTAGAACCACGACTCAAGTCTTTCCCCGCAATCTGTAATCTTTCTTTGCAGACGGCCAAATTAAAGTGAAAATGAAACCGTAATGCGCTCTCTGAATCTAATTAGAGTAAGCAGGAAGTGCGCTGTTAGCATGCTAATATTTGTTAGCTTGACTGTGACGGTAAACTCTCTGACCTCTGAAAGTAGTGAAAAATGCCTATAAACTCATCACAGTAAATAATTAGGATGCTCAGAATACATTAGGTTAGAAACGAAAAAAGCCGACTGCTGCAAACGGTTAAAGATGAACTAGTTTTGTTTTTTGAAGTTTTTTAGATGGTAAAAAGCAGGTGCAGCACCTGTAAGCACCCTGTAATGACTAACAAAAACACCTAACACCAGTTGCCATTACATTACAGTGCTTTATATGGTACATAATATTGCAGGTGCAAGTATGGTGCAACAAAGTTTGACCTTTTTGTCCTGCTGAGAAATTATTCAGCATTTATTTCTTTTTTACAACTTTATAAACATATTCTAAAGCTTGCCCCTATAACCCTTACACATACTAATACAAGCTAGTAGTTTCTTCTTTTTTTTGTACAAAAAATTTTCAGCTGTAATAACACCAAATGGGCAAACTTTTTCTTGCGCCTGGAAAACTGGGGCACAGTCCAACTTTTGTGTAGTGTATATCCAATTATCCCCTCATCACCACCTCCTCGTAGGCCCCGACAACCTGCTCCCATCCGACATACCAAACACAAGAGTCGAACAGGAGACGTATAATTCATCCCCTCAACACCACTATTACACGCAAAAGATTAATAAACACCATCGGCAGTCACCGCGTCAACGGAACCTCCAGAGACCCAACCAAATTGGAAAACATCTCACTGGTTAAAAATATAAAACCAAGTCAAACATGTATGTCCAGCCACAGCGCGGGAAACTGTATATTATTCCCATTATTAAAACAATCATGGCGAGGGAGGAATGCGCCGGGCGATTTGGGGCGCACTGGTGAGGAGGTAATGACCCATATGCTGGACACATGGGACAGTTGACTAAGCACTTCATGAGCTGAGGCTGGAGTATATTGTGGGGCTGTCTGAGCCGGTGTGTGGGGATTTTGCAGTGTACAACAGCCCGTATTGGAGTTTATTGCAATGGAAGTAGTTTATTATGCAGTAATGCAAAAAGGGTTTTGATGGTGTGGGTTATATTTGTCTGGATCTTACTTTTACTCATTCTGTCCGTAATACAGATAATAATGGCCTCAAACTAAATCTGCCAAACCCAACCAGCCCTGCACGTAACATTCTTAAAGCAGATTTGCTTAAATAGGGCCCTTGTCCCCAAGCAGATACAGAGCAGGTCACATGGTAACCAGCCCTACAAGTCCAATACTATCGTTGTTATAGGAGATACCGAAGAGCAGTACAATGATAATCGCTATCTTTAAAGAATTTTCTGGCCCCTAGGCCTTATTAGACTGGAGAGGACAGTTGGAAATGGGGGATGAGAGAGAGGGAAAGACATGCAGTAAATAAATAAGTCAGAGTCGAGAATCGAACTTTGAGCCTGGCATACGTGTGCTGTGTCTTAACCATTCAACCACCGGGCAGCACCTATTGATACTTTTTCTATTGAACTAATTTACCCCCAACTTTTCAGACATTATCCCGTTTTGCAAGGATCAGAATTCACTCTTAATGTGTCCCTGGCCAAAAATATTGACCAAAAGTTGGTCAGAGAAATAGAAAGGATCTAAATCACAGTCAACCTTAAATGACAGTTAAGTGCAGATTAAAACTAAATTAACTACAAAAATGATAAGGATTTTGGCCCATAGACTGCACTGAACAGAACAGCACAGCCCGATTCAAACTCTCGATGCTGCGGCTACTCACGTCAGGCATGTGTACCCAACAGCACAACTTCTAGTCATTTCAACTATTTTCTTATCCCTCTTTTCTCACCCTACATGACCCCGTGCGACAATCACTCTCCACGATTTATCACACTGTTTTCTGTCAACTCTGTGCACAGAGAACGACAAAAATCCCTCTCAGCCACCACCACTGCCACCGCCTTGAAGTGATTTGTAGTGCGCTCATTTCGACGGCTGCTTGTGCTAACGTTTGGCGCCAGAATCCGCACATAGCAGATGCAACCACAGCCCTGTCTCTCCGTGTCGCACATGGAGCCCGCAGATGCGCGCCGGGCCAAGGCTGTGACTTTAATTATCACCTTGCCGCAGCATAAATGAATGTGAGAGGTGTCATTTTCAGAGCGATAACGAGAAGCAATGCGTAAATCCCCTCATTAAATCACATCAGTATGTTCAATTCGCTTTTATGCAGGTTTTCTAGGCTGGATTGTTTGCCGAGGGGTTCTTTTTTTCACCGATGATTGCTGGGTGCACAACTATGCTTGGTTCCAAAGCTATGTTGGTTATTCATTAGAAAAAACACATAAATACATTGTTGGAGGTGAAACCAATCAAAGAATTCAAGACAGAGAACAGAAAAAACAACAGAATTGTGTGAGAGGGATATGGAAGCTGTCATTGTGACTTAGTTGCGTAACAACCATAAATAATTAATATAAAGCCACTGAGTACACTTTCAATTCAGTCTCTTTAACAACAAAGACTAAATTAATTCAAACTCAATGTCTTTGTTAGGCAATTAAAAGTGTAGTTATTCCAAAGTGCTACCAAGGATTTTGCAAAGAAAAACATATCGTCAAAAGATATATGGAATAAAAGTTAGTTTGGGGGGATGAAATGACAAGACGTTTGATACAAAAGGCAATATTTAAGAAAATAAATACTATTTTGAAAATATGCATAACACTTTCATCATATTAAACAAAAAAATATAGATTGTGGGGTAATAAAAGTCAGTATTGGTTGTACTAATTAGTCTTGGTAATGAATTTGGCAACACACATTGTTCTTTATTCAGACCAGTTTTGTCAGGTGATGTTGCTGGGTCTTGTTAATTGATTTACACAGGTTTCGGCGCAGTTTTCCGACAGATAAAGGCAGGAAAACGGCTCCATCGGCAGGCCGACCTCTCCAGGGCAGCATCCCAAGTGTGAGAGAGTAAAAATGCCCCCTCGTCCTGGTTTATAGTAGTTTTTGGTCCTTTTTTTTAACGTTGTCCTGCCTCGACCGATAGAAAAAATACACTTGTGTTCATCAACTGATTACACACAATTCTAAGCCATTGTTTTCTCAAATGCATTGTGGGTAACATTCCTTGCACATCGACACAACAGCTATATACAATCAGGAGGATTCACTACTGCTGCCTCTTCACACCTTACCGTTATCGCCTCACTTTATACCTTCAAGATACTTTTTTATCCCACCTTCAATAAACTATGGTATAGCCTTCTCTATCTCAAGTCTTTTTTTTCCATCTCGGAGTCAAAATTGGTTTTTGGTCCAAACAATAAAACCTCCAGTGCTGAATGTAAACAAACGTGCTTCGAAAAGTTATCTCAGCCAATCCGTGAGAGAAAGAAGTCCAAAATTGCGACACAGAGTCTATCTATCAAATTCTCTCCAGCGACATTTGCCCAGCCTATGATGTATGATTTGATTACTATCACACATCTATGACATTTCACTAAGCTGAAAATCAATGAGACTCGATGGGGAGGTTGTCTGGGATATAAATCATCAGGCTGCCTCTTATCTACGCGTCTGTGTGACATAAGATGTAAAATAGAAGGGAAAGATAGCGGTGATGGGGAAAGATAGAGGGCAGAAAGACTGTTGGAGTGGGCGTGATAAGAATGCTAAAAGAGGAGGGTGAGAGGAGATGGCAGGAGATAGGAAAGCACACAGTATAGCGAGTAAAAAGGCTCAGAAGTGTAGATTGTGATAAAGGAGATATGCGATGGGTATAAAGTAACGATTCAAAACAGAGAGTTGCCTCCATTTGGATAATGACTGTCAGCAACTTGGGATGTGTTCACACTTCCACACACAATAATAAACTAAACCGGAGCTAAACTTTGACTATACCATGGCTAAACCAGGATAACTGAGTAAACGTGGGTCGAGTAACAATTTTGTAGGCACTGGCTGTAATTAAGTCTTTGGTTGTGTGGGACTTGGCTGCATGGGGCCCCTCAAAAAGATCTTAAATGGTCGAACATTGTAGGCTAGTCCCAATATGCCCTGAAGAAGGCCCCACGTGGATGAGACGTTCGGATGGAAGTCGAAAGGTCTAAATTAAAGAACATTTTACATTTTTAAAGGATAGTTTGGACATAAAATGTGTTTAAAATGATTATTACTGGAGTGTATTTATATAGTACCAGTTTCCTCTTGCCGCTTCACTGTGGCACCTGGTGTTGCAGCGGTCTCACATACAAGTACTGACCAGGCCCTGTCCTGATTTCCTAAGCAGGACAGGGCTGAGTCATTGGCAAGCAGGTATGGGCTGAATTATGAGTTTGACAAACATTAAATAATGCACAAAATTCAGTATTTCCCCCAAAAAATAAATCTCTGACTGTAAAGAAAGAAGTGCTTGAATATATTAATGTTGTTCACATAAGACTTTTGTTACTATAGGTTTACTCACACTGGGAAGAGTAAGTGAAATAAAATAATATTACTCAAAACAGAAAATTACTCTGAAAAGTACAAATTCATATTACCGGTAATTCATATTAGGTAAATGTAACTGCAGCTATCAATTATTTCAGTAATAGTGTATCAATTGTTTATTTTGATTCATTAATAAAATAACACATTAGGAGTTTATGCTCAAAATAAAAGGTAACATTTCTCTTCCGCCGTCCAAATGTCCATGATGAGTGCATCTGCCATGGAAAGGGACGTCTATCTTCCACAGAAACGTCACAGCTCGAGATTCTCCACTAAAGTGTGGCTTGTATGAGCAAACGTCCAACCAACTTCTCTCAACCGAGCAGCAAAACAGAACGACTAAGAAAAGGAACTGAGGTCATATTTTTATTTTGATGTTGTTTGTTGCTTCAGTTGTAGTTGTACACAACTGAAGCGCTTTCTACAATGGAACACTCCAGGACGATTGAAGGATTGCACTGACTTTTTTCCGTGTTAAATCCAAATCTTCCAAATCTCAATCTGGCTCGTCAAATGCCGTATCGCTTTTTCCATCTCCGTGTGTTTTGCATCTGCCTTGTTTTTCATCTTCTCAGCTCGTCTGCCCAGTTACTTCTTTAAACTTTTTTAGCAGCATCTCATGTTCTAAAGTAAGATTGTTTAGATCAGTTTCCTTTTCGTTCTGAAACATTTTGGACCTATACTTAATTTTACTTTGAATCAACGCTACGTCTTCTTGAATTTTGGTCAGATTCTTAGTCGTTTGATGCTTCTCCTTCAAAACTTGTGCCAGCTCCTTTTCTATTTTCTTCAGGTTGAGTGATTCTTTTTCAACCGTTTGCTCAAGCTCCATGAGGACATCAAATTTGTCTTCTATGGTCTGCAGAAAGGCTTTGGCCTCTTCATATATCGCGGTGTCTTTCGCCATCAAGGTTACGATGAATACGGTCCAGTTGTCCCTGACCAGACAGACTTCGGTTTTCCTCTTGTTCGCGAGATGCAGTTGCAGCCCATCAATCTTGGTTTCAGTCTTGGTCTCAGCATCTCGAAGTTTCTTTTCTGAAATCTCTCTTATATGATTCATTTCTTCTTGATGTCTCTTCATAAGATCCATGATTGGAGTTTCAATGTCCGTTTGATGTATGTTTACCAGCAGAGATGCCAGATCATTCTTAAGTCTGTTTTCAAGTATTGTTTGCTCCGCCTTAAATGTCTTTTTTGAAGCTACGCTGTCAGCTTCGAGCTCACCAATAGTGTTTTGATATTCACAGAGAAGATAGCGCATTTTGTATCTGTACATCTTAAGTTCTAGTTGAAGTTTGATTTCGGTTTTGTGCTGCTCTATGTCCAGGTTTTTGAGTTCAGCTTTGGCCTCATTCAGTTGCTTCTCGGTGATGTCCCAGAAGTCATGCACCTTGTCCCTCTCAAGCCGAAAATAGTTTGACTCCTCCCTCTCTCGATCAAGTACCTCCTGCATATGCTGGATGCGGTCTCCTATCTGTTCTACGGTCAGGTCATCCTTAGAGAGGCCATCTATCAAAACAGGCTTCTTCTTTTTTTCAGCCTTTTTTCCTTTTTTGGGCGGCATGTTTAACTAGGTTTCAAAAAACACAAAAGAAGACAAAGGGTTGAGGAAAATGTGAGGAAAATGAGCTACAAGGATGCTCGGAATTGAGGTCTTCTTCGTTGGTGTTTTAAGGCGGTTGGTATCCAAGTTCTTCTTCTCTGGTGTTTTATGGCGGCTGGTATCCAAGTTCTTCTTCTTTGGTGTTTTATGGCGGCTGGTATCCAAGTTCTTCTTATTCTTCTTCTCTGGTGTTTTATGGCGGCTGGTATCCAAGTTCTTCTTATTCTTCTTCTCTGGTGTTTTATGGCGGCTGGTATCCAAGTTCTTCTTATTCTTCTTCTCTGGTGTTTTATGGCGGCTAGTATCCAAGTTCTTCTTCTTTGGTGTTTTATGGCGGCTGGTATCCAAGTTCTTCTTATTCTTCTTCTCTGGTGTTTTATGGCGGCTGGTATCCAAGTTCTTCTTCTTTGGTGTTTTATGGCGGCTAGTATCCAAGTTCTTCTTCTTCTTCTCTGGTGTTTTATGGCGGCTGGTATCCAAGTTCTTCTTCTTCTTCTCTGGTGTTTTATGGCGGCTGGTATCCAAGTTCTTCTTCTTCTCTGGTGTTTTATGCCGGCTGGTATCCAAGTTCTTCTTCTTCTCTGGTGTTTTTTGGTATCCAAGTGTTACATTACTGCCAGACTTTATTCTGTAGACTTTCTTCACTTAGACTTTATTCCAGAGCTGACTCTTCTTCTTCTTTGGTCATCATCTGCTTTGATGACTGATGACAACGCTATGACGTCACCCTTGACAACTGTGTCAATTCTGTCATTCTTTACAGTTCTTGTAAAATGCACCTTTCCAGTTGGTTGCCAGCCGCCATTAAAAGCAACAACTTTTTTTTTTCCTCTCACGCTTTCTTTTTCTCGGCACAGCGTAAAACACATACTTTGAAGATGTACAACTACAGAAGACGTGCAACTACAGCGGGTGGCGATAAGTGCACCCACTGTTGACAGCCAACTGAAAAGGTGCAATTACCGCCACTTACTGTAGTGGTACGTCTTCAAAGTATGTGTTTACGCTATACCTGGGTGGAAGGAGAGAGAAAGAGAGAAAACTGAATGGAAAATGTGCATTTACCGCCACCTACTGTATTTGCAGGTCTCCAAAGTATGTGTTTCACGTTATACCGTAAAGAAAGAAAAGAAAAGGAGAGAGTGAGAAAGAGAGAGAAGGCAGTTATAACACTTCAAGTTGTAAAAAACAACTTGAGTGCAGCTTTCAAATAAACGTTTCACTGTTACTGAAAAACGGGCGTTCTCAATTATTGAGTTAGTGATTGTAGTTTATCATTATTCTCGCATCTTTTGTCCAATTTTCGTCGTTCAAAGTTCGTTTTGTAGATCATCTTTACTTTCGGTATTCCTCGGTCTTGTCGTTTTCGTGGGATCCGTTGTCTTTGTGAATTTTACCATCTCAGAGTGACTTAACGTTGGTGATGTCACAGAATGTTGGTACTGTGTGCCATCATAACTGTACAGAATATAGCTGTGCATGCACGCTGTCACTCGCAATGGTTTCTTGCCATTCAGCCTCTAGTTTATATTATATGCATTGCCAATTGTGCCTGGTGAACCTTTTGTTGTAAATAAAGTGATTGTTATTTTTATTTATTATTTTTGCAAAGGTGAAGTGGTGAGAGAAAACAAGTTTGTCCTGGACACCTAAATCTCTCGCCAGGTCAGCCAAAAACACACACATACAAAGATCTGGCAATGGTGGAAAGAGCTCTGAATATTTGTACTCTGTAACTGTAAAAGTACAGTTACATTATCTAAGAATGTACTCAAGTCTGCTGCCAAATTGTACTTGAGTAAAAGTAAAGTTTTCTAGAAAAAAAGCTACTTAAAGTTCTAGTTACTAAGATACTAACAAAGATGAGACAAACAAATATATCATATAAACCTATAAGAAACCCATTTACACTTAGAACATCAAAAATTAACTCAGTTTAGTTGTAATAAACTGAGCACCCACCTCTGGAACCAAGTCTACATGAGAACTATGGCAGGATCAAACCAGGACAGAACCATGACAAGTCAGAGTGCCGCTTTAAAGGAGCGTTCTTTTGGCGCAAGTTCCCAGAGTTTTGGTACTAGTTTGCCATCTCTGGTGTAAAGCGGAACTGCATCCACTGTGCGAACGACTGTACCAGCACCAAGTAACAATAACTGAAGACACATCTGCTGCTCCAGAATTCATTAGCATTTATGGACATAGTGTTGTAAGAAAATCTATGTGCGTGTTATTTTGTATTTGCTGAAATGTTATAATCTTAAATACAGTCACTGAAGTAGAGCTTTTCTACTTGCACAAGGAGACACCATACATGTACAGAGATGTCTGAAGCGTCTTACACAGAGACCTGTATTTATAGTTTACCTCCACCATTTTAAGTCGCACAGTTGGTTAGAATAGCACAAGAATGTGTCATTTTGACATAGGTTAATGGTACAACCTGCAGAGGGTAAACTGAACCCAGTTACAGAGTACGACCTATTTTCAAATCACAACGTATTTTCAACGTACAACCAAACAAGGGCAATCATTTTTTCCAATTTTTTTTTCCAATTTTATTTCAAATACGTTCAAAACCAGCTGTACATGCGACAATACGCCACTGAACAGAACCAATCACCATCCTCTAACCCGAGAAATGCTCCAAGCTGCTGTCGCGACTGGCGCAAAGCATCACCTACACAACGTGAAGGAAATACATGTGTTTAGTCAATGGAACCAGATCCACACTGGAGAGTTCATATTGTACACTGGGAACTTGTAATGCAAGTGATTTCTTGTGGTTGGATTGACACAGTCCAAAGGTGAAGAAAAATATGAATGTAGATTTGAATGTGTGAAATATAGAAAATTATATTAACAATGCATACTACACAATCCGCAATTTTTTTTCAAATTTGTACAGCAATTTGATTATTGCATAGCAAAACACAAAAGTGACTAACAATCAATATTTTCCATTGATGTAACAAGATAATTTATTTCAAATGTATTTGTAAATATTCTATTCAAAAAAAAACAATAACAAATGAACTTTTGAACACTTAATTTTTTTCTAAATAAAATAGACAACTTGCAAATAAAATTATTTGTTAAACAAATTAATTAACGCCAAGTCAGATGGTCTTATTTACAACTTTCTTCCATATCATCATCATCAGATGACTATTTGCATGAGTCTCATTTACATATTGTCTTTACACTCACAAGTTACATATCACCATCAGAGTCGTCATGACGATGAGCTGTTGGTATCAGAATGACTTCTCTTACACACACAACACGTTTTGGTTTTGTCCTGGACATGAGTGAGTTTGACCCTTTGAATTCCACATCCTCGGGGTGAAACGGGGTGAAAACGGGAGCGCGCGCCGAGGCGACGAGGGGTTTTACTAGCGCCGCGTCTCACTGATCTCACCACAATAACTACATGTTACACAATAACTACATGTTACACAATAACTACATGTTACACAATAACTACATGTTACACATAGTTATGTGTGAGAACGGGAACATACATAACTATGTGTAACACATAACTATGTGAGATCAGCGAGACGCGGCGCTCGTAAAGCGCCTCATCGCCTCCGCGCGCTCCCGGCGGCTCCTCCCACTCTCCCGGCGGCTCCTCCAGCTCAGCAGTTTCATACGCGCGATCTGTGACAGCAGCGGGACCCATCAGTGTGTCATGCTGTTATTGACGATCGATTGACGAGTGATCAGTACTTTTTAGGCGCTTTGTTTACACAATTGAACACACATTTTTGTATCGCAAAAGCTGCGATACAAAAGCACTTTTTTCTGACGAATGCATCGCATTTGAGAGAAATTGCGTCGCATTTTGCGATGCGATACCGCTTATTCTGAACCCTGAACACTCAGCGAGACATTGTGTAAATCATTTTTCTTCACTTTTCTATGCACTGAAATAATAATTCTGTCTTAAATAAAGAGTTTTCTGCGGCGATGCAGCGGTTTAAGGCCATTTGCGCTCTCTCCATTTCACACTACAGGTATCTGATAAAGCCTTCAAAACTGTTTTTTTTTTCTTTTAAATGCTTACTTGACTGTGTATTATTTATGTTTTAATTCAGTTAAATACAATTTAAAAATAACATAGAATGAAAGTGGTCATGAGCTTTGGGTAATGACCGAAAGGACGGTGGCTGGGCGCTCCCTTAGAGATAGGGGGAGGAGCTCAGCCACACGGCACGAGCTCAGAGTAGAGCCGCTGCTTCTCCACGTCGAGAGGAGCCAGCTGAGGTGGCTCGGGCATCTGTTCCGCATCTGTTCCCTGGGGAGGTGTTTCGGGCATGTCCCACCGGGAAGAGGCCCAGTGGAAGACCCAGGACACGCTGGAGGGACTATGTCTCTCGGCTGGCCTGGGAACGCCTGGGGATCCCACCGGAGGCGTTGGAAGAAATGTCTGGGGAGAGGGAAGTCTGAGAGGCCCTGCTCAGACTGCTGCCCCCGCGACCCGGCCCCGGATAAGCGGAAGAAGATGGATGGATGGATGGATGGAATGAAAGTTTGGTCCATTGAAGTCCATTAAACCAAAAAAACAAAAAGCAAACTTGAAACATACATGTGCAGACTGAAACTGTCACCTAAACAGTGACTTTTAACCTCTTTTGAGTTGTTGCAGTTTTGTGGTTGAAAAGCAGCATCATCCTCTAAAACATTACAAAATCTGACCTTAAAGAGGAAAAACTGTATGTATTGTGGCGAATAATGTGTCACTATCCAGTTCCTTGGCAGTGTTTTACTTTCTTTTTTAGTTTAGAATCATGTTCAAGCAGACGGTGGGCAAAGTGGGGCATTTTGTTTGGGTTCAGTTGTGTTTAAGTTTGTATTGATTTGTGGGATTTCTTTTGATTCATGTGTTTTTTTCTTTCTCTGGTCGTGTTTTGCTTGATTTTTGTACATTTTTGTATATATCATTTTTTGTTCTTTGAAAATAAAAATAAAAAAGAAGAAGAATAACTCTAAAATGGTAACTTTTAAAAATCCATGTGTGAATTCATATTGTGTTTGAAAGTCAGGTTCTAAACAATAAATGCACTTAGTCAAAGTCACTGTACCTGATTTTTACTGTCTTAAACGGAGAGGTACACAATTAACTCATTTTCACTCGCTTTTACAATATCTATACCATGGAAAGACGAACTTTACTTTATTACATTAAAAAAAATTGGGTACAGCCACTTTTAAAACTACTATTTGTTTTAGTTCTTGCAAATAAATTGTCAATGAAATGTATTAGCATGAACATAATCAAACTTAACTAGTGGACAGATGTGATCGGTCTCACATTTCTCTCCAGGTGTCAAAGGCCATAGTGACCCACTCCCCCGGACCACCTGTGCCCACTCTAAAACCACTCCAGGTCCCGCTCCAGGCTGCGGCGGCGGCTCGGGGCGCGTCGGAGGAACCAGCGTGACTGGCACACAGCTCGTTTTAGGCCCAGCAGATGTTCACTGGCTCTGGGGGAGCAGCGCCAGGGAAGACGGCTGGAGCAGACTCAGAGAAGGGGACAAGACAGAAGGAAGTGGGACGAGACAGAAGGAACTGCTCTGTGTTTCTAAACGGTCTGCGAGCAAGGCATTTTTTGTTTGTTTGTTTGACCTTATTCAACCCAGATATTAGCATAGAGAGAGTAAAGGGTGAACAAGAATTGACACTCGACTGTGACTAGTCAAGTGCTAGAGGGAACTGCGTGTATGTTTATGGAGCATAGTTGCGCCGTTGCCATGGTGAAACTGTGCAGACGATAACAAACACAGCCTTGATACATTTTTAGATGGTCTGAATACAAGTAAAAATATATAATAGATTTGAATAACACATTTTCAGGAGCTTTTGATGGTCATGGTCCTGTTTCGGTGCAACTCTTGGTTAGAACTGCTGCACATATGCAGGGATGGATGCTCTGCTCTCTGAGAGTTTGCTGACTTCACTCACTGTTTAATATCCTCATATTGGATAAGCTGGCAAATATTATTGTGTTGTTGGAGTGGACTAGACTAGTGTATACTGTTGTTGTGTTTGTGGGCAAGGCACTTAAAGACAAATGTTATGGAAAGTTTACTGGAATGAGCACTTTCCCCTGTGTTTTTAAGTCCATAAACCATCACCGGACTTGTTCTGTGGTCAAACTGTGTTTACAATAAGCACATGGCTCTAGTAGCACTGTAGTCACGTTGCCTGAGGGCTTCATTTATTTTTTTGTATTGTGCATTACCCACAGAGTTTCCAGCACCTACATTCCTGGAGTGCTATAACTTTTGTGATCAGGTTTGCCAGAACTATAAACAATGAGCTCAAAATAAAGTTTAATCTTGATCTTTATCTATGGTGAAAATGACTTTTAGCACATCAAGGTCATATGTATATTAATTATGCTGTTTATATTGTACAACGACCTGGGCCTTTACAGTCTCAATCGGACCATCTGTGAAAGTAGACAGATGAGATGAGGAGAGAGAAGGAGGAACGGTGCTGTGTTACACATTTCCCATCATGCATCTGGACTTTGTAGGTAAGGCTTTACAGTTGCTTTTCACCGCCTGCACCGCCTTGCCAGGTGCCTTAAGCCGCCTTGATCTCATCTTGAGCTCACAATATTACAGGGGCTGGTGCATTGGCCTGTCCTCTGGTCCAGTTGGAAAGGTCGGTCTTGGTCAGATCGAATCGAACTCTGGAGCGATTCGTCTGAATTGTGAACGCAAACGAACCAGAGCGCGGAACAAAACCAGGAAGTGACCATGAAGTGACCAGGAAGTGACCATGAAGTGAGCCACGCTGAGACACACGTGAGGCTCAGGATCATGTGAGAGATCGACAACGGGACAAATGACACGCAGAAAGAAACAGAAGTCTGCTTTAATTAAAATAACGTATGATCATGTCACAATATATCACAGTTTTCAATGATTCTACAATGTTTTAAAGCTAAATGGAACCAAACATAAAAAAAAAGAAATGCTTAAGCTGGATTTAACATGGGGAAAGTGACCTATATTCAGCCAGTAACAAGCTCTGAAATCATCCCATTTACCCGTATAGCAAATGTGCATAAAACAGCTGAGATTTTAATTACATTTTCTTTTCTTTTCCTCCTGACGTGGAAACACATGTCCCTGCTTCGCCTCGGGTGCAGGTTGTGGGGTAAATAATAAAAACAGCGCTAAAGTCCCGATTTAAGTTTGTTTATGTGATGTGGATCAGGCAGAGCTCCAGCTTCTCCCTCACTTTTCCCTGTCATCACTTTGGCTGATATTGTACACAGCGCCTCTACAGGTGAGGTGTATTGTGATTGACATGAGCCGGACCAGCTCAGAGAAAGAGACAACGTTGCAACTTTGGTTCCCAATCGAACCGAGTCCGCTTCCATTTGTATCGTAAAAGCATGAATACTTGAGCACATTTTCAGATGTGTAACCTCGAGCTTTTGCACACTTAAAGATTCCCAGTCATAAAGCTACACTCACTGGAGCATATCAAGACTGGATTTCTCAACTTGAAAGTACAAGTGTGAGCCAGGAGGTCAGCAAGGAGTGTGCTTTTGAGAGGAATGTAACTTTACAAATATCACAGTACCGCAGTCTGTACATTTGTAAGTCTGGATTGCTCATTTTCTGCACTAAATTTATATAAAGAAAAGGGAATAAAAGGCATTTGAGGTAAAAGTATGTCAGGAGGAGAGGTTATGGGTCGAACTCAGCCTGAATATGAGTTTAGGTTGTGAATATGTACTATTGAATTATAATGGTCCTTTTGGAATAGACACTTTCTTGTAGAGTGGATGGTTCCTTAGGTGAACACTGTCAGACTGTTGGTATATAATAATACAACTTGAACTATATTGGCATACTTTGGCATTGAAATGTCAACTAGATCGTAATACTACTTCAAGTGTTCATAATCTTAAGTCTTCTTGTAATGAGCAAAACAAATGTCTCACTGCATTTGAAATAATAAAAACTCTGTGCTATTGGCAAAGCTTATTTCAAGAATTTTCTAAATCACTCAGTTAACAAGTTAATTAGTCTTTTTTTCTAGCTACATGGACTTTTAAAGATTGTGTTGTTGTTTTGTCAGTGTAATTTATTTTATCTGTGTTATCGACAAAGATTTATAGTCGTATCATTTTTTTTTCCGGTCACTTTTTAACATATACGTTCACCTGGAAACAAAACAAATATCAAAATCGGCTCCTAAAGATAATTCATTCTTTCATTTAATACATTTCTATATATTTATATGGAATTGTGTTACTTCAGAGGCTGTTCTTCAAATAAGGCTGTAAAGATCAGCCCTTAAAGCGGCAATTTTCAGTAAGAGCTCATTTACTCACAGCAAAATCAAGCCAAGCATTTAAACTTGGCTCTATCAATTTATACATTCTTATGTCCTTAATATGTTTTTGCCTTTGTTTTTCTTCTTACATTCATATCAGTAAACTATAGAGGACATTTTAACTTGATTGAAATCTATCAAATCTATTCCTATTTTAGTGAAATGATCATTACAAGCACAGCAATGTCATTACAAATAATATCAAGTCTGAAATGGAACACAGAAATGGTGGTTAACATTCCAGATGTTCTGAATGGTCATCAACTACAGATGGGATTATTAAGTGTGACGTCACTTCCAGGTACAAAACAGCTGATTTACTTTTGTTTTTCACACCATGCCACAGTCCTGTACTCTTTTTCTACAAATAGATTAGCAATCAATATAAATAAGGAAGCTTTGATATTCTTTTTAACTATTTCTGTGGGATAAGAATAACAAAATAAATGACTTGAATAGGCTCGTTTTAAATGTTTTAAAAACTGTTTTTCATTCTAAACTATTTACAGCGGTCCAAAGTTATCACTCAATTACCTGCTTCATTACGAGCATCCTAAGTATTCACAGATATGAGCTTTAAGCGGTTTTCACAACTTTCAGAGCAGAATATACGTCACAGTAAGGCTAACGACAATTAGCATGCTAACGGCGCGCGTATGGTTTTGCCGCAAATAAAACGCTCTTCAAATAGACACAAACAACATACAGCTGCCTCAC
Source organism: Eucyclogobius newberryi (assembly GCF_026437365.1). Classification (NCBI taxonomy): domain Eukaryota; kingdom Metazoa; phylum Chordata; class Actinopteri; order Gobiiformes; family Gobiidae; genus Eucyclogobius; species Eucyclogobius newberryi. The sequence continues at coordinate 10,930,333 of NW_027315768.1, read as the reverse complement.
AGAGCTGTTGTTACAATAAATAAATGTACTGGGACAAAACAGATTTGACCTTTAACGCTTGAAAAAAAGCTTTACAATCATTTGACGGACGCGCCTTGGAAGCAAGAAATATGGCGTATGTTACATCATCACTTTACAATCCCATAGTTTTAATCGTTTTCAAATTTGTTGGAGATACTTTATATATTAAAATACTTAGATATGCACTATATTATTTTATCCATCTTTGAGCATTAGCCATCAGCTCGACGCCAACATTAAGATGCATCAGGCGTCGAGAGCATTCAAAACCACCCGCAGCTCAAACACTTAAACCCGGTGTTTAAGTTTGTCAATTCAATTCAAGGTGAGGTTTTTAAACTTGTCTAATCAGTTCAATAACTTTTCATTGGCATTCATTAAAAACTGCCCAAAGGAGTCCATAATTGCATTTACCTGCCTTTTGGTGAATGTGGCCCATATGTTTTGGATTTGAGCCTTGGAGCTATGAAGATTTATGAGTGAATGTTTGAATATTAAAACTGTCTTTGGGACTTTGTTTCCCATTTATTATGTACAGCTATGGGCTGATCTCATCTTTTATGGATTTATGCCATGTGTGAGCCATTAGAGCTATTTGTAATCAGATCATAGCAATTCCAACATGAGGAATAGGTGCATGCAGGGGACATCTTTAATAATATGATTAGCTTAGAGAGTCTGTCCGTCTTCATTACGTTTTGAGAGCAGAAGTGTCCAGGATTCTCCTCACATTGTATCAAACTTGTCCCTCAAGTTCGTTGAGCTCCTCTCAAATATCCCGTGCTACAAATAAGTGGCTAAAATGGATTTATTTATTTGTTTTCTGCACAGAATTATGAATCAAGGAATTGAGAAAAGGAAAAAAACACTTTCTATTTATTTTATATTATTGATTTTTTTTTTCTGACATTTTACCTCATGTCATGTCATCAAATGATGACATGATCTAATTCTACCTTTTCCACTCCTTAACCTCCTTCCCCAGTTTGCCTTGGACAAACCACAGGCCCAAACACATTGAGTAGCTGTCATATGATCTGCTGATTTAATTATTGCATTGAAAAGTTCAGCCTATGGAGTGTGTCGAGTTCATTTTTCTCAATGCATTTACTGGTTATGTAGAGAGCCTGTTTTTACCATTGTGGCCCTGAAAGCATTGTAATAGGGTTCATCTAAATGAAAATAGCACAGGTACACGCCATTATACTACATCAGATAAGGGATTAAGTTCTCCCGATGCACATAGATGTTTATCATAGGAACCCGAGAGACGTGCAGTATTTGGATCTCCCGCTTTAGAGTGGCTTTGAGAGACTGTATAGGGAGCGCTTGGATAAGGAGATTGATTTTCAGCACAGGAATGAACTTCACATTCCTGAATTGATATCGAATGATTGCTTTGAGGGAGTAACATGAGCGCTAAGTGTTTACAATGCTTCAAACTAAGAGCTTAGTCGTATGGGAAACTCTCTGCTCGTTTTATTCATTGTGTTAAGATAAGATTGTCGGTAGCTAAATGTAAATGTGGTAAGTTGATTTGAGAATGTGACCTCACTAAGTGCCACGCGATTGTACTAAATGGTAATGGAGAACATATACAAAATATACATATACAATATAACCTAAAAAAAAGTTGGGTGAACAACATCAGTAGATGGGAATGGGTTGAGAATATTATGTCAAGGTTGTATTATTTGCATATCGTTTTGCTCCAGTACAGATATATTGTAAAAGTATCAGGTGAAAATGAGACCACTCTCTGAATATAATCATAGCTTGTTTTATTCTCCACACAGCAGGAAGTGTGCCAATTGGATGCTAATTTTTGCTAGCCTTTTTTCTACAGCAAAACTTGGAAAAAGCACTTATAAACTCATTGCAGTGAATATTTAGGATGCTGAGAATGTATTGGGTAAGTGAGCAATACATGTGGAACTAGTTCTGTTTTCCCTCATTTCAAAACAGTAAAACTCTGGTTAATTAAAGATGATATATCATGCTTTTGTTTGCTTGGAATTTAATATATGTGTATAGAGAAAACTTATTACATATTAATTTATATCAGTGAGGCGTTCCCCCGTCATGATTTGTGTTAGCACTCCACTGGTAGAAGAGGGAATTACCATGGGAAAACAAACTAAAGCTAGCTTGCCCTGACATGTCAATGTAAACACGCTGTTGTAATAGACACAATTTGATGGCAGAAATATTCCACGTATACTTTTTTTGAGCCATGTCATTGTTCCCTCATTTAGCATAATTATTGCTTGTTTGATAAATCCTCTTTAGGAACTCCTCATATAAATAGTCGCACCGGAGTATAAGTCGCATCAGCCAAAAAAAGGCAAAATAGAGAAGAAAAAAACATATATAAGTCGCACTGGAGTATGAAATGCGGGTGCAAGTGTGAAAATGACAAATAATATCACATATAAGTCGCTCCGGAGTATAAGTATATAAGTATAAAGGTAAGTATAAGTCGCACCACGGCCAAAACTATGAAAAAAGGAGCGACTTATAGTCCGGAAAATACGTTCTGTTCAAATGAGCTCTTTTGTTTAACATGCATCACAGAACTATACACATCGGATTGCGTGGCACTGTTAAAGTTTTGAGGTGCGATGGAAGTATTGGAGAAGTGTGTATTCTGGATCCCAGGCAACTCTGCTTGAGCCTTACAAAAACACTAACACAAACCTTTCCCAGTTTTGTGACATCACATAGAGCTTCGGGATCTTCTGAGCGGTTTTAAAGTCCATAAATCATCCCCTGACTCATTCTGAGCTTTTCTGCCGTCAAATCACGTTCATTACAACTGCGTGCTGATACTGACATGTGAGGTGGATGGAGGGCCAACACCTGATGAGGAAACGCACAATATAAAGTAATGTACACTTTCAGTAGACGCATGATTTCCAGTTCTAAAACATGAGATGCCAAAGCAAGAGCAGGTTTAAAGCCCAATAACTGTACAAATAAAGCATAATATGTGTCATTTAAATAAGTCCAGTAGTATTTATTGTTAACAGCAGCTATGACAACTGTAACAACAACAGCGATATATCAAGACCACCCTGACTATTAAACAGCACACTGATAATGCTCTATTCCAAAATGAACCGCTCTGGTAAAATGATGTATTCCTCTTATCAAACATGGCTGATTCAAAGTGACAACAGCCAGGCTCCGACCACAGAGCTGGACACTTATCACTGGAACAACAGACGCCGCGCTCACAGTTTGCGGCGCTGCAACGTCCCACTGCACATGAATGCGGCACTGATTTCACTCAAACTTCTTCCTTTGTGACTTTATTTTCTGGTCTCTTCAGAAGCCGAGCACAGCGCCTCGCTAACTGTCATTGAAGCTACTCTTGAAGCCACTGTGCAGCAGAAAGGGTTTGATGTGGGATTGTGGAAAACTAAACCGAAAATATTTCTGCAAATGTTTTTTTGAAACAATGAATTTAGTTTTTGAATTCTTAATCACAGTATTGTAAAATAAGTTCTAACAACATGTTTAATAAAATAAGTGGAAAAAAGCGCAATCTCACATATTTTCAACCACCTGTCTCCTAAATTCTTATTATTTTTGGTTGAAAAATAAATTCCCAACAATTAAATGTGTATGATTTTTACTAAAACGTCAAAAAATTTGTATCAGTTAACAATTTTGTAATTTTGTAGATCTCCTTTTTGTTCATACATTTGTGCGACTTCAGAGTTAAATAATGAATATTTAGCCTTAAATATCATACACTGTGAAACATCCTGCTATAAGAATCTATAAGAAACCTAACCTAATCACAACTGCCACACTAAGTATAAAGTCATTCTTAAAAAGTTCTTAAAGATGTGTAGAAAACAAACCAGTCACATATCTATTGATGATCTTATGCTTTTAAGACACTTAACTTCAATTTCAAAGGGAGTCATCTGAATTTTGTCTTTGAAATTGGGGTGTTTTGAATTCCATCCATAAGTAATTCCAATCCGATGTTACTGGCCTGAGAAACTAGAATCTATACTGTTCCGAGCTACATCCTTAATGGAAGAGGTTTGACCTGAAGCCTGTCCTGTGAAACTGTCTTTACATTGGGCTTGTCACGAGTCGTTCTAACCCTATAGGGCTCTGTGTGACTCTCCTTCACCGATAAAAAGAGAATTCCTCCCGGAACAGAAATTGTAGACTAATGTACAGAATCATCAGCCTTATGTTTACAACGCTTCTAAAGACATGGCAGAAATCAAGCTCATCAAAGACCAATCGGGCACTAAACAGCTGCGAGGGCGATGCCAGCACAGCACGATTGTTGTGGCTCAAGATGTCGCAGGTACAGTAGGGGGAAACCGCCCTGAAACTGGAACAGAGTGGTTTCAGGCAGGGTTAATCTAGCACAGAGCAGTATAAACTAGCTTCTGAGAGTCCCTCCAGATTGAAAATGATCTACGGATAGCAATTGAAATGTCAAGTGTTGAGTTAACTACCTTTGAAAGTCTTTCTACTATAGACGACTCCTCGACGAAAGAGATATCACTCCTACTGTTCTGTTGTTTTACTGTTAATCGTGTTTTCTGTGTCTCAGATGTCGTGTTATATATCTGTTCACTAATCGTTTTAAAGTTTTGAAAAGTCATGTACAGGTCATTGTTGGATGCTTTTACCTGCCTTAGGACAACAGATGCAATTGACTTATATGGCCCATGTTGATTTTGAGTTTGCTGACACATCAAGTAAAATGTCAAAATTCAAATAAAATTAATACAAAATACAAATAATTACATGTTATTGCAGGTGGTTACAGTACTTTATATTTTACTTTGCTAGTGCCTTATAAGTGCAGTGTAAAATAAAGTTGTGTTCCATATTTTCAACCATCTGTCGTCGCTGCTTATTATTCATTGCTGTTTTGGTTTGCTAAAATTGGATGCATTTTTAGCCATGGAGTCAATAAGGTCACGGGATGTCTGGCAGCCATTATAAGAATGACCATGAGATGTATGTGCAGACATTTGGAAGGAACATTGGAGGATTTTAATGACACGACTGACCATGAACAGAGCTGTGTCTAGATGTGTATAACCAGTCCAAGCACATGCACTATGGCCTCCCAAAACTACGGAAATCTTAAAGTTGCACTGTGTGAGTTTTTTGATGAGGCGACCTGCTTGTTTCCAGCGAGATGTTATTACTTTGAAACGGATGCATTTTCATGGAGAAGAGTGGGTGACCTGGAAGAATGCCTGTTTTTCAAGGTATTTTTGAGGAATAAAAACACCTGTAATTAAAAAAAAAAAGCTAAATAGACACGTTTAATGCCATACTGTGGACCATTCTAGACAAAGAAATAACATATCCAAGAGAAAGAACATTTAAGAAAGTCTGGATAGAGTCATTTTAAAGGAAGACAGTCAGTGGTGGCGGTGGTGAATTGATGGGGAGGAGTTAAACCGTTGTAGGCATGAGCTGCAACGGTTTCATTATATATCATTTTACAAAAAACTAAAAGGTACTATTTTAATTCCATTTGAAGTCCAATCAATCAATAAACTATTCAAATAATATTAAACCCAATTTAACAAGTCAATGTAATCCTTCATTCGTCCAGGAGTGTTCCATGACCGCAGGGCAAGTTTCTGTTATAACTCTTCCCTTTGGGCAGGACCAGTTTGAGTTCATAAGAGCATAATATTCTAACGGCTGAAACTATTTCCATCTGTTTGAAAAACAAAAAGTCTTTAATTTCTAAAACGGTGTCCCGATTTCACACATTTAAACAAAATATTAGCATCAATTTCATCCCACAGTGGGGGTCCCCAGTCGTTTATACTTTGGGGGTTCCTTACGTACTCCATCTAAATTCACCCTCAAATGTGACGGTTCAATTTCCCATGGTATTTATACACGTCAAATTCGCCATCGCCAATATCCGCTCTATTTTAGCATACAATAGGCATCTAATTACCAAAGTGCTATCGTCTTTTGAGTAAACAAATGTTGGCCCCCACTCTGGCAGCTGACATTGTAAAAACCCTGGAAGTTGTTGGCATGGTTACTCTTGTCTTATCACAGATTGTATGATTAGTCACGTCTTCCATTAGCTTTCGGCTCGGCTTGGCTCTCTGTTGTTCCGAGCAGGATGTTTTGGGCCGGGCCGACTTGATAAGGGCGACACGTCCCCAACAAGAAGGAAAAAAAGTTGTGCTGTGTCATTTGCCATCTGTCCCAACCAGGCCACAGTCATTGACCTCACAGCTTGCATACTTCATGAGGAGTGGAGGTCTTTGTCGTGACTGTAGCGGCAAAGTAGAAAAACTATTGGATGACTGTTAACAAATTCTTATTTCTAATGTGGGTCAAATGGTGAAGCGGTCGTCCTATTATTGGAATATTACCAGTGACCACGTTATAATGGTTTTAATTTTGTATGATCTTTATTCTCCTGCATTCAAGACGCCATTGCTTTGATGATGCCAGTTTTTGACGCTCGATACACGCCCAATGTCCTGTGCTTACTTTGTTCTACAATTTGTATTTCTTAATGTGTGATACAAGTAGGATTCAGCAGCGTCACGTAGACATTTTAGCACAAATGAAAAATGGAATTCGTTCTTGCTATTGTGAACTGCAGCTCTCCATACTCGGGCCGTCAGCGTGGTCCACCAGAGAAGCGCTTTGTTGTGATGACGTTTACGGCGACGCACTGAAAAGAAGCCGGCGGAAATCAGCAGTAAGTCGTTTTAGATCAATATTGTGCCCAGAATATATAATACAAAATAATGATCAACAGGTGTCATAGATGTTGGCGCGTCTTTCCTCTTTCCAAGGCATTGTCAGCTTGAGGAACTGGACATCAGAATCTATAAAGGTAGAACGGTAAATCTGAACGTTTTGAAACTTGTATCAAAGTATGAACCTGCTTGAGTTATGTTTTATGTTATATTATTAATTTAGTTAATTTCCACACACTTTTTAACAAAACAACAGCACTACTCAAAGCAAAATCAATGGTAGTGTTGTGTTTTTAGTGAATTTCAATACTTCAGACATTTAGCACAATAGTAACCTTTGTGATTCAGGGCCTGCACACAAGTTCTTTCATGTAATAAAGTGAAATATTTTTGTCCCAGTACAGATATTGTCTAAAAGCAGCTCTTCAGGTCAAAATGAGATTGCCGTGTGCTGTCTGCATCTAATTATATAGCCTTGTATTCTCTGGCCAACTCAAATAAACCTGGCCAAGTGCGCTGTTAGCCTGCTAATGTTTGCTAGCTTGACCGTGATTAACAGTTTAAAATGAACTAGTTTTATTTTGTTGTTTTACGTGGAAAAAAACACCATGAATATTAACACAAATGTAGTGTTCCGCTCCAATAAAACATGGTAAAAGATGTTAATGTCATAGATTAAGTACGATGCAAAAACGGTGCATCTGTTTACTGTTTGTCATGCAAAATTACAGCCTCTCCTCTTCAAAGCTCTGGTTCACTTTGTCTCCTCTGCTTTACCCTTGTCTCCTCTGTGTGTCCCCTCCTTCCTCTGTCCTCCCTCCTCAAAGGCTCACAGGCCTGGCATCCACCCAGAGTCCCTCCATTTCCTCCACCTCTGATATAATCGGGCCAGACCAGTGCTGAGAACATTCTTTTCCCATGATTCTTAAGTGGCACCAGGGGCAGTCCGGGCCGCTCGGCTGACTCGCTGCTCCGCCAACTGGCTTTCTCCACGTCAGCGACAGGCTCAGGTGCATAACTCTGCGGGATTAGTCCGATTCTGTTTGCACCCAAACACACAAGTCTCATTAAAGCGATACTGTGCAACATTCCAGGTGTTGTGTGCCTATTTAACAGATAATCATAGGGTTCCATCTGCATTCTGGGTAGTTCTGAGATATTTCGGTTTAAAGCTCGGTCGACTCAAATCACTAGTTGAACTGTTTTTTTTACTGATTCAAAATGTACAAAAAAAAGTGTACAGAATATGGTTAACTTAATTTCCACAGAAAATGTCCCTAAATTGAACCCTAAGAAATATGTCAGTGATACCAAGCACACTTAATGCTCAACTTCTCACTGGCATTGAGTCAGATGCCTTAAACCAAAGCAGTAGAAGAAGTTATAAGATCAAGCTCTGTGGAGAGGCAAGCGCATCTTACAGTGAACATGGCCAATCCATCCAGCTTTGTACTGCCATTAGGATATGGTCTCACAGCCTTGAACATGGGTTGAATACACAAGACACATACTGTATGCATATAAAGACACGCATTCTACATTTACCACCAACTGTCATACACACTGGAAAAGTTATGTTGTGTCAGAAATGATTTATCTAATCTTTTTAGGATTTGCTCCAGGTCGGCCAATAGAAGATCATTTTCTTCTAACAGATAAACAGAACAAAACAGAACAGAATGACAAGAGAGAATGAAAAAACAAAACACACAAGTAGACATAAACTAAACACAAATACAAACCCACCATATTTTTTAAGTGCCCAGTTAAAAGTTGTAAATGTGTCTTTTAGAGCTTTGTACCACAGCTCTTTAATCTTTTGATCGCACACTGCATCTCAAATAATCTTATTTCAGCTCCTGTTGTGTTTTTCTTTTCTCCTGGTCTACAGTAATGTGGATAGGAACATGGCCACTCTATTATTCCTATATCTGCCTCTGTGATTTTAGATTTGTCTTTATTGAAGCTAAAGAGTCTATTCTGGAATAGATTGCATGTGGATTAGAAAACTGGGTGTACCGGCGTGCACTGGGGTTCATCTCCCTCCATATGTCAATCATTCTTCATTCATTTACAGAACTCTCTGCCCATTCTTCCTCCAGTGCCTCTCGAGATTAACACGTTCGATGTAGGTTGGATGCAAAAGTCTGCATTATTCTGATTTCTGTTCTGAACATCATTTTTTGATGTACGTTCTTTTTCTGATTTAAGCTCTGTACCTTTCTTGATACTCTGTGTCTTTCTCTATATTCACTTAGATTTGGATGACTTTCTCTGCAACATTCTCCTCAAATATTTCTTCTCAAATATTTTGGTATTTTACTCAGATCATATTCACAATTAAGAGAATGAGTTGATTCACAAACTGCCGTTGACTCAGCCGGATCAGCCATTTTAGCAGTATTTGAAGAAGGCTTTTTAATCTGTTCGTTCATTACTCGCTGACTGTGAATGTCGAGGCACTGGAGACACTTTCTGTCACATCTGTTATTGACCTGCTCTGGAAAACAGCATCAATTCATACTGATAACTCTTTGTTTTTATCATTTTGTGAATTTTTTCAATCCTCTCAATCATCGATCTAATTGTCTAAATGTTATCATCACAGCCTTATTGCCACCTGTAAAACTAGAATGTGGGTCAACACATCCCTATTTTCCACTGCGATCTCTGAACACTGCTTTATTGATATTAAGCAGTGTATTTCAAACTGCAAATTGTTGCTAAGCCATCGTTTTAGCAACGTCTGTCTTTGAGATTGGGATTTGCAGGATTATTAGTGTCTTGGAACAGTTTATACATTGGTGGTTCAGTAATAATTTTATGCCTGGGTGTCAATTTACAGCATGCAATTTACATCATTGTAGCCAAGAAAACTGTTTTATGATGCAGTTATCCTCCTTTATCCAAAACTAAGTTCAAATCTGTGGTAGTGAGTTTTTCATTTTCATGTAGAAATGCCAGAAATACCACAGAATTGGCAGTGTGTGTTCCCTCTTGTATATCTAGCTGAAGCTTGAGAATAAGAAGCTTGCACTGACACCTCCTCTTGTACACATGTAATATATCTTCTTCTTTGGTGTTTACTGTGGTTGTACGTCTTCTGTAGACTTCTGTGCGAGGAGCGCCTTTACCTTTATTGATCAGCTGACTGTACTTCTATTGCACTGGAGTGTGATGTGACTTTGACTTTTGTTGCGGGTTCATTCTGTTTCTTTTCCCCCCCTAATAGATGCAAAGGAGTGCTTGGACTGTCATGGCATATCGTTGTTGTGTCACTTTTAATGGCGGTTGGCAGCAAACTGAAAATGAAAGGTGCATTTACCGTCACCCACTGTAGTTGTATGTCTTCAAAGTATATGTTTTACGTGATACCAGAAAAACAGAGAAGGAAAAAAAGAAGAAAGCTCAACAAAACAAGAAACAAGCTCTTACCCGCTTTCTGCTTTCTGGGACTGGTGATGATGTCACTGACGATGTCACCAATCACCAACATTCCCCCACTCTAAGAGACACCAGCCGCCAGAAGAATAACCATATATTCTGTCCAGAGTCAGCTGTGGATTAAAGCCGGTCGGAATCTGAAGAATGAAGTCTAAAGAAAAAAATTAAGTCTAAAGAATAAAGTCTGGCAGTAGTGTAACACTTGGATATCAACCGCAATAAAACACCAACAAAATCACAACTTTGACTACGGATCCCGAACAATGAGGGATAACGAAAATAACGCCAAGAATCAAACAAAGATTACCGCATTTTCCGCACTATAGGGTGCACTGGATTATAAATCGCACTGTCTATGAATAGTTTATTTTCGATCATTTTTCATATATAAGGCGCGCCCGACTATAAGGCTCATTAAACAAAACAAAACGTGTACCACACAAAATCGCTTCGAGCACAACCAGAATTAATCCATATATAAGGCGCACTGGATTATAAGGCATACTGTAATTTTTTGAGAAAATTAAAGACTTTGCAGTGCGCCTTGTAGTGCGGAAAATACGCTCTCTATAAAACAAACTTTGAATGATGAAAATCTGACAAAAGATGGGACATATGAAACGTCTTTCAATAAATGCACTCTCTCTCCGCATGGCAGCAGAATCATCAGCCACCACAGCCACTCCATCTTCCCTTGTCTTTTGTTTTTTTTTTAAAAAGATTGTTTGGCCCGTAGGTTTTATTAGACAGGAAATGGGGGTGAGAAGGGAGGACATGCAGTAAATTGTCGGAGTCGTGTACTGTGTCTTAACCACTCGACCACCGGGCAGCACTAAATAAGTATCTTTTCAAGTCTGTCCTGGTTGAAATATGGATGTGTCTGTGTCTAAAGGTTGCATGAGCCCAGAATGTGCCCTGCTCCGTGTGTCCTTGGCGCAGCTGTGTGATGGAGTGTGCCGTGCCACGCTGCGCCGGCCGGAGCTGTGTGGAAAGCAGGCGGACAGTTGGGTGGTACTCAAGGAAATTGGAGCATTAGATGGAGTCACCAGCTCGCCGTGTTCCCATGACAACCGGATCTTGTTAGCATCAGGCGGGACCAGAATCAAGCCGTGGGCCTGGATCTACAAAGGGCCTCTCCACTCCATGTCCCTTCTGTCTGCTCCCCCCAAGCTCTTCTAACGTCTTCTGTGTTTCATCAGCCAAATAATGGATTCATCACAGAAACAAAGTCATGCTGCAGGACCTAGAGTGACTAAAAGGGCTCTAAAGGTTCTTTCATAACAGTTCTTTTTGTTCCACTGTATTTAAATCAAAATCATTCCAAATAAGGGCACATTTGTGTCACATAATTTTATATAAATTACAGTAAAATTAGTTTGGCATGCAAAGTTAGGAGTGTCATTCCCTAATTTGAGTAATTTACTGACAATCATGCTAATGGGTAGCATGACTATATTTTCATATTTTTTCTCGCCAGAAACGTTAAAAAATATCATGCCAGTTATAGCCTTTGTTCACTAGCCATTAAACTTAAGTAGAGCATTATGGAGTTTCATAATGTCATAACTTAACATAAAGATGTAAAATCACATACCTGCCGTACTACCTCAATCAATGTTTCTCTGTGCGGATTTGTTGGAGCAGATTTTCACAAAAACTGGGCACACATTTATCTTACATATTTATATACATTGTAAAAGTTAAACTAAAAAAATGAATGCATATTAGATGTTTTGTTCTTGTATGTGTTGCTATAGTAAGTGACCAGCATTTGTGCACAAGCGTCTAGACATGCACAGATTCCATTTTGATGAGGATGCAATTCTGTTTTATTTGAAAAGAAATCCTGATGAAATGTAGCCTCCACAATGCAAAACAGAGTAGGCTACAATGCACTCACAATTTGTATAATATGAAAAGAAAAAATCTTCATATCCATTTCCTGACATTAAATCATAAGCAATTTTCAGAGACCACACCCCCCACATTGACGCGTTGCCAGCAAGTCTGTGGTAATTAGACCAAAAAAAAGGGAGCACCAACATCAGCGGGACTCTCACATAACAACCACAACTGATTTAACTGATGAGAGTATGCATCCTTGGCACTGCCCCAGGACATCACCATATTGGACAACTTCAACAAAACACACGTCAGTTTCCAAATGACTGACAACGCTGTCTACTCTTATTGCATTCAACTGTCCACATGCGCCGCAGCTGGGACGTGCGTTCATGTTACCAAGCATTGAATTTCTTTCTACGTCTATTTCTCTGTTTATGCGAATGATTGATTGAATGCTGAGGAACAGGCCTTACAGGAGAGAAGGGGGGGGCTATGAAACAACATGTGTGGGGAGAGAGGCGGGGTCTCACAGGGAGAATGGAGATGGGTTCCTGGGCTTGGAGCCAGGACGGAACCATCCAGCTATGATGTACCCAGACGCTAGCAACAGAGGGGATTAGCACGCCCAGTGGCTGCAACTGAATATAATAGATCATTTCTGTGTCTCTTCTCTTGCTAAGGTTTGAAGAGGATTACAGTTTTGTCTCTAGTGAGTTTGGCTGGAAGCTAACGTTGTCGGGGATTACTTTGCGTTGTACGAGAAACAAAAAATCACTCAAGTTTGAATTTCCACAGGTAAAAACATGGACATCTGCAGTTTTTAAGTCCATAAACCATCACCAGAGTTGTTTTGCGGTCAGATTGTGTCCACAGCGAACACACGGCTCTATTAGCATATCAGTCACGTGGCCTAAGGATTTAAATTGTTCATTCCCATTGCCGACAGCAGAGGGCACTCCACTGCTTGCCGACAGCAGAGGGCACTCCACTGCCTAAATACGTAACTGGAAACCGAGTTGTAGTTTGTAAATTGTGTTTTCCAAATGTAGACATCAAATTTAAGTTAGACAACGTGAGAAGCTAATCCCAAAATGACCAAAAGCATGTTTAAAGGTAAATTAAAGTCAGAAGAATGCATACTTTGTCCAGAAAACAGATTCTTACACACCTCTCCACAGGTCTGACCTCTAATTTTACTTGGTGGCAGTACCTCTTATCCATTTCCAAGGATAAATGGATAAATGGATGGATGGATGTATAGTTAGATAGCACAATGCCATTTTGTGAAACATCTTCATGGGGACCAACAGGTGGCAGACCCTTCCACCAGAAACGTTCAAATTGTCATAGTCACATGGGAGGTTTAATAAAAAGAATCAAAGCTACAGTTTCTATCACAGATATTTAGTCAGCAGGGATGGGAAGCAACTTGGCCAAATGCAATATACAAATAACTTTGAAGATATTGGGTTCCTTGACGTGCTGATTTGTGATTTTGAACGCTGAAAGTCGGTGGTCTTTCTTTTATCAACCATATCAGTCAAATGAAGAATAAAACACTCGCCTCCCAAAGTGTCCGTGTGATCCGTGGTTGGTGCATCGTGGGCTCGAGAAGCAGAAGGCATGCTGGGAAGACATTTGCAAACGCAGGCAATGCTTTACTCGATCAGATCCGGGAAGTCATTGTCTCGGTTTGGAGGGATTAGCACGGGATTGAGATTGTTTACATTTTATTTTAAACAGAAACTCTTTTTGTCTCTTTCAAGTTATTTTATATGTATTCTAAGCAAAACTAAAATACTAAAATACACAACATGGCGCTATCTCAGTAAGTAAACAGTTCTTGTAGTGACTATTCAACTAAATCAAACAAGCTTAACTCAAATAATTCCTTTGGAGCACCATGGGTAAGAGGTTTTACGCAGTACAAAAGCAAATGTCCAAAGAATCACGGGTTTTATTTAAAGTATTTGCAGGCAAACGATAAAACCAGCATGACTTGCTGCTTCTCCTGCGTTACTGGTTAAAAATAAATAAATAAATTCATAATTCTGGCCCATCTTTTCCCCAATTGTCATTATACCCAAGGTGCCCATGGACTAAACCAAATAACCAAAATATGAGAAATATATTAACATTGCAAAAACTAAATGAGTAATTTAATTTGACATAAACAAGAAGCATCTTAGAACAAACAAAATAGACAAATGGCTCCTACAGTTATGTTCATGCGGCGCTAGCATAGTGGTAGCATTTAGCTCACTGCTGCCGTTAACGTTCTTGGATAATTGTATAAGTTTGTATCGTTATTCATGTCTTTGTGACTGTATTTTGTACTATATATATCCTTAAGTCTGTCTTTGCTCTTGAAGGTGACAAACAGAGGGGGGCAGAGCAGCTCTTCTACATTATAATGAATGGATTGCTTCACCTATGGAGGTCCATTAGTGAGCAGTTAAATAACCTTCCAATGAAATGTCTATACACCAGCAGAAGCATCATAATATGTGACGGCATGCTTGGATTAAACAAAACAATTTGATTAATTAAAAAAAAATACTATATATCACAGATTAGTACCACATGTTTTATCATTCATAATGTGTTACGTTTTTTTCTCATCCTCTTTGAATGTCAGAGTGTCATACTATGTTAACAATTCAGTGCAAATTGGATCTGTATCCATCACAACGTAGTAGAAATGAATTGTTGCAATGCAAATATATGTAGTCTGCCACTTACTCTGTATATTATAGCTGAATGGACTACCACGGATATCTCTGGACATTAGGGTTGGTCAAATATTTAAAAAAAAAGTATATATTCATAAACTGTTGGCAGATTCATTGACCGACATTATTTTGCATATTGCCAAAATCTTGAATCTAAAAAAGAACCCGGCATTTATTTGCGTTTGACCCTTTGAATGATTCTCAAACCTTGTTATCTATTTTTCGCAGTTTGATTTGGCAGCTCCAAATATACCATATGATATCAGGGTCACCTCTCAGACTGCTGCTCTCCTCCTCCATGTTTTTGAACCTCTGAATTGGGACAGTAAACACATCCCCTCCTCGACGATGAATAATTCAGTGCGACTGCCCAGGATGTGAGCAGCTGTGGGGGGTTTGATGTGGCGAGGAGGGGGGGCGCAGACTGGCACTTCAGCGGGACATCCTGCGCCTTCACTGTCCAGACAATGGTATAGATTTCTAAAAGGCCTACATAATGCATTATTTAAGCGTTATAAACAGTATACCCATGTGTCTGCAAAATACTATCTACGTGGAATTTGTGTTTTATAAAATTGCAATAAAGAACGCTACATCTTCAGTTTATTTGTCGAGCACTTGCTTCACAGAGGCAATTAACAAATAATGAAAACAGCATATGTAACATTCATAATAAACTCATTTAGTCATAATGGCCCTGAGCCTTTAGGGGGTTGGAATGCTAGCTCAAAAAGGAAGCTGTTAAAAATAAAGCATCTACTTGTATTTATGGATATTTGTATTTACTATGGCACAGTTGCGTGTGTCAAGAGTGCGTCCCGTGGGCTCGAGGGATATAAGGACAGTATTTTGATAAGATGTTGCACTTAAAAGGACCAAACCGATCTGCACTCTTATAAACACAACATCAAAGACAATTTAATCACATATTTATTTGCAAAAGAACATTTTACATGCAAAACATTATGAGGTTTGGCACTTGGGATACTAGCAACTCTTCATTTTGGCCCTCCAAGGACAAGAGTGTGTGCCTCTTGTTCTATTGATGATGGAAACAGTTACTACATTATTTGCATTTGAGCCGTTCACCCGTCCTTCAGTGGGTCCTCTTGTTTGGAGCAGTTGGCACCACAGCACTCGGGACCATCTCCAGATCTGGAATGGGCTCGCCTTCTTAGCTGGAGGATTTTGACTATACCCCGGTTTATATATTATTGATTTATTTTCACATCCACAATGCTTTGCTGAAAACGCTGCTCGGCCAAAGCACAGAAGCAAATAGACCCTTAAGTGATGATTTGGTGTGAATGTAACCTGTACCAGGGTCGTGTGCGCTGAGGGAGGTGAAGTCTGCTTGTTAATGAGAAACTTTTACATGGAGCGGCACCGGTGGACTTCGGTTTGGACAGCTCATTTTCCAAGTTTCACTGTTTGAAAGGCTTTAACCTGCGTAGGCGATGTAGGACTGACAGCTGTGGATGTGGTGGCAGAGCCGTGTCTGTTCTCAGTGCACTAAACAGCAACGTTAGCTCTGTTAATGTGGCGCTATGCTACTTTTTACATCAACTGAACAAGGTGTAGTAATGATGTTAATTTTAGAGCTTATTTTGACCTGGTTTAGACGAGTCCTGATTAAGATGTAGTTTAATTTGATGTAATTCTAATTTAGACCAAGTCCTGCTAGTCCAAGACCCAGTTTAGTCCTACTTAATAGCTTTAGTCCTGGTCTTGCTCTGTTAAATCTGCACTCTGGATATTGATTGACACTTGCCTTGGCTTCGATCTTGTTTTAGTCCTGTTTTTAGTGACTTTGCAATACTGATGATATTCTTTATTTGACTGGAACTGTATATTTTGGATGTTGAATAGCGCCACTTTGAGTTATTTGTGGATCCTATAGAAATAAAACTGTGGTGCGGTTTTGTAGCCCTTTGAAAAATCTGGCCCCCTTTGGGATATATAATTGGACACCGTCGGCCCGTACTCACAGAAAGGTCCCGTCCGGGTAAAGTTGGCTAAGCTGCCTAGTGGTGGCAATGACATGAGTGAAGTCTGGTGAAGGTGGACCGACTTTAAACACAGAGGAGCTTCATTGAATACAACCTGCTGACATAAACTAGCGGGGTGCAAGTGTTTGAAGCTCTGGCGGAAGGGACGTGGCAATTATGCAGGATTACTGAAATGGCTCAACATGTCAATTTAGAATAATATGGGACTTTAAATTGGACCTCTGCACAGCCATAGCCCGCTGTACATTTGTAATGGAAGCAGCTTTGTGGGTACAGTGGTCGTGTCCAGACACTTATGTCAGACTTTTAATGCGAGGAGCAAAGCTTAATTGGTGGGCAGCGGCGAGAGGCTCATAAAAACAGCTATAAAAGTAATAATGGCTCTGGAGAGGACGGATGAACAAAGAACGCAGATCAATAAAAGCCGCCTGATTATTCTGTTGCCGCTGACAAACGCGCATGGCGAAAATGTTAGAACGCCGCGGCATAAAACAGCTCCATTGTCTACAAAGCAGCACCAAAGAGCAATTTGAAATATAAAAGATCCAAATCACCAAAGTCTAATTTACAACGCCACCGGCACAAAGAGTACAGCGTGTGTGTGCTCGCTCGGATAAACCCAATCAACTAACTGCAGCGCAAAGCACAAAACAAAGTGGAGGCAACGGAAAGTTCAGACAAAAGCAATTTATGTCCAGTAATGTCCCGAGGTACAGTACCTTTCATTCCAAATGTGTCATATTATTGATAGCAAACAGAACATCAGTGATGTGCAGATTTATGAGAAAATTTACAAATATCAATACTAGCAAAAAACTAATCTAAAAGTATGAATCCTTATTTAATATTTGCTCCAAGGTAAAATTGAAACCCATGTATTAAAGGAATTGTATTGACTATGAAAACGAGTGGGGAGAAAAGCCAAAAAATGAGTAACGCTGCTCCTTGTTGGGGAATTTACAAGCTCCGACTTGAAAATTCACATCTCGGAATTCCTTTTTGGAAACTCGGGCAACATTTCAGAACCTCGAGTTTATCCAAGTTAGACACAAAAGGATCAAGTTTAACATTTGAATAGTTCTTACACTGCTCGCTAAAGTCTCTCCGCCATCTGTGAATCTGTTCCTGCGCTGCTTGCTGAGCCGCTGCAGTTTTAAAGCTCTGCGCTAATGCTAATGCTAATGTTGCTAATGTGTCGGTGTAATCCCTCATTCGTCCAGGCGTGTTCCATAGTAGAAAAAGCTTCAGTTGTAGTCATCTGGACTCAGTTTGAAAAAATAGACGTTTCGACTCTCATCCAAGAGTCATTGTCAATAAAAGAATTTAGATCGAGAACTCCGATATTAATACTGTTCTGTGGTAAGACCCGCCCATTGGGCGGAGCCTTCCTGAAGTAGAAAGAGTTGTTTGTTTCAACAGAAACTCCCCCCTTGTATCTACCGAGCTAGCCTATTCAGAATTTTAATGGGCTATTAGAATCCTCTTTGTCTTTGTGAGACCCTGGCACACTGGCCTGTCGGAAAAACTGCAGAGAATTTTTAGACAACACGAAGTCCCTGTTTATTTTAAACCAGGAAACACTTTAAGACAAAAACTGGTTCACCCTAAGGACAAGTTGCCGACTCAAAAACAGAGCAATGTAGTTTATTCAATCCAATGCAGTGAAGAAAGTTGTAAAGAACGTTACATAGGTGAGACGAAACAGCCTCTACACAAGAGGCTTTATCAGCACAGAAGAAATACTAGTTCAGGACCTCAGAGCGCCGTGCATCTCCATCTTGAAGCCTCTAATCACTCGTTTGAAGACGGTGAGGTGAACGTTTTAAGCAGGAGAAAAGATGGTTTGAAAGAGGAGTTAAGGAAGCTATTTTTGTTAAAAAAGAAAGACCTTCTTTAAACAGAAATGGAGGGCTTAGGTTTAATCTTCCTGTTATCTATAATGGTATACTGAACCCCTGGAGAGGTAGAGGACCAGGACCAGGACATTTAGATGCTAATCAGGTACTCAGGGTGGTTGAGCCAGGGTCTCACAAAGACAAAGAGGATTCTAATAGCCCATTAAGATTCTGAATAGGCTAGCTCGGTAGATACAAGGGGGGAGTTTCTGTTGAAACAAACAACTCTTTCTACTTCAGGAAGGCTCCTCCCAATGGGCGGGTCTTACCACAGAACAGTATTAATATCGGAGTTCTCGATCTAAATTCTTTTATTGACAATGACTCTTGGATGAGAGTCGAAACGTCTATTTTTTCAAACTGAGTCCAGATGACTACAACTGAAGCTTTTTCTACAATGTTGCTAATGTTAACAAAAACAGCAATTCACTCTCAGACAATGCTTCATAAACTGTAAATGTAATAACACTGACTGGGTTAATACAGTATCTTAATTAGATCTGCATTTTGACTGATTTGAGCAGTTTTCTGGTTTGTATAACTTGTTTTGAGTCGTTAATGTACAAAAACCGTAATCCACTATTAACTGTTTTTCTGATTTGATAACTGGAGCACAGTTTCTCAGAGTTTCGACCTCCGAGGACGAATGGAATGCAGCATACAACTACTATTACTTCAACATAATATTATTGAAGTAGAAATATAAAGCTGTGGTGCAAGAAATAACTCAAGTAACCGTGGTCGTGGTTGGTGTTTCTTGTGGCTGGCAAACTGAGCAGTTTTTAATTGTATTTTGTAAATTGTGTGTATATATTCAGCCAAAATATTTAGTATATGTTCATTTTTTATAATAAAAAAAAAATAAAAATCATGCCTTATTATATATATTTTTATAAATATATTTTTCTATTATATTGTTGTTTCATGTTGCACCTTTTCACCAAAACACCAAAACTGTTAACGTAACTGATGTAAAAAGGAATTCCAGACTTAGTTATTTCATCTTTTCTATTATGATATTAAGACAAACACGGTATATTCAAACTTGAAGAGTACATTTGCCTGTATAATACAAGCTCCCTTTTCAATCCTACATACAAACCCGGAGAATACACTCACACAGCTTATCCACGGTGTTTCTAGCTCCCAGCCTCCCCAATCCCAGCTCACACAAACACAAACAGTTCCCGTCTCACTGTAATGCAAGCAGACATCTTCACACTGCTTCTCATTTGGACGTCTCCACTGTCTATATTAAAACTCCACTCCTATCATTGTCAAAAAGCTACAGCAGATGGCCACGAATCTGCTCCTAGGTCACGTGCGAGCTCCGCTTTATTTTGGAAACCATAACTTCATAGTCAACACACACATTTCAATCCCAGCCACTCTTCCAAGCTCTGACACGTCTCTTTTTGAGGGCGAAAGATTTTTTGCCACTTTTTCGCACCGTATTTCTTCGCTCTCCGGAGGTGGTGTTTCTGTGGAAATGCGCGCTCTCAAACACGTTATAAATAACAGTTTTCTTTTTGGGGACTAGATGACTCCTCCATCTGTTGCAGTGATCTCATTGAAAGCTGTGCGTAAGTCAAGTTAAGTTAGGCCGTGTTGCTCTATGACTACGTGCTAAATACACGTTGTGGAGAAGGCTGGGTTTGGTGCTAATGCTTTATGCCAGAGTTATGTGTAAACTGTGGCTGTCAGCTCGCCCGCTGGACTGGAAATGAGCTGTGTTCTTGGTGGAATTTTAAA
Organism: Eucyclogobius newberryi; assembly: GCF_026437365.1. Taxonomy (NCBI): domain Eukaryota; kingdom Metazoa; phylum Chordata; class Actinopteri; order Gobiiformes; family Gobiidae; genus Eucyclogobius; species Eucyclogobius newberryi. The sequence goes on along the minus strand of NW_027315768.1, from coordinate 10,909,904 downwards.
ATAGAGGCGTCATAAGCCATCATTTTCAGGAGTTAGTTGTCCCCTAAAACAAAAGTAATACGTTGAATAAAATGAATTGCAACCATATGTAGAAATAACATTGGCCGCTGGAGTAAAGACTACTACAAGTCATTTTGTATACGGTATGTAACAGTGTTTGCTTATTATTTTGTAATACTGTAACAAATGTCGTTGACGGTAAAATGACGTAGGTTGGAGGGCAAGGTCCATTTGCTGCATGTCCTTCCCCAGTCTCGTCTCCATTCCGTGCTCAGCTACCGCTTTTAGAATAGAGACTATAGCGACGTATTGGTGTCCATTAAAGCGTTCGAGCCAAAACATCCTTTAAAAAAAATCATAATTCAATCAAATCTAAAACATACAGTGCCTGGGGTTGTATTTCACTAAATTCATGCTTGTTTTATAGATCCTTTAGTAAGTCCTCTCCCCGCTACGCTTCAGAAAACACATTTCACATTTCCCAAATTTGTCATAGTTCGAGCTACGGAGGTCGAGCATTTCTGCCAATCAAATCCTGTCCATTACAACTGCAAACTTACACAAGCAGGTCAAACTAGCTTTTGATTACTTCCTCATGGTCAGTACTAGATCAGACCCCAGCTGGCTCACGGATGTCAGAATTGGCTCCAATATGGCGGCCCTGGATACGCTTCAGACACTGGATTTGGACCCAAGAGAGAAAATGATTGCCTGAGCTGCATCAGCGAGACCGGTCTTGGTCGCCGCCATGTTGGGGCCAGATACTTCCGTTTCGGTCGCCGCCATATTGGAATTCTGACTTCCGTGAGCCAGCTGGGGTCTGATTTAATGCCAACCACTTCCTCATGGTAATTCCCTCTGCAGGCTGTAGATGGAGTGCTAACACAATTTCTAACGAGGAAACATAGAAAGAATGTATAGTATGTCTGCATTAAGATTAAAAGCGCACAAAAGAAACACACAGTTATAACACACAAGCTGAACTACTTGCGTTTTTTTTTACATTTGAGCGCATGATATACTTTGATGAACAAAACAAATATCTGCAAGTGAAATACTGCCAGCCTTTTGACCGGCTGGAAGTTTAAGGTTCAAGAATCATTTGCCTAACCATCTCACCAAAGCTGTAACAAATGCCAATGTTCGGAGGATGTGTCAAAAGGGTTGTCGGTGGCATGTTGTGTCCTGGGCAGAAATGGCGCGGCGGTGCTGGTTATGAGTAGGAGGCTGCTTGTGATTGGCTGAGTGTGTCACACTTCACCCACTCACGCTCTGATCTTAACAGCCTCGAGCTTGACAGGTTCTTCGCTGGTCTCACACTCGCACAGACCCTCTAACTCCTCTTCAACACATCCTCACGACCAAATGGACTGTCCTTCGCCACCTTTTGTGACGAGGCTTGTGGTAATTAGTAATTAGCGCAATGTCTTTTGGTGCAGAGTATGTAAGTATAAAGTCACTCACTTATAGTTTATGGTTTATGAATGTTCAGGGTTGTTTTAAATTAAAGCTGGAGTACCTGATTTTCACACCGCGAGGAGGAAGTATGTATTTAAATTGGTCTAACTAGTTCCCAGCACTCACAAACCCTTTGACACATCCTTTATGTCCACATACTTTAACATTAAGCCCATGCACAGTTTTAGAACAGACTTTTCATGGTGAAGTTAAGATGAGGTGGACCACCCAAGCACAGCCAATCAGATTGCTGCTTTCGACTCTTAATGCCATATTTCCAATTAACTTCATTATTACATGCAGACAACACAACGGCCTTCTTTTTGTCAAAGTGTTGCTTTAATTGTAGGCTGCAGCTAACAATTATTTTAGCAATCAAGTTATTTATTGGTTTCTTTCTTCGATTAATCCAGTAATATATCATTTAGCTATTTTCTAAATATTAGTTGTGATTTATTGTAATAAACAATTAACAATAACTGCTTGAAATAATTTATTATCAATGTTTGTATGTGTGTGTGTGTGTGTGTATATGTATGTATACGCGCACGCACGCACGCACGAGGAACACGAGAAACTAGAGAAACACCAAGGCCCCAGAGAGGAGCTGGAGAAGGCCTGGAGCGTGAAGGTATCTGTGGTGCCCGTAGTGATCGTAGCACTTGGGGCAGTGACCCCCAAACTGGAGGAATGACTTGAGCAGATCCAGGAAAAACATCAGACATCTCGGTTCAGAAAAGTGCAGTGCAGGAACAGCAAAGATACTGAAGAACTCTCAAGCTCCCAGGCCTCTGGTAGAGGACCCGAGCTTGAAAGGGGGACAGCCCGCGGAGGTAGAGGTGAGAGTTAGGTTATATAATATTTAAAAAGGCCCTATGGTAAGTTTTCACAACGTTTGTCATGACACTCTAAATTGAGCTCAGATACATAGTTTTTCCACTGATCATCCTTGAGATGCTTCTACAACTTGATTTAACTGCCCTGAATCTAATTACCTTATACCTGACAGATCCTCTTGTTGAGATGCACTTAAACCTTTGGTTCTTATTCTTAATTCATTCTTGTATTTACCTACTCAATGTGCTTGAATTGCTCTTCTGGAATAAATAAAGTTAAACTGAATGACTGATTACTTCAATTGAATCGGTTTGTGTGAAATATCTTTTGAATAACCCTCACTTCTAATAGGATTAAATTATGCTTTTACATAACACTATTTTCTCCCATAACTTATCAGCCTTATACATGCTTCACCTTTACCAAGCCGTCTCAGATGTGAGATCGACTGAAGTTTCATGACCAAGAACAGAATAATGACCCTTCTTGTGAGGGCTCAATTGACTCCTAAAACGGTGTAATGGCAACTATATTAGCACCTGTGTGTTATTCTGAAATCCCTGCAATATCGACTTATCCAACCTACACTACCTTTCTCCCGACTCATTGTCAAACATTAGCTTTGACTACCTCCTTCATAACGCCACGGATCTTCAACCGCTCGCCTCAATCGTCGGTTTCCATTGGCGCGTAGGCATCACTTTAGTCGTATTGTGATCCGGAATTCCGTTTGAAGCCGCTAAGATCTCCCCCCCCCTTCTTTACCCCTCAGAGCTTTACATTGATCAGACAGGCTTTGGTATAGCTGCAGCGTCGCAATGTATCCTTCCATCGCTTTACCTGTTCCAGTCAGAGAGCTACAGAGACAGTCTTCTGGGAGACGATGACAAGCCGGCATCGGAAAAGCTGTCGCGGCTCACAGTTCAAACAATTTCTCAACGCCGGCGGTTTCTATGACGCTGACAGACCGCAATAAATAAACAAATTTGGTGTGGGAATAATGGCGTTTGCAGTTTCTGTTCGCAGTGGGAAGAGGCGGAGATTTGCCTGTGAATGAGTTAGACAGGAGCGCAAGCAGATGGCGGGATGTCTCAATTCTTCGCCCAATATTTCATCCCGCAGCCTGAAGTGGGATCCTCAGGCGACACGGAGCGAGCGGGAAAATGAGGCGTCGTTATTTCCAGTTATTTTTGCATTCTATCCGTGTTTATGTGGTTTCTATTCTTGGCGCGCGTTGACTTTTGAGTGGAAGTTGTTCGAACATAAATCAAAGGTTTTAGTTTAACTGTAATATGTAATAAAGTCAGAAATACATTTATAATACCGACATTAGTGATGCATTTAACTTGTTATTGATTTTTTTTTTAACAAGAAATATAAGCACATCCAATAAAGATATCAAACGGACAAATAACAAAAGTGCAATTTGACTTTAAGCAACAGTACGTAACTTTATGGAAGTGGCACGACATCTGCATGATTCCACGGAAATAAAAGAAAAACTGTGAACACTCCTGAAATTTAGCATTTGGAGTTTATCTTTGTCATTTAATGAAGCCCTAAATAATAATACATCTAAAAACTTGATCTGATTCACTTTCCACCGTCTAATATCATCCAAAAGTGTCTCTGTAGATGTTTGTGAGAAATAGACTTTATTATAAAACTCTGTACATATAACATTAACTAATATAAGTAAAATAATGTGATCTTGATAAAACGGTGAAAATATGTTGTTCTCTGACTAATGTGAAGTTTTTGTACACAACAGGAGACTAATTCACTCATGTCAACTTTATAAACCCAAAAGTCATTGGTTTAACTACACTTTGTGATTATATTAAATGATTGATTATGCAAAAGCTGTTTTAAAAGGTATTTTTGATTGTTTCTCTACAAACTTCTCCCTCTATCTTAATTAAAAGATCAAGCAATTGAATAAATGGTTAAATCTTTCCAAAAACAACAATCCAACTCAATGCAGAAGTGAAGTACATTTGCAGCTTAATTAGTGTGAGACTTGCTGGTCCATCTCAAAAAGACTGGACCAGAGCCTTTTGTCCAGTGGGAAGAGGATCTTGTCAGTGGGTCAATCAGTCTGAGGTCAAAACAGGGTCAATGTGAGAGCTAAGACCAAGAGACTGATCCAGAGACCGATCAAACGTCTGAGTGCAGCTGATGTGTCCAGGTCAGGGGTCTCCAACCAGTCAACAGTGGGCTTGGACTCAGACAAACACAGACGCGCCGGTGGATCAGGGCCACTAAGGGAAATGACAGCCACAAAGCCTTGTTCTGTTGGTTTCAAGATACAACATGTCTTTTATTTCATGTTAATCTGCCTCATATTCACAGAGAAAGATGCAAAAGAATGAATGAATGGAAGAACAATCGGGCGCCAACGCAGCAACGCACAGAAGCGCACGCCGCAAAGTCAGACTCGTTCTAGCAAAAGACAAACATTATAGATTTACCTACAACATAAAACATGGGTTTATCAGTGCTGGGGAAAGTTACTTGCAGCCTCTCTGTCCACAGGGGAGGAGAAAAAAGAGAAGATGTGAAGGGCCAGGGGCTGTGTAGCCAAACTATAGTTACTAAAAATTTAATAAAATCAGATCATGCAGTGACCTGATGAATTTGTATATCTAAAATTCACCAAAATACAGGAAATCACTTTTCTAATTTCTTCAAGGTTTTTCCCAGACCCCCCCTCAACCCCCCCAGAATCACCTGTTGGGCCTCTGCCTATGAGCAAATAACTTGAATGTTGAAGCACTGTATAAATACACTGAAGTAATAACATCTGTATCAGACAACAGAAATGAGAAAATAAGTTATAAGATATTTTGGAACATGAGAAGCTCAGGGTTGTTTTGTTCTGGTGATAGTAGCTCACGGAGACAAAAGGGTTAGAGGTCAAGGTCAAGGTAATGTGCCTGTTATTTGTGTGAAAAGTACATTTCTCTTTGTTTTATTACTTACAGTGAAAAGAGCCTCCTCTGATGCTGGATGGACCTCCTGAGGCTAGTTTCTTTATCCGAGCTCAGGTCAGAAAACTGGTCCAAAAGTAAACTTCTGATTTGAGCTGAAATAATGATAAAAGTTATTGAATATATAATAACTTTATTTTTCAGAGATGGTAAACCCCAATCATCTTTATCTTTTGATAGAAGAGTTTCTAATTGGATTCAAGGTTTTTTGCCTTGCCATACTAATCTGTATGTTTTATTCCACTTCTCAAACAGCCGGTTGGGGATGGAAATTAAGAGTCTGAGATGTTGCTTCTCTTTATCGTTTTCCTTTGTTTGCACATTCAGAAAGACATCTTCAAATCCATAAAACAAGAAAAATATGTGGCATGTGTTTGTGAATCACTCACTCCCTTTCCAGCTTTTACCGCCATAACATTGTTATTACTGACATCAAATTGTATTTTCCCCAATCCGTAATGCACTGGCCTTGCTCCAGATCCAGTTTATTACAGAAGGTACACTCTGCAATGACTCAGGATTGGTCACTCTGGCCTGGACACATTTCTTTGTTATTTTGATACAAGCGCTTTCACATCTGTTTACTACATTATCCATGTGTCCAATATGTTGTATTGCTCATTTAACAGTTGATCTGAGAAGAATATAAAGCTGACAAGAGACGTGGAGCTGAATTCTGCTTTTGTTCTGGTCAGGACATCACACTCTTGACTCTGGCTTTGCTCTGCACAAAAAATGCAGTGATGTGATTGGCTGATAGGTATTACATGAAAAAACCTTTCATGAAAAAACCTTTCCTTTACTTTCATTGCTCTAAAGAGCATAAAAGTTAAAACTCTCTCACCAGTCAGCACTGTGATTCTTTCTTATTTAGTCAGAATAAATCAGACATCAGACTGATCTCCTGCGCTGTTAGAGCTGTGATCTGACACATGGTGATGCACGGGCAGCGGGTCGTGGTCCGGGCGGTCCAAGAAAGGATCATTTTATAGAGGGACGAGTCGGGAAGTGACCACGGTATTTTGTTTCCGGCACATACGCACCTTTTAATTTAGGCACGGACCGGAATCTGCCCATTAGTGGGTTCTAGGTCATTTTAATTGTAAAATACATAATATGCATTCTTTATTTTTATTAGTATAGTGGACCACCTGGCTGGTTCCAACGTGCTGTTAATAGCATGGGCGTCACAACTGTTTCAAAAGTGTGGGGGGGCCACGTTTATCTTGCTTTTTGGGGCATTTTTTACTAGTTCCCTATAGCTGGATGAAGTAATCATGGCTTTTAGTCTTACCACTAAACCTCAGGTTTACATCTAATTGTAAATTGCCTACTCAATTCAACATATGCACCTGATGCTAAGACTATTTTGTAAAATAGTCCTTTATTTCAATTGTGCACATTTGAGCAGAATAGGAAAGGACAAATTCCATTGTCTCCATGGAGATGTCACTGCTTTGCCTGGAATGTTTCACTATGGATTTATTTCATTATAAAGAGTCACTCTGCTTACTGTGAGCAGGGTCCCCTCTCCACAGATCTGACCTATCACTAGGCCTGGAGGGGCCACTGCTTGTCTCCATGGATATATTATATTCCATACAGAACATTCTTGGCAAGGTGTTTTGAGGCCCTAATGCATAGTTCTGAAATCAAGTGGAATAATAATATTTATGAACACACGATAATGATGGGCCACTTTGACGCAACAGTTTCTCCAGTAAAAACGTATTTTCTTTGTGATCTTTTAATTCAAACCATGCCCAATACGTCTGCGTAGTTCTTCCATTTTTAGTGAGCGCCTGAGCCGGTACCACAAAAGCACACACAGCCCTGTCATAAATATAAATGGCAGCATTAATAAATGATGACCTTCTTATTCAAATCCCTCTTTACGCATGCAAATGGATTTGATGGGTAACACGGGCCAGGACTGGTCTAGTGTGCAAAGTGTAATTGCTACATGGGTTCTGACCTACCATCATTAATATTCATTCACAACATTGTTTCGGAAGCTTTGCCGGTGCCACGTGTTGACCCCATGTGTGAATAGCTTTGATCTGAAGTCTCATTCATGTGGAAAGTTGGAAAAGGACACGCTCGCATTGGCTATTAGTCTGCCTTTGACTGAATTAGATTATAGCGTCTTTAGTTTAATTTCTTTACAAAGACGTGAGCTCTGAAATAGCATGATTGTGATTGTCTTCTGTTGACATTTTAAAGATGAATAGACCACGCTAAACTTTAAATCACGTAGCAAGAGCAAAAAGGGCGGTCTTGGGACTGTTCGCTTGGGGTGCAGATATTAAAGGTCGAACAGTCATTTAATGAACAATTGGTAATTAAGTGCAAATTAGGTTTTATGGGAGACTTGACCTCATCAGTAATTCAAGGCATTATTGGAGTAATAATGGAATTATTCAGCTCTTTTCCACAAGGGAATTTGGAGAATGAGAAAAACAGCTGGCCAATGCTAAACAGCTTAGCATAAAGAAATCATGTTTTATTCAGCAAAAGAAAGGTCCTTCTTATTTGCAATTGCTGTTTATATCGGTGCGTTTCTGTTTTATAAAAAGTATCTATGTAAAAACTCTGGTAACAATGATTAGGAGTGGAGCGTTTTGACTTTAGCAGCATGACTATAGCCAACATGAATACAACAGATAAATGCAATGAAGATGATGGAACAACTCCAACTAATAGTCTGGTGAATAAACAACAAAAGAAAATAACAGTTCCATTTGGTCCATAGTCGTTACATTTCCATTTCCAAATTAAGACCGAATCCCATTGTTTCCATTTGTCAAATAAGGGAATTCTATTGGAAAAATGTGTCAAGTTTTTTCATAACACCAAGTCAAAGTGTAATTTAAAAAAAATTATGAAGTTGTTATTTTTTTTTTTCTTCTTTTTTATACATTAAGAGCACTGGCTACATACATTCCCTTTAAATGACATGCTGTTTTTCCAGGAATATCATTTTAAAAACGGAAAAATACCATATTGGAAGTGCAGTGTACGCATGCAAATCTTGACCAAAGGATGCCAGTGTATTCAGTTTTCAGTAATAGTCACCTTGTTAAATGTAAGTGTGTTAATGGTGCATATTTACTTCAAAATCACACCTACTTCTTGTGCTTCTCTGCAATGTTTTGAAACCAGTTTTCTTTTTCGACTCTCAGTCAGTGTTGTACGGCATTACAACACAGAAGCCGACGCAGAAGTCTCAAATAGGATGTCATGCACTTGTAACAAAGAAGATGTGATGTTAACAAGGCAAAGTTTTCTACAAGTTTCAGAACTAGCTCCGGCGGGAATTCATGATGTAAATGTAGGAAGTTACATCCGACATGAATCACACTAAAATTGGTGAAAGAAAAAAAAAATATGGCAAAATCTCTACAGCTGAAATCGGGACGCCGGCTGTTTTAATTTTGAACTTTACACCAATTAAATGTTGTCACAGTCTGTATTGTAGATGACTGTTTTACGTGTGCTGATGAAACACTGTAATCCCACCAATTAGCTGACTGCCACACCTTCCACTGGATTCCATCCTGTGAATCTGATAATTGGGAGTTTGGGAGGACGTCTAGCGCCACACGTGTAGGCAAAGCAGAAGGCTCGGGGTAAGTGTTAGGACTGTCAAAGAGCTGATGAGGGGAAGAACCATGCTGTACTTTGACTGTGGCGCATAAGAAAGAGTTGCGTATGGGTTTAACAAGGTGAGTTGGAGGAAGGTGATGCTCGGATCTTACAAATTGCTAGTATGCTATATATGGTTGGCTATGTTGGATTGTTGTATGTTTTTTGGTTACAATTCATAAGAACTAGATTTGTAATAATCTCTTTGTTCATGCATTATTAAGACAAAGTCGTTATTTAGTTATTTATTAATGCTAATTTAGTCTTTGTTCATGTTTTAGTGAGGCTAATTAAGGTGCAGTGGGAACTTTTTTTAATTTGTATTGTCTTACCGTTAACAATGTCATTATTCTTTATTTTTTTATCAATTATTTTTATGATTATCATCCTTGTTTGCATATATAGTTTTCTATTATTGGCTTACCATTGTCAATGTCTTTAGTTTTTATTTGAAATGTTTTTTTTTTAAATATATATAGTATATATATATATATTTTCTAGTTCATTTGTTGTCATTATTGAGCAAATGTCCCAATAATCAACACTTATTATACTTATACACCTATTATCTACTAAACAGTTGTCACTTCATAAATGGTAATACAATAGAAACTAATGTTATTTTTTGAACAAATGATCGTATGTTTCTTTTTTTTTTGTAAGAAAATAAACTGAAACCACAAAAAGACCAGAGAGTATAAATCAAAAGAAAAACACAAGCAGACATCAACTAAATTAATAGTAAATAAATTTTAAAAAAAAATCACTGCTAATTGATTGTATGTTTCTATGTTGACTTTACAGTATATTTGCGACATGTGAATTATTATTTATTTGTTTTACTCCAGTTATTATATACAACTGCGCCGGCCCAAAATGTACTCCAAGCGCATGACCAAGGAACGCAGCGCTGTGTACTGTCGCCCTTAACAACACAGTGAGGCGCTCAAGGACTCGGCTTATTACACCTGGCAGCTCGAGATGAATAAGGTGATGTGTTCCGTCTGTAATTGACCTGCGTAATTAGACTCCTGTTTGGTGGCTTCCTTCCCACCGTAAACCAACTGCAAGACTTCTCCCAACAAGTGCCAAAAACTTCCTTTTCTGTCAAATCAAATTGCCTTATTAATTTCAATTACACTGATCATTGAACACTCAAATGGAAAAATGAAGACGTTTCAACTTGACTAATTGGCCCCAGGAGCGAGCGTATGTTCATGCCGGTGCGTGGATGCCTATGTGGGGCCGGGGAAGGAAGCATGGGGAGAATTAAGGTAGAACACAAGGGAATACTGGAAATGAAGGTTTCTTTTAAGCTAAAGTCTACTGGATACTAGATAGCATGCTGGATCTGAAGTGGCTTTAACCGTGGCACCGTGGTCTTAATAACGAGCTCAGACAGTCGCCGATGTCGTCTCGGTTTTTAGTCCCGTGAGAATTGTCCATTTCTCTAAAAATATCCGTAAACGTCTCGCGAATTTTATCTACTGTGATTCAGAAAACTCAGAGGTCCTCGGGTAATTCTGGTCCCGTTCAAATGCTCATGTCTGTGACTTGTTTTGAGCTGTTTTAAGTCCGTGAATTTAATGTAAATTGATTCTAAATGTGTCTACAACCCGTTTTGTGTCCAGATTTGAATAAAGATTAATGTAAATTTGCCACTGATCATTTTGTAAATTAATAATTGTTTTTTCTACAATTTAATACTAGAAAAAAGTTTGTGTGCTTTTGGTTTAAAGTTTAAATCAGAGGGCTGTATTAATGTGAATGGATTAAAAGAGACGCTCTGGCAGTTTTATATGAAATATGATCGCCTGGAGCAATGTTTCACGCTACAGTACAGCAACTCAATGCTAAATAACAATGTAAAATAGAAGAAATGCTAACGACATGAATTAATTAAGGTTATTATCATATTGTAGTATGTTTAGCGGTCAGGTATTTCCAGAATAATGTTTGTAAAACAAGAAAAATATTGACAATCCTTATCCTGCCCATCTCCAGGTAAAACTAATCCCGTCCAAAGAGGGTTCAAGTCAGTGGAACCGGTGTTATTACTCTATATACTGATGCGGTTTTAATGAGATTCAAACAATGGCAGCTAACTTTGAGTTGGGCTAGTTTACGGATATTTGAGAGAAGCAAAATTATACTAATAATATGATTAGATTTTTGTCTGCAGCTTTGGCCATTTTGGGGACGTTTATAATGTCACTTCCTGGTTTAACATGGCCAACATGACATAGGTAGAGGTCCACAACTGTTACTTAGCAACAAGTGTGAAAGTTCATTTAAATCATACAATAGTTATGCTTTGACAAATAATTATACTTGACCATTATTTTCTTCTTCTTCTTTGGTGTTTTATGGCGGCTGGTTTCCAAGTGTTACATTACCGCCAGACTTTATTCTTTAGACTTCATTTAGACCACCTACACTTCAGACTTTATTCTTTAGACTTCATTTAGACCACCTACACTTCAGACTTTATTCTTTAGACTTCATTTAGAACACCTACACTTCAGACTTTATTCTTTAAACTTCATTTAGACCACCTACACTTCAGACTTTATTCTTTAAACTTCATTTAGACCACCTACACTTCAGACTTTATTCTTTAGACTTCATTTAGACCACCTACACTTCAGACTTTATTCTTTAAACTTCATTTAGACCACCTACACTTCAGACTTTATTCTTTAAACTTCATTTAGACCACCTACACTTCAGACTTTATTCTTTAAACTTCATTTAGACCACCTACACTTCAGACTTTATTCTTTAAACTTCATTTAGACCACCTACACTTCAGACTTTATTCTTTAGACTTCATTTAGACCACCTACACTTCAGACTTTATTCTTTAGACTTCATTTAGAACACCTACACTTCAGACTTTATTCTTTAAACTTCATTTAGACCACCTACACTTCAGACTTTATTCTTTAAACTTCATTTAGACCACCTACACTTCAGACTTTATTCTTTAAACTTCATTTAGACCACCTACACTTCAGACTTTATTCTTTAAACTTCATTTAGACCACCTACACTTCAGACTTTATTCTTTAAACTTCATTTAGACCACCTACACTTCAGACTTTATTCTTTAGACTTCATTTAGACCACCTACACTTCAGACTTTATTCTTTAAACTTCATTTAGAACACCTACACTTCAGACTTTATTCTTTAAACTTCATTTAGACCACCTACACTTCAGACTTTATTCTTTAGACTTCATTTAGACCACCTACACTTCAGACTTTATTCTTTAAACTTCATTTAGACCACCTACACTTCAGACTTTATTCTTTAAACTTCATTTAGACCACCTACACTACGACAGAGTCTGAGGACTACGACAAAGTCTGAGGAATAAAGTCTGGCGGTAATGCAACACTTGGATGCCAACCGCCATAAAACAACAACAACAACAACAACAACAACAACAACAACAACCTACACTTCAGACTTTATCCTTTAAACTTCATTTAGACCACCTACACTTCAGACTTTATTCTTTAAACTTCATTTAGACCACCTACACTTCAGACTTTATTCTTTAGACTTCATTTAGACCACCTACACTTCAGACTTTATTCTTTAAACTTCATATCTTATCTTATCTTATTTAGACCACCTACACTCAACATCCTGTTACTACTAGACCTCAGCGCAGCCTTTGACACTATAAACCATTCCATCCTCCTACAAAGGCTGCGCCAACTGGGTGTTGAGGGCTCTGCACTTGACTGGCTCACATCCTACCTCACCAACAGGCAAGAGTTCATTTCCCTCTCCGGTCACTCATCCACCCTCTCCCCAGTAACGCAGGGGGTCCCCCAGGGCTCAGTCCTCGGCCCCCTCCTCTTCATCTGCTACATCTTCCCCCTTGGTCACATCCTCCGCCAACTCAACCTGGACTTTCACTGCTACGCTGACGACACCCAGATATACCTCACCACCAAATCCACCCAAAACCCTCCCCTCAGCCACATCGAAACCTGCATCTCTACAATAAAATCATGGCTCACTCTCAACTTCCTCAAACTGAACAGTGACAAAACAGAGCTCCTCCTCATTGGCACCAAATCCACTCTCAATAAAACTGGTCCCTTTTCACTCAGCATCGACACCTCGACCATCACCCCCTCTACCCTGGTACGCAATCTCGGTGTCATCATGGACCCCACCCTCTCCTTCACTCCCCATGTCAGCCACATCGTCAAGACCTCATATTTCCACCTCCGCCGCGTCGCCAAAATCAGACACTGCCTCACCGTCCCCGCTGCTGAATCCCTCATCCATGCCTTCATCTCCTCCCGCCTTGACTACTGCAACTCCCTCCTCACTGGCATCTCCTCCCATTCCCTCCACAGACTCCAAATGGTCCAAAACTCCGCTGCCCGCCTCCTCACCCACACCCGGTCCCGTGATCACATCACTCCCGTTCTCCGCTCTCTCCACTGGCTCCCCATCAAGCAGCGCATAAACTTTAAAATACTCCTCCTCACCTTCAAAGCTCTTCACCACCTTGCCCCCCCCTACCTGTCTGACCTCCTCATCCCCCACCGCCCCACCCGAGCTCTCCGATCCTCCTCCTCTCTCACCCTGACTGCACCAACATCCCGACTCAAAACTTTTGGCGACAGAGCATTCTCCCGAACAGCACCCCGACTCTGGAACTCCCTCCCCCAACCTGTCCGCCACTCTCCCTCACTCACAACATTCAAATCCCGCCTAAAAACATACCTCTTCACCCAAGCCTATGACCTCCCCCTCCCCTAGCCTCCTCTACCCCATTGCCTACTCTTCTACCCCCTGTTACATCCCCATCTTTCTCTCTCTACTTCTTCTGTCTTGTTCATTTTATCTGTATATTAATGTGTTCTGTACGTGTTGTCCCCCCTGTCTGTAAATACCCCCCCCTTTTTTATTATGTTCAGCGTCTTTGGGTCACTGAAAAGCGCTATATAAATAAAAGTTATTATTATTATTATTATTACACTTCAGACTTTATTCTTTAGACTTCATTTAGACCACCTACACTTCAGACTTTATTCTTTAGACTTCATTTAGACCACCTACACTTCAGACTTTATTCTTTAAACTTCATTTAGACCACCTACACTTCAGACTTTATTCTTTAAACTTCATTTAGACCACCTACACTTCAGACTTTATTCTTTAAACTTCATTTAGAACACCTACACTTCAGACTTTATTCTTTAAACTTCATTTAGACCACCTACACTTCAGACTTTATTCTTTAGACTTCATTTAGACCACCTACACTTCAGACTTTATTCTTTAAACTTCATTTAGACCACCTACACTTCAGACTTTATTCTTTAAACTTCATTTAGACCACCTACACTTCAGACTTTATTCTTTAAACTTCATTTAGACCACCTACACTTCAGACTTTATTCTTTAGACTTCATTTAGACCACCTACACTTCAGACTTTATTCTTTAAACTTCATTTAGACCACCTACACTTCAGACTTTATTCTTTAAACTTCATTTAGACCACCTACACTTCAGACTTTATTCTTTAAACTTCATTTAGACCACCTACACTTCAGACTTTATTCTTTAAACTTCATTTAGAACACCTACACTTCAGACTTTATTCTTTAAACTTCATTTAGACCACCTACACTTCAGACTTTATTCTTTAAACTTCATTTAGACCACCTACACTTCAGACTTTATTCTTTAAACTTCATTTAGACCACCTACACTTCAGACTTTATTCTTTAAACTTCATTTAGAACACCTACACTTCAGACTTTATTCTTTAAACTTCATTTAGACCACCTACACTTCAGACTTTATTCTTTAGACTTCATTTAGACCACCTACACTTCAGACTTTATTCTTTAGACTTCATTTAGACCACCTACACTTCAGACTTTATTCTTTAGACTTCATTTAGACCACCTACACTTCAGACTTTATTCTTTAGACTTCGTTTAGACCACCTACACTTCAGACTTTATTCTTTAAACTTCATTTAGACCACCTACACTTCAGACTTTATGCTTCAGACTTAGAATCAATCAAATCAAAGTCTAAGACTTCTTAGAACAGCATTTAATTAAATTCAAAAAAGTCTGTACCATCAATAGCTACCATATTTATTTAATTTGACCATGTCAAGCAAGTACTCAATAAACATTGTAAATATTTTAAATTCATTATTAAATTTTGGGTTTATTTATTGTCCTTTTTTTGTTTTTGGTAGAATCCTCAGACCGCACAGAAGCTCCATTGACACAGTGTAAAAGTGAGGTGCAAAGTGTGTGCGTGTTTATTTGCCTTCGGGGCCAGGACATCTCCGAGTGCACTCTGGAAATGACACACATTCACCTGATCGCGTAGGAAAATACACACGTCTAATGGACACGCAGGCCATGTTTGTGTGCAGACCCAGAGAAAGCACTGCCTGTTTCAATCCCAGAAAGAAAACAAAAAAAAACCATGATCGCGTTAGAAGAGAAGTTGTTTCTGAGAGCTGTCATGTTCGCGTGTGTCCGACCGCCGCGCCGGGGCTAATACGAGCCCACGGACATTTGTCAAAGCTGTTTGCTCTGTCAGGGTTCAGCTTGGAACAAAAACACTGGGTGAAATGCTGGAATTGGTGTGGTGGTGGTGTTTAATTTGTGTAGGTTGATGAGCTTGTGAATGCTGATAAGGAGGATTGTATTATTCTTCAAAATCGCACGCTTTGCATTATCATTAGCAACATAGTTTTGTACATTAAAACGCATATATTGAATCTTCTCTGTTCAATCAATCACAAAGAGCTTCACACAGGAAACAAACAGATGCAAATGTTTATATGAAAGCTCTTAAATGTACTGCAAAAAGAAAGATGGTAAAATGTAAGAAGATAAATAAATACATATATAAATATCTACTTATTTCACGTTTTTAACTTCTTTAAAAAAAAATGTTTTAGATAACTCACAGTGGGCCTCAGGTCCTCAGGCAGACCGTTCATAGGCAGGGGCCATTCAAACTGAATGATGCCTCACGTTTTGGTTAGGACTCTTGGGACAGTTAAAAGATTACTTCCTGAAGACCTGAGGGTCCGAGACGGCTCATATGATAAAAGTCAATTAGATGAATAAATAGGGCCAAGACCATAAGAGCTTTGTAACCCAATAGAAGTGTTTTAACTCTGTCCTGAAGCTCACTGGGAGCCAGTGCAGAGGCTTGAGTACGAGTGTGATATGCTCACTCTTTCTCAGTCTGTTACTTGTCATTGCTGGGGATTACAATCAGATTTTTTGGAGTGATAAAATTATTAAAATTGTGCCTGTGCCCTCATAGAACCAGAGTTACATTAAGTAAACTGAGTTTAGGTTTAGGCAGAATATGCACACACTGGGCTTCATGTGTTTCCATGTGTTCTACCTGTTTGTCCCCAGTACCAGAAGAGCTTGCTCTTTCCGCGGGCACTGACCCACATTATCTCTCTCCCTCAGGAGGACATCCTCCCTCATCCTCTCCTCTGCTTCTCTCCTAACTCTGTGTATCATTCACACACTCGCCCCTCTCACATTGCATATTCAGCCACTTCATTGACTTGGGGTTAAACATTTTGCATTGAGACTTAAAGAGAATCTAGCAGTGGCAGTGCTCAGTGCTCTGAGGCCGCTCTTATTTCCCCGGATGCAGAACCACATGCTCAGCACGGCCCTGCACTGTGGACCCGCTCTGCCCGAACGGACAACAGAGCGCTGTCTGGGCCTGGGCTGAACTCGGGTTGGGCTCAGCCAGAGCTCGGGCCAAGAATGTAAACCAAATCTAATCTCAAAATGTAAATAATGTTTAAAGACCAGAATAATGATCAGAATTGAGTGTGCACGTAAGGTCTCTTTCTAAGTCCTCTCGAACCACCATTCGTTAATTTAGACTGTGCATGAATTCTAAAGTTACGGGATTATCTCCAGTCTGTGGGGTTAATCTTCCCCATGAACAAAAGTATTCAAGCGGCAATTATTATTCAAGTGCAATCATATAACATCTCCACCAATGAGGGGACAATCTCTTGGGTATATCGACTTGTATGTCTCTTGACACCAGGTAGAGCACAATAATCTAACTATGTACCTCTGATATTTCTTCTTGATAACTGCAAACATGCAACATTTGATCTCATCTCCTCCTCACGACTCCTCATCTTCATTTGCGTACAGTCACTTTTATTGTATTGCTCTTGTTTACCCAATGTGTGCACTTAGGCAGCTGTTGATTGTCATTTAGCCGCCTCCTCCTTCTCCGTCGGCCTCTGGAATAATTGGCAGGCGTGATAGACAGAGCAGATTAGTGCGTTATTACCAGCGCGATGAGGACTAGCATTAATTCGATGGTTCTGTTGTTTCTCGCCGGAGCAGACGTATAATCTTAAAGCCGTGTACAGCCTCGTGTGGGAGTGGAGAATATGATTATGGGCTTTCATTATAAAAACATAAATAGCAGAATGTGAGGCAGAGAGGGCGGGGGGAAAGAGAGGAAGAGGCAGGAGGAGAGCTGTGCCAGTGCAAGGGAATAACAATACTTAATGAGTTTTTATGAATGTTTCCTTATCAAAAACATATGTTGGGTTGTTGTCCGTTTCATTCGTGCATCTTTGAATATGTCATATAGGGATAATTAAGGAAGTAGGCCTTACTCTTCTGTGTTTTCTTCCCTTCTTGCTGCTTTCATAAAAATAACACATGTATAGACTTTTCATTTCTGTGTCTAAAACCTTTAGAAACACCACCACTTGCTCTTTCATAAATTAGGTGTTAGAGACACTTGCCACCAATTATCAGTGATCAATGCCTTGTAACTTTGACATGACTCGTTCCGATCAGCAGCAGTCTGGAGCATAGAAATCCACCAGCAGCACCCGCCATCCTCCACCGCAGATGTTTGCACAAATTACATCCAATCTTGTGATAATAATATGCTTGGGGACTTCAGGAAAACTTTGAACAGAACACACATTCTAACATTCTTGGCAATTTGTCAACACAAATTATGCAGGATTAACTTTTTTTAGTGTTTAATAACAATGTTATAACGTTCCCTTATCAAAAACATAATTGGAGCTGTATTGTGCTTCATTCTACTGGGGGATTTCAACGCCCACGTGGACAATGACAGTGACACTTGGAGAGGGGTGTTCAGTTATTGGACTTCTGTGTTAGCCACGGACTGACCATAACAAACATTATGTTCAAGCACAAGGGTGTCCATCAGTGCACATGGCACCAGGACACCCGAGGCCGGAGATCAACTGTGTTGTCGTGTCATCAGACCTCCGGCCGCGTGTCTTGGACACTCGGGTGAAGAGAGGGGCGGAGCTGTCAACCGATCACCACCTGGTGGTGAGTTGGATCCGCTGCCGGAGGAGGAAGCCAGACAGACTTGGCAGACCCAAGCACATTGTGAGGGTCTGTTGGGAACGTCTTGCGGAGCCCTCTGTCAGTAGGGTATTCAACTCACACCTCCAGGAGAGCTTCTACCAGACATTGAGTCCGAGTGGACTCAATGTCCCAAGTGTGGCTGCTCGGAGCAGTGGTCTGTGGGTCTCAGATGTCTGTAGCAGCGGCAAACCCCGAACCCGGTGGTGGACACTGGAAGTAAGGATGCCGTCAGTCTGAAGAATGAGGCCAACCTTTGGCTTGTAGGACTATTGACCGGTATCGGCTTGCCAGGCGTACCACAGCTTGTGCTGTCTCAGAGGCAAAAGCCTGGGGCTGGGAGAAGTTTGGGAAGGCCATGGGGGAGGACTATCGTTCACCAACACCGTTTATGGTGCGGATGGAGCCCTGCTGACCTCAACTGTGGATGTCGTCGGGCGGAAGGAATACTTTCAGGACCTCCTTAATTCCACGATCACGTCTTTCCGAATAGGAAGCAGAGACTGAGGACTCGGGGGGGTAGTTGGAGGAAGTGTCTGGGGAGGGGGAAGTCTGGGAGTACTAATATATATATATATATATATATTATATATATATATAGGCCTACAGCAGTAATGTGTTAAAAAGTGCGCAACACTAGCATGCTAACACCAAAGTCAAAGTAGGAGGTAAGCTAAAGGTGCAAAAAGAATGTGGCTTTTCAGTTCAAAATCAACATTTTAAGTTATATAATATATATAATAACATACAATACAATATGTGTTATTTAAGTAAGCTATTTGTTTTTGTTTCTGCTTGAATCATTTGCTCAGGCAATTTATAGCAGTAATTTATTTCAGGAAGGTTTAGCCACTGGCACCCACAACAGAGGCAAGTCTAGATGTTAGCCAATGACGTTAGCAGCCAGTTAGCTTATACTGTAAGTTGCCAATTCTCAAAATGAGCCAAGGATCCAAATAGGCTATAGCAGTTTCCTCTCATTTAAAAAATCTGAAGTAAAAACTCCAAGTGGCTTAAGTGTTTTATCTGTCAGAAGTTTCGCTCTGTTGGTCTCCAGTCCCTTTGTTCGCCGCAGACAGTGGAGGGTTTGTGAAATGAGGAGAGCGTCTCACTCCATTGGCTCCCCACAGTTCTCCGCCTGGAAGAGGCTCTAAATGGCTCTACATAGTGAAACGCCAAAGCCACTGATAAAGGGATATCATTTGCTCCTGCGTAATTGTTAAATCCTATGCTACATGTAAAGTAAAAAAAAAAACTAAGATGTCCAGTGTGGTAGACCATATGTCGAGCCTAAACTAGGGGAAGAAAATAAATATTGATTAAAACCAAGGTAAAACAAATTGTATATAGTAGCTTATAATTTAGCTTGATAACCTTCATTTACATCAAATATATTTGATTTCTACTTTTTGGCTTATTATCACAAATCGTCTGCCTTTTGTCGACCACAAAGGAGGACATCCATTTACTCTAAGTTCGTCCAACACCTTTCCTGTTACAATCCTTCACATTTGTGGTGGTTTGGAATACTGAAACCACCTACTACTTCAATCTTGACATGTGGATGCAAACTTGGGTCGACGTTGGGTAAACAAACCCCAACGTCAGTCGGTCATTAACGTTATCTTGACGTTAAACTTGTTGGGCCTGACATTAAGCCGACAGCACACACTTTCTACTTCGGTGCTAAAAAAAGAGTCTGAGAGCTGGAACATGTCAAGGAAAGCAGATAAGGATAAAGTTGATGAAAAAGTCATTTCCACGTTTCTTTTTGTGAATGCCAAGCTATTTTTCAGGGTATGGGTCAGGCTATTTTTCTGCTGTGGTCTGCTGATGTAAATCGAAGTAAGCGAGCGAACATCTCAGACCGAGCTACGACTGACCAAGAACCATTTTAGTGACCCTGGTGAGTTGCAACAAATCGTAACAAACGCAATGTCGAATGAACTCGGAAATTGTACTCCAGAAAATATATGACAGTTGAAAATATGTGGCCCATCAGGGTTTGTGTCAGGCCATGCATCACCGGGGCCCAGGCGCCGGCCCCTCATGGCACTGGGGCTGGGGGCGGGGCAGTCAGACCAGAGGGTGTCCACCAGCCATCGGAAAAGGACGTGTGATGTACTGGTTTTCTCTTGTAATGGAAGATACAGGCTCCATAAACCCCAATCAACACTTTCAGCTGTGTTAGGAGAAGAAACTTAACGAGGGTTATGTATGATATGATGTGAGGTTTTATATGAAATCTCAAATGATGAACATAATAATAGTTAAGAGTTGTGTGTTGGTGTAGGGTCAATATCACAGGTTAATATCACAGCAGTAGCACAAGGACAGAGAGTGCATTTATAGCATGCCTCATACAACTGCACAACTCACTTTTATAATAGATTTATGTCATGTCAAAGCTGTCATTTTCATATTTGCACTGCACACAGCAAAACATTTTGTTTTCAGCATTTTCTCAGTTTATATGATATTTGATCATATAGTTTTAAGTGTTAAATCAGTTAACACTAGACCAGTGTATGTTTAACTCTGAAATAAGAGCAACACCCAGGTGTGTTTCATTTTTACACTTTTATTTGTGTCAATTAATAATAAGGGCAATGTAAAAAGCACATTCAGTGAATTTAAAACATATTTGTTAGTTTAAAACAGCCAGGATGTGGGGCTGTAGACATTTGTGACATAGAAGTTAATCTAAACTCTAGCATGACTAAAGTACAAAAGGGAAAATACTTTAACTATAGGTTAACTAAAGTGAGAATATGAACTAAAAAAAGACTTACTCCATCCAGGAGAACAGCGGGTATTGGCAGGCTGTACCTGCTTGCCACTGACAAGTCAGATCTTTTAAGCGATGCAGGATAGGGCCTGGTTAGTACTTGGCTGGGAGACACTGGAACACCAGGTGTGTTGTGCGTTTGTGCGTGTGTGTGAATGAGTGGTGGTGGTCGGAGGGTCTATGGGGCTTAAGACACAGTAACGCAGGTGTCCTAAGGCGAGCTCAGGGAGGACAGAAACCTCCCGTGGAGCAGAAGGGCAAAAGCTTGCTTGATCTTGATCTTCAGAATGAATACAGACCGTGAAAGCGGGGCCTCACGATCCTTCTGACTTTTTGAGTTTTAAGCAGGAGGTGTCAGAAAAGTTACCACAGGGATAACTGGCTTCTACTCCAGATGAACAGTTCACATCAACACTTCATCTGCCTCGAAAAACTGGTTCCAGCCCCACAGTTTATCTGAAAATTGAAGCACTCCTCGAGGTTTCTACTTTTCCTAACCGAGAAGGACGGACTAAGGACAAGGGAGCTTGGGGCTTTTGTAAAAGGACATTGGGACGTTTCTAAATTCCTATTATAATGGTTTAATCTGCTTTCACTGTCGCCCTTCGAGGCAACTGCTGTTGTGATTTGGGCAATACAAAAATAAATTGAATTGAAATTGTATTGAATTAGTTGTTGGCATTTTCAAACCAAATTAACAGCGTGCAACATGAGCTGAAATCAAAACTAATACCAAGTTAATGTACTTTCCCAACAATATAAACTCTACACTGAGCATCAAACAGCATCTTTAAATAGCCTTTTCTCTTTTTTTTTCTTCTTTCCTCTATTCATTCGGTGTTCTGATAACGACGGAGCGGTTGAAGAAAGGGGCCGAAAGACTGAGAGGCATTAGAGAAGTGAGATGAATGAGCCCAGCAAAAGTAGGGGCCACTCAGGAGCTGCAGAATGCCAGATTAGAGCAAATGGGGAGACCCGGACTATGGACCAGGGTGGGCATAAAGACGGAGAGAAGATGAAAGAGAAGAGAGAGAGAAAAGCCAGAGTGAGCCAAAGGGTTGGAGCAGAACACAAACAGCTCTGTGGCCATGGCAGACATTTGAGAGGTCAGATGCACAAATTCACCTCCGGATTGAAGGGAAAAACAAAATTCAAAGGTTTAGTTGTAGTACTGAATTAGCTTGAGGACACATGACACACAATATTTCTTTTAGTGAAACTAGGTTAAAGTTTATTTTATTTCTGAGACCAGTTAAAGTGCATATGGGAGATTTTCGAACTGTAATTTAGCTGGTGAAATAGTCCCTTCGTAAATATGTATCATGGTTTTACATCAGTCAAGTTGCAATTTGTGGATAAAACTGAATTATTATTTTTTTATTTTATTTTTTTATTAAATCCCTCCAGGTTTTGTTGTTGTTAGCTTTTTGTGTTTTAATACATGTTACGTTATCCATTTTTTATTTGTATTTTAGAACCAGTTTATTTGCTTTAAAACTGTTACTTTATGTGCAAATACAGTTTATTATTCATGGATATCAGCTTCTTGTTATTATGTAACATTTTGAGGACTTTTTCCTATATAAAAGGTATAATATTTTGTTGTTCTGTATTGTTCATTGCTGTGACAATGGCCATAATTTCTCATCCCTCTGAAACCCATGCATCGCTTGTGTTCTAGAATTTGACAATGTTTTATTATTACTTATGAAGTTTATTTGTGTGAGTCTGCTCCAAAAACCTGCAATATTGATCTCATGGTTTAAAGTCCTTTCAACTGGCAACAAATCACGTCACAAGAACGAAAAATTGCTTTTACAAGTTATTGTGAAAGAATAATTTCACTTTTATTGTTAATGCTGACTGTTGTGCCTGTTTTGTTTCACATGGATAGGCCCAGTAATTACAGAGATATGAACCATAAAATTAGGTCAACAAATCTGACAAAGCAAATACTCTGACCTATCACATGAACATAACCTATTAAAGCCTAAATAACTCTAAATATGTAGTGTCAAGTCAACAAAATATCAGAAAGAAATAACAGAACAAACTGAAGAAATTATCATAAATGGATTATTTTGGACAGATCTGATCATTATTTCCTTCTATTTGATTGGAGGAAATCAAATAGAAGAAATATCGAATGATGACGATTGAAGTATTAAGCATTTTGTCATTGAAAGTGTCTTGATTTGATTACATATTCAGTATTAAATGGTTTCAGACACAACTGTAGAGCAAATGGGTTCAGGTAGACTTTTCTGTCATCATAGGGAAATCTTACCCATCAGAAACAGTCGACCAATGCAAACCAAAAACAGTTTTATCATTTAATCTAATCAACTTGCATTCATAGATTGTAAGGTTTTCTTAAAATGCATTTTTGTCCCATAAAGACATAAAGATCAGCTCTTAAAGCAGCATAACAGACACCAAACCTGACAGGTTTGTACTCAACACAACGGTGATGGACTTGCTAATATCTAATTCAATTGATTTATTAACATTTCGACCACAAAAAATGAGGCAAAATTAGTGTAGCCCAGTCTAAAAGTTGCACTTTACTCTGAAGTGACTAAAGCATTATTAGTGTAATTTGAATAAATAGTAATTCATATGACTTATAGGAATGAATAATAAATAATGTGTTTTTTTTTTAAATTACAAATACCTATCTTTTAATTTTAAACAAAATCTTATAAACAGTTGAAAACTTTACAAGCCAACTAAAGGGTTTTGTAAATGTAGTTTGATTAAAGGCGATTTGAGAACGCAGGCAGAAGTGCGCATGCGCACTCCCCCGTGCGGACTGATACAACACACACGTGCGTTTGTTTATTAGCGCAACGAAGCGCATCACATCTCTCGTCTCCCGTAGATTTCTGTCTTTTCTGCGTCAACTCGAACTGTCTTTCTCCATCCTAATTTCGTCCCGTACACTGAGGGAACTATATTATGATAGATCCATGCGCTTAGACACGAGAAAACATGCTGCTCTCCTGGGGACGATCCGCACGCGGCTGCAGGTGAGCGGTTTTATGATTGATACGTGGCAGGACTAATCGGCAGTCCATGCCACGAGGAAATAAGACTCAGATTTGGGACGAAAAAAATCGTCTATTACTCTTTTAAGTTAATTTCTTTTGGAACAAGTTTGTTAAAAGTGCACTTAATGCCATGTTTTAATGCTTCTGTTTTCTATAATTGCATTGGATGATGATATCCAATCAGTGAGGAATGGGCAGGATCTGACATGGAACGTGCTAGAAACTCCTCAGTCTTGTAGGAACTCGGCTATAAGCAGAAGTCAATGTAACTATGCCAGTAAAATAGTCCCTAATAACCGTGGATGCAGGAAATACGACAAAATATTTGTGTGAGACTATTGTTACCTGAGGTCATGAGAGTATTGGGTGTATTTATTTTGTGTGCCAAACGGCATGTTTTGCTCAATGCTAATCGTGCACAGGCCGTCAGGAACCGCCAGGAACCGCCAGGAACTTCACAGAAGGCCAAAACATTTCAGCAATTAAATGTAAAATGTTATATTAGAATTGTTAATTTGCATACATTTTAATCGATTAATCATCAATTAACCTATATTCATATAGCCCTTTACAACACTCAAAGTGACCAAGCTTCACAATAAAATCAAGACAATACGAAACATAAAACTAAATAAAAAACAAACTATGCCTATTCAGACTGACTTTTAACACTCTGTAATGTAATGACACTTTATTTTGTAATCATTTTAAGGCAATAATATGAAAATATATTGGGAATAGTAAGTGACATGTTCAGAACTGGCCGATCAGTTTCTCCTTTTGTAACTGATTGACAGGCTCTGGTGCATTGGCCGGTCCCACGACTTCTCGCAGACTAAAGGGAGAAGATCTACATCCAATAAACCTCCAGCCAGTCTTTAGTTTGGGTCAATCCACTCCTTATTTAAGTTAGTTTAAGAGTTAGAAGCACCTAACAGCTTCATTAACTGGATTTAATATTGTGAATTACAGCGGCATATTTTCCTCTACATTTTTGTTATTATTAGTATGTATAAAATGAAACAAGAAAAGTAAACCTTCCTCAATCCATTTCTCAAATTTATATGTCCCAAATATGTGTAATCTTTGCATTTTTTACATGATTAAAAAAAAAATTTCTTACATCTATGCAGGTAAATTACAGATGTTTGTGTGTCTGGCCTGGATTTTGCTCAGTTAGAGCAGTGATTCCCAAAGTGGTGGTCAGGACCCCCCGGGGGGTTTGAAGCATGAACTGGGGGTCGCAAGATGGTTTCAAGATGTAATCTAAAAAATAATACACTGTATGAAATCTATTTTTTAATTTAAAACTGTATATCTTAGTGAAATAGGGCCCAATAACACAATAAACCCCTAAATTACTTACAAATAAACCCAATTTTAATTACATAATAACACATTTGAATGGTTTACAACTTGAAAATATTACAGATATCTATTTCATTGGGGGTCCCGAGTTGGTTGAATGGTTATTTTTTTGGAGTCCTGAAAAGTTTGTGAACCCCTGAGTTAGAGGATTAGACCAAACTTTGGCATCATCTTAAAGTTACAACAGTTTGCTTTCTATCTTTATTACAGCCCTTACTGTTTTTCCCGTCTCCATTCCAACAATCTATAACGACCACTTTAGGACAGCAGACATATGATTAGCAGTGGCAGAACTCACAGAAAGACAGCCAACAACGTCCGTGTCCCTCCCACACTTTCTACCGGAGTGGATTAGCTCCACAATGGCCGCCTTTATCCCCATAGGAATGTGACTTTTTTTGGTAAAGAGGACCCCCTTAGCTTTTCCCTCTTGGTTCTTAGTCAAAAAAAAAAAGAAAAAAAACTCCAACTATTTTCACTCTTTAAAAACAATATCATCAATCAAGGCAGGTGGGCGGCTGTCAAGGGGGCCGAGGATTGCCCCACTTAGCCGTCACATGGTGGCTATTACCGTTAGCATCTCGGGAGGGCTCGCGCGGCGCGGCTATGACAGGCACGTCCCGAATAACGTGTCCATTGTCTCCGCGGTACCGAGCGGCGCCGTATCGATTCGCTTATTGACGCGCGCAACCGCAAGACTAGCAACTATTGGCGTCTGAATTAAAACTATATTAGCGGTAAACAATGCCGGCGACAGGAAGATGCACACGCACAAAAATAGAGTTAGAGCCGGGCGAAATGAAGAAGAAGCGCCATCGATCCGTGGACTAATTCGTGCGGAGATGATGAATAAATAGCCATTACAGCGTGGCACCTGGAAGGGAGGGCGATGAGGCGGCGAATATTGTTACTAATGAGCTAGCGGGCCGAAATAGCTAAATTGCTCCTGTCATGAAAACTAAATTCTTCATGTTATTCCGGTAATGGCTTGGTTAACTCGGGAGGTGAGGGAGAAGGGGAAGTGCGCGCCAATTTGCTTGTCACAAATCATGCAGCCAGTGTTCAATGCTTTCTTCTATTAGGCGCGTGACAGTGACAAAGTTGATTTATTTACAGAGGCGGCGGACGGGCTTGACAATGTGACGCTTAGCACAGGTTTTTAAGAGTGTCCGCGTCACGGTTCAGTGCAAAATATACACGGGGCTGAATGGGCTTTGTGTGGGCCAATAGGGGGTCTGTGTGGAGCGAGCGGGGCGTGCAGACGACAACACACAGATAAAGAGAATGGTTATTGTGCTCAGTGCAAGTTTGGTTCTGCAAATATCTCAATTTTCTGTCATAATCATAATTACAAAATGCATTAAAGAGCCAAAATTTGCATGTCAAAATAGATGATCTGTAATTATTTATCTGAGTAATTCCGCAAGTGATGAACGCTTTATGTTGAATATGAAATGGTTTGACTATTTGTGTTCTTTGCACTGCTCCTTTAGATATTATTTAGTCATAATTTGAACTTAACTTAACTAAATATAACATACATACATACATAAATACAAATCAAAAGAACAAAAACAGGCTATGACCAGGAGAGGCCTGAAGCTTAAGCTTGTCACACCCTTATCATTTCTGTAGTATGTCTTTTGAAAATACCAGGTTTTGTACATCTGTAAATGTTCTGTCCTTCCATTTCCTTTAAATCATACATGAGTTTACACACTCAGACAGTTACTTTTAATTTCCCTAAATACCTTCGTACCCGTCATAGAATTCCGTCTACTTCTACTGATAGCACAATTACTGTAGGAGGCTAGTCTGATTTGAAAGCTTGGGAGACCACAGGGAACACCAGGAGCCACAGTGGGGCAGCCGTGGCCCTGATGCCGGCTGCCGTAGTGTCCTTGGGTAGGACACTTGTCTTTCCTTGCCTAGTGGTATGTGCGTGGTTGATTGGTGGCGGTCGGAAGGGCCAGAGTCTTGGTGCTACATAAATCCGACGATTCATTATCAAGTTCTATAGTAAAACTGTCACATATCCAATAAATGAAAGATTATAATGGATGTTCTTTTCGACAGGGTGGTCTTCATCGGCGAAGCTGTCAATTTGTGCTACAGACAGCTTGACAAGTCATCTCAGTTCAACAGATATACAATATTAATGTGTGTATGTGTATAAATGTAATGCCCTAAAAAAAACAATGATGTTCTTGGGGATTTCTACATTTCAGCTTGACTTTGTTTCTCCACTGTCAGAGACTAATGGCCAAACATTCACATCCCATTCTCGCTTATCGAGATCACACATTCTTTGCCTCATTCACACGTATCAGCGGGGGGCGGACAGAACAAACATGTGGCCACAAGTCGACGTGAGCCATGATTAATGAACTGGTGAGGCTGAGATAGCGGTGGTACCGTCAGAAGCCGTCCACGTCTCGGGCAGCGTGTTTGCGTCCAGCGGCGGGGGATCGCTCCTCCAGATGTGGCTGATTTATGAAGTGGCAGAAGCAGCAGCAGCAGCACACGCAGCAGCAGCGAGCGCTCCGAAGTGTTAAACATTATTATCCACACATGGCGTCTCACTTCTTGACTTTATTTCAGAGTTTTCACGCTGCTTCAAATGACACTTCACCGGGCGTTGACCTCGAGGAAGCCGTTTGTGCCATATGGAAAATAAGATATTGCAATTTAAGAAGAGCGTGAACATTTACAGGAAGATATCACATAAGGACTCGAGAGGAAACAAACCCTGTAGCCTGTCATGAGAAGGCACACATCTCCAGGTCTTGATGTATAGCCTTGGTCTGGAGTATGTTCTGTATTCTTAACAGAAGACAAAAGTAATCTGCCAAATCCATCAGGGTTATTTAGCTGGAGATTAGTGTATTGTGCCTTCTTTTTTTTTTCTTCTTCTTCTTCTTTGCCGAATGGGAAGCTGAGAACTAAACTTTAAGCAAACACTGGGAGAACATGCAAACTCTATGAGACATTCTTGCTAGCGGGCAAACGTGACAACAAGACAAGATATTACAACTGCAACTACTGCTATTTTGTTCTCTTAGAATTAAATGGTTCTATGTACTATTTTTTTAAGTTTTTTTGCTCATAAAATCTATAAATTGCACCAAACTTCAACCAAAAACGTGATACACTCATTTCACTCTTGCAAAATCAAATCAAATCAAATCAATTTATTTTTGTAAGGCCCAAAATCACAACAACAGTTGCCTCTGAGGGCCACAGGGAGAAATTAATCAACAATGTCTGTGGTGGCGATGAAGTCAGACAATGTCTGTGGTGGCGAGGGACGATGTCCCAGGGTCCTCTGTCCTTAGACTCTCCTTCTCGGCCAGGAAAAACTACAAAAAAAACCTCTTTGGGAAAAAAGCGTAGAAACCTGGAGGAGTTCCAGTGAAGGAGAGATCCGACTCTCACAGACGGACAGACGGACACAAGGAGACTGGAGCTGGACCCACTCTTCAGGCAGATGAGGGACCGACTGAGGCGAACTGGACCCACTCTTCAGGCAGATGAGGGACCGTCTGAGGCGAGCTGGACCCACTCTTCAGGCAGATGAGGGACCGTCGGAGGCGAGCTGGACCCACTCTTCAGGCAGATGAGGGACCGTCTGAGTCGAGCTGGACCCACTCTTCAGGCAGATGAGGGACCGTCGGAGGCGAGCTGGACCCACTCTTCAGGCAGATGAGGGACCGTCCACACAGGGCAGGGACCACTTCACCAGGGGAGGGGCATCTGGGTCCACAGGTCCTCAGAAGTGAGAGAAAGAAAAGAAGGCGGTGAACAGTTTGCAAGTGGAATCAAAAAATAAATATTGTTTGATAGCATAAGTAGTCAGAAGAAGAAGAGGATAGTGCTCAAGCTGTCATACTTCCCCCAGCATAGTTACTCCTAGGGCAGCGTAGCTAAAGCTGTGGGTTTATCTTTCTGTTCCTAACTACTCTGACCATAAGCGATTTCGAAGAGGAACGTTTTAAGCCTGGACTTAAATGAAGAGACTGTGTCAGCATATTTAACATGGGTCGGGAGCTGATTCCATAACACAGGAGCTTGGTAGCTAAACGCTCTACCTCCTACAGTACTTTTAGAGACTCTTGGCACCACCAGAAGGCCAGCATTCTGAGAGCGAAGAGCTCTGTTTGGATGATATGGTTCTATAGCATCTTTGAGGTAGGATGGGGCCATGTCATTTATGGCTTTGTAGGTCAAGAGTAGAATTTTAAATTTGATTCTAGACTCGACGGGGAGCCAGTGAAGAGACTTCAGCACTGGCGTAATGTGCTCTCTTCTTTTTGTTCCTGTTAGTAATCTTGCTGCTGCATTTTGAACCAGTTGAAAGCTTTTTATGGAGCTTTTAGGACACGCTGCAAGCAGGGAGTTACAGTAGTCTAATCTAGTCGTTACAAATGCATGGATAAGTTTTCAGCATCACTTTTAGGCAGGATTCTTCTGATTTTGGCTATGTTGCGCAAATGGAAATAGGCTGTTTTACAAGCTTGATTTATATGAGCTTTAAATGAGAGCTCCTGGTCAAATAAGACTCCAAGGTTTCTTACAGTAGAACTGGAGGCTACACTGACATTGTCCAGTGTGACTATCTGCTCAGATAGAGCGTCTCGTAGATGCTTAGGGCCAAGCACAATGACCTCGGTTTTTTCAGGGTTAAGAAGCAGGTAGTTTAGTGTCATCCAGGTTTTTATCTCCTTCACACAAGTACTAAGTCTGTCTACTTGATCGCTCTGATCAGGTTTCATTGATAAATACAGCTGAGTGTCATCTGCATAGCAGTGGAAGTTAATGCCATGCTTTCTGATAATGTTGCCTAATGGCAGCATATAAAGAGTAAACAGAATTGGACCGAGTACCGAACCCTGTGGCACACCGTAAATTACTTTAGAGCTTGGTGAGGAGCTCTGGTTTACATTAACAAATTGGAACCTATCAGATAGATAGGATTTAAACCAGCTGAGGGCTGTTCCTCCAACACCTACATCACATTCTAACCTCTGCAGTAGAATGTTGTGGTCGATGGTGTCAAACGCTGCGCTGAGGTCCAACAGAACCAGGATTGAGACCAGTCCATCGTCAGCGGCTAATAACAAATCATTTGTGACTTTAACTAGTGCAGTTTCAGTGGAGATGGAGCAAAAGAGATTGTTAATCTCAATGACTTTTTAACCTGGTCAAATAAAGGTCATGAATTGCTTTAAAGAGCTCAATAAGAATAGTATTGTAGCTTTACACATTCCAAATCCTGGTTTAACTCTTAATGTAGGTTATCTTAATGTATTGTAATTATTGTTATTTCAATGCATTTACTATCATTATTATTATAGATTATTTATTTGTTTCCACTGAAGCCCCACAGCAACCAAACAATTCTTATTATTCATATTTTTTTTCCATGTTGATGGTTTTTATCACACTGGGTATTTCCATTACATTGAAACATTTTGAAAAACATGTAATTCTTAGAGATTCAAGTGTTCCTTTGGCTCCAATATTCAGCAGTATGGCATTAAACACTATGGAGAATGTTCTAAAGGACGATTTAAACTGTCTATATCCAGGGAATCAAGCAGATGATGAGCATCTACGAGAAAGTTACACAAAACTATAATGTAATATCAAGAAATTGACAAGATTTTCTCCGTGTCACGTAGCTTTAATCTAACACTATTCTTGAAGGACATCCAAAATCCACGGATGCAAAACGCGCAATCACATGACCTGACGTTGATATAATACAACATAAAGCAAACGATAAATAGGAGGAAATGATATTCATAGCCGCCATTCATTGCTCTAATCCCCGAGGGCAGTCTTTATGCTTCCATCATTGGCTCATTCCATCACTGTCAGCGCACCCACACCCTTCGTCTGTCCGGCCAGGGTCAGCTTTGTGCAAGGGGCTTTTGGGGTCACGCTCAAACTGTCAGAGGGCTGATTAATGTCTTCTCTGCCCCAGGACATAAGCATCAGCTGCAACTTCATGTTTCAATCCATCCATGCTTTCATTTGTCCCCACGTCTGTTTGTCGGGCCACAGACGTGCTAATCGCGGGGCAGGTAGTTCATTCTGAAAAGGCCGGGTCAACTGCAAAGAATCTAATGATGCAAGGGCGAAAAACTGAATCCTAATCCTAACTTTTTCAAATTTTGAAAAAGTCCCATGAGGCTGACTTTTCAGGAAGTGAGAAAGCTGTCCATTTGACTGAATTGGCAAATTGTAATATAGGTTTCAAAATGATACACAGTTTATTTGTTTAACTAACTGCTAACATTATTTTTTCAAGAAATAAATATTGAGCAGTTTTGTTAATACAACAAATGAATGGAGGACTGGGAACAGGTTAGATGTACTGCTGATTCCACATCCTGATAAGTCAAATGGATGTTTATTTTATGTTAAAGGGGCGGCTTTTTTTTGTAATTATGTCAACTCTGTCTCTCCTCAGCACAGCTATATTATAAAGCATCTATTTGTGTGGAAATGAGACCGAAGTGCGCTGTTATCATGGTAATCATTGCTCCGGAGTTGTGAAAAGCACTTATAAACTCATTGCAGTTCAAAATGAACTACGTCTGTTTTTCACATTTTTTTGAAAATCAGGTACAACACCGTTCAATTTACAATTTGAGTTTTGAAACTGCATTCTTTAGTGTTCCAACTTCAGTTTGGGCTAATACAACGCCAAGATATTTCTATAACCTAAAGCAAAATGAGTTCTTGTGAGTTTTGTGCATTCACAAATTCTTCCAGCTGTTGTGTGCGGGACTGAACCAATCACAGGCCAAATGAAACAACACAATCATGGCGGCGCCGACAGACGGATGTTTCTGAAAAAAGTGAACATAGACGGGAAAGGTGCTTGTGCTTTTCTCTCAATTGGATTTAAAATATTTTTGATTGATCTGCTAGTTCAGCTCTGATGCGTCGACCAATCAGCGTGTTCCGATCGCTTTCAGTAAAAGCCCTTCCAGATTGATTGATGTTTAGGACTTAATTCAGAGCGCTGCACAAGCCAGTTATTGTTTTGCGTCATAACTCTTTCATATGACTAAGGACAAAGAGTAACTAGTAGTTTAATTTACTCAACATAAATATTCTTTCTAGTTATGGTACTATTTACGATGATGGTAAAGGTCAGAAACTGTTATTTGACATTATAATTAAGGTTAGGTCCAGGATGAGAGCGAGGGTTATGGACTTACTTTAAAAATTAGTTTTAAATATGAGAAAACACAGAGAATACAGTATATATACAGTTTCTCCCAATATCTCTTTAACATATTGCACTTCCACTGTCCAGTTGATATGACACTTCAGTAAGTACATATACTTGTGAACAGACATGGAATGTTATTGTATTCATATTCCCATGTCATATTTTGTCATGAACAGTGAACACGTTCGATTCCATCACCAGTTTGTCACACAAGACACTGTTATAGTTCTATTGAAACATTCAGTGCCAGGACAATCCATCTTCCGGACTATTCTTTATGTATGAATGCATTAAGCTGTCGGTCGCCGTGTCACAAACACTAGTGTCTATCTCCCTTTACCTTCCCTCAGTCTTTCAGGTAATAGACACGAACAGGATTAGAACGTGGTACAGCGAAACAGGGTAATACTGAATGACAGAGGTAGGACTAAAGAACCCCAGTGTTCCTCCAGAGCAGGAGCGAAGAGCGCCGCTCGACCGACGGACCGAGAGACGCACGAGGGGGCTGGCTGGAGCTGACAGGTGGAATTGGAGTCTAAATAGAGCACGCCGATGTTGACTGACAGGAGCTTAAACCGCCCGCAATGGTTCGCCCGATACACCAGGATCAACTGCACTGCGGTGAAAGAAAGAACGAGATAAGACTCAAAGAACACAGGCGTGATCCTGCCACTGTCTGGGACCTGCCATACGTCCATCTAACACTGCAAATGTTGAGGGAATCTGTTATCAAGTCAAAATTGTCGATACTGATCCGATATTGGGGAGGCGAACGCGCTTTTTACCAATGTCATCTCAAGTATGGACATGACATGACATGGTTTGTTGTTGCAAAGTTCCAGAACTGAACAAGCTAATTATATTCGTCTCATGGTGATAATAATAACTCCTTAGCAACAGTTTAGATAAGGTTTTTTAGGAAGTCACTTGGTATACATTGATATTGACAGGTCCACAAGACTCCTGACCATGTGGAGATGGGTTCCCAGGCGTGTAAAGAACGAGTAAAAAACAAAAAACAAATGTATGAATAAACTTTGAATGCGATTAGCGGCATGTATGGATGGCTAAACAAGTCGTCTTTGATTCAGAACATCCATCTTTGAAATTGTCTTGCCTTGAACCATTCTCTCTGACGTGATATCTTTAAAATGATGCCATCATGAAGGTTGCTGTTCTCTTGCTTAGACGAATAAGAAAATTGCCATGGTAACAGCAAGAACACCATGTCAGATCTAATTAGCCTGAAAGCTGACAAGGAGATGCTAACACCAATAATGGTTAGAATGTTAAGATGTTTTTCAGGCTACAAAATGGCAAAACACAATCTGCCGCCTCTCGTCGGAACAGTAGACCTCATTCTTGTTCCCTGTCAGCGTGGGCCCGGCATGTTATGAAAGCTTTTTGAAAAGACTAAAGAGCCCTGGTATCATTTGAGGATGTGTGCTAACGCGAGGACATCCCACGAAGAGGGCCATCAGGCAGTACACAGGAGACAGAGGCGTGCATTAGCAGATGCCTAAGACCCATTAGGAGCACGCTGAAGGTTTTACCACACCAGACACTGGAGATGATGTGATGGGCTGGTAGTGGTAGTGCCTCCCATGGTAGAAACTATATTGTAATATAATCAGGCTATTAATTATGCAGCTGCTTTAACTCTCTGATCAAGTCCCTCTACTCAGCCTGGGACTGACCTTTTTGTTATTATCAAACCTGTAGCTCTGTGCCTGCTCAGGGCTTCTAAAGCTCTCGTTATATAAGCACAGCCTGGGTGGTGTTTTCACAATGGTTATAAAGCCTGTTTAATGCACACGCTGGGCCACAATGGGTCTAGGTACCTGGGCCCATCCACTTCTGCCCGAGGTCAAGGCTTCAGTGATTGAAACGCAACATGAGCGTGAAGCTATATGGCCTACTGGACGTGTGTGCGTACAGTGCAGACGCCGCCTTTTCCTGAAATAATTTAAGTCTTTCATAAAGTGCCCATTCTGCACCCGACGCACCGCCGCTTATTGTGGAGACAGGAGACTGAGACGCCCTGTCTGAGCAGCTGAGCGGGAAGTTCAACAGATCATACTTTATCATTTTTATTTATTCTTGTCATTTCAAATCAATTATCTTGCCTCAACATTCACGTAGCGTTAGGAATGCCAAATGCCTAACCCGACACAATAGTAAAAAACTAATGGTAAGGCTGAGCAAAATAATATGTCTGTTTAACCCGTTCCGTAACCCGACCGACTCGGTATGAAACTAGCCGACTGAAAAAAAATGATCAGCATTTTGTTGAAAAAACGTCAAAATCTTTTATTTTTCAATTATTTCGCCGACTCATCGACCGGTCTTTCCTGAACCGCAGTGTCAAATATTTTTATCACGCTGGTAAACCTATCTGTCATCCCAAAGAACTGATAACGCACTGCGCAACGCATGTGCATCTTCATTTTCGGTCCTCCACATGCGTCTAACAAAACAGACCGTGCGTTAGGATTATTGAATTGCCTTTTACAAGTTGGTTTGCCTCTGTCGGCGCCACTGAAGTCTCCATAGTACATGCCACGCTCTATCACGGTGTCTTACGCAATGAATTCTGGGAATGGAAACACGCCCAGCAGCGTCATCACAACAAACATGGCGGCGCCCGTGTCCCCCGCATGTTCCCCCGCTCGCCTTCGCTACCAAAACAAAGGATAACGGCGTACAAAAGGTCGATTGAAATATCTTAAAATCGTGAGATTTAGTCTCCCGATCGGGTTGATAGAGACGTTTCCGTCATTGACTGTTGAAGCCTGACCCCTGGTGGTCACTCAGAGTAAAAAAATGGCAAAATTTTTATCTTTTTTTCTGCCTTCAAAGTAAAAAAAAAATAAGAAGAAATAAATACATTCCAAGAACAATAAACGTTTATATGTTTATGGCTGTAAATGACTCCAGTTACTTTGTTGTATCACTTTTAAAATGTGAAAGTTGAAAAGAGAATAAATCCATTATACATTTCTATTTTAGTCCAAAATGCAAAAATGTGTGCTGGATTTACACTGAACACATGTTGGGAGGAGTGTTTCTTCCACATACCGTAGCGGGCTGGAATGGTTTACAGTGTAGTAAATACAGTAAGACGGGTACTTCTCTGTGTCATCACGTGAACCCAGAAGAACCTGCACAACGTTGGTCACCCGATGACACCGTAGTTGGTTTGACAAGCACATGTAGACTGTTCAAAATAAAAGCCAAAAAGCCACCCTTTTGACATCAACAGTCTTGGAGGAAAGATGGTGATAAATTCAATCACCTTTACAAAACATGTTAACAAGTTTCATTCCTCAGTTGGAGTCATTTCATCTTTGGATGGCGTATTGGAGCACATGACAATCAGGGTAAACAATGTGAAATATGGAGGATAAGGGGTCCAAAAAGTAGTAAAAATGACTTAACGTAATGATTGTTTTGACTTTTTAAAAATGATGTGAACATGCCACATACGGGTGGGATTGTATAGTCAGGAATGAATAACAGCAATTGGTCTGTATTTGGCATTCAAACCACTGATTAGAAATCAAAAGGTGGTCACAACCATTTCATATCTTTACGCGTGTGAAAGAGGGGCATGGACCAGAAAAATGCCTGAAGTTGCCTGATTGTGCTAATTGCAAATAGATTGCAGTCCTTTAAAATCATTTAAATTACCGC
Organism: Eucyclogobius newberryi; assembly: GCF_026437365.1. Taxonomy (NCBI): domain Eukaryota; kingdom Metazoa; phylum Chordata; class Actinopteri; order Gobiiformes; family Gobiidae; genus Eucyclogobius; species Eucyclogobius newberryi. The sequence goes on along the minus strand of NW_027315768.1, from coordinate 10,873,403 downwards.
TGGCAGTTTGAATGTCGATCGAGGCACGGGAGCGGTTTTGATAATCCTCCATTTTAATTCCCCATTCATAATCACAAAATAATTTCCTGCAGCCATTTGACATTTACAGCTGGTGCAAAGCAGGTGTTTATGATTCAACTGTTTTTTTCTTTTTAAGTGAGGCCAAATATGCTTCCAATTGAATAACGTTATGGCATAACAATGGCGTCTCATCGAGGCCAATTGCTCTGTGGTTTAGCTGTCACCTTGTCAAAAAGAAATCCTTTGCTTTCTTTGCATAAAAACGGTTTGGGGATTTTTTTTGGTGGCTATCGTCCGGCATTCAAAGTCCTGCAGCAAATTATAGTGTCCAAACCGCTTCACCTCCGACACAGCTTACTCTTTAATCCCCACGGAGTAGTGCCGCCATTTTCTCCTTGGAACCCGTTCTTTTTTTACTGTAATAACCATAATTAACATGCCATTGTTGGTTATTTGTGTCCGATCGTCATGGCAACTGGTTCACCTAAAACCGGCTAAAAGGAGCACTAAGCTGCAGGCACGGTAATCTACGTGAAGGAGGTAGAGAATAAAAGGCTAGGAATGTATCAAAGGGAAGGCAAGGTGGAAAAGGGACCGGCTGTAAAAAGGAGCGGCGCATTAGCAGAATGGGTTGTATGAAAGATGTTTTGTGCGCGGTGGTGGCGAGACGTCGAGCCATGTCTTTGATTAAATATACATGCGTAACATTGTGTGATAGCATTCCCTTGACAGGCTTGCTGTTTATTAATTTTGAACAAGACGTAATTTGTAGAACAGACATGTTTGATGACGAAAACCAGATGTCTGCAATAGATTTCAAGCCCTCGCAATGTTACCCACGCTAAAAGAATATACAACGATAAAGCCTGAGGGCAAAAAAGTCCATTAAAAACCTATGACTACATATTTATCAAACGGACATCATTCATTTAATATTGGCTTATTTATATTCACATTATATGAAGTTAATGCCATTACTTTGTGGGTTTGTCGTCAATTAAAGATCAATTCCATCGCGTGTGGAGTTTGACTCTGCAATCACTTGAGCAGCAGTCTTTGGGCAAGTGAAGACATCGCCTGATTAAAGCATCAAACCTCATCTACTAAGAGTAAACTACAACGAAAAGCATCAACGATCAGCTCTTGTGATTTAAATTTGGCAGAGGAACACCATTTGCTGACCGACCTCCAGTTTCTCTTCCCGTTGACCTCATTGGCAAGCGCATTTTTCATTCCCCAGGTCAATGCCACCAATGACTCCCGGATAATTTGACATTTTCTCACAAAAGTTGGTTCTTTGTTCTCTGGCCTTTAGTGTGCCCACCAAAAGGTCTGGTGTCCGGGCGTGGAAGTGTCCACACAGGGCTTGAGCTCAGTCATTTGCCGGGTTGGACTGAATTGGCCTTAGATCGGGAGGTTCTACCTGACATTGACATTGATGGATGGGTGAAACACAGAGAATACAATTTCCTTTGAGGACAATGGAGTATAATTGAACCCAGTCATTCAATAGCAAGTGAAAGAGAAGGCGATCAAAACTTTTAAACTAATGCAACGGTGGGGGGAAAGCAACATCAATAAAACCTAATGTTATCGTGAAGAATGACGTTATCTGTCAACCCGTCGACACTGGAAGGACTCAATTGCCTCGGAGTTGTGAAACATGTATTGTTTTGCGCCTCCCTCTGTTTGTTATCTGCTCTCGGCTCGTCTACTGCTGTTTTTCTCACTTTTCCTCCGACCTCCTGCTGGTGCCTCACTGTGCAGCTCCAGTCGAACATCAGCCCGTTTCCTTCTACACACTGTATTGCTCAGTGTGACAGGCCAAGGGACAGAGAGGGTGAGGGATATTTTGCTCTCAATTATTATGAACCATTTGGAGTTTGAAATCGTCTTTGGTAGGTGTGGGTTCGCATTATGCAAGTTCAGTCTTACAATTGTGGAGTTGCACTTTAAAGCAGAATAATGGAGTCTCGTAGAAATGATTAAATATATGGATTTCCTGTGTTTGTTTCTCGAGACATTTTCCACTGTTGGTTTACTGCAGAGGTGTGTCAATGTGACACTCCAATTTTTGTTTGCCCTCAGGCTTCCTGGTAAATTGGCCCACATTATCCTGAATAGTACTTTTCTATTGCAAATGTATATGGTATATAAACACCTCAACAAATAACAGCTTAGTGTGAAACAGACCTGATATAAAGGTTCAGGGACTGAATTAAGGCGTGGTGGCTGTTTAAAACCTCAGATTAATTCAACCTTTTTGAATTATTCAAGCTATTGACCATCGGTCTGTGGCCTCAGCTTTGTCTATATTTTATTATGCAGAACTCGACTAAAAAGGCTTGGACCACCCCCTGGTTTATTTACTGGTTATTGCACTCATTATATAATGAGACAGATGTAAGTTTGTCCTATTACCGGGTGGCACCATGAAGTGTTCATCTCCTGCTTGTATTAGTTTACGTAGAGCTGGAGATCTCCACAGCAAATAAGTTCTACAAAGACTACAAAGTGGTTTTCAGGCTGCCCAGAGAAATGGTGCATTGCTTACTTGTTGGAGAACATGCAAATTGAACATTTGACGTAAATGAACTTACTTTATATCATATTTATAAGATGAAACTTTTCCTTCGTTCTCCACTTAAGTGAATGTAATTCCTGCTCAAGCTGAATTGCCGAAAGAACAAAAGAGCAAATCCATAGCAAAAAGAGGCGGTGCATAATCAGATGAATACGTAACATCCCTTGATTACAACACTTGATTCAGCGCGTTGGTCGTATGCGTCTTCCTGTGGTCAGTTGCACCATGAAAGAAGAATAACAAAGATTGAATGATCCGAGTAAAACTGTTTCAATCAAAAGAAATGACACTGTATAGCATTGTAATTTTGTACTGTGAAAACCCTGCAATAAAGTGAATAAGTTCAATAGCAGCCATTATGCTAGCAGACTAGTCTTTCATGTAAAGTCAGCTTCAAGGACACAGTTTGAACACAGTTTAAATACTTGTCCAAGACCCTATGAATGAACCTAAGCAGAACACAGACGACTCAATAGCTCACTACTTCCCAGGCCCTGTAGACTTGGACAAAAGTTAGACGCCATGCTGTGAAGGCTTAAGGAACTACGGCATAGCCCAAGTACGCACCGCTGATTGAGTAGGCCGTTGCCATGAAGCCGAACAGTCAAGCTCAATGAGGTGTGCTCAAATTAGACATTCAGCCCATGCAGCGGGAGAACATAAATGTTATTCCTTGCTGATCAATAGGTTTCTGACAGATTAGTGGGGCAGTGGCCTTGGTCGGCTGGCTGGGTGGGCGGGCTGCTTTGTGTGAGGAGTGGATGGGGCCGAGGGGGGAGGGGTGACAGGGGGGAGAAGAAATCGGAAATCAATAGAAGCCAAGTGCACATTAACAGGATATTAGTCAAGAGGAAATTCGGAGAACACCTCTGGGAACGGCAGCGGGTCTCGGTTTTGCATATTCTTCCGGTGATCGCAGAGCAAGTAATGGCATCTGAGGAAGGACGTGGCTGTTCTTATCTTTATTAGAGAGATTAGAAGTTTGAAGAATATAATTTTAAAGCTTGTTTAAACTCAGTGGGGCTAAGGGCCATCGAGAGCTGTCTGTTCAAGAGCCAAAATCATCCATTTACACTGTTTAGTTCAAATGTAGACGTGGTTTGATTTAGTTCTAGTCCTGGTTTAGTCCAGATTTTACCGTAATCTGGTGTGTAAATGTGCTAAGGTTAAATTTAGCCTTAGATAAATTATAGTTCTTAGTATTTAGTTTGTTCATTAATTTAATACATTTGTTTATTGGTTATGTTACATCTCAACATTTCAATAAAATTAAATAAAATTATTAAAAAACAACAACAACAATATACTACACTTATCCCAGAACTATTCTTCCTATTTTTACTCGGTCAAATGTGTTATAGTTCATCACAGCAGCCGTTCAGTGATTTAACCCTTTTGCTTGATAAAGTTCAGTTAATTATTAATAAAACTGCCTAAAACCAAACTGATGTTCATTCAGAAAATTATTAATATCAACTTGATTATCCAGCCTTTTAACAAATAATGTTTCCAATATTTTAGAAAATTGGGAAAACAAAGACATTGGAGGTAATTACTAAAGAAATCACCACATTTGCACGCTATTTGTATTTGATTTGGGAAACCTCCCAACCCCCACAACACGAAGGCACATTTTTTCTACCACAAACATATCGTCTGTCATTTCAACTGATAAAATCCAGACATTACAAGATAAACACAGATTTTTCACTTTCACTCAAACTTGCTGTAACACAAGAATGACTTATCACCAACACATAATCCAGACTAAGCAGATCATGGGAAGATTTTTCAAGTTCATAAATGTATCCTTCCACTTTTCACAGTCAATCTCCCCCTAACCCTTTACATTTCTATTTACAATCAAATGTGAAAATGTATGTTTCCCAGAGATCCGTCCCCCTCCACTTGTCCAGAGCCCATTTTAGCGTCGCTGCTGAGGCCGGCCTGGCCCCTGGGACTAATCTGCATGGTCATGGATCATGGGGTTAGAGCCGGGGTCCTGCACTGGGGGGAACCTCCGGGCTGCGGTAGCGTCTCATGTTCTGCTTTTTTCACAGCGTTCACAACCATTATGGCCCTAATTACGCCTTCTTTTGCTTCAGGGTCAGTTTGGATTCCTGCTTCTCCATCTCAGCCCCTTGGTATCTGGGTTGAATACAAAAAGCCTGGAGGGGGAACGTCTCAAAGGGCGTTAGTTATGGCTACGTATCCAAGGAAAAGATCTGGTTCATGGATTGGAAGGCTAGCCCCAAATCTCATGAGTGGAGACCAAGAGAGTCTTTCTTAATTATATTAATATTTAGACCCTTTTGGCCTCAGCTTTCAAAAGCACTTAAAGTTGGGACGCTTTTCATTGCCGCATGATTTTGGGAAGGCCCCTCCGCTATTCCGGCGTGGTGGACTATTACGCTCCCTCATCATAACCGTTTGTCGGACAAGGTCGTGTCACGTTCGCTGGCGATGCGCACAAGCCGTCAACTCCCTTTTTGAAACTCTGAATCACAACTTTCGTATGGAGACAGGCTTGAGTGACAGCAACAGTCTGGCCATTATTCATTTTGACAAGCGGGGCATTAAGGATCAGATGGGTGAGAAGGGGTGACAATGGAGACGGATCGTACAAAGAGCATTATAAAAACATACCTTCATTGGTTAATCGCTAAATGGTCTGGTGTGACTGGGCTTGAACCTAGAACTTTCTTGCATGGGGGGGTAGTACAACAATAGGGTTTGGGTTAGGGCGGAGCGATGCCGTTTGTCTCAAAAGTTTACTCAAATGAATATGTTTAATGAGAACATTACTGAAGTTAGCTACATTTTTATTTAAAAAACATACTCACACAGATGCCAAAAATAGAGGCAAAATGTGAGCATTTGTCATAGTCTGGAGCCCTGTTATCTCCACAAACCTGACTTGTAGCCTGGAGAACTATGGAGAACTGACGATCCTCCTGCTTGTCGCCATGTACTGTATGGCATAAAACAAATATATTTCCACGGAGAATGTTCCTAAGTAAGGCAAGGCAAGGTGAGTTTATTTGTAGAGCACATTTCATACACAAGGCAATTCAAAGTGCTTCACACAGCAGGAAAAATGCATTCAAATCACAAAAAATCACAAAACAATTTAAGACATAAAAGAGAAGAGTGCAAAGAAAAATCCTTTCAGTCATATGCACAGCTAATCTAACTGTTTTTAGCTTAGATTTGAACATTGTCAGAGTAGAAGCCTGTCTCACATCTTCAGGAAGACTGTTCCAGATTTTAGCTGCATAAAACTGAAACGCAGATTCCCCATGTTTTGTCCTGACTCTGGGCACCAGCAGGAGGCCGGTCCCTGAGGTCCTCAGAGTCCGAGATGGTTCATATGGCACTAACATATCCAAGATGTACTTTGGTGCTAGGCCATGGAGAGACTTGTACACAAGCAGAGCTGCTTTAAAGTCTATTCTCTGAGCCACAGGAGCCAGTGCAGAGACCTGAGAACAGGACTAATGTGATCATACTTCCTGGTTCTAGTCAGGACCCGAGCAGCAGCGTTCTGGATGAACTGCAGCTGTTTTACAACTCGTTTGGAGAGGCCAGTGAGCAGGCCGTTACAGTAGTCTAATCTAATGGAGACAAACGCATGGATAAGTCTCTCCAAGTCTGGTTTGAACGTTCTATTTCCATGGAGTCATGTTGGTGATTTGAAAAAAGTTACATGGTCACACTAGTAAGCAGAACTACTCCTACTCTTTCACACATCAACACAGGTAGCATCATCTCATCAAACATCATGTCTTTTTATTTGCTCCAGAACTCACCAGTTTGTTCGACATCTGTTGGCGACGACTCCATTTGGACAAGCTTTAAGAGTGAGATGAATAATTAAAAGTCACTTGGAAAGCCTGAACGAGTGCAGCGCCCAGCCATGCAACGCTTCCCTGCACAGTACATTATCATATCCCGGAGGACCGCGCGGATGAAATTAGCGTTGTGTTCCACTAATTGCTCGGCGCTGGCAAATTAACGCGCCCTTACCCAACCTTGTGTTCGAGCGATGCTTTTGACGCCGTTTGTTTCATGTCTAAATCAATGTATTTACACATGGAAAGATCTCTATTAATTAAGCTACGTTTTGTTGCGTTGTTAGCGCGCTATCCGACAACATCATTTCAATTTTTACTGACAGACATAAAACACACTGACTGAAACTGATTATCAACACTCTCATTGTTTGCCCGGAGGTCTCTTTTCAGCGCTAGCATTCTTCTTTCGCTAATGCTAAACGCTAACGGCATTTACAGAGATACAGCTAGCAAAAAGAGCTGTACTCCGCGCGCAATTACTGTCATATTTTATGCGTATCGGCCAATTTTCATTAATAAATACTTTGCTTTGAGCAGCACTACTGGGATTGCAGGCACTTCTTTGTATTTATGGCCACAAAGACATTAAAGTCTTCGGCGTAGATGTTAGCTAAATGTTGTTTCCAAGTGTCTTTGGCAGCTGGATTTAAATCACTTAGTATCTCCCGGGCAAACCAGAGTACTATTTACGCAGATGGATTTAGTTTAGTCTTCTGTCTTTAATGCATTGTCTAAATTGTATCCACTCTTACTTCAAGGCTGGAAGATTTCAGAATAAACAAAGGGTTCACTCACTTAAAGCGAGACAGATGTTGAAATAAGAGTAAAATGTGGTTTAATTAAATTTGCATACAAAATATAAAATGAAATAATACTCATAAACCTTAAATTAAAAAAGACGCTACATCTCTGTGGAACTTTCCTGGTCAATAAAGGCTATTGTTACTTTGCATAATCAAGTACTTAACAAGATTAAACACATTTAAGAACAACATGATAATATAATAACAATAAATAAATAGTTAAATAGATACATAGATAAATACTGCCAGGTCTTATGTACGTCTTGTTAGATGAACCATCCTCTCTCCTCCTGAGTGGTTCTGGCCCCTATGTTCCCGAGACCTGGGTTTGGATTTGGGTTAGGGTTTTATGCTGCTATATTTTATGCTGTAAAACCATACATTTATGCACAAGTATTGGGTATGTGGAACCTGAACCAGTAGCCTATTCTATAATTTGAGGAGGTACCCATGTTCCCCCAGTCATAGAAAAGGGGGGACATAAGTAGCAGGGAACATAGGTATGCACCCGTCCTGGACCATCTGCAGCCTGCAGGATCTCTCTTTGACTCCTCGAGGTTTCTACTTTTATCCAAAAGGTCTTGTAGTTTTTCCTTTCCGAGAAGAAGCGTCTCAGGACAGGGGATGCTGGGACATTATCCACTTGCTAAATTCCCATGAACGCTGTTTAATCTGTTTTTCTCTATCACCTCGAATTGAATGGTCTGTTGTTTTTGGACTTCTTTATTGAGCCATAACTGCATGTAGATTGTATTAAAATGAAAAATTGCAACTGATGTCAGTGATCGACATCACGTTTTGATTCAATACCAAATACTACTATAGAAAATATCAATCAGATACTAATGAATTTGTACTGTATTTAAACTCCCTGGCACCTGACCCAGCTGGAACAGATTCAAAAATCCAATACATGTGTAGAAAATATAAAATATAAATACCGGTACAAATAATAAAATACATTTAAAAATTTTGATTTGATTTAAAATAATAATTTTCTGAAAAATGTAAAGCATATAATATATGCTTTACATACTACTTCAGACATTATTGAGATATATTATATCTCAATAATGTCTGAAGTAGAGCTCTTTATGCAGTGGTTTGACAACTATAATTTGGTCTTAAATGTCAACAAGACAAAATAAATGATTTTAGATCCAAAATCTGTGGGTGACCATAGCCCAGTGGTCATCCAAGACACTGTGATTGAGCAGGTCTCCTCATACATAAATGTATAACTACATGTAGACCTGAAGTGTTCAAGTGGACAGTCTCCAAACAAGCGGCTGTATTTTCTGCGCCGTCTAAGGCTGTAGTGTCAGCTCAAAGCTGCCGTTTCAGTTTTACCAGGCAGTGCTGGAGAGCCTGGTACGGGATCCTGTCTGAGCAGCTCAAAACAAAACACTTGCACCAGATAAACACTGCCATGAAAAGCATGGAAATGAGACAACACCAATCTGTGAGCTCTCTGTACGAGGAGTCTGTTCTCGGACAGGCTCAGAGGATAGTGTCTGACCCACTCATAGTTTGACCTTTTGCCCTCCGGGACGCATTATAGGGTCTCCCATCGCACACAACCGCCATGAAAACTCTTTTTTTGCCTACATCTATAAGGCTTCTAAACCAGCCTTGGAACTGAAGCATTGCCGGTCGATTGTGCTGTGGTTGTGATTGTACGATTTGTATTGTGTGGATTTTAACTGAAGACACTAGTTAGTCCAAGCTGGTCGAGTCCGCGACAAATTTCCCCCAGAGGACAATAAAGCATATTGTAATGTGTGCTCTTTTCAGACATGTCCAAGAGCATTAGCATTTGAGAAAAGACTGAAATATGAACTGATGAACTGAAGCAATAATAACATAATCTGAATAAACATTTCAGAACATTTAAAGAGGTCTAAAAACTGAAGGGTTTGCTTTTTTCCTTCATTGATATGACAGGTTATTTGGTTGTTTGCAGTGGACATTATATTGCTTAAACAATTTTTGATTGCAACAAGTGAAATTTAAGTCTTTCTACATGAAAAATGATCTGGGCCTGGGTCTGTCTTCAGTTTCAGCCCGAGCCTCATTGAACTGGAATGTATTAACATCTCATAATCACGTTAGTTACAGCAGATTCTGACAATCCTTTGGGCTGTTCCTGATTCTTCTATGAGCACATCGCGTGACACATACCTATAGGGTCAAGACAAAATTAGGCCAAACCCTGAAATATAGGCTACAACTAGTCAAATAATGTTTCACATTAGCACACTTCAAAGCGGGGCTTCTCTGGCCAAAGTAAACATATCAGATTTACAACAGACTGCAGACGAAACACATCACAACACCTGTCAAACTGATTTAACCAATCACATTACAGATCCTACACACAAATATTTAAGGTGCAATGTGCAGTTGTGGTGCAAGTTTAGGTCACTGGGCAGTATTCAAATAGAGTTTAGAATAGGATAGATAACAAAAAATATAATTAAAAAGTACAAATGAGTCTGGCCTGCTATGATAGAGCTGGCTATTGCCTTTTACCTCACAAAACAATTAATGAATAGATACAATACGTGTCCTGATACATGGATATCCCTTCAAACCGGTGTTAAAAGTTCACTACAATGACATTTTGACTACGTAGAATAACAAAAATACATTGGAACTTCATGTTCACAATGTCCTTAACATCAGAATACAATTTGCCCTTCAATAAGTCTTTTAAAGATTAAATCTTTAGTATGGCTTGAATTTGCTTTAGGGTATTGGGATTAGTTATTCATATTTTCTAATTTATGATAATGTCTACATTTGGGAAAAAAAAAAGTTTAAAACTATAGTGGGACTGAACAAGGAAAAAAATATTGATTAAGACATTAGGCAATGTGACTGTTATGCTACTAGTTGGTTGTGATCACAATTTGTTTTAAAAAAAAATACACAAAATTTAAAAAAAAAAAAATACAAACCCAGACCAAAGAAAACAACACATTTAAGAGAATTTAAAGTAAGTATTAAGGAAAAAAATAAGGCATAACATGTTATTTTAATAAATAATAGGTTAAAGCACACAAGGTCCACGATAACAGTCCCATTTAGTCCAGTTTCTGTCAAATTTCCAAGTTGGGTCCGTTTGTGATTTTTTTCCCCTTTTCCGAATGCGTCGGTCCTTTATCGTCGGTGCAGTTTGTGTCATCCATGTTTTTAAGGTGGCCTTTTCCCCTTGTTCACAATTTGACCACAAAACTAATTCAGGCGATCGTTTGTCGCCTTAAAAGCCGTGCAGGAGAAGTCTTTGATGCAACTATCTGGGAAGTTAAAAGTTAAAGTGTGACTGATGCTGAATACAACTCCAGGTATGTTTTGGAAGAGGGGGGCAACAATTTAACAAGGGTTAATTTGGCATAACGACAAATCATTTCAGCTATTCTTCGATTCTAATGAAAGTGAGAGATCAAATCCAGCGGGCGACATGTGCACATAAAGTTACCCGGAGCTGGCTGTACTTGTGGCTTTTAGTGTTTGCGAGATGAATAATAGATTGTATTTGTTGGCACCTCTCAAAGGAGCCAAGGACACCTAACGGCTCAGTCACTCAAGGTTTCCATCGAGTGATCATGATTTATTCACTCGGCGCTGGTTTCCACGCTATGCAAAAAGATACTTGGCCACAACAGTGCAGGCTTTTATCCCACTGGCACCAAAACAAATACGTTTGGATATTGATCATTTCTGTACAGGGGAATTGTTCGTCACACATCCTCTTGAAAACCATAATCGGCCAGTGTATATTCAGGCTAATTTAGCGTGATTTGCTCAAGTGTGATGCGAGAGGCGACGTACTAAATGGGTTGATTGCGAATGGTAATGTACAATTAAGTATGTAAATTGCGCTGAGATCATGTGACACGTAATTATCGTTGCTGCTACCATGATTTCTTGTGTAGCGTTCATGTAGCTTAAAGGGGTAATTTGATCAAGTTCTTAATGTTTGAACAGCCATGGGAAGCTTAATAGCAAGTCATATTATTTCTTCTCAATAACAATAGCTACAATGAGCTTGACAAGAGCTTTGTACTATAGCAAACACCAACCAAGGCAATAAACCTGATTATCCTTCAAGAAAAGATCGCATGGTTTTTTTGTATAAAATGGATTATCTGTAGGGTCAATACAAACAATGTGGAATGTGGAACAATGTGAACCTAAAACAAGAAAACAAGTGTCATGTAGATATTATCAAGTTCAGTTGTATATTTTTTATAGTGCTGCCAATTGATTTATAACTTTGAAATATGATTAACCATGATTAATCACACTGTTCTCTTTAACATCATTATTTAAAACATAAAACATTCTTAATGTAAGTTTTTGTTTTTTGTTTTTATGTATACATATTTTAATTATTCCACAAATCTTAATTGATAAAAAATAAAAAATTATAATTATGATTTAATAAAAATAAAAATCTGTCTTTGTCTTGAGTCTAGACATTGTATTTCATCTTGACTCTTTGTGTCTCTTCTCACAAGTTTCAGGTAAAAGTACAAGACCAAACAACAGGTCACTGCATAACGCACAAGTTAATTTTAAGTCCTATTTTTACTAGACATGACCAAGTGTCAACCCTGAACGGTACAAAAATGAAACACCTGCCAGCATTATCTCCATTTTCTTTCAGCTAGCAGAGCGTTATAGCATTCATAAATGACTCATGGCTGTAGAAGCACACCGCCATTGAAAGTTGAAATTGCATTGCATAATATTTTAATCGATACAGCTCCAGTCACATTGTTAGAGGGAAGGAAAAACGATTGAACATGAAATATATAAGAAAATGAATCACAGAAAATAAAAAGACATCAAGAACATTCACACCAATAGGCTTGTTAGATTTGGGCGTCCAACTGATTTATTTCAATTTTAACAGTCTTCCTTTGAAATAACGGTTTAATCACATGTAGCAATTCAAAACAAGGGGCCAACATAATTACAACACAATATTTGATTTTGGCCCAACAGTTTGACTTAAGAGCGGTCCACCATAAGCTTAAATGACTGTTATTGCGTATGAAAACAGCCATTGATCTCCGCAGTGAAGAGGAGAGTGCGGTGACAGCTTCCAGATATTTTGTGGCTCCGAGGCTCAAACTTTGTGTGCGTGTGTGCTAGCATAGTGATTAAACTAACACAGACGACAGCAAAAGGCAGCATCAAAGCAGCGCGACTTGAGCAGCCTCGAGCCTTGAGCAGTTAGAGTAGCCTTTAGCCAGAGAGAATTTAAAGCTCACAGTTTACAAAGACACTAAGAGAGGAGCGCAGGCAGCCTAATGACTTTGATGATATGCCCAAATGAAACGTCGAAGCAATAATTGGACGTAATGTGGGAATTTGCATTCAAATGAGAGCTGCTTCAAACAATTAGTCTCCTTACTAATGACTTTTCCATTTGTTGTGACAGAAATAAATTGGATTGTAGAAGTCCTTTATAAAGTATGTTGTAAAAAATGTACAATTGAAATACTACCTGTACTTCCAGACTGGTTATGATGCTAATGAATGTTTGTCACTTGTGCATAATGTATGTTATTTATTCACAAAACTCAAAAAGTAATTGTAGAATGTTTTGTTCCCAGAAAGAAATGTGTCTTGTATTTGAACAATTATTGAGTGTCTGCGTGATGTCACGCAGGCACTATATGTTCTTGTATTTCACGTACTTTTACCCCATTTAAATGAATTTGGGCATTATGAGTGTCAGCGGAATTCTTTAGACTTTATTCTTTAGACTTTGTTCTTTAGAATTGTGTGTGTGTGTGTGTGTGTGTGTGTGTGTGTGAGTGAGTGGGGGAGAGGGAGGGGGAGAGGGAGGGGGAGAGGGAGAGACGCAGACACTCCAGCAATGGCTTCAGCCATTGCAGATTTTCTAGTTCAGCTAGTGCTGCTAGACAACCTGTCAGGAGCAGTGAGCGCCCGAAGTCATCCTGTGTCAAGGGAACATCTACAAATCCTGAGACAGAATCTATGCAACTTTGGTCAGAAGGACCACCTAGCTGGAGGACAAGGATTGATAGGATTGATGGGTGGAATCCCATTAATAAAAAATAAAAACACTTTGCCAGAATCAAAAATATAGAGTCTAAACCAGATTTAGAGAGACTTATCCATGCGTTTGTCTCCAGTAGATTAGACTACTGTAACGGCCTGCTCACTGGCCTCTCCAAACGAGCTGTAAAACAGCTGCAGTACATCCAGAACGCTGCTGCTCGGGTCCTGACCAGAACCAGGAAGTATGATCACATTAGTCCTGTTCTCAGGTCTCTGCACTGGCTCCTGTGGCTCAGAGAATAGACTTTAAAGCAGCTCTGCTTGTGTACAAGTCTCTCCATGGCCTAGCACCAAAGTACATTTTGGACATGTTAGTGCCATATGAACCATCTCGGACTCTAAGGACCTCAGGGACCGGCCTCCTGCTGGTGCCCAGAGTCAGGACTAAACATGGACCGGCCTCCTGCTGGTGCCAGAGTCAGGACTAAACATGGACCGGCCTCCTGCTGGTGCCTAGAGTCAGGACTAAACATGGACCGGCCTCCTGCTGGTGCCCAGAGTCAGGACTAAACATGGACCGGCCTCCTGCAGGTGCCAGAGTCAGGACTAAACATGGACCGGCCTCCTGCTGGTGCCAGAGTCAGGACTAAACATGGACCGGCCTCCTGCTGGTGCCAGAGTCAGGACTAAACATGGACCGGCCTCCTGCTGGTGCCCAGAGTCAGGACTAAACATGGACCGGCCTCCTGCTGGTGCCAGAGTCAGGACTAAACATGGACCGGCCTCCTGCTGGTGCCCAGAGTCAGGACTAAACATGGACCGGCCTCCTGCAGGTGCCAGAGTCAGGACTAAACATGGACCGGCCTCCTGCTGGTGCCCAGAGTCAGGACTAAACATGGACCGGCCTCCTGCTGGTGCCAGAGTCAGGACTAAACATGGACCGGCCTCCTGCTGGTGCCCAGAGTCAGGACTAAACATGGACCGGCCTCCTGCTGGTGCCAGAGTCAGGACTAAACATGGACCGGCCTCCTGCTGGTGCCAGAGTCAGGACTAAACATGGACCGGCCTCCTGCTGGTGCCCAGAGTCAGGACTAAACATGGACCGGCCTCCTGCAGGTGCCAGAGTCAGGACTAAACCTGGACCGGCCTCCTGCTGGTGCCAGAGTCAGGACTAAACATGGACCGGCCTCCTGCTGGTGCCTGAGTCAGGACTAAACATGAAACATTCCCGAAGATGTGAAACAGGCCTCTATGTTTAGGTCCAGCCTTAAAGTGGTCATGTTTAGTTTTGCTAGTTTAACTGCACTTTTCTCCAATAAGTTAAGTTTGAAAATTGATGTGCATTTGAATTGCATCTTTTTAATTGCTTTGTAGAGCACTTTGAACTGCTTTTAGTATAAATTGTGCAATACAAACATATTTTGATTGAAAGCGCCCCTTTCAGTCAGGGGGACATTACCCCCCTATGACCAAGGACTGTAACATAAGCCATTACACCAAAAACAAAGCAGACTGCATATTTACGTTCCAATTAGCAAACATCCTTGTACCAGCGTGCTAAACTTAATGCAGCTTATCTCCGACACTGATCGCATTTAGAGAAGCGTGTCGACTTTATGGGCCTCAAAGAGCTGCTGCCACGGGCCTGTTGTCTCCAGCCCGAGATGAAGCACCTGCTAATGTGACTAATACGTTATGGCTGCGTATATAAAAGGCATTGATCAGGCGCGGCTCAGAGCGGTGACAGCTTTTAGACGCTCTGTTTCCTTTCAGCCCGCTGTGCTCTGAGTGATTTAAGTGGAGCAAGTGGAGAAGAAAGCCGCTTCAAATGCCAATGTGCTTTTGATATCTCCATCACAGTTTAAAGAAGACGCAGGCCCGGCATTAAGGGATAAGCACTGCACGCATAAGATACCAGATGGTTTACTCTGAAGTTAGTTTGAGTACACATTGTTGACTCCTTCCATTAAAAGCCCCATATTTGCTCATGAGTGTTTACTATGAGCAAATTTGGGGTTGCAAAGCTGTTTGATATATGTACTTATACTATATTAAAAAAAAAAATCTGTACGGTGCATTAAGGATCAGTATTGAAAATGGAAATATATTATTACAATATGAAATTGTTTTCTTTAGTTAATCATTTCACCTTGGTAATTCATGCACTATAATCTAACCCCCTCCTGTCACTGAGCACCCCTCCTGTCACTGAGCACCCCTCCTGTCACTGAGCACCCCTCCTGTCACTGAGCACCCCTCCTGTCACTGAGCACCCCTCCTGTCACTGAGCACCGCCTCCTGTCACTGAGCACCGCCTCCTGTCACTGAGCACCCCTCCTGTCACTGAGCACCCCTCAAATCACTGAGCACCCCTCCTGTCACTGAGCACCCCTCCTGTCACTGAGCACCGCCTCCTGTCACTGAGCACCGCCTCCTGTCACTGAGCACCCCTCCTGTCACTGAGCACCCCTCAAATCACTGAGCACCCCTCCTGTCACTGAGCACCCCTCCTGTCGCTGAGCACCCCCTCCTGTCACTGAGCACCCCTCCTGTCACTGAGCACCCCTCCTGTCACTGAGCACCGCCTCCTGTCACTGAGCACCCCCTCCTGTCACTGAGCACCCCTCCTGTCACTGAGCACCGCCTCCTGTCACTGAGCACCCCTCCTGTCACTGAGCATGCCTCCTGTCACTGAGCACGCCTCCTGTCACTGAGCACCCCTCCTGTCACTGAGCACCCCTCCTGTCACTGAGCACCCCTCCTGTCACTGAGCACGCCTCCTGTCACTGAGCACGCCTCCTGTCACTGAGCACCGCCTCCTGTCACTGAGCATGCCTCCTGTCACTGAGCATGCCTCCTGTCACTGAGCACCCCTCCTGTCACTGAGCACCGCCTCCTGTCACTGAGCACCCCTCCTGTCACTGAGCACCCCTCCTGTCACTGAGCACCGCCTCCTGTCACTGAGCACCGCCTCCTGTCACTGAGCACCCCTCCTGTCACTGAGCACCGCCTCCTGTCACTGAGCATGCCTCCTGTCACTGAGCACCGCCTCCTGTCACTGAGCATGCCTCCTGTCACTGAGCACCGCCTCCTGTCACTGAGCATGCCTCCTGTCACTGAGCACCCCTCCTGTCACTGAGCACCCCTCCTGTCACTGAGCATGCCTCCTGTCACTGAGCATGCCTCCTGTCACTGAGCACCGCCTCCTGTCACTGAGCACCCCTCCTGTCACTGAGCACCGCCTCCTGTCACTGAGCACCCCTCCTGTCACTGAGCACCCCTCCTGTCACTGAGCACCGCCTCCTGTCACTGAGCACCGCCTCCTGTCACTGAGCACCCCTCCTGTCACTGAGCACCGCCTCCTGTCACTGAGCATGCCTCCTGTCACTGAGCACCGCCTCCTGTCACTGAGCATGCCTCCTGTCACTGAGCACCGCCTCCTGTCACTGAGCATGCCTCCTGTCACTGAGCACCCCTCCTGTCACTGAGCACCCCTCCTGTCACTGAGCACGCCTCCTGTCACTGAGCATGCCTCCTGTCACTGAGCACCGCCTCCTGTCACTGAGCACCCCTCCTGTCACTGAGCACCGCCTCCTGTCACTGAGCACCGCCTCCTGTCACTGAGCATCGCCTCCTGTCACTGAGCATGCCTCCTGTCACTGAGCATGCCTCCTGTCACTGAGCCCCCCTCTGTCACTGAGCACGCCTCCTGTCACTGAGCACCGCCTCCTGTCACTGAGCATGCCTCCTGTCACTGAGCATGCCTCCTGTCACTGAGCACCCCTCCTGTCACTGAGCACCCCTCCTGTCACTGAGCACCCCTCCTGTCACTGAGCACCCCTCCTGTCACTGAGCACCCCTCCTGTCACTGAGCACCCCTCCTGTCACTGAGCACCCCTCCTGTCACTGAGCACCGCCTCCTGTCACTGAGCACCGCCTCCTGTCACTGAGCATGCCTCCTGTCACTGAGCACCCCTCCTGTCACTGAGCACCGCCTCCTGTCACTGAGCACCCCTCCTGTCACTGAGCACCCCTCCTGTCACTGAGCACCGCCTCCTGTCACTGAGCACCGCCTCCTGTCACTGAGCACCCCTCCTGTCACTGAGCACCGCCTCCTGTCACTGAGCATGCCTCCTGTCACTGAGCACCGCCTCCTGTCACTGAGCATGCCTCCTGTCACTGAGCACTGCCTCCTGTCACTGAGCACGCCTCCTGTCACTGAGCACCCCTCCTGTCACTGAGCACCCCTCCTGTCACTGAGCACCCCTCCTGTCACTGAGCACCGCCTCCTGTCACTGAGCACCCCTCCTGTCACTGAGCACCGCCTCCTGTCACTGAGCACCCCTCCTGTCACTGAGCACCCCTCCTGTCACTGAGCATGCCTCCTGTCACTGAGCACCGCCTCCTGTCACTGAGCACCCCTCCTGTCACTGAGCACCGCCTCCTGTCACTGAGCATGCCTCCTGTCACTGAGCACCGCCTCCTGTCACTGAGCATGCCTCCTGTCACTGAGCACCCTTCCTGTCACTGAGCATGCCTCCTGTCACTGAGCACCGCCTCCTGTCACTGAGCGCCCCTCCTGTCACTGAGCACCCCTCCTGTCACTGAGCACCCCTCCTGTCACTGAGCACGCCTCCTGTCACTGAGCACCGCCTCCTGTCACTGAGCATGGCTCCTGTCACTGAGCATGCCTCCTGTCACTGAGCACCCCTCCTGTCACTGAGCACCGCCTCCTGTCACTGAGCACCCCTCCTGTCACTGAGCACCCCTCCTGTCACTGAGCACCCCTCCTGTCACTGAGCACCGCCTCCTGTCACTGAGCACCCCTCCTGTCACTGAGCACCGCCTCCTGTCACTGAGCATGCCTCCTGTCACTGAGCACCGCCTCCTGTCACTGA
Organism: Eucyclogobius newberryi; assembly: GCF_026437365.1. Taxonomy (NCBI): domain Eukaryota; kingdom Metazoa; phylum Chordata; class Actinopteri; order Gobiiformes; family Gobiidae; genus Eucyclogobius; species Eucyclogobius newberryi. The sequence continues at coordinate 10,855,204 of NW_027315768.1, read as the reverse complement.
GCATGCCTCCTGTCACTGAGCACCCCTCCTGTCACTGAGCACCCCTCCTGTCACTGAGCACCCCTCCTGTCACTGAGCATGCCTCCTGTCACTGAGCACCGCCTCCTGTCACTGAGCACCCCTCCTGTCACTGAGCACCCCTCCTGTCACTGAGCACCCCTCCTGTCACTGAGCACCCCTCCTGTCACTGAGCACCCCTCCTGTCACAGAGCACCCCTCCTGTCACTGAGCACCGCCTCCTGTCACTGAGCACCCCTCCTGTCACTGAGCACCGCCTCCTGTCACTGAGCACCCCTCCTGTCACTGAGCACCCCTCCTGTCACTGAGCATGCCTCCTGTCACTGAGCACCGCCTCCTGTCACTGAGCACCCCTCCTGTCACTGAGCACCGCCTCCTGTCACTGAGCATGCCTCCTGTCACTGAGCACCGCCTCCTGTCACTGAGCATGCCTCCTGTCACTGAGCACCCTTCCTGTCACTGAGCATGCCTCCTGTCACTGAGCACCCCTCCTGTCACTGAGCACCCCTCCTGTCACTGAGCACCCCTCCTGTCACTGAGCACCCCTCCTGTCACTGAGCACGCCTCCTGTCACTGAGCACCGCCTCCTGTCACTGAGCATGGCTCCTGTCACTGAGCATGCCTCCTGTCACTGAGCACCCCTCCTGTCACTGAGCACCGCCTCCTGTCACTGAGCACCGCCTCCTGTCACTGAGCACCCCTCCTGTCACTGAGCACCCCTCCTGTCACTGAGCACCCCTCCTGTCACTGAGCACCGCCTCCTGTCACTGAGCACCCCTCCTGTCACTGAGCACCGCCTCCTGTCACTGAGCATGCCTCCTGTCACTGAGCACCGCCTCCTGTCACTGAGCATGCCTCCTGTCACTGAGCACCCCTCCTGTCACTGAGCACCGCCTCCTGTCACTGAGCATGCCTCCTGTCACTGAGCACCGCCTCCTGTCACTGAGCATGCCTCCTGTCACTGAGCACCCCTCCTGTCACTGAGCACCCCTCCTGTCACTGAGCATGCCTCCTGTCACTGAGCACCGCCTCCTGTCACTGAGCACCCCTCCTGTCACTGAGCACCCCTCCTGTCACTGAGCACCCCTCCTGTCACTGAGCACCCCTCCTGTCGCTGAGCACCCCTCAAATCACAGAGCACCCCTCCTGTCCCTGAGCACCCCTCGTTTACCTTAATAAACGTCTTGTACATCCCTGTGATGGTTCAATATGTATTTTTGGGTTGTTTGAAGTGTCCGTCGTTTCTTCCTGCTGTCTTGGCAGAAATCCAGCTTTACAACATTTACCGACACCAGTAATATTAAAAGATGTTGGTATTTTATCATACTCTTATTTCAATTGACAGTGTACTTTCACAAGGGAGCTGCAGGGGGAGCTCTATCGCTAAGTTCTGCTTTAAATCAGTAACTTTAATCGAGGCACATTGGAAGAAAATAAAGGTTTTAGACTAATCCATGTTTATTCTATTATTAAACCAATTCATCTGGATTAAAGTAGTTTTCATAGTATTTCAATCATATTTCCAAGATACCTTCATGCAAGTCCCACAACCAATGGGAAAAGCCATAATAAAAATGCTACTCAACATTTTTAATCGTGCACCGTGCATTTTTGAGCATTTCCATCATCACTGCCAACCACGAAATCACAAATATGACCAATTCAGACCTATTTTACCGATACGTCCCCCCCCCCCCCAATGCTGTCCAGAACATGAAATCTATCCACAAAATAACAAATTGCATATTGCGGTGTGGGAGGAAATGACAGGCAGTAAACAGGCTAGTCTGTAGCTTCCATTACCCATCATTACTGTAATCGTCCTGGGACATGATACCAATTCAAGAGGCGCACACATCCTCGGAGAATAAGCAGGCTGGAATCATCACGGACGCCTGGTAAATAGATGTGTCACAACTGTCCAATTAGGTCTGGGAGGGCAGAAGGCGGAGCTTTTGGAGGCGATATTGCAATGACCCGTTCATTTTGTAGCTAGATGAGAAATGTAATGGATTCTTGATGGTTTTTGATTTGCATTTTTGGATTAGCCACGAGGGGAAATTGATAACGGCAGTAAAACTTTTTCATACCACGAAAGAAGAGATATGGCTTTCCAAGTATGTTTATCTATTGATTCTTTCATATTTTACCAGATCACTCGAGGACGCATTCTCATTTGTGTACCATTATTTGAATTATTATTTGTCCGCCTCATAGCATAGTAATGGTCCAAGTCATTTTTCATGGTTTTTCGAGGAAAACCCAAAAACAAAATACACTTATCACAGAGAGAACTTACAGACAAGAGTGTTTTTGGCTGTATGAATCTTTCAGCGGATGGAGCCAGTAATACGTAGAATGGTACAATAAAAAAAATAAAACATTTTGATTAAACTTTAGATTGTCAATAGAATAAATGCGTCAATCAAAAATACAGACATAAAGATTAATACACAAAGGAACATAGTAAAACAAAAATAGACATTATGAGCAAAAAGCAATCCATCAACAGAATCAAAAAAGAAAAAAGAACGAGGGGAAAAAACAGGTCAGGGGTTCAAAATGTATTCTATGTAAAAAAGCTGACCATGAAATAAATACACAATCTTAAAGGTAGTATCAGCAGAGATGAAATACAAAAAACCTTTCCTGCTGCTCTCCCTCACACTCCCAACATCCCTTCACGTGGCAATATTGTCCATCTTTCTTTTAGCCCACATTTTCCAAACTAATCAAGCATAAGTCACTAATCCAAAACATATTACTAGGACAATAAGGTTTTGCTACCCACCTTTTCCCCAGCAGCCTTTGACTTAGTTCAACACTTAATAAATGTATATTTAAACACTTTCTCATTTACAGTAGTGACCTAGTGCCACTAGAGTTAACCAGGTCTGTAACAAGACTATTCAAAGTCTAAATTAGAGCCAAAATATATCCTTAAATATGACTCTAACATTGCTAATACAACATTTTAGATACAATTAAGAAAGCTAAAAGGTATAAGTACCACAGTTTGAGAACCACTGTATTATGATGCCTTGATGTTTTGACTCAAAAATAACATCTATCTTATTTAAACCCATTCCGTTTGTTTAATCCTATATTACTGGAGCAATGATGTCCAATATTTGTATCATATTTTAATTTCTTAACAATATGCTCTTTAGCTTAATGCAATAAAAGTAAGAGTATTAGATAAAACATATATATATTTATCATTAAATTATTTATTTCCATTTTTTTTTAAATGGAAACTGTGGATTTGGATATTAGTTTGACTAATCTATCTAAAGAACATATGGATGAAGCCATTATAACATTTCAATTTGTATTACTTGCTATTCTCCACCCAAAAAATGAATAAATAAAAAGCTTTCTGCAACAGTTGTAAAGCCAAACACAAGCCCAGAACTTCATCTGTTAGCTTTGTTGAAAAATCTGACCTGCTAACGGCTCTCACATATGCTCTGGGTGCGCATTGCCTCTTTGCAGCTTTTTGTTTGTGTAATTGCTTAAGTGCAGCTAATTAGCATACGCGGTTAGGAGAAACACATTACACGTGAGTAACCCCGGACATGGACCACAAATGGTGCTGAATTTACTGCCAGATTTCAACAAAACACTGTAATTAGGGCTAAAGCTGTTCTCCAGTACAGCCTGAAAGAAACATGGTTTGCCTGCTTTGCAACTAGAGGCTGGGAATCGCAGAGTACGTCCCATAATACAATGCGCAATACATGTGACACGATCAAATAAAAACCTGTACCGTATTTCCCAAACAGGGGTAGTTGGAAGGCTTTCAGGTCATACAAGAAAGGAAATGTAACAGTATTTTAATCTAAATGTGTTCTTTGCAGTAAATTGTACATTCCTAAGAAGGTTTTGTAAGATTTTGAACATCAAGATCAGTAAAGGGACTATGCCCATGTTTTTTTTGTTTTTTTATGTACAGTAATAAAATGAAATCTGTGTTGCTCCAATACAGATATTGTAAAAGAAGCTATTATGGTCAAAATGAGACCGCTGTGTACTGTCTGTATCTAATTAAAGAGCATTTTATTCCCCACAAAACAAGAAATGCGTTGTTTGGATGCAAATGTTTGTTAGCTTTGGCTAGTTTAGCGATAAACCCTGAAAGTTGCGAAAAGCTCTTACACATTCTGGTGAATAATTAAAAGCTTAACATTGACAAAACCAAGATTAAATGCAAGCTAATTTAGGACTTTAGGAAAATAATGGAGCTAAATAAAATCACATTTGGAACCCAGCCAAACAATGCATAATAGAGAAGAAAAAAACATATAAGTTGCACTAGAGTATGAAATACGGTTGCAAGTGTGAAAATAACCAATAATATCACATATAAGTCGCTTCAGAGTATAAGTATGAGTATCTAAGTATAAATATGAGTATAAGTCGCACCCCGGCCAAAACTATGAAAAAAGTTAGGAAAATACGATATAACATCAAGCTATATTGCGATACTGATACTTTTGCAGGATATTGTACTGTACTGTACATACGGTTGTTGTGTCCTTGGGGACTATGCAATGTTTGATTTACCGGTCAATCTACGTTCCTACCCTCACCTATGGTTATGAGCTTTGGGTAATGACCGAAAGAACAAGATCGCGGATACAAGCGGTCAAAATGAGTTTCCTCCGCCGGGTGGCTGGGTGCTCCCTTAGAGATAGGGGGAGGAGCTCAGTCACATGGGAGGAGCTCAGAGTAGAGTCGCTGCTCTTCCACTTCGAGGGGAGCCAGCTGAGGTGGTTCGGGCATCTGCCTCCTGGGGGCCTCCCTGGGGAGGTGTTCCCATGAGAAGACCTAGGACACGCTCGAGGGACTATAGCTTAGATTATACTTCCCGCATGTAAATTCCACAAGGAAATGAGACGTGCGAGGGGCAGCGGAGAAGACGTTGGCAGTATTTATAGTCTGCGAGGGGTTCATGCGGTGTCGACAGTAGAAATCTTAGCTAGCTGCTATTAAATCCCATTCATTTTCGCACGGAACTGTCCGCATGGTTAATTTTTTTCCCCTGACGCCGACGCGAAAAATCACGTCGGCGCGGACGGTGCGTGAGGGAGCATGTCAGCAAAAATGACATCCCCTCGCAGCCCCTTGTAGATGCGTCGTGCATAAACCTACCTTAAGTCTTTTGGATGGCCTGGGAATGCCTCAGGATCCCCCCGGAAGAGCTGGAGGAAGTGTTTGGGATGAGGGAAGTCCGGGAGTCCCTGCCCCCGCCACCCAGCTCTGGATAAGCAGAAGAAGATGGATGGATAAGTAAGAGCAATTGCCCAAAAAAGTACACTTGCAAAGTTCTTTGATTTTGGGAGCATTCTGTAATCTAAACTTCTTCACACATCAGTCGTCTTCCATGGTGTTCCAGCCTCAACATAAGAAAAGAAACTGCTTCTAATATGCCTTCCTCATCCTGCTTGTTTTTGAAGCAGATGCTAAAACTAACAGTATTTAGTTAATTAAAAGTTTGGACAAAGATTTTCTCAAAGGCAAACTTTACATTTTCAGTCCAAATTGTTCCTGCCAGTTTCTGAGAGCAAATCTTAACTTTGCTTTAGTTTTCTTCCCACAGCTGTTTTGTACTTGAATACAGCTGCGTAAAGCCAGTAAGGCTAACTAACTAACATTAACTGACTGCAAATAATGTAAATGAAAGTGGGGTTGCCTTCAGAAATGGTAAGCACAAGTTAATTTTAGTATTTACAGCAACAATTTCTTAGACCTACTTTATTTGACTAGTTTCATACATTCATCCCTAATCTAAGAACAAATAATTAACCATTACAAACTCCAAATTGAATTGGAGTTTAGCGAGTTTCCAACTATAGTCCCAGGCAAGGTCTAAAATGCCAGCAATACACAAAACATACTTTACATTATATACTGTACAATTAGGATAAGTAATAAAATATAAAAGATTACAAGTCCATGTAATAACAGATTACAGGGTGAAACACACAATTGTCAGCACAACAATAGACAACAACATGGGACAAGCCTGACACTAGACGCAGACTCATTAGGCAGCAGCACAGGAGCAGCAGAGGATTTTCTTTTAACTATGGTTACCATGATTTCAACGTTTAAAAGTTCTGTGTGTAGAAGATTGCGTATGTGCCATGGTATTGTGTTTCAAAACTGTACTGCTCGTGCTGAAAAAGCAGATTGACTGAAAGTATTTTTTTCAGAGGGAGGACTGGATTGTTTGAGGAGCAGATCTGGTGTGTCTGCTACTCTGACTAAAGACATTGTAAAGTCGTGATGGTGCCGGCCCATGTAGGATTTTAAAAACGTAAATGTACCATGTTTTCCCAATGTAACAGTTTGTCCATCCATCCATTTTCTACTGCTTGTTCCCTTTCGGGGTCACGGGTGACTGGAGCCTATCCCAGTGACTTCGGGCCTTAGGCGGGGTACACCCTGGACAGTGGCCAACTCGCCGCAGTTTGTGTGACCAAAATACTGCAATGAAGATGACAAAAAGGTCCTCATGTTCTTAAAGGCTTGCTTGTAAACAGAATGGATAGGCTTTAGTGTTGTCTTACAGCCCTGTGATCAGCTGGTGATGCGGTAGGTTAGATGATGAGGTTATTGAAATTATCATTGCATTGACAAATGTTTTGGCAGGTTCTTGGTTTAGAGTCTAAATAGCTAACATTTGCTAAATTAAGCTTTACTGTTTGGGTAACTTTCTTTACATGTTCCTTAAATGCAGGATTAGAATCTAGAATAATTCCCAAATATGTATATTGAGTCACTATATTAATCTTACCTACAACGCATACATCAGGATTTGATGAATTTTAGGTTTGTTTTGTGAAGAACATACATTCTGGTTTTTTAACATTTAAATGCAGGCAGGAATTAAAAAGCCATTTAGAAATATGTACCAACATTTCAGAGAGTTTTTTTTTTGCTGCGTCTTCCTTGTTTTCCCCATGTATGTAGACAACAGAACACACAGACGGCAAGTCACTTATGTACAGGCTGAATAACAAAGGCCCCAGGATTGAGCCCTGGGGAACACCAACATTATATGCCAGATGGGATGACAACATATTTTTTACTCTGACTGCTTGTGTTCTGTGTTCTAAATATGATTCCATCCAGTTTACAGCATTGTGTTAGAACGATTTTCAGATTAGAACATTGTGACTGATGGTGTCGAAGGCCTTTTTTAAGTCAAGGAAAACAGCACCAACTACACCCCCTTTGTCCAGTTTAGATTTAACACATTCAATATAGAAACAGGTTGCCGTGTTGGTGGAACTGTTGTCTCTGAAGCCCAACTGTATGGGGTGTAGTCTGCTACACACCTCTCAGCAATGTGCGACACCAGTGGCAGAATGCTGATGGGTCTGTAGTTTGTGACCTCGGTCCCATTCCTTGACTTAAAGATGGGTGTGATGATTGCTGGCTTCCACATCTCAGGGCAAAACGATTGTCTAAAGGATTTATCATTTATCATGATAGGAACTTTAATTGTCTCTTTGTGTGTCTTTAACAATATTGAGTCCAGCCCAAATATGTCCTTAGATTTGTAGTTTTTAAGTATTATTTTGTTTACTGTTTGTTGGGAGACTTTTTTTTAAAGATTTAATGACTCTATGGGTGGGCTATGTGTTAACACTTCAACTAAAAGCAGATGCAACTTGTAATGGGTCTTATGTTAGACATGCATTTATACTTAGTTGGAGTTTGCTATTTGCCGATTTATGATCTTTTTCTGTTAGTTTCTTCCCATTTTCTCCCAAATTACTTTATAATAACATTTTCCTTCTTGAAATGTATTTATAAAAAGGGATGCTTTAGCATGTCTTAGTTCTTTTGATGGCACTGTTTGCAGTAGTCCTCTTGTATCGCTCACTTTTAAGCCCTTTTCACAACTCTCTGAGACCATGTTTTTTTTTGTTTTGTTTATCGATTGTTTAATAGTTCTTCTATTAAGAGTGTTTTTGTTTTTTTAAACTTCCTATAAGTTATCTGTCCTTTCCCCCTGTATCTACTGCGTTGTAACACTTTCACCTATCTTATCTCATCTTTGCTGTCATGATAAAGCTAACAAACATTAGCATGCTAATGGAGAACTTCCAGCTTCGTGCAGAATAAAATGCTCTAATACCAGATACAGAGAAAGTGCTTTCATTTTCACCTGAATAGATGTTTTTACAATACATCTGTACTGGAGCAAAACAGATTTAACATGCAAAAAATTGGGTGTTTAAATATCAACTCAATCAACACACACATACACAAAAAGTTTTTAAAAAACAACAACAAAAAACACCACAGTCAATGCAGAGACATAAAATACACTAATAGATTGCGACAGCAATACTAAATGTTCAATGTTCTCACAGTTAAATTACTTCACTGAAAACAACTATGCTAAAAGCAGTGAACTATGCTAATGTTTGTAGCTCATCTTATACATTGTAATAAATCTCAGAAATGGCCACGTTTTATCAAATTTTGTAGTTCAGCCTGCAAGAAAAATTGAATACTTTTGCCTTTGTTTGCAGTGCAGTAGCAGCAGTAGCTCTTGAATATTGTGACCTCCATGGCTCTGTGTACACACGGGCTCATAAAACTAAGCCGCAGATAAACAGGAGAAGAATAGGCTGGCTGTGTGTGCCGATACGGATCAGACGGTGTTATCCTTGAGACATGAAGACGAGGAGCTGAGCCTGCACACTGCGCTGGTGCCGCTGGATAAAACATTCACAGATCACAGCCGAGGCAGGGCTGACTTCAGATATATCGATGACCAGTGTGTTTCAGTGCAAAGTTTGGGATATTATGCAAAGATAAGAGTTTATTTAATCCGCATGTAAAGACAAAGGCTAACATGTTTACCATTAACCTAGTGTGTAATGATTAAACATACCTGGAGCAAAAGTTGTATTTATTGTTTAAATAATTAAGTTTGATACCACCTAATAATAATAACACCTTAATACACCTTAATTAAGCATGAACAAAGATTTAACTCAAAATGAATCAAAGTAATTAGGGTGTTACAAGTGTTAGGAGTTAGGATTGCAGTATTATTTTACTAAGCCTGAATCATTCTCAATAATCATTATGAGCCTGTGTTCATGCATTCTTAAGAATATACAATACATTTCTGTATCTGTTAGCATCATGTTTTAAGGGGTTTCTAGAAAATTGCTGAAGAATAATTATAATGCATCAATATTTTATTTTTCAGATGTTTGAAGTAGTTTATGTGCATTATTCATACGTTCACTCCACACTTGTTGGTGCTAAGTCTCTACTGTATTCACTGCTGACCTGGGTAAAAATAACACGTAAACTCTACACCATCGGCCCCTCAGACCTGCAACAATCACACACACATACGCCACATTTGACTGTATTTTGTTGTATATGTATTGCTCACTGTAAGTTTTTTGTGTTTTTATTGTTTTATTCTGTGTTTTTGTGAAGCACTTTGTGACTTCTGTCTGTGAAAGGTGCTATACAAATAAAATTACATTCATGGAAATCTGGGTGAAGTGTCATAACAAAGGACACAATGACAGTGTGCACTAAAAGAATCCCACTGTGGCAGATGTTTTTTTTTAACAGTTTCCCGTTCAAGTATTAACCAGTTTCAACCCTGCTTAGTTTCAGCGATCTGATGAGATTGGACATTGACAAAGTGCTACGGCCTTATTAGTTCAAGCAAACATATGTCACCTATCGAGAATTCTAGTTAAATTCTAGCCAGTTGGATATAAATTGTTTCTATCGGAAGCAACGGATGCTCATTTTTTGTTATACTTTTATGCAAATTGGTTTGCAAATGTTGCCTGAAACATGGCGGTTTATGCCAAGTAATGTCTCACAAAGCTGTCAGTGGATATTTGCATTTGAATGGCTTTTACATGACTTTACACAAACCTCCATCCATCTGTCTTCTTCCGCTTATCCGGAATAGACCTTACCGGGGAGGCTGAGGAGTGTGATCCCTCTGTAGTTGGAACACACCCTCCCGTCCCCCTTCTTGAACAGAGGGACCACCACCCCGGTTTGCCAGTCCAGAGGCACGGTCCCCGACCACAACGGGATGTTGCAGAGACGTGTCAGCCAAGAGCCAAGACAGTCCTACAACATCCAGAGACTTTAAGTACTCAGGACGGATCTCATTCACCCCCGGAGCCCTGCCACAGAGGAGTTTGCCAACAACCTCAGTGACTTTATCTTAGATCATGAACGAGTCCTCAGTCTCTGCTTCCTCTTCGGAAAACGTGACAGTGGGATTGAGGAGGTCCTCAAAGTGTTCCTTCCACCGTCCGACGACATCCCCAGTCGAGGTCAACAGGTCTCCACCCAGACCATAGACGGTGTTGGGTGGGACAACAGTCCTCCTCCATGGCCTCCCCAAACTCCTCCCAGCCCTAAGTATTTGCCTCTGCGACAGGACTAGCTGCGGCCCGCCTGGCCTGCCGATACCGGTCGACTGCCTCAAGAGTCCTACAAGCCAAAGAGGCCTGACAGGCCTCCTTCTTCAGCCTAACAACATCCCTTAGTTCCGGTGTCCATCATCGGGTTCTGGGGTTGCCGCCGCGACAAGCACCATAAACCTTGGGACCCCAGGACTCAATGTCCCCAGCCTCCCCAGGATCTGGGAGAAGTTCTCCTGGAGGTGTGATTTGAAGACCCTGCTGACAAAGGTCCCCGCTAGACGTTCCCAATAGACCCTCACAATGCGCTTGGGCCACGTGCATTGATGGACACCCTTAACACAAACCTTTAACTCGCAAAAACCTTCATCAAAATAACCATTAAAAGCTCAAAATCAGACAAAACAAATTTTGTATTAAGTGCATCATACACAGATAAAGTTTCAGAAACTTACAAGCCATATTTCTGTGTTAGACGATTTCTTAGAGTCCATTATGTTTGACCTGTATGCTAATCACCAAGGCTAATCATTTAGGCAAGGCAAGTTTATTTGTAGAGCACATTCATACGCAAGGCAATTCAAAATGCTTTCACACAGCAGGAAAATGCGTTAAAATCACAAAGAAATTACAGAAACAGAAATACAATAAAATTAACTAATTAAAAATAATTTAAGTCATTAAAGAGAAGAGTGCAAAGAAAAATCCTTTCAGTCATATGCACAGCTAAACAAAACTGTTTTTAGCTTAGATTTGAACATTGTTAGAGTAGAGGCCTGTCTCATATCTTCAGGAAGACTGTTCCAGCATTTTCTACATCTACTGGCAACAGCAAAGCCTCATATGTGTAGATGTAGCTGTACTTTTGTACAATGTCCTTTGTTGTTATATAAATGTCAGAACCACAGCTGACAGTAAAGATTAGAACTGTTCTGATAGAGAAGATTTAAGCAGATTATCTTTGTTGCTTCCATTTGTTTACATTAATAACCAGAATAAAGATGGCTGCCGGTGGCACAGGTCACGTGTCTGACGGAAACTGACTGACTCTCTCCACTGTCATTAACCATTACAGGAAAACAAGTGGGAAACTTATTTGCAATAGACAATGGTACAAAAACACAAATCTTTCAATATATTGTATTATTTGTATTGTAAAACAGGACATATTACAGAGAGAAACTGTAAACAGAAAAAAGTCTAGTAGTGTATAGTTGCTTTGGGTGGTGTGTCAAATCTGCTTATTCACCTTATTGTTGCCACGGGCGCCGCTATCAATTGTACTCCTCTTTTCGCTTGTATTATTTTGCATAGAGCAGCCAATTTCAATAGCAAGAGAAACAGCCCAGCGTTGACTTGTTGTTTCACATGAAAATTCTAAACAAACCAGCAGACTTTTTGAGGCTTTTCTCTTACTCCCCATTGAAATGAATCCCGGAATGCCAAACAATGGCAATGGGGAGGAATACGGTGAATACTACATCAGTGTTCAGTGGTAAACATTCACACACAAAGTTGGTGGTTCAGTCTTAGCCTCGACCAATACACACTGTACATTCATAGAAACGTGCCTATAAAATTAACTATATTTTTGTGGCGGTAGCAAAAGAAGTAGTAGTTTTTTCTAATAACAAACATGAGTACTTGCACTTACCTTCCATAAAAAAACTCTTAGATGTCAAATAGGGTCACATATAAGCCCTATAAGCCCCAAAATTCCCAGCCCCAAAATTCCCAGCAGAAACTCAAAAAGTACCGTGGTGCCCTTTTGTGTCTGAATTTGTCTTCTATAGTGTCTCTAAAGCCTTGGTAGCGCAGCCATTATCTGTTCAAGACAGAAAAATAAACGCCGGGGCCAGATTGTCATCGACCACTAAGTTACAGAGGAAAAAGCCTTGAGATGGAGCGCGGACAAAAAACAGGCACCGTTAAAAATGAAAGATCCCCCCCTCGCACGGAAATACAGCTAAAGTTTGTTGGTCGGAAGAATCTTATGTGTACAATCTCAGCCCCGGCCAGCCATTTCGCCAGACTTTTGGTAATATCTCAGATGGAGCCCTTTTGCTAAAGTCGGTGAAAAATGGCGCACCGTAAAAGAGAAACATGGCTTCCTCCTTGGCGGCCTTTGTTTACCTCGTTTTGCGCGGCGGTCATAAAGCACGGGGAAGAATGTTTCTGTCAATGCGGTGATGGTTGTCGGGGCGCTGCGGTGAACGGAGGTGAGGGGAAAACAACATCAACACAACAAATTGTACGTATGTGGGCAAGGATGACATATAGTGGTATACTGCTTTATGGCACTGGTATAGGCAGCCACACAAGAGCCACACAAGAACCACACAAGAGCCATAACAAGGAGAATCATACTATAAGAAGAATCATACTTGGAGACATAGTTCAGGGCTGCCATTGTTTGGGTCGGGAACTCTTGAAGATCTAGTAAAATGACACTATAATACATTTAATTTGTCATTTAATACAGCATATTGTAGACAAAAACAGGTTGAGTTCAAATAAATATATCACCACAATTTGAAAGTTTTTCTACTTGAAATAATTATGAAGGGCATTATAATTGGAAGTGGGAATTGCTAACAGGTTTAAATGTGAGGTTTAGATTTAGTCTTCTTCTATTTAAATTTGACCTTTTTGCACTTTTAATCATTTTAAATCATTGTCATCTCGTCAAAAACATACCTGAAGTTGTAGTTTGCTTAATTCACACTTATTTTATTTATCATCACTTGTTGTATTCATTATCTTCTTTGTGTGCTCACAAATTACATTGTTTGAATGTTCTTTTTCATCTCTATTAACAGCATTCACATGGCCTAAGAGCTTTCTTAAAATCTGGAACAGTCTTCCTGAAGATGTGAGACAGGCTTCTACTCTAACAATGTTCAAATCTAAGCTAAAAACAGTTTTGTTTAGCTGTGCATATGACTGAAAGGATTTTCTTTGCACTCTTCTCTTTTATGACTTAAATTGTTTTTTAATTAGTTAATTTTATTGTATCTGTAATTTCTTGGTGATTTTAATGCATTTTTCCTGCTCTGTGAAGCACTTTGAATTGCCTTGTGTATGAAATGTGCTCTACAAATAAACTTGCCTTGCCTTTCTTTTTTCTTTTTCTTTTATTCATTCCCACTGCAGCGCTCCAAGTAATGACATTACCGAGTTTCATAACTTAAAGGTGCTTTACCCGATTTATACAGTTTAAAAACATGAACAATATAACTAGTTCAAAGTGCATTATTTGCAGTGGTCCAAAGATATTATTCACTTTATCATTCCAAGAATCCTAATTATTCACCACAATGACGTATAAGTGCTTTTCACATCTTTCAGAGTCCAGACCGTGTTTGGCTGTCACGGTAAAGCTAACAACAACTAGCATGCTAAAAGCGTACATTCTATAATCAGCAGTCTCATAACATTTCTGTACAGAAGCAACAGGACTCAAAATGACAAAATTATGGTCAACTTTAAACTATAGCTGAGGTGCATTTATTCAAGGTGTTTTAATGCATAAAAAGTACATTAAATAAAAGGCCAGACACAATTACACAGCCAACGTAATGGTTTGAATTAGGAACTACCCCCACACCTACCCTACCACTCTTGCTTTTCGAAAGTAAAGAAAGAGAGGATAAACTGCTTAGGACGACCTACCCCATGTTTGCTGCTAGTCTATTACAAGCTTCTCAAACAGTCCAGATTTCGCCTGGGGACCTTGACTTTGTGTGATGCAGTCCAGTCATTGACATCAGGCTTATCCTGGTCTGCAATGTGTGACGCGACCTCACCACTCCACTCCATTCAAACGTGTGTGTGTGTGTGTTTGCAGTGCTTATCGGAGCAAGGGCCCGGGTCACGAAGGGTCGGCTTGCTTATTTGCCATGCTGATAGACCGGCTAATGAAAAAAGCCCCCATGCACACAAGCTCCACACGACGCCGGCAAACACTTAGCGGCTCACTTTGCATTCCTTGGTTACTACCTCAGACAATCTTATCACAGAGCCTGGCAGAAAGTCCAATTTCCTGTCACTTAATCCAAATTAATAAATCAATAAAAGGCATCCCAGTTACAACAAATGGTTCCTGACATGGATATGAGGAGTCAGAAGGTCACGGCGAGGGAAAAGGAGGTGGTCAGTGGTGAGGCCTTGTGCTATAGAAAAAGTTAGCCCAGCAGAATGGTGAATAATGCAATGAAAAACTTATTGAAAATACAAAGTATTGGTTAAAAGTTGATGGTGGTAGCAATTTGCCGCTGCGCATATGTGTATTAGCTTAACTCATGTGTAGTGCACTTATTATAAGCACACGAGGTCCGCTAGTATCCTTTATTACAGGCTAACACAGCTAACGTCTTGTCCACAGAAATAGTAGTCGTTACACAGAAATAGTAACGACTGGTTTTATAGTTGAAATGTACCGTATATTACAAAATAACTTCACAACTAAATGCATACATTTAACCAGGATATTCTTTCAAAGTATTTCCCACTCCTTAAATCCTCCTTGGCTTAAACTATCACACGACTCACTTTTCAGCTTATTCTAAGTGCTCGAAACTATCAAAAAAGTTTTCTCACTTTAAACAGGAGAGACCATGTGCAATGCTGCGGTGCATTTACAGAACATAGAAAAAAAAAAAGGTAAAAACAAAACAACAAACAAAAAACAAATCACAAATACAAAATTAAGAGTTTAGCATTACTAGGTTACAAATCGCTTTTTGCAATTTCATACTTTGCTAACCACAGAGGCTAATACATTACTCGACTGGTTTAAATATTGTGATTTGACAGAAGTATTCCTGCATTTAATCATTCATTCACAGTGGATTGAATTTGGCTTGTTCTACAGAATGTGATATGAGAACGTGTTTGGTCAACCTAAGGGTCTTGGCTTCTCTGAGACAAATAACATTGGAACATAGAGTCAACCACATTCTAATTCCAGTAAATGTAACTGGAGAATCTAACTTGTTGTGTGACTGGTGATTACATGATTGGACGTATACACAAGGTCTTCGTGTCTTTGAACTTTACCGTTCTTTTCCATGTCTCTTGTTCCCTCTGGTCGAGTGGGAATTGTATGGCATTACCGGGTATCCAATCGCAGGCCTGTTTCGGACTGCATTCCTTCCCTCCCTGTGGTCCACCGCTGAGGTTTATCAGACCGTGGTCGGACTAATCCTGGAGACGGGCTACACTTGAGCCACTGGCAGACAGCACTCCACGATCTATTGAAGCTTGGCTAATACTGACCACTGTGGCAGCATGGATAATGTCAAAGGTGGCTGCTCGCTCAAACAACAAAGACTCAAGACGGATTCAAATATATCCATTCCCATTTTAGTCACACAATATGAAGCTGTGAATGTTTGCTATGTCTCACTCTCAGAATTATATGTGTTATTAGTCTAATGAGGTTTGTTTTGTCTTCTGATATTTCTAAAAGAGAACCGTGTCGACTGGTCACTCACAGTCTTCTTCAGTGTGTTCATGTTACTGTGACATGTTTTGGTCAGCTGATTTACACAGGTTTCGACATCATCTTCAGCGACATCTGTCCGACTTCTTCCTCACTTCAATTATCTCCTCAAGGAAACGTATCTACAGAACTATAAACCGGGATAAGGGGGCCATTTTTACTCTCACGCACCTGGGATACTTGCCTTGAAGAAGTCGGACAACAGATAACGCCGTCATCCTGCCTCTACCTCTACTGTCAGGTATGAAAAACGAACAAACTGGTCTGAAAAAAATAACGTTTTAGAAAATGTCAGTGATTGTAGCATGACCTAAGTCAATGTAGTCTTTTTCTGGGACATTATGGAAACTTCTGTGACAAATATGCCAAGGAAACATCTCAGTGGCAGTAAAAGTAACGCAATAGGTCGAAAAGTATAACCAACTCTAGTCTTTCAGCAGGGAGTTTAAATGTTTAAAATGGATACTCAAAAACACCCATTGTGAAGGACATTGTTGAAATATTATTGCTGCTGGCAATTAGCGAGACATGCATTGTAGTGGAGGACATCTCGTCTGGACAAGCATGTGAAAAGGAATATTTTTAGCTTCCGAGAAGGAAACAGATTGAAAATTATCATGCTCAAATGAAGCAAACCACTACTACAGAAAGGCTTTTCAAGGGAGAACATCATTATTCAAAACATGGAACACAAAACATTGGCCTTGTGATGCCTAACCACATTTGCTTACTTAGCTACATGCTATCGACAACAAAGTGCCAGACAAGTAATCCATTATCCATGTGTTTGTTTACATGCACGTCTATGGGCCCTTGCACAGACATTGTCACTTTCTATTCCCCACCCTCTTCCTCTCCATCTCTTGCTCCTCCACTGGGGAAATCACAGACTCTATCCTTCAGCAGGGCTCTGGTGTCACCGACTCTCCCCACATTGGCAATAACAGGCCCGAACATCGCTTGCACCAGCCTTCCAAAGCCCATAGTCGCTCAATCACCTCGATACAGATCTGCTTAAAACTCCAACATCCACCGTTCAGCCAGATCCATCAACGCTGGGCTTAAGATTGGTGGCACGGGCAGCCGATAAGAGCATTCTCAGTGGTCAAATGCGCCTTGATGAGGAACAGAACAGCAGCGAGTTGGACGCGTAACTCTTTCGAGAGATTAGAAAGTGAAAGCGGCGCTAACAGATTCAACCTCATAGGAAAACACTTGTGGTTACTGGGGAGCTGACTTAGCACTTTGGCTAATTGCGCCGATGGATTTTATTCGTGGAAGATTGGTGAAGTTGATATGTTTTTGGAGGATTTTTGCGAGTGCAACTGCGCTGGATATTTGCCCGGCTAACTGATGTAATCTGCATCCTAAGCTTTAAGGGAAGGTGATGTCATGTGTTCCATGGTGTGTAAATGTGATGGGGGTATGTGAAGTTGAACTGAAAGCACTGTTTGGAATGAAGGAGGGTTGAATAGTTACCACCAGCAACAGACACATTCAAAAGAAACTTGACTTTCTGGCTGAAAACCTCTCCAATTCACTTTCCCAAAATTTGATTCCAGCTATTTGCAAAGTTAAGTGCTGTTGTGTCAACCTTTTTCACTTCCATCAAGTACTTAAACCGCTTTGGCAATCAGTCATTCAGTCTCCCACTAGGCAGGTTACTATACTTTTGAAGTCTTTTGCAAGGGTAAATATTTTATGTATATCTCATGTGCAGTTGCTCTTATTTAAGTTGGCAGAACACTAAAGGATTTTAACATTGTCAGCGTTTTGAAGACATGGCAATAAGTGTGCAGACTTTATGCAATGATTATTTGTCTCACGCTCACATGAAGGACAGCCACATCACACACTTGTCTTTTCAGGAATTATTTGCTAAAAGCGAAAGACTACAAAAGTGTCAAACAAGGTGTTAGAATGAAACCAAATACGAGGCAAGCAGCATCAGCCTATTTTACCATGCGCTCTTATTTACAGCAAAAAGGAAACGAAAGGAAGAAATGTGTAATGGTGGTGATAAAAATGTTACCCCAGTACAATTGTGGGTTGACTGACTGCAAAAAAATACACAAATTCAACTCACATCAGTGCACTGTAACAACAACTTAAACAAATAAAAACTAACTTTTTAACCCTTTTCAAACAGTTTTGACACCTTAACACTAAAGGCCCTGGTACTAGTCGTTATAGTCGTGACCTTTTCTGTCAATCGATTCAACACACTGTCTATGTTTATGTTCCCCCCCTCCATACTGTATTTGTCCTTTGTCTCCTCTCTGCTATAAAGTGTATTTCTGAATGTGCCATGTCAGCTAAAACCTCCAGCCTTTGTGCCCAAGGACGGGCGGCCCATAACGAAGGCTGCTGGGCACGTGGTGTCAAGCCTGCAGATGGCGGGGGTCAGCAGGGGCCCACTGGGAACACTCTGATGGGGGTATGATTAAACACCGTCCCATCGAGGGAGGGAGTCCACAGGGGCACGTGAAGGAGTCTGCTCCAAAAGTGTACTGGCGACAAGAGGGAGGTAGAAACTGCTGCTGTGGTACGATCCAAAAATACTTCACCGAATAAAAGTGGCTGCGTGTTTTTGGAGAGAAGTCTGTTTGTTGAGGGTAAATCCACAGAAAGAAGTTGAAAAATAAGGTGTTGGGCAAATCCTGCAGGAAAACAGTAAAAGTGGAAATAAGAGAAGCTATAAAAATGCCCGTATTGTGAACTCTTTTTAAGGGTGGAAAATGTTCCTAGTTTTCTTTGCAGGTGTAGAAACTTTCAAAACGTGATTTATTTGTTTTATGTTTTTGTGTGTAGCCTTTATAACAGAACTAAGTAACATTTTCACTTTATTGAACGTCTTTTTTAAGTCCCTGTGATGGATTTCAGGACGTCTGAAGTGTAAGTTGTCGCCCCCTGCTGTCTCTGTGCGGACAGTCAGCCTTGCATCATGTTGACAACTCTCCTGAGAAACCCTGACACTTGTTTTATTTTCATATTTGGCGATGTTATATAAGATAAGATAAGATATTCCTTTATTGTCCCACATGGGGAAATTTCATTGATGCAACGCAGGTAGATACAGAGGTAGATACAGAAGAACAGATCACTTATAGGAAGTCTGAAAAACACTTTCAATAGAAGATCTCCTATAAACAAAAACTCCCATAGACAAAACCTCCCATTACCCAACATGGGATGGAGGGGAAAAATAATAAAGATAAAAATAATAAATAAATACATAAATATGTATCATTAATCTTATTATGATAAAGACAGACATTTTTGTTTGAATGTATTCACGCAAGGGAACTGTAATTTGAAGCCGTTTTAGATCAATATTACAGTCTACAACGTACAAAAAGCATATGCATGCTATAGTATAATGCTAAATAGCACAAAAAGCATAATATGTCTTCTTTGTCACTTTAGTTTCTTAATTCTCCCGCTGTCTTCGCTGTGAACACATCTGTAGCCTTCTGATCACTTCACCTATCTTCTATTTTCGTCTCCTTCTCCTGCCCCGCCGTCGTAAATAAACCTCCCTCCATCCTTCTACCAATGTCGTCTGCACCGCGGCATTAAACCAGATTAGCAACGATTTTTCTCCCCTTCACTCGTAAATTAATTAAAGACTTTTTCATTCCTATCTGCTCTCCGTGACACCTACAGACCATCACATGCTTTTAGGTCCTAATCTTTCGCCTGTGATTTCTTTATGGACCTACTGTTGCTGCCTGCATTCTTCAATAGTGATAAGGCAATCTGTTTTATTTAATAATTCACAAGGCAATCTACCTGTAGAGAGGCTTCAGTCGAACATCGCGGGCCTAGCCGAGGGAATAAATACGGATGGATGGGGCTCTGGGGAGGGATTCCTCAAATAACGGGATATCCATTTTTGCGCGCTACGTTATCGACTGGATTTATGCCCAAGCCTTGCGAGGCTCACAGGGTATAGATTCATTCAGAGATGAGGACATTGAACAATTGATTTTATAATAGAAAATAATGAAAACATTGATTGAGAATAGTAGCAGGAGTGCGTATCAGGAGTGTGTAGGGATACGTTTCCAGTGTAATGTGTAGGTCAGTGCAAATCCAAGCAAATGGACATGGTGGGATCAGGGGAAAGATGATAAAACATTTTTAAAAGGTCCTATTCAAGGGTTTATTTGTTTTCACCGCCATTTTGAAGATGTCACACATGCTGTTGCTTCTCTGCTGTTAGATAGTCATGAAAAACAGCACATATAATTGAAAATAAAAAGGGTTGATACTTCAAGAAAGAAGAGAGACAATCACAATAAAGAAAAGAGATGATCTGCACCACTTGATTAGCTCCAACAAGATATTTATTTTGTTCTCACCACAGTGACGCTGTGTAGCTCGGAGCACACATGTTATATAGGGGCTTGATGAGTGGTCACATGATCACATTTATGTAAAAGAAACTCGTGCATCCAAGCTTCCTCGTTCACAAGCCCCAAAATGTTTAAGGACACAGACTTGCCATCCCAATCCCATTTAGATCCGCACACTGTTGGAATCTGGCCCCCACATAACTGAGGAACATGACATCATTTCTTACTTTTAGTAGAAGTGTTAAACAGTGGCTTTAGGACAATCTGTCATGTGATGTTGTTTTATGATGTTTTATGTATTGGTTTGAGAGTTTTTGTTGGCACAGCCCACAGCTCAGCACGAGGCTTGTGGCAATAAGGCTGTCACGTCACTTCAGCCCCATGAATACTGATTTGAGCGTTTTCACATATTCTGTCATTTAGAGCTTGTGTTGCTGGTAGACTCATCATGGTAAGGGTCACTACAACCTTTTACTAATACAAATACAATGTCTGAAAACTACTCATAAGTTATGATGATAAAGATGATAAAGATAAAGTTACTCAAGTAAATGTACTTTGGGAAATGTAGTACTTCCTCTGATTATTATAGAAATTCAGAAAGTGCTCCTCCATGTTTTTAAATGACACCTTTCCTGCACTATTTGTAGTGTTATTGGCCTTTAAACTTGCACCTGAGTACCTCTGCTTCAGCATCATGTTATAGAAGACAAATAAATGTGCATAGCAAACACACTACTTTCCATCAGTCTGTGCTCGTCAGACAGTATAGAGTATGTTAGCACTGCAGCTTGCCCGGAAACATCGGGATTAAAGCATGAAGAAACAAAACAAAAGCTACCGTGTAAGCTACATGGCCGTATGCTAATATAAGCATGCATATTAATTAAGTAAACAGAGCTAAATACCATAAGCTAAAATAACTCTAGGTATGTTTGTGATTAGAGTGCAATGTCATGAATGTATTTCCTCCCATTTGCAATCAAAGTTAGGAACAACATGCAGTTCAAAACTCCAAAAATCAAGCAAAGATTTTTAGCAATACAATTCTTCCTTGCTTTTTGATTACTTTTGTTGAACGCTGTGAGAAGTGTTCCCTGTGCCTCTGAACCAACTCCAGTCCACAGCTGAAGGTGAGTTTGATCATGTGCCCAATTTCATGCTTTCTACCGACTAGTACACAGTTATTGGAAAAGATAAGTGGATTCTCCATTGCAATTTAACAAGTTAATGAGTTGTCATTCCAATGAAGAGCGCTGTGGAGCTCTGCCAAGTTGCAGAAATTAAAACTATGGTTTGTGACGGAAAATGAATCGAGACAATAATAACAGCTGCAAACACTGGCGCCATAGAATGAGTTCAATAAGGCTTTAAATATGGAAATGTATTTATTTTGTCTTCTCAAAGTGTTGAAAATGTTGATTTTTTTTTTTCTAGTGCAACTGCATTATTTAACGCAACACACTGTGCAAAATAATATAAACTATTAGCTTAGAACGGTCATATATGTTTGTTTTATAGTGAAACAGACACATATGAAGTTTGAAACTATTTTGTAAAATATTGTCGGAACATTTCACTGGGATAATCCAAATAAATATATATCAAAATATTATTTTTGTGTGGCCATAACCTGCTTATCAATGTCCTGAGGTAAGACACTTCATCCACATTGGCTCGTATGAATGGATAATGAAATGTGAAATGGGTTTGCGTGTCTACAAAATACCTTTATAATTCATATGCATTATTTTTGTCACTATTGTCCACCACTACATTGAGGTTTACCATTTAGAACAAACTAAAACTCAAGCAAAAAGGCCAAAATCCTTCAAGAAAGCAGCATTGATGGACGGGATTCAAGCAAAATAATATTACTTAAATGTACCTTATCCTTATGGACAGCATTTTAGCTGTTTATTTAATTGTAAAAAGTGATAAAAGGTGCACTTTGTCATGTTTCTGGAAAGGTTATTGCATCACCAAGCATGTTCCACAGTATGGCATTAAATCTATCTAGCTCAACCAATAAATGCTAGATAGTATTCAGTGAAGGCCATACTACGGAACATTCCAGACAATCCAAACACATCTATAAAATCTGTGATACAGTATTTATATTGTGGGCTGCTACTACTTATGAAATTTTTTTGACATGTTTTACTAAATTGATTCTATAACTATGCCACAATTGTGTAACTTGTTTAAACATTTGACATATTCACTGTCTTTTTTGATGATTGAAATAGGTAAATTTCATTTCAAATACCTGCAAATAGTGCAGGTAGTGGGGTAACAAAGAAATAATGTTGTTAAAATGTGTTTGTTGTTTTGTTGTATCAGTGATGTATCATGTCAGATGTATTGATCATCATGTATCGCAAAATCGTCACATTGCCACATCATGAGCCTTTTATCGTACTTAATAGTGGTGATTCTGTAAATCCAAGCCCTAATCTCCATGGAAACAAGCAGTTGTTGTACTCTAGGGATGTCAAGATTATTGGGTTAAGCGATAGTGATTATTCATCTCACATTATAATCATAAGAATAAAAAAGATAAGAGTTAAGATCATTTTGAAAGCCAAATAAAGTATTTTTTGGTAAATAAATAGCCCAAAAAATAGACTTAAATGTAGGTTTTTGTCACATTTAATTTTATTTTGCCTTTCAGAAAGTTAATTTATGTTCACATTTGAGGAATTGTAACACGTTAGACCACTGGAATTAAAGAAAATTAAAGATTTCACTGTTGTTTGTTCACAGTCTCGTTAATCGTTGAATTGTGATGTTTTCTCACAATAATCGTTACACTAACATCTGATAGTGTGACATCCCTAGTGCGCTCCAACACAAAAAAGTAACACAAAGCACTTTTAAATATAGAAATGGCATGGATTTTGCAACTATCTTCAAACCAGAAGACCCGACCCTTGCGTTTTCCTTTGTCTCCACATTTCCTCAGCCTTGAAAAATTATCTGTTTGACTGAATTCCACAGCCCCACTGCCCTCCCGGTGGTACTTAGCTCTCCTCCCTCCCTGCAGCCGCCCGAGCAGGTGCTGCATGGAGAGGCAGGTGAAGACGCGCTGAATGTGAAGTAGGCCACGGCTATAAACACTCTGCACGCTCAGCACAAAAGCCCTCTCTCTACCTCTGGGTCACCTCTATTTCCTTCTGCCGTCCTCCCAGCTATCATCCAAAAATCCTGCCTCCCAAAACTCCACTGACTTTTCAGCACTTTTCCCCATGACTTTGATATTGGCCTTAAGCAACCATAGCAGACGTTCTAATAGTGTTTTTTTCTTTTGCAAGACTCGCGGAACGCATCAATGCTGCAATGTAAAGTCATTTTGTGATGCAAAAGAACAAGTCGGTGTAATCACTTATTCCGGGAGTGTTACATTGTAAAAAAATATTCAGTTGTAATCATCTGTACAAAGTCCAGCTGGCAGCCCGGTACAACGCTCCGCTCTTTTTTCACACTTATTGTGCTTTATCTTTTGTATTTTGTAAATATTTTTCTACTTTAGTTGTACGATCGGGACACGCGCTGGAATCGCTTTAATTCAACTTGTTTCGACTTTGTTCAGTTTTTTTTTTCTTAAAAACAGTGAAATGTTACGCTGAAGTTGAAAGGAACGAACGCTGAAGTCATGCTGAAAACACTTTCTCCGAAGGTTCTCCTCTAATTAAAATGAGAGAAATGTATGTCTTTCTGTTATGTGTAACCGTTATGTACATAAAACAAAATCTGCCTCAAGCGAGTGTATACACTTGCAATAAGAGTGAAATAAGGGTTTAAAATACAATATTGGTCATTTAGTGGATTCACTCCGTCACTGCATCCAACAGATCAGTGTGTGGATGCAAAACAACCTTCTCCAGCTGAATTCAGACAAGACTGAAATCATGGTCTTTGGCCACAGAAACAAAGGGAAAGTGGTTGTAGAGTCTCCAGAGTCTCACGCTAAAACACACAAATCAAATTAGAAATCTGGGGTAATATTTTTTTTTTTACCATCTCAAAAACATGGCCAAAATCAAAAATATAGTGTCTAAACCAGACTTGGAGAGACTTATCCATGCGTTTGTCTCCAGTAGATTAGACTACTGTAACAGCTGTAACTCCTGTGGCTCAGAGAATAGACTTTAAAGCAGCTCTGCTTGTGTACAAGTCTCTCCATGGCCTAGCACCAAAGTACATCTCTGACATGTTAGTGCCATATGAACCATCTTGGACTCTGAGGACCTCAGGGACCGGCCTCCTGCTGGTGCCCAGAATCAGGAATAAACTTGGACTGGCCTCCTGCTGGTGCATTCATTACATTATTTCCTGTTTTGTGAAGCACTTTGAATTGCCTTGTGTACAATAAACTCGCTACTTATGCCATACTTCAAAAATACCAATGAAGATTACATGAACTGTAGTTTAAATATTTGCACATCTGACCAAAAAATAGCTTCTTGAAAGGTGAGTTTGTACCCATGAGTAATGAATGCATATATGTATGTAAGTGTATGTAAGGATGGTGGGATTGAATCTATACTTTATATGTGCCCATGGGCTAAACAGTTGCTATGCCGTCCCTGTAAGAACACAAGTTTGACTCTTGGAGCAGAATCGGGGAACTGCACCTTCATCCTCTAAAACCAAGAAAACAACCACCTTTTAGCAGGACAATGATCTTCAGTCTCATTACATTTAGGAATAAAGCACAACAAAAAATACATAGAATTTTAGCTGATACCTCAACAATGGTCAAATTGTCAAAAAGGTCAAATAAAGCCATATCTAGATTGTTATCTTTGTTTGGTTATGACACTGTTCTTTCATCAGAAAGAGTTGTATTTAGCTTCATTCACGCTTGTTTCATTAATCCCATTCATGAGGTTCTCCTGCTTGGAGCACTCAGCTTTCACTCAGTTTCAAATGTCCCAGATTTGTGACGTCAAATGTAGAAATCTGGAGATCTCCTGTGCATTTTTAGACAGATTTATTTTTTATTTTTTAGACATTCAGCAAATTGTCCAAGGCAAAAATTAATTTCCTGGTCGCAATGTGTCCGTCCTTTTCTTTCGAGACCAGAAACTTAATGTCAGCGATGCTCAATGAATGATTTTCCACCTTGCGTAAAAGGATATTCATCCCACAACAACTCATTTAACAACCTGACTTAAAATGAAAATCACATAGTTCCATTTTAAGATGAAGTATTTGTACGTGTCAGTTCCATAATTGTCTGTGGACGTCTAGGAGGGAGGCCTCACCATTTCTCCAAAGATAAGAATCTTCCCTCCCTCCATCAGATGAAATATTCCAGCTACAAAACACTCACATAGCCCCGTAAACGCATAATGGCTGATTTGTGTGCACTTATGTTGAGTATCCGGCCGTCTCTTCACTTCACAGACCTCCCATTCAGCTGTGGTCAGTCTATGTGCTGTGGAATGACCATCTAAGTGAGGGAGGTACATGTATTTACAGAAATTGAAGCTAGAAATGTTCAGCTCCAGAATTAAGAAAGCAATTTAGACTTACAACAGAGACGTACAGAGGTCAGTGCAGAAGACGTTGGCAGTATTTATATTGTATTTTCCGGACTATATATGCGACTTATACTCCGGAGTGACTTATATGTGGTATTATTCATTATTTTCACACTGAGGGCGCTCTAGGCTCTAAGCGACACAGAAGAATAATCTGCACTTCCTCTTCCTCTGGAGTTTGTGGAGTTGTTTAGAAGTGACACAGATTAAGAAGAAGTCAATGGATTTAGTGATTTGGGGGAATACTGATGCTTTGGAAAACTTGTTAGCATGTTCTTTAAATACAATAGTCTGTGCTGTTAGCAAATCCCGCTCATTTCGCTGCGCGGCCCCGTGCATATCTCTTGTATAGAGCATAACCTATTATTAAATGACAATGGTAATGCAAAATCAACACCTTACCAACAATTTAAATCAATCTAAAATGTATTTGTAGAACTCAATTCATACAAAGTCATTCAAAGTGTATTTACAACCATAACAACACATTTAAATCACAATACAAGAAAGTAAAAGCAAAATGACGATCAAATGTATTTAAAATAGTCATAGGTAGGGTTCGTATTGAAAATCAGTTACGAATCAACCCTAAAACTAGTATGTAGGTATTCATTTGATCAAATATCAATGTGACCTGAACAGTTTTAAAATTATACTACCATATATCAGAACTAACGTGAAATTGGTTAGAACCTTGACCAAAAAGAGCATTTTCATTATCTTTATGGTATCAAAATTAGTATCCAGAATTGAGTATACTCCTTAAATTGAGTATTTCATTTTAGCACAGGCACAGCAAACTAGAACCGTTTGGAGTTCAGATTTCAACACTTAAGTAGTTCCTTTTTCATTTGACATACTCAAACTACTACTTACATTCATATTTACGCAAAACCGGCCTGAAAACATGTCGCGTTGAGCTCTCTCGGCCGTGCTCCTGCCCTCCTCTACCTCCTCCCCCTCCTCTTCCTCTTTCATTAAACAACCCAACTTCAGCGAGTGCCAATCACTCCAAATGAACAGTGCAAATTAAACTCTCACGCTCAAATGCATAATTAGACCTCTGACTCGGCGACGGAGCGTGACGAGATGAGTACCCGGCCGGCGCTTTCCGTTTTTTGCCAGGCAGAGGGGAAGGTGAATACAATCTTATTACGGCACGCTTGGAAAGGTGACGGAGGTGGAGCCGGAGCCACAGTAGGAACGCAAATCATGTCGAGAGTATTTATGTGAAATCCAAACTGCATTTTAAATGGCCGCGGTTCTTGTGTTGTAATTACTTTTGGGGCCGTAAAAGCTCAACTGACATAATTCAAATTATTACGCGTTCCGTAAAAGTGAGTCTGGGCATTTTAACTGTTTAATAACTGGATTACCACTTGCCTTGTAAAAGATAGGTCTTTTATCATACGAACTTGTAAAGTCATAATGTTTCCTACTGTCAAAAACTGAAGTTGTGTATTGTAGTGTTATGTTACGTTCTAATCATTCCAAACTCAGAATACATAATTCCACATTGTAACCAGGGATTGGACAGGAAAATAATATTGTTTATCGCGATAAAACAGGTAGAAAATAATCATAACAAAGATATTATGTGAGTGGAGCAACATTTACGAGATTGTTATCCTGGAAACTTAGAAAACAACAAGCTGAAGGAACAATTTTTGAAATACAGTACAGGCAAAAGGGTGAAATCTTCTTCACCATTTGAATCTTTCTATAAAAAAAGTTTGTCTAAAATTTCAGGCGATAAAGAAGATGATGCAAGTTATTTTCTGGACACCCTCAATCTGCCTGTTTTTAATTAATTAATAAATTAGGAGTTGAAATAACAGTTTTGTAAATACAGAGCGCAATCAAAAGATTAAAGAACAATAAATCTCCGGGGAGCGACAGGTTCACCTCAGTGGTATTAAGCTTTAAAACACACACTTATTCATTTGCTTTCAACTCTTAGCTGGGCACTTACAAATTATGCCAGGATTGTCGGGGGTTCATTTATTTCGGCGCAGGTGTGTGTGTGCTTTCTGGACACACGGCAAAGCGGCTGGCGCTTGATCGATGGACTAGTGCGGACACCAGGCCTACACTTCAGATTACTCACCGGGTTTGCAGCAGGTACCGAGCTCCAGGACCCAGATCTGCAAGACCCGTGGGAGCAATCTGATAAGTTTTCTCTGCGCGGTGGTGACTGGTGACTTCTGCAGGATTTAAAGACTATTTTGCCATTGGCTCTAACTCAAGCATTTACTTTTGGGCCTACCTTGGAACACTGTTTATGGATTATAGATGCTCAGAGGACGTGCACAAGGTTAAATACTGTGAAACACTAAAGGGGCCGTCTACAAAACTTTGTGGGACAATTATTGCGGTTATTCAAAAGTGTCCAAATATAATTAGTATTTGAAGTTTAAAAATATAGATATAGAACATCTTCCATGGTATGTAAGAGATCATACTTGAAGCCCAAGGTATCTTTTTATTGGTAATTTCCACATTCATTGTGAGCGTCATAATGTTTAAACAGCTATTCTGATTTCTATGGATATATTATTGTCAATGACACTTGTGACACAAAATATCAATAATGCTCCATGTCTACTGTGAAATTGCAATTCAGAAAGTCCTCCTTCGTGTTCTTAAGGTTCATAAACCTTCAATAAAACTGTGATCTGGAAACAAGCCTGCTTGCTGTCCTGCGATCCAGAGTACACACTTCTTACATTGTTGAGTGAATCTGGTCACCGCCCCTCCAGTCAAACCGTGGCATCAGATTAGTTCTTTCTGTGATGGATGTGGAGGAGTTCATTGGTCATCTATTATTTACAAGAAACATTTTTGAAAACACCTCTCTCAACTGCAGAGTTGTGTGCTTCGCTTAGTAAATCTGCAGAAATCTACAATGTTTTTCAGTCCTTGTGATACTTTTTTCCTTATAAATATGTTTCACGAGCAAGGACCACAACCCCAGCTACGATGCAAAGTGTTTACGAGAACATTCGAGAAACATGAACACGACTGTACAGAAATTGATGCTGTTTTGGGGCTTCTGGCGATGACCGCTCGATAACCCCATCTAGGAGATAAATGAATTAGAAGACGGTGGGAGGAAGGGGCACGAAGTCACAAACGCTGATGTGTGTGACCTGGATGCTTAAATAGTGTAGCCGCAGAAAGGGGCGTGAAAGTGTGGTCCTGCTCCCGAACTTAAGATAACAAACTTATCTTAATTTTGATGCATATGGACCACACGTGTCCCTGTTTGGTAAATCCACCTGTCAATCTGAACGCTGACCAGATTGATATGGATCTATATAAAATACAGAGCTTTCATTCTGGACTTTCAGGACAAGTTCTAGGCTCCGTCTGAATGTTCACACTTTTCCCTACAGAGGGCACTTTTTCGGGCTCACACCATTTTGTAGTGGTGTCCGAATGTCCCGGAGGTGAAAAACTAGTGCACTCAACATTTCCCACAATGCACCTTGTAAAGTAGTGTGCAGCGATGGTGACTAGACCACAATGCATTGCGAGAGTCGGGAAAAATAACAGCGACAAGTCTTTGGACACAACTTAATGAAGCAGAAGAGCTCTTTAAAAGGACTGTTGACTCGAGAATAAACACTCTTGAACAAGCAATCGTTAGCCGCTTACCTTAGCTTGAGTCACCGGCACAGGCAAAAAGTTGAATAATCCAGTCCGTTTGTTGGAGCGAGCTCAGTGTCTGAATCGCTCTGTGGTTAAGTACAATGTAAAGTCTGCTAAATAGTGCAGGACTGCGGAGTGAATGGGGTCAGGGGACGAGTGTGGACATTCGGACGCCGCCCCAGTCTGCAGCAGGTCAAAGAACCAAATAACATTAGCACTGTAGCTACTTTACATAGCGGACCAAAACAAAACATGCTCGGTCAGTGTTAGTCTTGTATCCTCTTGTCTATTTCTTACCTGATGCAGTTGAATGCCTCTCCTAGTGTTATCGGACACATACATAATAATCTGACAATAGCCAAGAAACATGGCTTCCACATGGTTACGCAACTTCAGCACTCTAAACAGTTCTATAAGACGAGTCAAGGAAATCACGGCATTTCTCTAGACACGCACAAACCACGACATGTAACGCAACACCGACAATTTCGGAACGGGAAAGTGAAAACAAATGCGATTGATTGACGGGCCGCTGCAAACAAAGATGGAAGCGGTTTGTTCCCTTGACACCTCTAAGCGAACGACAGCTTTGTGGGTCTGTGTCTTACATCCCGGAGCTAAGAGCAGATTTTTGGTTGGAGCGTTTGGGGCGTCTGTGGCTGCCTGCTGTGTGACCCCTGGACATTTCCTTCAAAGTGCTCCCATGATCTGAAGACAATAGAGCACTATGTTGTGGTCAGTCTTGTGTTGTGGGGTTCAGAGGGAGTCACGGGGGAAGCAGCATGGGGCCACTTTAGCATTGTTTTTATGACAAGTGGGTTTCTTTTATTGTTAAAAAAAAATAATTATATGTTTTGAATGGTGAACAGGACTCAAAGTGTCATCTGTAAACTGGAGGCTGAAACAAGCATAAATAGGAACATTTGTTATTCGCGTGTTGTCTTTTTTTATTTAATCTTTTTGCTGGGGAAATATTTTATAAAATTGACTTTTAAAGGGCACATTTTATGCAATTTCTTTCAAAAAACATGTTATAACAGTGTTCGCTCATCAAAATCATACCAGGCCAACAATCAAGGACTGCACCGAAATTATCAAAAAATGGAAACCATTACATTCAAACTTAATTTGAAAATGAATCAATTTGACAGCCTTTGGCCCAAATTGGACAATCAACCCTTACTACATATTCAAGGCTGTTTGAAAATTCTAGCATGTCCTTTCTGTGTGTCTTGTTTTCATTTTTTGTCCCTTGTGTTGTATACACTTAAACTAAAACTCCAAAATCATATAGTTAGTTAGTTAGTTATTTCAAACCTGCATATGACAGTTTACAACATATATTTTAACATAAGTCCAACTCCCTCACACAAATCCACTTACAGATTATTACAGCACTAGTATTGTACGATACAACATAGAATAACATACAAAGTTAAACATGACACAAGACAAGGACAGCCCCCCCCCCCTCCTCCTCCCCCTCTCTTGATTGATTAAAGACCAAATAGTATGTGTTCTTTAAGAGGTTTTAATGTTATAGGAGATTCCTAATCATTTGTCAACTAAATGTTGTATTTTTATTGAAATGATGCATGTTTGAATAAGCCTATATTGTCCTGCATCGGAGGCATGAATGCTCCCTATCCCTGCCCACTTGTGACAATATGGATTTATCATAATTACAGTTGGAAAACTGATCCTGGACGTAAGGAGAAAATGCAAACACCACACCACACCACACCACACCACACTACACCACACCACACTACACACCACACACCACACTACACACCACACTACACACCACACTACACACCACACACTACACCACACACTACACCACACCACACCACACCACACCACACCACACCACACCACACTACACCACACTACACCACACACCACACCACACTACACACCACACTACACACCACACTACACACCACACTACACACCACACTACACACCACACTACACACCACACTACACACCACACTACACACCACACTACACACCACACTACACACCACACTACACCACACCACACCACACCACACCACACCACACCACACCACACTACACCACACTACACCACACTACACCACACTACACCACACACCACACCACACACCACACCACACACCACACCACACCACACTACACACTACACACCACACTACACCACACTACACCACACTACACCACACTACACACTACACCACACTACACCACACTACACCACACTACACCACACTACACCACACTACACCACACTACACCACACTACACCACACTACACCACACCACACTACACTACACTACACTACACTACACCACACTACACCACACTACACCACACTACACACTACACCACACTACACCACACTACACTACACTACACCACACTACACAAACTAGCTTGGCAAGGTCTAAACTTAGGTCAGCAGGTTTTGGTAACTCTATAATGACAGATATGCAGCTGCCAGTCACAACCATTCAAACTGCAATTTCAGCTCAATTCTGCTTTATCCTTTGGAGACATTTGAAGACATTGTTTCATTTTGCAAGTTTTGAGGTTTAACTTTGAAGCAATATATATTCTTTTCTTGAATTTCTGTGTTGCTAATCCAGAACTTCTATGTTTTCCCAAACATGTGCTCCAGGACAAAAAGACTCTCCTTTTCTTTTCCAAATCTTCTCCGGGCAAGACTTATTCTCATCTAACATGAGTTTCTGAGAAATATTTCTCCTGGATCTGAGTACAGCAAAGGTCAACAAGTCAGGGAGAATATAGTCCCCGTGGCAGAAGTCCAAAGAGGGAGACGGTGTCCGTTTTCTTTGGCCAAAAGCAAAACCAAATAAATCTCACATTGTCTACTTTATTTCTCAAGTGCTCCCAATCTTCTGCCTATTCATTTCGGAGTTTAAATTTCACTGAGTTTGACAAAAAAAAGGGCAATTGAATAGAATGGCTTGCTGGTTTTCATTATAGCTTGGGAAAGATGATTTTTTTGTGTGTTCATGCTCTCGGGGGTTTGGGGGCAGTATAAGCAGAAGATATGTCTTACTTAGCCAGTTCTAAGCTTGGGTTTTAAGAGCCTGTAAGTGCACACTGGAAACCTCCTCGTGCATCAATGCCAAGCGCTGGAGGAAATGGCTACCTTTGGCGGTCGGACGCTGGAGCGACGCCAAAAGTGTCGACCAGGTTTGCGGCTTATCGCTGGTGATTCATACCTGGAGTGTGTGAAAACAAAAAGCAGATCACATTTGTCCCTGTGTCCATAGTGCTGCCGGGGAGAGCGTAGACTTGTGCTTCAAGTTTTTGTTGTCCTGCAAAATGGTGAATGGAGATTATGCTTGGCTGTATTATTATTATTATATAAAAAAAAAAGGAATCAAAATTAAGATTATGATTATTGCAATGTCATGTTCAACAATGCATCAGGAATGTTCAAAACATTTTTGCCTTGGTTGAGGTTTAGGTTTAAGTATCGCATAAAAAGGTGAATGGAGCATAAAATTCCCCCCAAAATGGCAAAAAAAAAAATCCCTTTTTTCTCTTGTTTGGGAGATTTTTTGTCTCTTTTTGCAGTCGTATATATGTATATTTAAAAATATCTTCATGGACTATATACTCATTGTACTTTTGCATATCTCCTGTACAATTGCTGTGTTATTAATAATGTATTTCTCCCACCTCCACCATGAGCAGGTCTCAGCGCTGTGAGCTTGATTGCTCTTTATATTATTTTTAACACCAATTAGTTTTTTTGATAAAGCATATTGGCAAAGTGTGTAAAAATAAATAAATGAAACCAGTGTTGTTTGAAAAATAAAAAGCAATAAAATATTGAGCAGAGATTACATAACTTGACTTAATTTTATTCCTTCATTGAGCATTTATGAGAGCTTCTATTCATGGGTTTCAAAATGATAAGAAATTAGGATCGTTGCCATAGCTATAAAGAATTGTAATCATGTAATGTTACATATTTTGAATGAGAAAAATGTCCTCAAAATGTTGCATAGAACAAGAGTCATAAAAAGGTTATATTTCAAATGTATAAGACTATAAAAAAAAATTACAATAAAAAACTATTGTTTATAATATATACTGATTTTACCATTGATAAATTACAATCTTGACAGACAAAACTGTGTATAATTTATGTGTCAATTCCAACACCTGCGACGTCTGCTAAATGTTTCGCATAATTCAACTTTCTCTAAAATATGTAAAATCAACTAAATGATTTAAAATGGCAGTAGCCGTGTTTATTCTATTTCTATCGACTCTGGATGAACGCCAGCATTTGTCGGCCGTGTTTGGCAGCTCATCGCCATCGCTTTTGACCTTAAGACCGCAAAAGATTTGATACATTCTTCAAATCTTCTCTCAACAATCACCACCCCCGTGTTCAAAATCATTTCCACTCCCTTATCAAACTCCCAGTCTGCGTCTCTTGTTCATGAAATGGAAATTAATACGATAATCTCCTGCATCAGAATGTGTTTTTAGGCCAAAGTCTTCGATCCATCCAGAGCCGTGCAGTGCAAACCACCTCAGGCAAGATAGAATAAAAATTGGCAACTAGTCAACAAGGTCTTAATTTGATCCCCTTTAGCTCTGAGGTGTTGAATCTATTAATGTTTCCGGGTGAAGATTTGTAAAGAATAATAAGAGAAAATGATTTGAGTGTTGTGTGCAGTGTGCATCATCTGTTCTTTGCTTTAAGTGCATTTGAAAAAAACACATTACAATCCTGCTCTTATCAGTGGATAAACTGGTAAAAATATATCTGAAAAGACAATGTCCATCACCGACTTCAATCCATAGATGCTCTTGACTAGCTAGTGTGTTAGAGGTGTTTGTGTCTATGGAATTTGGACGATGGTGCTTGTTTTTGGACCCATGCACAGGTTGAAGGATGGCCCTACAAATGTCCTACCTTCACTTTAAAGAACTTTTTACTTCTCTCATCAAAAACATTTGGCTTCGTTCAAGCGTGTTTCCTTAACATTGTTTACGAGGTTGTCTTAATCTGTGCCTCAGAGCCTCAGTTTCAAATTTCTATTACGTCACAGTGCAGTTTTGAAGTCCATAAATCGCTTCTGTCAAATTGCGTTCATAATAACTGTGTGTATATAATTCTGATTTAAATTTTCACTGCTGCCACCAAATCCAAGTAGGGGGAGTGCAACTGATGTATTTTTTTCCACACATTCAAATGGTAAGTCCACTCAACAATTATTCTTTCTACAGAGTCAGACCTAACCTCCTCCTTACAACTCGCCACCATCATTATCAAAAGCATACTCATCGTCTCAATACAACATCGTACAAATCCTCCAAAATGACCAGACACCCCTCCCATCTTATATCTTATTCCGCAACGCCCACTATTCCCACGTGATTGGAACTTTTGTTGTAATCGCACTTCTGGTCAAGCGAGAACTCCATTTGTTTTAAATGGAGAACGAGGGGAAAGTCTTGACACTATATATACTATAAAAGAGATTGATTGTGTAAAATGTCCAATGTTAATGTGACCAACAAGTCAACAATGCACTGATTCCCTGGGTCTGAAAACAGCTTTTTAGTTTGTGTAGAACTTATTTTCTCTTGAGGTCAGCAGCCTTATGTTCACTAATATAACTGGAAGAAGGATTAGGTCATATGGCGGAGCCCAGACGGACTTCTGAAATAAGGGGAAACCAACACAGCACAAAAAACAAAATATCCACCAGTATGTTTGTATGTACAGCCATTGATCATATAAGATGCATAAACTGTAATCCACCAATAGTTTATCATATTTTCAAAAAGGTGTGGGTTATGTTTGGACATGGAATGCACAATTTCATGCATTTAATTTGCTTGCTTAACATGCTTTTGGTCACCTTGGGTTTTTTAAATATTTAAGATAAAGTCTACAAAACACACCTTTGTTCCAAGTTCAAAACGTAGGCGTTGAGTGAACTATGAAAGTTAAATAAATTAAGCCATTAGGCAACGTGAATGCTATGCTGATAGTGTTATGACCGCAGAGTCCAGTGAGGTGTACCCGTGACACAACAATCCAGGAGAAATTTAAATAAAGCGATTTTTTGACAAGCTTGGAAACAAGATCAATGAAAGCAGCAAAATACAACTCAGGCTTTTAGATAGGATTTGAAAACACCCCGTCCAAATCATTTTGACCGGGGGTACGGGGGCCGACTAGGCGAAAAAACTAGTAGCTTCGGCATTCTCAGCCAATCAGAGACAAGCACACAAATTCCGTCGACCAATCAGCGCGCAGCATGCAAATTTTCAGGTGTAAACAGTAAACTGTAATGGCGGACTTTTGTCAAATGCTTCCCGGCCCAATTTAATGATAATATTCCCTTTTTTTCTAAGATTTAAAGACAACATAGTTAAAGGCGGTATGGACGATTTTTCGGCGATTTGAGAACGCAGGCGGAAGTGCGCACGCGCACTCCCCCGTACGGACTGATACAACACACACGTGCGTTTGTTTATTAGCGTAACGGAGCGCATCGCTCGTCTCCCGTAGATTTCTGTCCACTTCTGCGTCAGCTCGAACTGTCTTTCTCCGTCTTCATTTTGCCCCGTACACTGAGGGAACTATATTATGATAGATCCATGCGCTTAGGCACGCGGAAACGTGAGGAAGAGCCTGACGCGGCTGCAGGTGAGCGGTAGGTACGTTTTATGATTGATACGTGGCAGGACAAATGATTTATCCACACCACGAGGAAATATGATAAAAAATTTGCTGAAAAAAATCGTCCATACCACCTTTAAGAGCTCAAAAAAATTAATACAAATTTGGGCCTAAAACTCCATACTGCCCAACAGCATTTATCACCAGCAAATGTATCTAATATCTTGCATTCTGCTTGATTTGAACTCTTAAAAATGTCTCTGTAAAATACGCAGCTGTATAATCCTAAAGACGGATAAACTAAGACATGTGATTTACAGCAAGCACCTTGAATTAAAACACGCTCATAAAACTGCCTCTCCGGCGCGGTATAGAGCGATATGTTTGTGGGAGGCCGTAGGAGCAGCAGTGATTTATCATAAGGGTTGGATATCTGAGCCGTGATTGGATGCGTTGTGTGAATTATAAGGAAGGCGGGTTCATGGTAAAGTCAGCAACGTGCAATTTTTCTTAAGCTGCCGCGGCGTGCCAAAGCAAAGCTGTGTAGGAGCATTAGAGTGCAATAATCTGTAAATGAATGGAGTTTCCGACAGTCTCACGAGTATCTCCTGCTGTGATGGATAGTTGTAAACCTCACGGACCACAAGCCGTGTTAGAAGCCCACGGAAAGACGTGGAATGTGCATTAATACGACTTAAATATCGCTAGCATGTCAAGTAGATTCAATCGGCCTCCTAACTCAAGATCTGGAGAGATAAGGTATGCTGTTTGTATGTTGATAAGTAATGTTTTATGGTTTTATGGCAAATATCTTAAGAACTTAAGAACGGTTCTTAACTACAGCAAGATGCTATATAAGGTTTGACTTCAGGAAACCTTAAAGTGCACATGACTGTTTTTTATGAGTTTCTAATTTTGACTTTACCTGTTGTACATTTAAATTATAGTTTTACACCAATCGAGTAGGTATTTGTGGAGAAAACGTTGAAAAAGCTGTAGAAAATGACAGGAAGTGACATCACACTAGGGCTACTCTTTCCAGTTTATGCAGAATTCACACAAAGTAACAACGTTTTGGACTCTCTAAAGATTAATTCAACAAAATAAAGTCGCTCTCATATATTCTTATTTGTCAAATACAAAAAATTATGACATTAGATGAGTTTTTGCCCAGAATTTGATGGGTAGTTTCAATTACAGGAAGTGAAATTCTAAACCGATTATAAAATGTGCTTTTCGCTAAATTAAAAATATATTTATCTTAACGGAGTAATTTAAACTTTCACGGGCACTTTAAAACAGGGCTGGGCGACATGGTGAGGGGGGAAATGGAACCATGATCCTCTGCTGTTTTGACGAGAGTGTCATTTTAAAAAGAGGCATGAAATTAACTTTAATGAGCTTTTGACCTTGTTGTTACCTCATCATTATCCACTGGAAAGTTGTATTTTGATTGATGCTTGTGTGTTTGAGTAATCCTGTTTTGTCCTAAAGGTGACTGACTAAAATGTCACACAGCCACTTTTCAAAAGAGAAAAACATGTAAATGAGAATCTGCTTCTTTTTACGGTGAAAGCGGTCACTATGAAGAGGCGGGGCTTATCAGTTCTGCAGTTTCGAACAGAAAGTCAGTCCACCTGTTTCTATTACGAAGCCGTTTTAGATCAATAATGAGGATAACAATGAACAAAATGTAAAATAATGATCTACTTACGTTATAGTTCAATACTACTTACCTGAAAAGAGAAAAACATGACTCAAATGGTGATGATTTATGGACTTAAAAACAGATCTCGGAGCCATGTCAGAGGTATAATATGACATCACACATCGGGAGGATTCAGATTGGAGTGTTTTTGATGTTCAGAGTGGGGGGTTCATCAAACTAGCATGAATGAAGGTAAACACAACTTATGGTATGTGTTTAAGGAAAGGAGCAATGTTATAACGCAAAGCTATTTTTTTTAGTTTCATTCTTTTTACAATATGTGTTTTTTAATGAAGAATTAAAAGCTTGTAAATGCATGATCTCAGCTCTATAATATTGGAATATCCCCTTTTTGGCATATTACTAACCTTCTCTCCTTGTGTCACTTTTTGCATCTATAATGAAAGAACATTTAGTCATTAAATCGGTGATACTACAAGTTACACATTGCAGATCAGTGGAAAGATAAGTCTCCTCTATGTAAGAAGGACATTTTTTTTTAAGGTGTATTTTTAGCTTTGTTCTTATCGTTTGCTCTTAATTTGCTTTATAAAGTGCCTCACAATGTAACTTCCTTGTTGTTTCTTAACTGCTCTTAATGCTTATATGGCCCTTACCATTCGTCTGCCTGCATGTTTATTTTTTTGACTCGAGTTTCTGAGTTGAGATTATCCAGAACGCAGCGTAAAGCATTGCAACGAGAGGCTGTCCAGTCCATAACCTCTGCGTGACATGATTTTAACGGGATTCAAGAACTCTCAGGTACCAGTTGCTTCATTTAAAAACCATGAGGGTGAACGCGAACGCTCTTTGAACCGAGTCTGTTATGTTCCGTTTATAGGGGCTTGGATGCAAATGTTATGTTTTTATTCCGTAGAAAGATACGTATTGGGTTTCCTTAGCAAAGAGATTAAAGATTAGACGATTAAGGTTCCATGTGCCAATGAGTTGACTAATAAAAACAATTGCATCAGCATGATTTTTTAGGTAAACCATTTTTAGGACATAAACATCGCAACTTTAACCACCTAGGGGTTTATTTTTTGGTCAGGCACTAATTCAACAAGTTCTTATGTAAAAAGGTAACATGAGAAATGTTCACATTACCTGCTTATCAAGTTTAATTAAGTCAAATTTAAAGTACTATTACACTATGATCTGAAAATATCCGCAACAATCTTGTTTGAGAGTTGAAGATTCAATTTATCTCAAAAACATTATATCTTATTCAGTTACTTTATAACTAAAAACTACAGAACTTTATTATTGTAGCTTTTCCATGATATACACATTTCTTCACTCTCTACTGACATTTCAAGAATTCAAGCTAGCCTTACTGTATGTCATGTCCCATTCTCTAAAGTACAACTCGCTGACCTTTCTGGTAACCACTGGCAACACGCAAACAAACAAAAATGCCTCCAAAAACGTGCGGTTGATGTGAGAGAGCCAACTATGGCGAGCACGGAGAGGTGAAGAGGCCGCTTTGTCACATCTTCCATTTACTTGCGCCTGTGAGGCCGACCACTGCCACTCGGAGCACAAGGGCAATTTCAGCTGCAATTTCCTTCCTCCTCACTACAGCTGTGCTCAGGCCTTCAGCCCAGATGTGTCATGCCGGAGCAAATGGAGCAGGCGGCATATGCAGCCCGCCACTTTTAGGTCGTCATGTGGTCAAGGTCCGGTTTATTTGGGATAGAGGGAAATTGTAGTGGTGCACCATCGTGGAACTTTCAGACCGATACCAATGTCATGGAAACAGCTTGGGCCGATAACCGATATTAGGCCGATATCTTAGACTTTTGTATTTTAAAGCAGAACTAAGTAACTGGGGTGAAAGAGCTCCCCCTGCAGCTCCCTAGTGAAAATACATTGTCAGAACACACACACACACACATATATATATATATATATATATATTCTTTTCTCATTCTTTGTCATAATAAGACAGTATAATCACGTACAAAAACATTTCATGAGGCCAAAGATTTTTTTTTTTAAAAGGCCAAGGTTTCTCAGGAGAGTTGTCGATGTCGGCAAATGTTCTAAGGCTGGTTTTCCGCTCAGAGACAGCAGGGGGCGACGATGGACACTTCAATGCCCCGAAAATAAATATTTAACCATCAAGGGGACTTACAAAGACATTCAACAAGGTGAAAATGTGGCTTAGTTCTGCTTCAAGTATTACATTCTAAAATAAGGACCACATTTTTGGGCTAAGCCCTTATTTGGGCTGAGGACTATAATTTATTTAACACCATGTTTAGATACAGCCCAACTATACGACATAATAGGATTAATCTTTTACATTTATCAGACTAAATGTACCTGTACCTCTTCAGACCATGTGTCCTCATCGTGTCGCTCTTCTTTCCTTCTTTACACCACTCACACTTAAATTATTTGCAGTAAACTGTAAATTGTCTTAATTGATTATTCAGGAGAAAAACAAGTCAAATAATAGCTGAAATTTTGCATTTATCGTGAATTTGTTGTGCATATATTTAATATGTTTTGTCTAAAACTTTTCTTGCGCTTTGAAAAGTCTGTAACTTTGTTATTCTGGGTCTTTTGACTCAGAATAGACTGATTAAAGTTTCCAGCCTGTTCTGTTAGAATATAGCAGCAGAAAGCCTCTGTCCATGAGCTGTTATTTTCTTCCTGTTACTGCGATGGGGGCAGAGTTTATGGCAAATGCCGATATTACTCAATGAAGTGAATACCAACCGTGCAACTAGCTGACCCTGCCCAGGGTGTGCACAGGGTGTGGCCACGGTGTGGCCACGGTGTGCACAGGGTGTGCGCAGGGGGTGGCCAGGGTGTGCCATGTCTAAGGCCAAAATTCACTGGGATAGGCTCCAGTCACCCATGACCCATACAAGGGAAAAGGTCATAGAAAATGAATGAATGTGAACATCAGCCGATATCAATACTGTGCTGATACAGTGGTGCGTCCCTAGTTAATGATTCAAAAATAATTCTATATTGTCCAGACTCTTGAACACTCTGCCCCCCACGTCCAAACGGCCCCCTGACGTCCGAACGGCCCCCACAGTGGAGGGTTTTAAGTCTCGTCTTAAGATCCACTTTTATTCACTTAACGCCTCATGAGTTGTGGGGTTTTAATTTATTCTAATTTACTTTAATGATTTATTGCCATATTATGGTTTTATGATTTTGATCTGGTTTGATTTAGCTGGTTTTATGGTTTTGGGACTAGTGATAAAATTGAGCACATGTGAAACATTTCATTTTTTGTAGTATCTGTGCAGCATTTTGGAAACATAAAATGTGCTATAACTATAAAGTGTATTTGGATTAGAAACTACGGAATATGAATAAGCACTGATGAGCCGATGAGACAGTAGGATTGTTGTCATAGCAATTAACAAGTAAAGACATACTATTGTATCTTATGAATGGGGAAAAAGTCCTCAAAATGTTGCATGAAACGGGAAGCCCATGGATAGAAGATATTTGAAAAACGTCTTCAATCAGCCTGAAAGTCAATCCCATCTTTGAATAGAAACAAGGGTCTAAGATGCAACTTGTCACCAAAGGAAAAATAATCAGAGTATGCTAATTGGTGCTAGGTGACTCATTAGGGTCATGAGAAATGTTATGACTCATTAACAGTTTACATCTTAGGGTGGGGTGGTAATAGTAGTAGCTCCTCCCTTCAGAACAATAGTAGCCATGTTTCCACTGTTTCTCTTTGGAGCGGATTAATACCGGCTCATGATCTAAAGCAGACTCTGGGAAGTACTAGCAGTCTGGTTTGCTTCGGATCCTGGCTAGATGATTAGATAAGAAGAAACGCAGACACAAACAGAAGGCAAAAGGTCATATTTCCAGTGATGGACCTGTATGTTTAGCCGACATGCTTGGTAAAACATACCAAGTGAACGTTTCCTGTTTATCCATAGAGAGAGCTCACATCGACAATACTATATTTCTAGTGCATAATGCATCATATAATAACCAAACCCATTGGATTACATAAAGATATGTTAAAATGTGGTGTGAAATAAATGCAAAAAAAGCTGAGAATAAACCGAAACTGTCTTCTTGCTGTCTAGCTTTAGAGTAAACAAGTTAAAAAAAGGAGCTCTATCCACATTATCAAAAATAACAGTTTGTAATCCTGTTTGAGTATAACGTTATTCCCAGCACTGTTTCCAACAATATTGCCAAAAAGAAGCATAAAACATACATTTATGTGAGGATTTTCCTAGGGATAGACCCCCAGACCCCCCTCCCTCACACAGTTATAAACTATTTTATGGTTTACAATGCTTACCACAATCTTGGAGCAAGGAACTTCATGGGACCGTCACTTACGTCACACATTTTTGCAGGGTAAAATACTGATGGGCAGAATGGTAGCAGTTTATATTTAATTGCTGTGCCAGAGTCAGTTTTCCTATCGTATTCCCTTTTCAAACCCCGGCCCTTAAATAAGAAAGTCTCAAAGCACTTAACATTTGTTTCATTTGGCACCTGCACATTTCTTTTTGCCTCTCCGTGCTAGCTCTCTCACAGTCCACTGCTGGCTAATGCAATGCTAATGATATGCAGAGGTGGTTAAGTCGGACTCGCTGCGACGTCTCACCTTTAATTTGCTCTGACACATCAACCGTCGAGGCATTTTGTCATCAAAGTATATGCCTTTTCCAAGTCATTCCCAAGTCTTGACTCTAAGATTGGTTTTGGTCCCTCGACTGGCCCCATTGGCTGGCCCCGGGGCCTTTAAGCTGACCCACTAATCAGCCAGTCTATTCCCCAAATAGAAATCAAAGTTCCTTAGTTCTGTGTCAGCGTCTTTGCACAAGACGAAATGTCTTCTCAGTGTGACCACAAACGGGGCCAGACGAAACGCCGCACATGGCTGTCTTCCCAACTTAATCATGGCAACGATGTGTTTTGCTTACACATCAGGTTCGACGGCTTAATGCTAAACATGCAGAGACGTTCAGGGTGAAATTAGCATGTATTTATGTTTTTTTTTTTTATGGGAGACGTATTCATGTGCTCAGAAAGGTTTTCTCTGGACCATTTTCTGTT
Source organism: Eucyclogobius newberryi (assembly GCF_026437365.1). Taxonomy (NCBI): domain Eukaryota; kingdom Metazoa; phylum Chordata; class Actinopteri; order Gobiiformes; family Gobiidae; genus Eucyclogobius; species Eucyclogobius newberryi. Next base: position 10,812,243 of record NW_027315768.1, on the reverse strand, counting down.
TATGTACTAAGTAACATGCAGTAACCACTTTCAAGGCAATATAGCTCATGATCATTATAAACACGCCTACTGATGACAGGTATGTTTGTATAAATCATGTCCAATCAACTGAACTTAACACAAGTGGACTCCAATCAAGTGGCAGAAGCATCTTAAGTGGAAAAAACATGTACCTGAGCTCAATTTTCATTACAATCACATAGTTTTAGCTTATCAAGTAGCTATAATGTTTGCCTTCTCGGTTAGATTTAATTTGGAAATAGATAAACACACCCACATGCTGATGTAAAGGCCTGTCTTCTGAGCCCTTATGAAAATGATTTTGGAGGCCACATGAGTGATGAGTTAGCGCCACTCCCACCACAGCGACAGAGTTTCAGATGGAAGGCATGTGCTGATGATGCAACGCGGCTGTGTGTGGAGACATAAAGTACGTATCTGACACCTCGTGACCTTCTGAGTGTGCCTCGGAAAGATCGTTTGTTTTAGGGTAGAAGCAGATTTGATTCAAGGTGGAATTTCATGTCATCAACGCCAAGTGCTAAATCAGTTTTACAGCAGCTATTAGGAAGTCTTTTCAGAACTAATGCGGCATCTTTTAAATGTCAATTCATCAAGTCATAAGTTTCCCCAAGTGATATGTGTCTCCAGGTTTTAAGTATAAGAAATACTGCTCAAAAGCAAGCGGATTGGAGATGTTGGTAGGGCTATGCAATATGTTGCAATTGAATCAGAATTCCAGTTTTGATGGTTTAGCAATAAGCAAAAGTTGACCTTTTTCTAGAACCTGAAATTACTGTGCAACCAAATATAATTATTGTATTATGATTACTATTTAAAAAAAAAAAAATCCCAGTTTTCAAATGTATAAGAACAAACCAAAAAAGCCAGAACACAAAAAAAAAAAGAAAATCGTCCAGAGAGCAAAATAAATAAATACCAACCAAACATTCAAAGAATGTTCAAAAAAAAATGTTTTTCCCATTTGTTTTATGTCCATTAATATGTCCGTCCAGTCCCTGATTGTTGTGGCGTTTGTGTCAACCATTTCTTTGTGATGGCCTTTTTTCCCGCCACCAAAAGTACATCATAAAAGGTATCAATTTATAGTTTCATGGCAGGAGTTTTGAGGCCCAAGTACAATTCTGAAGTTAAGAGGGATGGAAATGTCAAAAACAGCCAGCAGTGCCACTGGTGCCACTATTTCTCCAACAGTGTTACATTTCCTTGTGAATAATGACCACTTTGGCATTGTGTTCTGAAATGTTATTCTTGGATTAGTTAAGCAGTTCCTATTTCAGATTTCAGGATGAGTTTGAACTGTGAACTCTAAACAGCTTCTTACATTAAAACATACATTACAAATCGAATCACAATCCCAATACTTCTCTGGTTTTAGTCAGTGCTTTAGGAATCAGTGCAATAGGAATCAGTGCAATATAAATTGGTGCAATGTGAAACAGTGCAATATATTCTGTCATTCTCTGGCTTATTTAACATGTTATTGTTGAATATTTGTACAAAACGACAGTGTCCTTGCAACCTTCAGATGGAAAATGAACTATAATCTGTCTAGTAACATCTTCATTGATATGCACTGGTATAAATAAAATAATATGTTTGTTTCATCACTCTGCAACACGGTCTCGGAGTAACGTTACCTATTAGTGATCAATCTGTAGTGAATATTTGCATATCTGGCCACACTTCCAGAGGGTAGACAGCATTGCAATTATAAAGTTGATAGAATTATTGACAGTATTAAAAATAAAGTGATTTAGCCAAACTCACAGGTAGTCAAATTACTTTAAAAAAAAGGTTTGTTTCTCCTTTTAAGTCTGAATAAACATCCAATAACATATTTTAGTTTGTTTTAACCCAGCCACATTCCCCTGGAACCAACCAAATCCTGACCATGTGTGACCTCTCTCTATCAACTTTTTTATCACTTAAATATGTCAGGCAGCTGATAACCTTTAATGAGAAGAATAAAGTGAGACCATATAAATAATGTAACAGCTCATTCAGTTCAGCACTTTCCACAAAGCCGAGGGGATGGTGAATAATTTAGAGCGAAAACACATTTTTCTTAATCTTGAGCATGTTTTCTTTTGTCTTCACATGAAAAATATTCACTGAAGTTTCACCAAGGACTCAATTAAAACAGAGAAAACCCTAAATAAGAAAAAGTGCTAAGAAATAAAAGGCAGAGGTGGTGACCCTTTCTGCCATGAATCCAGGTGTTGCTGTGATTGCGTGACAGGGAAACACTTCATTTGAATCTTCCATCTGTTGACATATTCGATACCGAGTTGTGTTTCAACAGCAAGCGCTTCATAATTAGCTGAATGTCAACAGACTTTGTCAACAGTCATTTCACTCAGCCGATGATGAGGACGACCACTTTTTAGAAGTGTTCTGACCAAGAACACACAACAACAGTATAGAGCAGTGGTTTCCAAACCGTGGCAGTTGTTCCCCAGTGATAAGGGAAATCACCTAGAAGCAATGGTAGAGCTTTGGGAGAGGGGAAAAATGCTATATTATCTTTATTTGATAAGAATGTGTATTGCTTGTATCTCCAAGGCTAGTGTATGTATAAATGTAGCACAACTTAACTTAACCAAGTCTACCTTCACTATACTGTCTGAACTTTCCTTAGCAACAGTCTTATATGGTTAGATTTGAGTTTTATAAAGCATGATTTCTGATGTAGTCCAAACACTTTTTGATAACCAGACTTTCTCTTGTAAAACTCTCCATAAACAATGCAGTATCCCTACAGACTTACTCAAACGGGTCTCGACTGGACTCAAAAAACTTGATATACACAACTACACTGGAAAATATATTTACTCCAAACAACAGGCCTCGCGGGAAATTACTCCTGTCCGAGGATGGAATATAAATAATCCTTTTGTGGCGTATGCAGATGTGTAAAGTCAAATTGTCTAAAGTCTCTACACTTTATGTTTGAGGAGGAGGAGGGTCCCCAGAGGAAGGCTTTGTCTCACAGAAGATGAGGAGCGAGAATAAAACTACACGTATTCTCTGATTTTCAATACGATAAAAGACCTAGCTCTTAGATTGTATGGTAAAGGTTTAAAGTAGACTATACAAGACTATACATGTACTTATATGGCTTTGACACCTAGGAAATAGGATCCTGTGGTCAGAATGCACAATTTGTAAAATACTGAAGGTTACGTTTGTGTTATTTTTCACAGAGTTTTGAAACATCAGTAAACGGAGCGGTGTGCCATGGACTACATGACCAGGAACTGAATCACTGGACATTTTGCATTTGATGTAGTTTTGACGAGCCTTCACATGTTTAATACGTCTAGGAACATTCAGTAGGTGATTTGAGGGGAGATGCCATACCTCCTGTTGACAAAATGATATACAGTATATATTTTTTTTTCCTCTGCCACAGACTGACCACAGCCTGATTATTAACAGCAAATAGCACCAAATCAATGACTCTGGAAACAGTTTGGAAGAGAGAAGTTTTACATCCCATGAGCCTTTAGCCAGTCTTTATTCTGGGTCAAATCTCTTATTCACGGATGGAGTTACGAGCACAAACAGCTGATGAACTCGGCTCTAGATCTAATATCGTGGATTACTGTGCTGTATTTCTCTCCACATTTCTGTTGAATTAGTTTTCTTCTGATAAACAATCAGATCAGGCCCCGTTTGAGATTAGAGAGAATGAGCCTGTAATCATACTGTGTGATTAAAGGTGCACTGTGTAACTTTTGTGTGGAGGTGGAGAATGTCTTAGGATTATTCTTATCCTTTGCCATTGTTGGTCTTATTGGACATTTGAGGCAATTAAAACCACGTATTTGTTGTTTCCTTTGGTTTAAATGTAATTAATAAAACGTAAACGCTTATAGTTGATGAATTTATACAATATTACAAATAAAGTATTCCAAAGTAATGTAACTTACTTTCTTGAGGCAGTAACTACCGTATTTTCCGCACTATAAGGCGCACTGTCAATGAATGGTCTATTTTTGATCATTTTTCATATATAAAAGGCGCACCGGACTATAAGGCGCATTGAGTGAAACAAAACATGTACCACACAAAATCGCGTCGTTATCAGTAAGCACAACCAGAATTAATCCATATACAAGGCGCACTGGATTATAAGGCGGTTATAAGGTTGTTTTTTTAAGAAAATTAAAAGGCTTTTAAGTGCCCCTTATAGTGCGGAAGATACGTTGAGTAATGTAACTAATTACATTAAAAAGTAACTTCCCCAACACTTAACACTTAAAACTCTTATTTGTTCACATATTATATTCTAAAGCTTGACCAAGTTTCTCCATTCAAATCACATTTTTACATCCAGAATTTTGAATGTATTCAAACCTTTAATGGTGGGTATATGTCATCTTTAAAATTATGTTTCCGCTAACACCACATTAACGTAAAAAAAAATGGTCCTGATAAAACCATAACGCTCCGCAATATGAAAGAAACTTGTTTAAAAACTGTCATCTGTCACTCATCTGTGATACCATCTCTCCTGCCACTCAAACCCACCACATAAAAAAACCCACTGTTCCTCGTCCCTCTGATTTAAATTCATTTTTCACAACCGTCTGCAGCACTGATTACACGTTTCCACTATTTTGTTGCCACCGGCGAAATCCTCCCCCACAATCTTTTTTTTTTGTCATTTTTGGATAGACCACACACATTTACTTTGCGTCTCCACACTGCACATGCACCGTCTTAATTACCCATCTTTATTTAAATGAAAAATACACATACAACCAATTACATTCTCCCACACAGATACATCCGGCATGATTTATTATGTCTACGTTAAGAAAAAGAAGGGAACAATATGAGACGCCTTAAACGATTACCGTCATCCGAGCGCGATATTCCCCAAAGCAGACGGGAATGCGATGCCCAGCCGAGCGACCGTATTTGGTCTCAAAACACTGTGTCAGTCAGAGGAGCCGAAATACAAGGATGAGTTGTCAGGAGACAGTGCAAACAAATGGAGTTAACTCACTGAAACGACAGCAGTGTTTTTGAACGCACCCCTAAAGAACCCCAGACAGGAGACGGCTTACACATTCCTGCAAGTTTTTACCTTTTCATTATATAAATCAAGACTTCTTCAGTGGGAGGTCTATGTTTTTGGCTCGGCTTCTTTCAGTGTAGCTTTGAAGAGGAGACGCTGCATGTGGATAAATGTAAGAATAAAATGTATCACAAGTTGTTCATAATTCGTGTAATGTCATTGTTTTTCAGATTTAAAAATGTGTTTAAAAAAAAAGGGTGGAAAAAAAAAATACTGAGGGAATTTTAGATATCCTATTTAAAATCTTACTAAAAATGGGAATAATTAAAATTTCATCTCATTTTTTGGGGGTCAAAATTTCACTTTAGATATCAATAAATCTTGTTAAGTTTGGTGTGAGTAGGTATTACTTTAGGGGGAAATTTAAGTGACAATAGTAATAATAAATATAGCCGCAAGCGGCAATGATCGGCCCTCGCCACGCCGCCGCCACACCGCCGCCACGCCGCAAGAGGAGGGGGCGCTAACGCGCCCCAATTGTCCTTTTATTACGCCTACTGCTGAATCTGTGACGCTGTCACATCTTCTCCCCTTTGTTTTACCATCAAAAAGCTATTTTATTTTGAATTCTTGGCAAAATGTGCGGCTTTGCCGCACAGACACCGTGACTCTTTGAATAAAAATGTGGATAACTTTTGATGGTCCTGAAGATGAGTCTCACCAAATTTCAGGTTAATAGGGCTGACGCCCTGGGAGGAGTTTGTGAAAGTCTAAAGTGTAAACATGTTCTGGCGATTTCCCCATTGGAATAACATGAAAGGTTTCGGTCATCGTTACGGCAACGCCATAACAATTATGACATGGGTCTCATTGACTTTTTTGATGGGGATGCTAAAATTGAGTGTCAAATTTCATATAATTTCGCAAAACTAAACATTTAACCTCCATATAAAATCTGTAGGGGGCGCTGTGGCGCCAAATGAATTTATTTCACTTCAAGTAGGTTTAGGGCAAAGAGTTTAACAACTGATTCTAATTTGACGCAATTCGGACTTTATCTGAGCAAACGGCAGAAATTTGAAATATGGGAGATTTCTGAAATTCTAGCTACAGTTTGCGGCTTCGCCGCACCGAGACCGTGAGAGGTATCAATGTAATTTGGATAACTTTTGATGTCCCACTCCTCAGTAGCATTTTCACCAAATTTCAGCTTTTTAGGGCCAACGCCCTGGGAGGAGTTCGTAAAAGTACGACGTTTGGAAAAACTCCGAAGTCATGTTTAGCCATTTTTGAAGCAATATGGCCGACATTTGGTTGGGCGGACGGCGTTGCCGTAATAATATTTTTTACTTCTCTTGTCACCATCTACCTCTGCGCCAAGGGAAATAGCCAGAATGTAGAGAGGCACGATTTTTAGAGGTGTGAACATTTTTGTGACTTTTCGTCAATGTTCACTGGGTGAAAAATAGGGGGGTTGGTCCCGAGAAGAAGAAGAAAAAGAAGAAAAAAAAGAAGAAGAAGAAAAAGAAGAAAAAAAAGAAAAAAAAGAAGAAGAAGAAGAAGAAGAAGAAGAAGAAGAAGAAGAAGAAGAAGAAGAAGAAGAAGAAGAAGAAGAAGAAGAAGAAGAAGAAGAAGAAGAAGAAGAAGAAGAAGAAGAAGAAGAAGAAGAAGAAGAAGAAGAAGAAGAAGAAGAAGAAGAAGAAGAAGAAGAAGAAGAAGAAGAAGAAGAAGAAGAAGAAGAAGAAGAAGAAGAAGAAGAAGAAGAAGAAGAAGAAGAAGAAGAAGAATATTCCGATGCGAAAGCAATGTTTCCCATTTTTCAAATATCATAAACTATACATTTTCGGAAAGCGCTCGCGCTTTCCTACCTCATGGTGTGGGTCCCTGGTCACTGACGGGTACTTTCGTTAATTTTGAGTGGGCTCCGCCCACTTTGTGTTTTTGGCCCTCTATACAGTAATAATGTTCAATTTTTGCATTACATGCTTATATGCACGGAACATGCAAGAGATGGGGAACGTATTCGTGAGCTACTTAGCGCAAATGAGTGCTTTATATGGGGATGACGACCGCTTCGCGGTCGTCATCCCAATGTAAAGTGCTCGTTTAGTGCAAACTTTTGCACGGGCTTCGCCCGTTTACAACGGTAATGTTCCATTTTCCTACTACTAATTAGTATGCACGGGGCGTGCATGAGTGAAGGAGTGCGTTAGTGAGTGTTCGGAAGTGGGCGAGCGCTTCGCGCTCGATTTCGTGCGCACTACGTGCGCACTTTCGCAGCCGTGCTTCGCACGGCCTTACGAGATTAATAGGCCTCTCGCCAGCTTGTGGCGCTCGGGCCTAATAATAAGTTACCAATTCTCATGGACTTTTACTAAACTTTTACAACGTCTGACTTCCACTGCAAAATGCTTATGTTTGTAAGTGCTTAGTATGTTTGAATAGTTCAGTTTCAGGGGCGCTGATAGAGAGAGGCTAATGTGAGGCTGTAGCTTCTCTTATTCCACTGACACTGAAGCGAGTTAGAGCAAAACTAAACTTTCTAAAACCTTCACCCAAGCCAAGAACCACAATGGAGAACACGTTATATAGTGATCTCAAATCTGGTGACTTGACTGTTTATTAGCTCTACTGGCAGCATTGCTCAGTTAGAGGTGTGTTTTGTGCTGCCGCGGGCCGGACGTGGCCTCATTGCTATCGCTCATATAGTGATAAATGTATTTACCAGCAGTGAGCCAGCAGCTTATCAGGTTGTTCCACAGCGCTTTTCTTTACATCCTTAAATTGTTTTTGCTAATGTATCTCCTCAGGATGTCTGGCCACAAACGTGCATAACTCTATAGCTTACAGATACTTTTTGTTCCCAGTTTGTGCACCTTCTACTGGCCTCATTGGTTATTTGTGACCACGGAAATTAGGGTTGAATAAAGTTGACTTGTTTTCTTTACATTTACATTCAGTTGACCTAAGACCTAAAACTCACCGTGTCCGTCACAGTTTCCAAGAATATCAAATGTTTATTCTTGGTAGACATTTATAAAATAACAGCTTTGCAATAAGAAATGTTCAACTTATGGATGCAGTTGGATTGAAGACAAGACATTTTGAGTTCTTGTAGGCTGCAAAAAAGTAATTGGATCAAATATGGTGAAAATATAGTGAGTTTCAGTATCTCTGGGTGAGACACTGTGTTCTCATTCTTAAAAAGTAATTTAGCATCATTTGGTCAAAGGTCCGTCTTGTACTTTCTGGACTTCTACCAGAGCCCATAGAATCTTTGTGACTCAATGGTAAGACAATATGATCAATGGGTATTTTTTGGAAGCCCTGCTCTTAATTATGTTCACCCTGCATGGCAAAAAAAATTCAGAACCATTAATGCAATAGTTTTTTCTTGTTAAAAATGTGACGGACAAGGTAATGAGGAAAAACAGGGTAGGACCGTTTTGATTGAATACCTTCTCATAATTAAAATCTCATTCTAAAATTCCATTAGAGTCGTTTTAAACAGTTTGTTGTGGTCCAAACATATTCCCTACTTTCCAAATGCATTCAGAGCATCCTAATTAGTCAAAATAACTCACAACTTTCCGAGGCCAGCGCAGAGTTTTGCTGTCACGGTAAAGCTAACGACAACTAGCATGCTAACAGCGCACGTCCTGCTATGGACAATAAAACTCTTTATAATGAGACGCACACAGCAGTCTTATTTTGACCCTAAGAGCTGCTTTTACAACATATCTGTACAAAAAAGGAAACACCTTTCAAAACAAATTTGTGGAATGTTTTTAGCCAGTTACTTTGTCAATCAGGTTAGTTTTAAGTTAGCGCTAATATTACAAAGTTACTCTTATTAAACTACAGTACAAAGGGCCTTTTTAACCACGCTTTATATTTTTACAATATGATTTTTAACCACACTTTTAAATTTCCTGTTACTTAGTAAATGTATCTTCTGTGAATTTCAATTTAAAATATGTTTGGAGGCATGTTAAAGGTGGAATAAGTGACTTTTCTGGTGGAGGTTTGGCCACCTGCTCGTCTCCATGTAGATGTAACTGCTTTGCCTGGAACATATTCGGTATTGAACGCTTGTATAAGTAGATTATTTTACATTTTGTTGATAAGCTTAAATATAGGGGGGAAAAAGGCTTAAAAATAGAAACAGATCCTTTGACTTCCTGTTCAAAAGTGCAGAACTGATAAGGCCCTCTTCATAGTGACATTTCACCATAACAAGCGTCAGTCACATGTTTTTGTTGGAGTGGATACAGGATATGTTAGAACCCTTCATTTAGCACACTTAGTCTTTTTTTTTATGACAAGGAAGTGGGCGGGGAGTGGTAGGTGAAAACTGGAATATTCCGAGCGCTCGAGCCTCGATCACAGGTCGATACAGGAATTCAAAAAATATCTTAATCTAGTAAAAATCCATTCTGTGGGCTTTTTCGTTCACAATAAAACATCTGTAATTGAAGAATAGCAAGACTGATACACTTAATGTCATACTGTGGAACATTCCAAGCATAAAAGCTACATAGTGCTCCTTAGAAGAGCTTAATTTCTGTCATATATTTCTTTGCAAGTAAGTAGCTTTTGTTTTCTTAGCGCGTGAACAGCGGCTGAGTGTGGCGTGATGTTGGATCTCATGACCTGTCAATCAAACAGCGGTGAGCTGGACTTGTGGCATCATGTGACCAAGATTCTTTTATGTTTAGTCCAGGAAGCGTGGCCCAGACCGCACATTGTTAGCAGAATGGTTGGGACAGAAGACTCCGAGTGGTTGTGTTGTTTTATGGGGCCACACAGGAAACGGGAGGAAAGGCAGGGACAGCGGTCTGTATTTTGTCACGGAGAGGCCACCAACCCACTCCTATGTTAAGGACAATGGACGGGACAGATATGTGGGTCAAGGCGTGACGTAACCATGAACGCACAAGGAAAATGATGATAGAGGGATACAAATATGCAAGAAGGAGAGGTATCACTTTAGAATAAGGCATAGATACAACACATTTATGAATATATATTACTCATTGACAAACAAATTATTTAATTTATTAGGGTTAGGGCAAGTTAATGTTAACGATTAGTATTTTTGTTAATTACTAAACATGAATAAATGCTTATAGTAATGATAAGTTCATGATTAGTAAATATATATATATATATATATATATATATATATATATATATATATATATATATATATATATATATATATATATATATATATATATATATATATATATATATATAAACAAACCTTTGTGAATGATTAGTTTCACCACAACTGCTGCAGCAGCAGAACCACCAGCCCATACGAAGTCTATTTTTATCTTATAGTAAATTGAATTTGTTTTTGCATGCCTTATTTGATCCATCTTGCTGTGTGCTTACATTACATTAGATGTTTATTTTCTCAATTGTAATTCCACTGCTGTCAGTAGAGGGAGTGCTAACACATGATGAGGGATCGACTCAACATTAAACATAATAATCATTATAATAATAATGCTGCCTTTCCAAGGGAAAATTAAATACAATATTAAATAATGAATTAACAATATACATTTGTTGTAATTTCAAGGTATATTGATGTTGCTGCAAAACAATCCTGTTATTGCACAATACAGAGGTCTGCGATCGATATTTAACATTATTAGTCAATTTAACAACTTACAACATAAAATTACTGAGCCCACGGTAGGTGTATACTCAATATATTGATATTGTGTATCGATACAGAGATGTGCATTGTGATACTTTTAAACAACTTAAAGTCATTATAAATTACAGAGTTGTACACTTCTGAACCTACAGACTGATACATCAAGGCTGAATCTGAGGAGCTGAACATGTGACTTAATCAGAGGACAGTTGTGTTCTGATATTGAGGACATTGTGAACATGAAATTCCAATGCATTTTGTTACTCTACTTAATTAGACTTGGCACCGTCTTCTTCGCACATCATGTTCTCGAGCAGGTGCGTTGGAGTGTGGAGTGGAGCGTGCTTAACGCTGAATCAACTGAGAAAAAATCTTGCTCATTGTCTTGTGAATTTTTATGTACAGGTGGAGAGGCAACGAATCCCATCACGTTCCAAGTATCTGGATTTGTATCGTATCCTTGACTCTGCATCAGGATATGTATCGTATAACGAGGTACTCGGCAATAATCCACCCAAGCTCACGGAGGAAAGCCTGTGCTAGCATGGCTACCATCACCACAGCAACACTTACTGTACCTTTCATGTATAAGTCCTATATTTCCTGATTTTTATGTTTGCTTACAATGTTGCTGAATCACAGAAGCTTCAAATAATTGATGTTGCATTAAAAGATGGGTTAAATGCAGAGGACAATTTACTAAATTTACATAATTTCTACTTTGACCTATTACTACTATTACTTCTACTATTTTTATGCCATTGAACGCAAATAATAATGACTATATAAAACACTATACAACATCATACATAGCACACTCCCGAAAATTCAATATAAGACGATTGCAACACATTATTTTGTCTGATGAAATACCTCCAGATAAAATGTCATGTACATTATGTGAAGTTCTTGCATAGCCATGTCTCGGAGACAGGAGAAACTTCAGTTGCTCACTATAACAGCACTATTCAAATTTCCATTTATATTCAACTGTGGACTGAATGTGAGCGGAGTGGCAGGAGAAATGCTGGGCCCAGCTTTAGACTGCAGAAATATGCATGAGGTGTCAACTAGTGGTGCACCAATGTGGACATTTTTGGCCAATACCAATTCTGATCTTCTGAGAAAGCTTGGGTCGATCACCTATATTTTTTATCTGTCGTTTGATTACTTCAAACACTTGAATATTTTGAACAAAGAAGGCAAGGCAAGTTTATTTGTAGAGCACTATTCGTACAGAAGGCAATTCAAAGTGCTTCACACAACAGGAGAAATGCATTTAAATCACAAAAACACGAATCACAAATCAGTTTAAGACATAAAAGAGAAGAGTGCAAAGAAGATAATTTCAGTCATATGCACAGCTAAAAGCTGTTTTCTGTGAGGCCTGTCTCACATCTTCAGTAAGACTGTTCCAGATTATAGCTGCATAAAACTGAAACGCAGATTGACCATGTTTAGTCCTGACTCTGGCACCAGCAGGAGGCCGGTCCATGTTTAGTCCTGACTCTGGCACCAGCAGGAGGCCGGTCCATGTTTAGTCCTGACTCTGGCACCAGCAGGAGGCCGGTCCATGTTTAGTCCTGACTCTGGCACCAGCAGGAGGCCGGTCCATGTTTAGTCCTGACTCTGGCACCAGCAGGAGGCCGGTCCATGTTTAGTCCTGACTCTGGCACCAGCAGGAGGTCGGTCCATGTTTAGTCCTGACTCTGGCACCAGCAGGAGGTCGGTCCATGTTTATTCCTGACTCTGGCACCAGCAGGAGGCCGGTCCATGTTTAGTCCTGACTCTGGCACCAGCAGGAGGCCGGTCCATGTTTAGTCCTGACTCTGGCACCAGCAGGAGGCCGGTCCATGTTTAGTCCTGACTCTGGCACCAGCAGGAGGTTGGTCCATGTTTAGTCCTGACTCTAGGCACCAGCAGGAGGCCGGTCCATGTTTAGTCCTGACTCTGGCACCAGCAGGAGGTCAGTCCATGTTTAGTCCTGACTCTAGGCACCAGCAGGAGGCCGGTATATGTTTAGTCCTGACTCTGGCACCAGCAGGAGGTCGGTCCATGTTTAGTCCTGACTCTGGGCACCAGCAGGAGGCCGGTCCATGTTTAGTCCTGACTCTGGCACCAGCAGGAGGCCGGTCCATGTTTAGTCCTGACTCTGGGCACCAGCCGGATTCTGAGGTCCTCAGAGTCCAAGATGGTTCATATGGCACTAACATGTCAGAGATGTACTTTGGTGCTAGGTCATGGAGAGACTTGTCCACAAGCAGAGCTGCTTTAAAGTCTATTCTCTGAGCCACAGGAGCCAGTGCAGAGACCTGAGAACAGGACTAATGTGATCATACTTCCTGGTTCTAGTCAGGACACGAGCAGCAGCGTTCTGGATGAACTGCAGCTGTTTTACAGCTCGTTTGGAGAGGCCAGTGAGCAGGCCGTTACAGTAGTCTAATCTACTGGAGACAAACGCATGGAGTCTCTCCAAGTCTGGTTTAGACACTATATTTTTTATTCCGGCAATGTTTTTGAGATGGTATAAGCTGTTGATGTTATGGATTTGACGAGGCTGTAAATTCAAGTCGTTCTAAGACTGTTCTAATTTGAAAGTATCTTGCCCCTGCGAGCTACAAACGTGTGCCAAAAGCCATAAGTTAGTAAAGTTGCAAACATGTTTATCTCCTTTCAATATCTGTGCCATTGTTGCCATAGTTACCACACTGGAGTATTCAAATGCCTCATGTAATAGGGATATGGGTATCCTGGTATCTCTTGTATATATAGTTCTCAGACATGGTTAATGTCTGAGCAATACAACTCAGCACAGGCCTAAATCACTAATAATAAAAACGGTGAGAAGTGATAGCAGAACTTACAAATATGACAAATATTCTCAGCGCTCGTAGCCGTTATAGCACACTTTACGGCTCGACGTTGTTCAAGTTCCTGTACATTTTCTCGGAATCTGCTCTTGCCTTATGCTCAGAACTTTGCCTACACTAGACGTTGTGAGCAGAGGCGATAATGAAACACTTGTACAGCGAGAATAATTCATGCCGAGCTGTCTGGTGTTTTGCTGATGTTTCGCAGTTAGCTGCTTACACCTTAGTGGCTACAGTCCTCTATGAAGTGCTAATGAATGCACTGAAGTTGAGTAAAGCACTTTTTTTACACCCATCTAAAGAACAACATCAAAAATCAAAAATAGATCTGACATGAACTTGTAACTTTGGTTTGTTCCATGGTGAATGATGAAATAATTAATTTGCCACAGCTGCCCTGATGTGGCTGCCATTTTGTCCCGGTGTGAACACCTTTGTGAACTCTGTGAAAAATTAAAACCTTTAAAATTGGGACCGTAACAGTGGCTATGTTTACGTGCACATCCAAATCTGATTATTATCTGATTTCGGGACCTTGAAGATAGTGTAAATGACACGCAAACTGCAAGATGTGCAGAGGGTAATCAGGAGCATCACGATCGGGAAGAAATCTGATCATTTAGCTTTATAAATGTAATTCTATAATCTTATTACTCCAAAAATCATATAATCTGATAACATTTTGAGCAGGCATGTAACTGCATTCAGTTAACGGGGCATCTGTTATGAGTGATCTGATTTTTTTCTATTGATTTCTGGAATATTATGCAAGAAAATTAAACAAAACAGGGCAAAACTAATGTGGCAAAAACAAAAAAGAGAAAGTAAATGTTCAAGTATGTAAGAATTATTGATGTTGTGTCATTATGTGTTTTTGATGACCAGATTTCTCTTGTAAACACACACCAAAACTCTGATCAGATTAGTCTAGTCACTAGCCGTCGTGTGAAAAAAGTGACCTAGAAATCCATACAAGCCTTTTTACTTTATTAAATTGCACTCCAGGCAACATAGATAATTGACTGCTATGTCAAACTAATCTGACTAATATTGACTTGATCCAAAACATCTCTCCATCTTTTCAGCACCTGTTCAAAGTCGCCCTTCCCTGTCGTCTGCGCCTGTCATCCGCGACCCGACAGGCGACACATCAGTCATCCCTGCTCCCTGGCCTCAGTCCTCCTCTTAATAGCACTTCACAGCAGTAATGTGCCAGGGTTAATGTCCATGTGCAAGTGTGCGAGTGTGTCCTTCATCTCTCTCTTTCCCTCTCTCTCTGTCACTCTACCCAACACTGCTTTCATCACGAGCCATCAGAAACGACATACACTTACTGATGCACTGCAAAAAGGACCTTCTAATGCCGTAGGATATAATCAATCAAACAGCTATCGGTCAGAATGTGTGTGAAGGATTTATCATTTGTAAATATTGTGTGAATAGTATATTTCTGTGCGCTCTCTTTTGAAGTCAATTTTACAATGATCATTTATTATTGGGGTGCACGACATATCTGCCCAGTATCTGTATCAGATGATATTCGCGTCATTGAATAATATCGGTATCAGCCAAACGTACGACACAAACGTACTTGGTTACCGTGACAACATGGAGTAATACTTGCACTGTGATTCAAAGCAATGTCCGAAAAACATTTTAGGAGAAGTGGAAAACCTCACTGCTTCATGAGTACCCAGTATGGCATTCCTGCTTCTTTTAAAGGGGCTGTACCCGTTATATGTGCGCTCTATGTATCTAATTATAGAGCGTTTTATTCTCTGTGAAGCAGGAAATATGCTCGCTCTAGCCTCAGAGTTGTGAAAAGTGCATATAAACTCATTGCGTGACTATTTAGGATGCTCAGAAGGCATTTGGTATGTGCGGTTTGCTGCAAAATCAGGTATACTTAAATTCACATTCATGACTTTGAGGGGGAAAACTGTTAAAAGACTGACGGAAGCTAATCAACTCCTATGTGGCAACTCATGACCATACTTTTATTTATTTAGATATGAAAAGATATCAAGCACAATGTTTGTTGACGTAACAAAAATCTTGAAAAACATGCTTGCCTCTACACAGATCTGAACTGTAACATGGTTTGGTAGCATCAGGTGCTTGTTTCTTGGGGGATAAATATGTTTAATACCATATTGTGGAATATTTCAGGGCATAACTTCCACTATAAAAGTGTATCAATTGGATACGATTGCATTCTATAGTTCCTTCGTCAGTTCCTTTATCAGTTTAAGTAATATTAGGTTAACCCATATTTTAAAAGTACATTAATATATTTTCAAAGACAATACCCATGTAGTTCCCATGTTTGCTAAAATTAGTTCAGCTCCAGTATTGTAAAAGCAGCTCTTGTGCTCCAAATAACTCGTTCCAGCCTCTGAAATTTGCTTATAAACTCATCACGGTGAATACATAGGATGCTAGGAGACATGTATAGACTTTCGACATATATGTCTTGTATACTCCTGCAAACAAGACATAGCAACCATTCAGACATCGAGTATGCTTTGTAAAATCCCTCCTTCACATAACATACTGTACATCTTATCGGACAGACTTGCATTCCCACAATAGTAACAAACCATGGCTACTTAAATCAACATATTGGCGATTTATGAATGCAATTTCTCCAAAAGACTGCTTTTCTTTTACCATTACATAGCAGCCATTCATCAGGAGTGAAACCAAATGGTCCTCAGTCAGTGACGGCATTTTTCATAACCCTGTCCCATTTGGTTATGAAGTGTAAAAAAAAAAAAAAAAAGATGCCATTGTACAAAATGCATATTCAGGTGTTATAAGAAATGCCTCCAGTGGTGATCTACTGCCACTTTACCCCATCCGCCTTGGACTCCGATCCGACGGCCATCTGGCTCATTCTTATCCCCTCAAATTGATCTAGCACTCAAGCCTTGCACGTAATATATATACGACCCCAGCCTCCCGTTCTCCAGTTAACCCACAGCAAATCAGCCATTTAAGTTTGGGAACCCAGCCAGGGCAATATCTCACGAGTGGAAAAAACCAGAGCGAGGTGAAAATGTGGGTCTATGACTAAAAGCGTTGGCCGGCACCCAACAAAACAGTCGCGGGTTCAAAGTAGCTGGATGTGAGAGCGGAGGGCCGACGAACGCGGGGCTCTGTTGAGTTTTTGACAGGAGGAAACCCTGATTTAATTCCGGCCTTCTCTGCGAGCTAGCGCAATAGACCGCCGAGCTGATTTACAGTCCTCCATATGCTAAGATAACACCGTGTGACGAGGGAAAATTAGCTAAAAGAGCACCTCTGGGCTTTTGCACCGCGTTATAAACAGCAATGAAGCAGGATTAAAAATGAGCTGGAGTTTAGCCAGACACGTTCCTATTTAAGTTTTGGATTCAATTTAAAGAGCGAAGCAAACCGTCATCTATCTTGTTTTTAATCCCAGGTAAAGTTTTCAGGGAGAAAGATAAGATGTCTGCATTGGATTCTCACACACACAGAAAAACATTAGCTTTAGAATTTTGGAGCAAATTGCTTGAATTGTTAGCCAAGTCTGTCTGAAAGATCCATCTTTTTTGCCGTTTGGTTTCTGGATATAATGAAACTAGTATCCATAATTTGAGCATTACTATAATCAAACGTTGTGCACACTTTTAGCACTGAAGGTTTTGAGGCACACAAACTCAAATAAGTAATCATTTCTACATGGAAATGGCCATCGGTGTTCCTTCTGCTTGAAAGAAAGATTAGCGTGGACACTGGAGTGACTAAGTACGCTGTGCTTCTCATTACTACATCATGTTTGTTCAGTTAAGCTACTTCCTTCTTTACAGTCACAGCAGTCTCCCAATGCTTCATGTTACATTCTCGCTAACTTTTCTTTTTTAAATAGTTCTCAGTGGAGGACCACAAAGTCACAATTCTATTTCTTAACACCATGTCAAAGTGCCCATTATTCACAGGGAAAACCACTATCATGTGTCTTGGGACTGTCCAGTCGTTCGGGGTCATTGGACTAAAATGAATAATGCACTGCAGACTGTTTTTGACATTGCCATTCCACATCATTTTAGAACAATGTACTTGGGCCTCAAAACTCCTGGCATGGACACAATCAATGGATACCTTTGGCTTATACTTCTGGCAGCAGGAAAAAAGCCATCACAAAGAAATGGATGACACGGACCACCCCAACGATCAAGGACTGGACTGGCATTGTGACAGACATTAGACCAGGGCTATTTCATTCTGGGTTAGCACTAGTTTTGACCTGGTTTGGTCTTGTTTTAGTCCTTGTTTAATTATGCTTTAGACCTGTTTTAAGTCAGGGTTGGTCCTGCTTCAGAGCTGGTTGGTTCCGGTCTAGTCCTAGTTTAATTCTGGTTCAAATCCTGTTATTTTATTTCTCACAAAAATCTCATCTATCAGTAGTTATTTTAGCATTAACTAAATTGATTGAAACAGTGTTGGGGATATATATGTGACCCAGAATGTTACAGTGGCGTGTTGTGCACCTTCGGCCCAGAGGCCTTGGCCCCTCAAAGAAAAAGAGGCCTTGGCCCTCTAGAAAATTAAGTTGAATTGCCCTGCATTAGACAAAATGGAAAAAATTAAATCCAGACAAATTCAATAGACTTTGGACTAAATGGGACCTTTGTTTTAGTTTAATTATGCTGTGATTTTTTTTTTTTTTTTCATTACACTCTCACAAAATACAATAAAATAAAGTCAATATTTCCCCCCTCCACACTGTGTAAGATAAAAGCAGGACATTGCAAATAAATAAAACCACTGAATTGGAGCCGAGCGGAGGTCTGGACTTGAGTCAGACTTGAGTCATTGGCCGTTTCTCAATCCACGAACTTCTGCAGACTTGTGACACGTCATCCTCCGAGTACGTTCAGAGGAGACATATTTCCCACAATGCACTTCATATAGGTCACGTACTGCCGGCAGATCACGGCGACTCTCCGCCCACTGCCCCGTGCCCTCTCAGCACCTACAAAGAGCAGAGCGCACGAGTGGACAGAACCGCACGGTCAGACAGATAGATCGTCCCACTGCGGCGCACAAATCAATGATGTGAATTATCTAATGCCTTTATTTGTAACAATTCTCAACGCTGCACATATTTCATTTCTTTTAGCAGATGTGTAGAATAAAACCTCCTTCCATTTCCATAATTCATTAGTTACCAATCTATAGTTAAAAGATGAATGCAACAGTTTCTTCTGTAAATGGGGCACTTTTAAACAGACTTTTGTGTATCCATCTGAATAGTGCATACATTGAAATAGATTATTTATAGTATCTTATTGATCACATTATTAATACCAACCATGGATGCCTACATTTAGCCATAGTTATTTTAAGGTCCATTAAAGAAGCTTATTAGACTTTATTCATTGTAAACACTTGCCTGGACTGTGCTTGGTAGAAAATATACACAATACTGATAATACTGAATACAATGTTGTCACTTGGCCCAAGGCTATATTCGGAAAAGGCTACTTGTACTTAAAAAACTTGTATTATAGTGTAGAAACAGAAAAATGAATAAATGATGAAACAGCTGCATAATTTATTCATCACAAAGGAGAGAATGGCGAGGCCGCACACTCACTACAAGAGCTGTATTACTTTTTTTTTTCTAAATATCCTGATCAAATACCACAATGTAGCTCAGGTATGGGAGAGGTGCTGCTCTGTGGACAGTATACTGTAGGCAAGGAGTCTTGTTTTCCCAAACACCGGAGCGCTCTGGAGTGGTTTCCAGGTAATTAGACAAGTACTTCATTGTGTTACAGCGCAAACCTTTGTCAAATGTACACCGTAGTAACAGCCAGTAACCCGCCAAACATACTGTACGTGCCAAAAGAGAGTGTAAATCTGACATAAAGCTGTGCATCCAACCAATAAATTCATACTAAAGACGTGCCAAAGGGTTTATGAGTTAGATACTCTTCATTCATGGTTTTAAATCAACTCCTTCAGCTTTAAAGGTGCATTAATTATGGTGGAGAAGAATAAAATGCACCTGTACATAACCAAGGCACTCTACAATATATTAATTTTAATTTTGTTATTGCAGCTTTGAAATATGTTTTTCCAAAAACTCTACACCTACAAGTCCACATGACTACAGAAGGGAAAAACACCTAAATAAACTATGTAGGTCCATGTTAATCTTGCAAACTCTCCCTCAACACAATCCCCACCCATTCCCATTCTCCAAAAGACTCCTTTACCTCCTTGTCCGTTTTACAACAACAATACGTCTATTGGAGAACTGCTCTGACAGACTCTCCCTTCTGTATTGAGCAGCTTTCTATATTGTCAGCCCATAATAGAAGCCACTCCAACGGCCAATTCATCCTCCATCAAAATCCACTTGAGTGTTATCTTCGCCTCCCATGGTGCGACTCTCCCCTGCTGGGCGGGGAAGACACGGGTTCCAGGAGCAGCCGCTTTTGTTCCGGGCTTAAACCCATAGTCCAAGGATAAAAGTTAATGATCTTAGCATCTCATTTTCGACGCGGGCCAGTCATTGGCCAGTGGAAGGACCTCTGCGTTCAATGGGACAGAACTGAAGAGGGGAGAGCATTCTGCCGTGGAATATATATAACGACTTCTTCAGTTATGGGCCCAGCGGTTATAGGCTATAAAAGGGAAGGAGGTTGTTGAGGAGATCCATGGACCGGAGGAGATGAGCAGAGGTGGGCGGGGCTAGGACAGCTGTGTCAGGAAACGGGCACGTTACTATGCAAGTGTGTTTGAAATGCATGCAAACTCCAAGACAGTGGAATTTGGTGTTAAAGTAAATCTCGAGTGTGTGAAGGGTTCAAACAAAGGCCGGATGTGTTTAAATGTACAGTATGTGGCATTTTCTGTCATGGTCAGAAATGTTCCAGAATAAACTAGGCCTATCGTATCGGGGCGACCAGATGTGGGTGACCAAAAAGAATAACACCGGGTTGTGAGCTGAAAAGAGAAAAAGAAAAAGACAATGTTTGTGTAACCAAGGATTTCTGTTTCGTTTTATTTATTTTATTTATTTTATTTATTTTATTTATTTTATTTATTTTATTATATATTTGCACATACTTAAATGTGTGAGTACATACGGAGACAAAGTCTTTTCACTTTATTTTATTAGTAAATTCTTAATTTATTTTATTTGAAAGACTTTGCTATGATTATTATTTTATTATTAATTATTTTATGTTGCACCTTAACGCTGTGACAAGCTCCTACATTTGCGAGGCTTAAATTGGTTTATGTATAATATTGTGAAACTGTGGCAACATGAGTACCAGGGGGTCTGAGGTTCTCCACAAACTCTACTGTATTTGCTTATTTTATTCATTTAAATAGTTCCCGTTAGCTGAGAGCGGTGCAATCAGCTCGTCTTCCTGGGTCCATTACTGTAAACTGCTGTATTCCACTGCATTTGACTCGATCCATATGTTTATTTTCAGTTCCTTTGTCTCCTGTACATCTCACAGAGCCTCACAAACACTATTTATCTTGTAGTTATTTATGTTGACGGGACAAGGAGATGGAGAGACTCGCCAAGGTTCTCTTCGCAAAAACGGCACTTACTTTTTCATCTTGATTTATGAACATTTCTCCACAAAGATTAGATAGACTTTCGACATTAATGTGATGTTGAGCTGACATTGAACCTTTTCACAGAAGCTGATGAATCAATTAGGTGTATTTTCTGATCAGAGGAGCCCGTCAGTGTCGTCACCGTCACATGGAAAAGGACGGTCTCTAATCAGATGAACCAAAACTGTTGCCAAAACACTCCCTGTGAGTATTGGGAGTTCAAATCCGGCTTTGACAATTAGCTGCAATGTCATAACAGCTCTCGTCGCTATTTCACGCTGTACTATACTGCCAAATAACGCATACGGGGAAAATTAACAAAAACAATGTCAACAAAGCTGTTGACTGGCAGGGAGTTAAAATTCCGGACATTTTATTTGGGCCCAACCAGAGAACATGTCGGGGACAAAGAGGATGTCTGGTCCCCTTATACATTATACTCAAAAAATGCAAAATTGGGTTTACCTCAGCACAAATATGTTGTAAAAGACCTATTTTTCCTCCAAAAACCAGGAAGTGCATTGTTAGTATGCTGGTTGTTGGCATAAAGTCGCTCATGCTTCCGAAAGTAGTGAAAAGCACTATATAAACTCGTTGCTGTGAATAATTAGGATGCTAGGAATGTGTGAGAAAGTGAGGGATACCTTTGGACTGCTGTACATTTTTCACGTTTAAAAGCGCCTTTAACCATGTCCTGATGTTGTGTTTTCTCCCTCTGAGCTCAAAACACTTAATGGAATATGTTAGCACTAAATTCCTTCAGTTATTTCTACTGATTTATGTCAGTGCTCAAAATGAAGTGTCTGGCATTTCAGTCCTTGCTATTTTTTTTTATTCGAATGCACTAGGGGTCAGCAAAGTTATACAAATGCGTCACTTTAGTAACAGGTATTTGAAGCACCATAGACCATAGATTGCATCACGCAGCCATTGAATTTTAGAACAATCCAATCACAGCTGGTTACACGTGTCTCTTAAACGTGTCCGCATTTCATTCAGTACAATTATTTTACCCACGATTCCATCCATCTTCTACCGCTTGTTCCCTTTCGGGGTCGCGGGTGACTGGAGCCTATCCCAGTGACTTAGGCGGGGTACACCCTGGACAGTGGCCAACTTGTCGCAGGGCCAACACAGAGACATAGACATTACAGACAGTTCACGCTCACATTCATTCACTAGGGCCAATTTAGAGTCACCAATTTTGCCTAACACATGCATGTCTTTGGACGGTGGGAGGAGCCGGAGAACCCGGAGAGAACACACGGTAACACGGGGAGAACATGCAGACTCCACCCAGAGAGATCATGTGATGTTGGTCTGGTCCGGGAATCGAACCCATGATCTCCTTCTTGGGAGGCAAGAGCACTAACCGCCTTTGCCACCGTGCACCCCGATTCACATATCTTATTACTGCACTTATTAATTCTACAGAAGTTTCTTTATCCTGTTTTATTTATTTCATATTTTTACTCGTGAACCTCCATGACACAAACTAGGCCATGCCTTTTCCAATTGGTTATTCGCCTAACCGAAATTATGGAGACAGGATATGGTTCCATATTCTGTCTTTCTTTTATCCTAAAAAAGTGTTAATGGTTAGTAAAGCAACACAATGCCTCGACTGTAGGGCATAATAGCATTTAGAACACATTGTTATTCTGGCTAGGAACCTGTCCCTTTCACATAAAATGTTTTTAATTCAAGGATATGATGGTTGAGAATTTCCATATCACAAATATCATGCATTATTGTATGTTTGATAGCCTTTAAACATACATAGAGCCTTTATTTTGGCATCACATGTTTTAGAACAACAAAAAAGCTTAACAAAAACCAAATGGCTTTTCTCACGCGAGGTACTACCCTTTGTACTACATCTACTGGCAGCAGAGGGAATTACATAGGAAGGAGAGGTAAACAAATGCTAGCTTTCATCCGACACGCTAATGCAGCCGCGCAATTGCAATGTCATAGGTAGAATATGACATCAGACATCGGGGAAATTAGGAATGGGAGTGTTTTGATGCTCGGAGGTGAGAGAATTTACATGATTTATCAAACAAACATGAACGAAACTAAATAGAATGATAGATAACACTAGATAACATCCAATATGTGTCTTGCATTGAAATAGCGGCTCAGTCACAAATACAACACGACATATACTTAAAGCTCAAAAAAGTAAATTTTTCATCATATTTAACATTAGGACATTGTTTTCCATAATTCAATCAAATAATCCATATTTCCACCAAAAGTCCAGGATAAGCTCAGTATTATACCAGTGCCCTGGCGGTTTAATTCATGCATGCAGTGTATCCACCTGAACGTGGTCGCTTAACATTCACTTCACAGCAGTTAATTCTCTATATAGCCCTCTGTAAATCTCACCAGTTATGTGAACAGTATATAAAATTTTAATTAGGCCCATGTAATTCGTGACAGATAAATTCAGCTCAGGAAAGTGCAGTTAATTATGCAGTCTTCATATTCAGTAGAGCCAAGTGGATTATGCTTCACTGCTACTGTACGATCGCAGACGTTGTTAAGGGGGGGTGCGAGTGCAATTATTTTGAGTCTCAATGAAGGTGCTACAAGGCCATAGAATTTGGTTCAAAAGGTGCGAAAACACAGCGACAGGAAAGTGGATCAAATATTGCTACTCTTAGACCTGAAACTTAAGGCTCACTAAAATAGAGTGGCGCATATTGCTTTGGACATTGTTTTAGCAAATTTAGATAGTAGTAGTAGTTTAGATTTTCTCAAGACGCGGGACAAGAACTAGTATTACATGCAAAGATGAGAAGAAAGTCTGTTATTCTGGTTTGTTTATCCAACCACCGCGACAAAGTATGTGGCGTGACAATAGACTGTCAATTAAACTGTTTATCTCGTTTGGGAAGACATTCTGAATATGTTGTCGGTTCCATCTCGAAATTGCAGATACATTTTTAGTTTTGACATATAAATTCATGTTGAAGAAAGAGCTTGTCTGTGTTTAGTGAGGCTCAGATTAGACTAAACCGGATTCATCAGTGTGAATGATGCTAAATACAACTCAATGTATGGATTTGATGAGGTAACAACGTTATAACACGATAAGCTGTGTCATGTGTCCTTAAAGGAGATGGAGGTTGAAGTGCAGTGATTGACTTTTGTTATGTTGAACATTGCCAGCTGCACTGCTCTTGCCGTACATTTAACATGAATGTTCTTAGCAGGTTCATACAGGCATCAGAGAGAAGAAAAAGTAATTCAAGCTGAAATTTCAATAAGGTAAAGGCCAGGAATTCAAACCAGATTTGATTTTAACAATGTGTGAAATTCCAGCTTAGGTGTAAAAGGGATTACCAAAGAGCTAACGTAATGAACAGAGCAGAGCCACATGCCGAGTGTGCAGGGTTCGCCTTGAGCAAGCACAAGGAGGTTTGAAATATCATGGAGGAATGATGTAAAAAAAAGGGCATAAACCTACCATCTTCAAGCTGGAAACCAACTGAGAGTTACATAAAAAATTTAAGAGTTCTCAAAACCAAGCTCGCCCCCAGCTGTCAGTCAATGTCACTCCCGTCCTGGGACATTGACATGGAGAGAAAGGAGGGGTGCACTAGACTTTGTAGCCTCTGTGTGTGCCTGAAGCTAGAGGGAGCAGGAGACAAGCTCAGCGGGCTTCACTCCTGGGTGTTTCGCTTC
This sequence comes from Eucyclogobius newberryi, assembly GCF_026437365.1. Classification (NCBI taxonomy): domain Eukaryota; kingdom Metazoa; phylum Chordata; class Actinopteri; order Gobiiformes; family Gobiidae; genus Eucyclogobius; species Eucyclogobius newberryi. The sequence continues at coordinate 10,787,345 of NW_027315768.1, read as the reverse complement.
ATCTGCACGACTGGGAGGGATGTTTGGCTTTCCATAGGCGCCGGAGCCCGAGAAGACACTGTTTTCCAGCTTCAGAGGACCGCTCCCGCTGTGAGCCGCTGTGAGCCGCTGCTCCCGCCTCCTCCCACCTCCCCCCCGCCTTCACCTGTCACTTCCAGGTTCAATACATTCAGTGTTGTTTCTTTTGTTATTGCTATCCCAGCTCTGCCCGCACATATGAAAGACAAACTAAGTCTTAAAAAGAAATTGTAATGTAATAACATGTGGAGCGTAATGTGAGGAGAAGGTCAGAGCAGACAATATCCGCCTCTCGTAGCTAAAAGAATACATCATTATTAAAAGTCAAGTCTGGTTTCATTTTATGTGGTTCTGCATTGATATTCTGCTTTGATAAATAAAGCTAAAGAACCTTGAGCTTTTCACCTGTGATGCCACTGACAAGCGCTCGGACTCGCATCGCATTCATAAAAGTGATACAAGGAACAATATATTTGCCTAATATATTTACCTGAATTCCAGAATAAGTCCCAAGGCGTAAAACAACTCTTGGATAATCAGCTTTCCCTGTACAAGGCACCAAACAATGGAACTCGTTACCTGTTGAACTGAAGGGACAAACAAACAGAGTCCCTTTAAACTGAGGTCAAATATGTAACCAACTTTGACCTTTTTTATTATTTATGATGTGTTTTGTCTTTTGCAATACTTTGTTACATTGTTTATGACTCTTTTAATGTAAGAATTAGCCCTGGCTAAAATGTTGTAGTGTGTGACATGAGCTCATGACACACATAACTGAATATTTAAATAAAAATGATACATTTGATGATTGTATTTAAATTAAAAAATAATAATAATGAAATAAAAGTTCTGGACTTAATATATAGGGAGCAGAAATTCAGTACACCCTACGTCTGTGGCTATGCTAAGAAGTGAAGCAGGACGGCCCGCCAAAGCGCAGAATCAATCCACTCGCCGCAGTTGGCTCCTTTTTTCTTGTTTGTGATTGATTGATTTTTTTCATGTAAAATATGTTTTAGCCCAGTACAGATACATTGGAAAAAGCAGCTTTTAGATGCAGTAAAAATGATAAGAGCATTTTATTATTCTCCAAGCAGATAAGATAAGATATTCCTTTATTGTCCACACATGGGGAAATTTCATTGTTGCAACGCAGGTAGATACAGAGGTAGATACAGAAGAACAGATCACTTATAGGAAGTCTGAAAAACACTCTTAATAGAAGAACTCTTATAAACAAAAACTCTTGTAAAAACAGTCTTAATAGAAGAAACAAATATAAACAAAAGGGTTTTATATCTCTTTTTATCTCAAAAGGGTTTTATATCTCTTTATATCTCAAAAGGGTTTTATATCTCTTTATATCTCAAAAGGGTTCTATATCTCTTTATATCTCAAAAGGGTTTTATATCTCTTTATATCTCAAAAGGGTTTTATATCTCTTTATATCTCAAAAGGGTTTTATATCTCTTTATATCTCAAAAGGGTTTTATATCTCTTTATATCTCAAAAGGGTTTTATATCTCTTTATATCTCAAAAGGGTTTTATATCTCTTTATATCTCAAAAGGGTTTTATATCTCTTTATATCTCAAAAGGGTTTTATATCTCTTTATATCTCAAAAGGGTTTTATATCTCTTTATATCTCAAAAGGGTTTTATATCTCTTTATATCTCAAAAGGGTTTTATATCTCTTTATATCTCAAAAGGGTTTTATATCTCTTTATATCTCAAAAGGGTTTTATATCTCTTTATATCTCAAAAGGGTTTTATATCTCTTTATATCTCAAAAGGGTTTTATATCTCTTTATATCTCAAAAGGGTTTTATATCTATTTATATCTCAAAAGGGTTTTATATCTCTTTATATCTCAAAAGGGTTTTATATCTCTTTATATCTCAAAAGGGTTTTATATCTATTTATATCTCAAAAGGGTTTTATATCTCTTTATATCTCAAAAGGGTTCTATATCTCTTTATATCTCAAAAGGGTTTTATATCTCTTTATATCTCAAAAGGGTTTTATATCTCTTTATATCTCAAAAGGGTTTTATATCTCTTTATATCTCAAAAGGGTTCTATATCTCTTTATATCTCAAAAGGGTTTTATATCTCTTTATATCTCAAAAGGGTTTTATATCTCTTTATATCTCAAAAGGGTTTTATATCTCTTTATATCTCAAAAGGGTTTTATATCTATTTATATCTCAAAAGGGTTTTATTTCTCTTATAAATAAAGGAAGTGTGCCGTTAGCATGCTAGTTAGCTAGCTTTGTGTGTTAGAAAGTTGTGAAAAGAAAGAATCGCGAGTCACATTTGGACATCTGTAAACAAGTTCAAATGAAATGTTTTTTCACGTTCACATAAAAATCAGGTACAGCTCCTTTGACTACTTTGACATCAAATTCTATGGGTTTAGTTAGTTTAGCGCTCGGGGCTTAGGGTCAGGGAAGAAAAGCAGAGTTCACAGTAAGGTGTTTTTATTTTATACACAAAACTTCACATGTTTATATAGCCATTCCTTGTAAAATATTGCATCTTTTTTCATATAGTTCTGAGCTGTATGACTCCATCCCTGCTGCTCTCACATCAGGTCAACTCCCACGCACGCCGAGCTTTGGAACACTGCATAAAAACCCGAGCCAGACACTTCATTTCTGCCCTTTTTTTCAGTACAGTAAGTATTTTAGTGTAGAGAGACGGGGACACAGAGAAGCAAAGAACTGCAAATTATGACAGTTCAAGGATGAGCCCCGAGCTGTCAGCAGAAATGGAAATAAAAGGAGCTTTGAATGGTCCCGCAGCAAGTCAAAGTGACAGCCATGTAAATAATATTGGAGGGAGATGCCGCAATTTAGGCATAATTTACCCATAACCCAGCGCGACTCGCAGAACGAAGCTGCCAGTTTTCCCTTTGAAGGTTAAATGAGAAAATGTGAGAAGCAGCTAAAGTGTATGCAACAGTAAGAACAGAAATGCGTTGGGAGGAAATTGATATTTTGTCAATTTGGTACTGGGACGTAACCAATTATTGCTTCCAATTCTGATTTGAGCTTAATATTTGATTTGACAAAAGCACTTGTCTTCCAACGTAAAAGAAAAGCACGTAACATCAAGGAACTACTCAGACGTTCTCATTCCTACGTCAGTACTCAGACATTGGAGGGAAGTAAGGTAAGCGTCTTGCCTAATGACGCAACAACAGTACGCAATGGTGGGCTCCGACCCGAAATTTGTGAATTTGTGAATATTGAACATTTAATCTCTTAAATACTTAAAGTGCCTCTGACAGGTTCTGACTCATTCAACTAAAATACAGTTTAGATAAATATGTTTACATTTTTGCTAGAATTATAGACATTTTGAATCACAGAATAGCGCATTTTTAGGTTTAAAATCGTACTTCCTATTTGTAGTTGATGACATCACACTAGGGGAAATTACCCAGCAAACACTGGGCAAAAACTCATCTCATGTCACTTTTTTTTTTGACAAATAAACTTAATGAGGGCGTCTTTATTTTGTTGTATTAATGTTTAGCAAGTCCAAAAAGTAATTTATTGTATATGTTATGCATAAACTTTGACTGAATGTTCCTAGTGTGATGTCACTTTTCTACAGATTTTTAAATGTTTTCTCCACAAACACCTGCCGGATTGGTGTAAAACAGGCAATAATACACCAAATAAAGTCAAAATTAGATAACCATATGCCCTTTAACGCATTGACCTACAGCAACCAAAATTTGGACAGGTAAACATTTGAAAATAATTAAATATTGCAGTGTACAAGTCACAAACCTTTTCCCAATAAGATAAATGGATAAGATTCCCTTTATTAATCCAGAAGGAAATTCAAAAAACATTTTCACTGAGCTGAACATTTACACAACATTTGGTACGCCAGGGGTGCAGTGAGTGATTGGAATCTATCTTGTCCCAGGTTGCTTAGGATTGTGCCTGCCAAATAACTGAAGGTCGGTTTAAGAGAAACATGTTGACAAAAATGTGGTAAATTGCTGCAATCCGGTGGGTTTACAGCTTGCTTTAAAAAAAAAAAAAAGTTTATATTTAATCATATTGGGATCCAGTTTTGTAATATTGATACTGACGCTAATTACTTTAACACTGAAACATATAGATGCGCAAAATGTCTTTTCAAAATTGTGTCTATTGTGCAATAAGAGTTTTCAAGAACAAAGACGCTCGCTGTACAACTGTGTATGTTTTATGGCTCCTTCATCTCCCTTGAGTTATATACTTAAAAGTTGCGAAATGTAAGAAATTGTGAGCAGGAAACAAAGATCGAACTGAAAAAGTATCGCTAATACTAATAACAATCAATACCTCCATCGAAAAGTTGATTTGCACAGCTCCAGCAAGTGTACAACCTGCACTGTCCCGACCAAATAAACAAGTAATCATAAAAATAAATATATGCACTGTATGTGGTGAAAAGATGCATCCCGAAGAGCAGAAAGCACAATAACTCACTTATGTATGGGACACGACACATCACAAACAACAGTGAACTTGTCTCCAGCCATGACCACGAGGCCTTCAGAGAAATGACCTCATCCTCACAATGACAACCGCCTTAATAGCCTTTGCGGAATATGCTGCAATTTAGCATAATTTCCCCCAAATTTTCCCCTGAACTCCAAGCAAGAGAACTCGACAATTTGTCCTTTGAAGGTTCGGCCGGAGATCTGGGGAGAGGAGGACAGAATGCTAGTGTGTATGGGCTACAGTGAGACACACTTGTGAGCGGAGGCTAACCAGAACCGTGAAACACTTCCTGCTCCGAATTTGGCCCGAGCTCTGAAAATCATTACGCCACCATCTGCCTGTCACGACCTTGGCATACATGCGCTTTGAATTTATGACGTTTAAACGGAAAACACGTGCAAAGCGCCTTTAAAAAGTGAAGCCTGATCCACTGACTTGAGCTAATGGCCTCGAAAGTGTGAACGCCGCCTTTGAGGGGCCCGAAAACGTCCGCTAGCGCGTTAAGGCTAGCTAGCTTCAAATGAGAATAGCTGTCGGCGGCCGCGTCCTCGTTACGGCTCTAAGTCAATACTGTAAAAGTTAATGGCATCAAAATAGCAGCGTGAGTGTTGTTGACCGTACCGGGAGGGGGGAGTTTAATTGTCGGGACACCGCACGGACAAAGTTTCGCCTGTCCGTCTGGATTATTAATAGTGTGAACCCGACCCCGCTGGTGTTGCTAACGTCATAGCTGTAAAATTGTAAAATGTCTGCTAGCTCGACTATTCTCTGTATCAGAAACAGAAGTTGAGCTGTCCTTCACATTAAAGCGCTTTAACTGCGCAGGCTTATTGCTTTATCAAATGTTCTGGGCAGGTTGTATGGACCTTTTTGCAGATGGGGACAAAATGGTAGATTTTCAATTTTGCAATGTCATATTTTATTTGACTATTGTTAACACACAGCAACTGTCTTTCTGCCAAAGATATCGTGAGATGTTTTCATTGAAAATATGCCAGGAGGTAAACCATTATTATGTGTTTTGGGACTGTTATATTGTACACAAATACTGGATGGGAATTGACAAGGCAAACTGTTTTTGACACCACTATCCCACTACATTTTGGATGTACTTGGGCCTCAAAACCCCCGCCATGGACAGTGTGGATGGATACGTTTGGAACGTACTCCTGGCAGCTGGGAAGAAGACTCAAACTGCTCCGACGATTAAGGACTGAACTAACTAACTAACCTCAGGACTCATAGACTCATCAAAAATAGACTCATTTGAAGAAAAAATTATAAAATGGGACAATTATTCAGATCTTAATATGCTCTAATTCCAATGTTTCTTCTTTTTCTTTCTTCTGATGCCACTCTTTTATTTTCTACTATTACTCCTTTACTTGCCTTATGTTCTGCCTGGTCCAGCTCATTCTTCTCTCTTTTGTGGATTCATAATAATTTCTTATTTCTTTCTGTTGTTGTGTTGTTGTTTTGACTGTTTTGGCAGCATGAAAAGGTGCATTTACCACCACCTACTGTAGTTGTACGTCTTCAAAGTATGTGTTTTACGCTATAATGTAATAAGAAAAGAAAAGAGAGAGCTGATCTATGTTCTAATAAAAAATAAAACTGAAAATAACGGTGTCTGCAGCAATGATCAAACTTCAATGGAGTTTCAGAGATTGTGGATTAGTTTTGTGCCGCAGGATGAACAAATGGACAGACAAAGCTCCAGATTGAGCAGAGAAGTGGATTATTGCAGCTAAACACACTGAGTCAAGCCTCACATAAGATACAAATGTAACGGCATTTGGATTTTCATTTAGGGAATGATTTACCAATTGTCTCCAAATCTTTATTAAGATTGTGCAATTTGTGATCTATTTTTATCATATCTGTTTATTAATTAAACTGGGGTAGTTTGAATAGAAAGAGTTTGTGATTTTATGAAACATTCAATTATGTAAATTTAAGATAAACCAATTAGTTTCTGTCTTTAATGCACTGAAATGAGTGAATTAGCTTTTGTACAAAACATTGTTTCACAATTTTATCAAGATCACATCACATTCATTGTAAAGCCCATAAACATTATATGTGTACAGGGTTTTATATTAAAGTGTATGTCACAAACATCTCCAGAGACACTTAGATGATATTAGAAGGTGGAGAGTTGACAGATTTAGGACACAATCTATACAATCTAAATTCTTTAAGTCGGTAAGGTTAAATCTGAGTTTTAAGATGTCTTTTTATTTACGGTTTCATTTAATGACAAAGAAACTCCAAAAAGCTCATTTAAAAAAAATAAAATTACTTAAATCTACTGTTAAATACTGATATACCTCTCACATTTAGGTGATCCATAAATATTAATTGTTTATTTAATTGAAGATGAAACACAAACCTTTTCAACACTTTGCATCACTTTACGGCAGCACTACTGCCAGTTACTGCCGTGTAAACCGAACCCCCCCCCCCCCGGGCTCAACTGAAAACATGGCTCTTTCCAAGGAAAACAAGCGTCGCAAAAATGACATGGAAAATAGAAGATTTATTGATGACTGGAGCAAAAAATATGCACACAAAGCAAATGCAAACGGCATTCACATGTGCCTTCTGTGTTATGATGTCTGCTCAGTAACACGAGGAGGCACTTCAGGACCAATTTCCACTCTTATTCAGCACTGAAAGTACAATGTGCCTGTAGTCTGTGGCAACATGCATGGCTAAAAGAAAAGGCCATTCACTGACACAGATACGCTGAAAGAGTGTGTGCTTCCTGCAGTCGAGGAGGTGATCAATAAGTGAAGGACCAGGTCATTCATTTGATCTGCTCAATCCACCACAGCTGGAAGACGAGTGGATCTATTGGCAACACAAGTTTTTGACACACAGAATTCCTCTCTCCGGCTGTGGAAGAATCTACTGACAATCAGGACCTATCCACACTTGGCATGTGCGTTTTCATGATGTGGCGTGATTGAAGGACGAGTGCTTGAGGTTAATCCCACTTAGCGGGCGCACCACAGGTGAAATACTGAAATACATTCTTCACTACTGAATGGTGAGTTAAAACACAATGGAATGTGTCACTGCTCTTATAAAGTTAGAACTGCACACAATCAATTGAATCAATTAAAATTGATTATTAAAATAGTTGTCAACTAATGTGGTCATCGACAGAGGCGGAGCCAGACATTCTAAACATCCGGGGCTCCGCCCTAAAGGTGAGGAGCATTGCTCTTCAGGACAATATGATGTGGTTTTAATGCCTCCCAATAATGTATTTCCTGTACCTACAGTAACCCTCCCTCTGAAAACAGAACTCCAGAGGTGGGAGTATTTAATTACATTTACTTGAGTAACTTTTTCATGACACTACAGTAACTCTGACACTTTCACTCTGACTTGAGTCAAATGTAGTTTGAAGTAACAGTCTCTTACTTTATGATTGATACATGATTTAGTTGGTGTATTTCTTGTATAAAGTAAAAGTCAGTCTTACCTTTAGCAGACACTTGCCTCATTGAGCTCCTGTTTGTCCTGTAGTTGTTCTGCTTTATCTTTATCACACTGACAATCACCAGGAAGTCACGTTTGAACATCAAGTTGTTTTCATGTTGTCTATTCTAGAGAAGAGAAGCTTTACTTACTTTGTTTTTCAGCACATGTTCTAAATGCCTCTTGTTTCTAGTTGATCTGCTCCTTATTTATGCTCTAATCTTTTAGTAAAACGTTGGTTAAATGATGTAGAAAAGGTCTTTCTGTCAGATCCGCACGTGCTCCTGCTGTAAACACGCGCACCTGCTACGGTCCCGCCCACTTCCTACATGCAGCCAATCATACACCAGCTCAACAAAAATAACCAGTGAGACAACAGATGAAGAGAGCCAGCGTCCAATCAGAGAGAGGAAGGCAAAAGTGACAGCTAGAGCAGCCAATCAGTGGTCAGAGCAGGGCCCAGTGCAGAGGAGAGGATCAGCCTCCGCGCTGCACATGAAACTGATGCTGTTGAATAGAACTCTGAAACAAACACTACAGACTGTGCCATCTATGACTTTAGTTTAAATAAGTTTAAATATGAAAAGAACAAAATGACTATTATTACATTAAGGTCAGTGTGGGTCTCGAACACAGATCTATCATTCTATCCTCTGTGTTTGTGGCATTTTACAATTCAATTCGGACAAAGATTGTTTTTATCTAAATTAAGACAAGAAAGAAGACATTGGCATAGGGATTTTTTAATATTCAGCAAATTACCAAATTCCTCTTTTTTAAGACTCAAATTCAGGGCTTTTGGTAAACCATCTAAATATTCACATTTGCACTGTATAAAATAAGTGCATATGAGTTGTGTTTTACAGAAATGCATTAAATAAAATGCAAGAAGCCTAATATTTGATGGATTTGTCGATGCAATAATCAACAGATACATTTCTTATCAAAATAAGTTAGTTGCAGTCCTAAATCTGGTAAACTCACTGAAAAGGGTCTGTGGTTTTAGGGATGAGACTTTTATCACTTTCAGCTTGCAGCTTTATGCACACAAACCAAACAGTAAATCTTACACAGCGGTGGCCATTTTATGATTGAAGCAGGAGCATGTTGTATCAGGAAAATTATGTACAGTAAATAAATATGTGTTAAATAATGTCAAATGGTTTGTATCTGTGTTTCACCCTCTACTGTACAGTCGACCTGAAATAGTAGCACAGTCCAAAAATCTGGCCTCCAGGGGAAATAAAATACATTTTCATATATAGCTTAGGCATTTTATGTGTTAAAAACGGCCAAAATGTAACAAATTAGCAACATTTAAATCTGAAAAATGGACAAAGCCGGAATAAAATGTCTTTCTGAGTAAACTGTATATTTTTTTTAATTTAAACTATAATAAATCAGGTTCAGAATTAGACATCACAAGTCCTTCTGTGCACTCATGGCGAAAAATGACGTTACATTGTCCCAGATAAATCTAGGGATGCACGTGGATTATGTAAAATAATAAAATATCTTTGAGAGCAGTTTGTTTTATTGCTACTGTATATGCTAAGAGAGAAAACAGACCCGAAAAAATTAAATCCAATGTTTTTACCTTCAGTGTCTCACCTTAAATAAAACTAAAAAAAATCTAAAAATAAATGACATAACACAGAGCTCTAAATGTTGGAAGACGTTTATATAATGACATCAATTTAAAAAGAATCACACGTTGTCCAGCGTGTAGTTGATCGACTCCAGGCGTCTACCACTCTCACAGATATCAGAACCCATCCAAAAGTAACATTTATAGACCTGTAACCAAGTATACATGGGAGACAACACATTGAATCCATTACCGTCCCCGTTTCTCTTCTTGCATTGTTTGTTTTGCCCTCCTCAAAATTAGCCCCCTATGACAACTTAATGAACAGCAGAACGCTCCAGTGTGACGAGGCTTTCCTTTCACCGGCATTGTTCTCAATCTGTACCACGTGTGGCGTACACTCCGGGCCGGGCCATTCCCCCCCGTCCTAGTGGAAAAGCCCAGATGTAAATAATCATATGAATCTTGGCCGGTGTCCATCGGCCGCTCCGGATTTGGCGAGGTGCCGGCGAGTAACACGAAAAGGACAGAGTCATCATTAAAGTCAAACTGTCTGAAAAAGAAAGGGGCTACGGTTACATGAGCAATCAGGAATTTGTTTAAGGTGATTTGCTGTGTCCACAAACAAATGGGGTTTTAGTAGCGAGGGTGCCAGTGTGGATAAGTACGGTGAGTACACAAAAGTTTGCAAGTGTCAGTTTGTGGATTTTAGGGTGTACTGACCAAGGATTTAGAAGCAAGTCATGAGGAGTAGAAAGAGAATGGCACAGTCTGCGATTCTATTTCTAGGTTTTCAAGGACATCGCAACATTGTACAGTCTTATAGTAGTGTTTGATTGAGAAAATGTGTATTAATATGTCAAGTTTTAAAGGACTTTTTGAGATTTTAGGTATAGTTTCTCTTGTCAAAAATGTACCTGAAATGTATTTAGCTTCATTCATTCTTGTTTCCTCTTGTTCTGAGAGTCAGGAAATACTCAGTTTCAAATTTCCCCTAATTGTGATGTCATAAGTAGGAATTGGGATGCCGTTCTGAGCATTTCTGATGATAAAACCAATCTAGATGAGGGAACGCTTTACTGTTAGAAAATCATGTTTGTTTTCAAAGCATTATTATTTTAAGTTCTAAAACATGAGATGTCCAAGCAGAGGTGCGTGAGAGACTGTTTAAAGGCCAAAACAATAGAAATAATAATGAAGAATACTACTGTGATTTTAAAGTAAAGTAAAGGCCAGTAAATGCCAGTAATGGAATAGCAACTGGATGGAAACACCATGGTAACAAATAGTGTGTATGGTAGTTAAACACTGCAGTTAAATGAACTCTTTCCATCTAAGAATATGACTTCATCACTTGAAAGAAGTTAATAAGTACTTGAATTCGGTCACATTTACCTTGATATGAATATATTTAGTCTTATAATATGATTTGGAAACAGAACAAGTTGTGTTTTTTTCTTATTTCACATGTAGCTTTATTTGTTAATTTAAGTATGGCTTTATTTATTTATCTAATTTCAAGTGAGAAAACATTAAAATAAGTCAGACATTTCAAGATAAATAATAATACAATCACTGTCTTATCTCAAGATGTGAGTGACTGATGGCGACATAAGATGGTTAATGGCATTCATTCATTTAAAACTAAAACAGGTTATGCAGATAAGCACTGAGTGGTACGATTTTATTCATGGGTCTAAAGTACTTGTTGCTATAGCCCTCTCGAGGACAAACCCGCATGCTCACTGTGGGCTCTACCAACCAGAGGATTCCTCATCTGTGACGTCCCCAAAGACCCTGTTTGTCCAGAAGTGTATGACTGTGGTCAGGAGGGACCAGTGGACTTACAGACATCACTCCACACTGAGGCTGAGCTGTTTGTTTCAGGTCGTTAGCAGCGGGCTAATGCTAGTTTACATATTATTGCGTGGCTATGCTAATAAACATTAGCCTGTTTGCAGATAGTTTTAACGAGCCTAATTTCCAACTGTCAGAGTGTTATATTTTAGGATCAGACACAAAGTCCGTGCTCTTGAAAGCTTTGAGAGCTCAGAGGGTGCAGAGGGCGAGTGGACGAGGAGGAGCAGATGGAGATGTCCACAAAAGTTTGTTGTGAAAAGTTGTCTCTGCTTTTAAGTGTCAGTGACTTGCGGCTGTAGATAAGGATCAAAGCCCAAAACTAATATTTAGTTTATATCTGACATCTAAATACAGAAAATAAACAGTATTAGAAAAGCAGCTACACTTCTGAGTCAGTGTGTTGTGAACATTAATGGTCCAGCAGAAAGCATCTTTCACCCCCTCACTGTTGGCTAACAAGCTAGCTTTTCGCTATTAAAGCCACAACGTAGCGACAAAACAATGGAAACTAAAAGTAAACTTCAGGAGCTCAACGGGCTCCAGGAGAAAAACAGTTTCTACACTTTTTTTTATTAACTTATTGCCTTGCTCTTTTACTTCAGTTCTCATTTTGCCATAAAAGTGGTTTCTCCATTCTTGCTTCTATCGCGCAATAGAGTTTATAAGCGAGATTGTTGGCAGGGGGGAAATATTGGACACTTTTCACTGGCCCTCAACAAATACTTTCACAACAAACAGACTCAGAAACATATTATCCCAGGAAAAAAGGTAATTTGTTCAACTGTTTGATCCCAAAGTCTGTATCAGTGATAAATGAGCGCGCAGCCTGCAGTGTCCCGTTTATGTTCGACTGCTCGATTTTCTCTTTTTAGATGTCAGATACAAACGAAAGAAAAATATCAAGCAGTTATAGACGAGTATATATATTTTTAATAGATTGTAGAAGCTCTTTGACATCCACAGGACATTTAATTACTAATTGTTGACACGCACACAATCTAGCTACTCACCGCTACAATTCAGAATCTGTAATCTGCATAACCTTTATTTATTTATTTATTTATTATATCCTTAGCACAAAAACTTACTTTTAGTTGTCAACAATCAATGTTTGTAAGACTTCCATCCTCACTTTTCTGTACTGTTGGCACTGTTCCCTGTAAAAAATCTGTATTCTCCCACTTCCTTCTGATTCTCAGCATCATGCCCTTTTAAATGCCAGCACAGAAACCCAAATCTAAAATCTATAACGCTGTCACTGACCTGCACTGGAGCCCATCTCCCCCCCCCCAAAAAAACTCCTTTCTCCTCGGGCAGATTTAGTCATCAGACCTTAGCAGAGGAACCACGGATCCAGGGTTCATTTTCACGGTGCTTTCATGTGCATCGTAGCTCTCTTGGCTCCCCCGGCCCGCACCCTCCTCTCCCCCCCAGGCTTGCACTCATGCTCCAGGAAGACACCCAACACCAGTGCCTCTGAGTGGGAGGACTGTGGAGCGGCAGCAGCAGACTGTGCCAACAAAGTCACCCAGAGGAATAGACGAAAGCTAAAAAAAGAGAGAGCGCATGGTATCACCTCCAGACCCATCACAGGAGGAATATTCATCAGATTTTTTTTCTTTTTTTTTACTCTACCACCACTCTATTTCTAATGGACTGTTCCGGTGGTGTAGTGCCGGTTCAGACCTTGGCACAAACCATGGTGGTGTGACTGGGCAAGACACCTAACCCGTGATGCTGATTACAGTTGCCAGTGTGGTGGCAAAAGGAAGGCCCTAAAGTTAAAAATATGAAGGTACAATTCAACTGAACCTTTTCTCTCTCGCCTAATATGGCATCATGACAGACAAAGAGAGTCAAAGGCAGTTATTTCTACATGGTATGACAAAGACTGGATGGAAAAATGGTCTTAGGTTGGTCGTCTGCCTCTGATCCAGCTTTCAATGCCAAAGCAGCCCAGATATTTCATAGTTTCATAGGGCTGTGCCAAAATATCAAAATATCGATATGTCGTGATACTAAATTTGGTGATACAGTATCGATATCACGGGCTGCTGTATGGATATATCACCATGAGTAATTTTTGGTATGATTTCCCGAATTATTTTGTGACCCCGCTACAATTTTGTTGTTATTTTAAAGAAAGGAAACTTGTTTATGCCAAACCATTTCATTTTAAGTTTGTGCAGGACGGGGTTTAACAAAGAAAAATGTTGTTAAAATGTATTGGTTTCTTTAAAAATTGTGACATATTGTAGAATATCATGAGCAATACATCGATTATCACATGTATTGCAAAATCGGGATTTGATTGTATTGTGAGCCGTGTATCGCGTATCGCATCGAATCGTGAGGGACCCTGTGATTCCCAGCCCTAGTTTTCAATGTTTTTTGTGTGTGCAGCACTTTGGTTGGTTTATACAATGTACAAATAAAGTTAGATCAGACTGGATGTTTGCCAACGCCACCTCCCTCGCCGTGCTCCCTGGTTTAAGGCGTTGCACATGGTGTGGTTGTTGTGGGTTCGATTCCTTGCCTCAACCACTTTCTAAATGTCTATACTTTTATTTTCTCCATTTTATGCTTCAGTTGTCCTGTTTACTAAAGGTTTTGAGCCAGAATTATTCTTATTTTTTTCAATTCATTAAACGGTACCAGCCTTTAGGAATTGCAGGCGTCATGCTTATGTAACCGCTTCATATATTACGGAATTATAATCGTTCTTTTGTTTATTATTGTGTCGTGTTACTGTGCTGTCTTCACTCTCCAGTCACTTCTTCTGTATTTTATTTCGTCTCCATGTGTGCCCTTTGGTGCACTTCCTTCGAGGGGTCGTGACTTCCTCTTCCCTTCTACAAATCCCGTGGGAAGAGTTTGGGCTGGACCGGTGAATAGTGGTTGAAGAGTGCCTCCAAACGCTCGACTGTGTCCCGTGGCTGCTCAGCGCACCACAAATCATTCATTTTATCCTTTCTTACGCTTGCTTCTTACTCGAAATACTCCCATTTTATGCACGCACTCATGAACTCACCTGCCACCTATCCTCGGATTTCAAGTAAAGATATTCTACGAGGTCTCAGTTCACAGAAGCAGCCTGTCTATAAAAGCACTGGATGTAACCTCTCTCTTTAAAAGGCAGTAATTTACACGTCTACAAATATTGAGGTATAAAAACGCCGTAGTCTGGCGCACCTGCCGCACCCGGAACACAGTCAGAGAATCTTCAAAGTCGCCACTTCTGAATACCGTGTCCCCAGAGAAGCTGGAAACTGCCTTAGCCACTCAAAAGCCCAGGAAAGAAAAGGAGAAAAAAGAGAGAGCTCAAAAGAGGAAAATTAGGTTCTCGGAAACCAAACAGACGCTTTTTGCAGCATCAGGAAGAGAAACGCAGCTCCGGATTTTTACTTGGGAGATGAAAGTCGCTCGAAAGCGGCAGAGACTTTGCAGACGAGTTATTTTGGAAAATGAGTCATCTTGGTGAAGTTATTGGAAAGCAAATACAGTTAAAGCTAAATATCATTATAAAACCGTTCATATATTTATTAAATGCAAAACATACAGAAATGATTCACTGAAAGTATGTGTCTCTGCTTGGTTTGTGAAACTAATTGATACACATATACAAATCGATACTACAACTAGTATCAAAACAAGACACTCATTTGAGCCTTTATTTTTTTACTATTATTGACGTATTGGTACTGAAAAAAAGAAACATAAATGGGCTTTTTACACAAAAACGAGTTCACTGTTTGTATCATTACTTCCTCTCCTATTAAATTTCAATATGTTTTTCGCTGATTCAACTTCAGTCGACCAAAGTACTTCACGTAAAAGGAGATAAAAGTAGATTACAGTATAAGGCACAAATACCATCATACTGTGCACTCAAAATACAACACAAAAAAGTTAAATGGAAGGGGATAAGACATGGGTTTTCAGACTAGACTTAAACTGAGTTAGAGACTTTGAGGGTTTGACAGGAAGAGAGAGACTCTGATCATAGGTAGGTTTTTCCCCTCAGTGCTAATGCTAATTTTGAGGCATGATTAATGTTAAAATAACTTCCAAAAACTTAACGTAATCAAAACAAAATAGTGCTTTTTTTCTTGAAATGTTAACACCTTGCATTTATTTTTTTATTTTATGTTTCAATAAACATAAGTATTAGCTTTGGGACACACTAAGCTAGCCAGTGTATTGCTGTGCATAGAGAGCATTGGAGCATTTTAGAATAGTCTGGACCTATATCTGAACTAGTATAGGACCACATGGAAATATTACAGAAACCAACTACTGTATAATAGCTTGGCCTTAATAAAGCATGAATAAATGATTTGTTCATCATGAAATAAGAATAAATCAGGCTTAGTAACTGCTAAGCCTGAATCATTTTCACTAAACTATTTGTTCACTATGAAAGTGTTTTTTTTTTAAACTTTTATAAAGGCTAATAAATGTGTTGTTGTTGTTATTATAATGTGTTACCAATGAAACTAGTTATTTTTGTGGTGTCGTGACATTGTCTAAAAGGTATTATTTTTATCATCCTAATGGTTTTGAATTCTGCCTTATCCCCAGCATCTAAATGGAGATGGACATTTTAGTATCAAACTAGTCTCTCCTGGTTGAATTGTTCAAATTTGTAGAAATAGCAGTTCAAACACTGGACAAAAACTGTAATTTTGACAATACAAGTCCACTTCTGTTCACTTACATCCTGACATCATTCATACATCCTTTCCCCCCTGTTTCAGTCCCTCTACTCTGTCCACCCCTGTGGATATTTAAGTGGTTTTTGCCCCGCTTTAATTTGCAGCCGACCCATAGCCGGCTCTTTCTAATCCCACTACGATTTATGGAGGCCTCACGGGGAGCTCCGCCTGCCGCTGGGAGCCACAGGCCACAGCAGAATGAGCGCAAAGTGTGGAAGTCCTCTCCCCTGCCTCTCACCCGACTCGCTTTTATTGGCCACTGGGAAAGCACTTACAGTAAGGCAGGGCTGCCATAGGACTCCACTCACCCTGATCTGCTTTCACAAAACCCTCAAGCACTCAGTCAACATAAGACATACTAGTATTTTTCAGCGTTTTTCTTCCATTGCGCTGATCCTTTGCAGCGTGACCAGAGGACCAGAACTTGTTTGGCTTGAATCTTTCGGCGAGGATTAGGGAGTGAAGAGTGGCCGTCTGTCAACCGAGAAATGGAACTCTTAAAAATGGATGCAAACAAGACGGTTTCGCCTCTTCTACGGAGAAATGTGAACGTGTCATGGCACCTTGGAGGAACAGTTAAAGTATGTTGGGCTCAAACGGAAAAATGCTACGAAATGTTAAAAGGTTAAGTAGTAATGGTAACTTTTCTGGTGGAGTCTACCCATTTGCTCGTCTCGATGGAGAAGTTATTGCTTTGCCTTGAATGTGCTTTGTGATTTAACTGATCTATCTTGCATCATTCAATTGAAGTGTTTTTATATCTAGAAAAGATCACGTGTTTTGGGACTGCCCTGTGGCCCAGAAATAATACTTCTATTGGACTGAAGTTCACAATGCACTGCAGACTGTTGTTGACATTACCATCCCTCTCAATTTAAAAATTATGCATTTGGGTCTCAAACTCCTGCCATGGACACAATAAATGGAGACCTTTGGAACGTACTTGCAGGAAAAAAGTCAATAACAAGGAAGTGGATGACACAAGCCTCTCTGACGACCAAGAACTGGACCGAAATGATAATAAACATCAAACAACAAATGAAAAAAATGACATTCAGACTAAATTTGGAAATGGACAAATTTGATACATTTTGGACAATAGGGTTAGGGTTACCTGCTTCCGAAGAGTGCACACGCTTTTTTGCTCGCTCCGCTTGCTATCGCTGCTTTCCTTATTTATTTTGCTTTTTAATCAGTTTTTGTCTTCCAAACATTTTTGCTTTAGACTTTTTCAAGTAAACCAAGGATTTTAAGAACATTTTTCCAGTTTTAACGACATATCTGACGCCAGCGACATGTCCAGGAGAAGAAGTGAGAAAGACTGTGAACGCTGTCGGAAATATCAACAAGAAATTAATGAGCTGAAAACACGGATATTTGTTTTGGAATCTGAAAAAGTTCTTCACGATACCATTCCTGTGTCAACCGATGGTAAGAAGAGCACACTTTTTACAAGAAAAACTGCTACTTTCAACCTAAACCGCAGTGACTCTGTGTCGTTTCCAAAACTGTCTAAAAACCAGAAAGACCAGGCTGTTTCTTGGAACAAACTTGGAGCAAAGCCTAAACGATACAAAGATAACGTGAAGTCACCTAAAATACAGCTCACCAACAGATTTTTACCACTTTCAGAGATGGAATTAAATGAAAAAAGGAAAGATGACGTGGCCAAAATACAGCGAGGAGGAACTGTGCCAAAAGCCAAGGTCACACGGATTGTTTTGATAGGAGACGGGGCGATAAGTCACGTGACGCATGAAAAGATAAACACACATTCTTTTCCAAGCGCCACTGTTTCTGAGATAACGTCACTCCTTCCAAATATTATGGCTAAGCATGGAGGAGCTAAACAGCTGATTGTGCACGTGGGTGCAGTGGACATGCGGCGGGAACAGACTGAAGTTTTGAAAAAAGACTTCTTGAAGTTATTCGACGTGCTTGATAAAATGGAAATCAAAACTTTCATAAGTGGACCTCTTCCAAACATCGACAGGAGGATAAACAAGTTTAGCCGGCTTCTTCAGCTGAACACATGGCTGTCCAAAGAGTGTCCCCCGAGAGGACTACACTATATTGAGAACTTCTATCTATTCTGGAAACGAGAGGACCTGTTTAAGAGAAATGGCCCCCACCTATGCAGAGGTGGAGTGAGGGTGCTGACAGAGAACCTGCTCCACGCTCTGAGGCATTGGACTGGGCCTGGACAGGGTCCTGAGCAGATAGTTAGAGAAGAGAGGAATGAGAGAAGAATTCCTGCTCCATCAGCCAGAGACCGAGCCAATGTTTCAACATCAAAAGCACCACAACCTCAGCCTCCACCAAAGGATTCATCAGCAGCTGCTCCACCACCACCAGCAAAGGATTCAGCTCCAGCTGCTCCACATTCACCTCCACCGCCTCCAGCAAAGGAACAATCTTCAAAGGCCTTGGACCCATCTGTGACAAGCCCAACAACATCCCTGTCATCGCCCCTGCCTTCACACCAGCCCTGGGTTCCCCCTGCAACATCTACTCCCACTAAAGATTCATCATTCTCCTTCTCATCTCCACTCTCACCCATTGGCCTTCCCAGCCATTTTGAAAGTCTGATCAAATCAGGCATTAAGATGGCTCCACTCACGCCCAATATAGCAAGGGCTATGCCGACTACACCAACAAAAGCCCCAGCACCCATCCCCCCTCGCCTCTCACCTGGTCCCAAACTCTCCTTGGCTACAAAAGCCCCACCACCCATCCAACCTCGCCTTTTACCTGGTATCTCCCATAGCTAGGATGCACTGGGTCTCAGCGTTGCCGGGACTTATTGTCACATTAAAAATCAAACCAACCCGGGGCCCTATGTAAAAAGAGCCCCCCCTAGTGCTATTTCTGTAGTCACATCATCACACAGATGGAAAAACAAAATGCGAGTCAGGCCCAATCTGAGAAATGTGATTCATATTCCCTGTGAAAAGATAAAGCCCAGTCCCACTGAAACTAGTCTGAAACTTGCTGTGCTAAATGTCAGATCCTTATGTAACAAATCTCTCTTAATTAATAATTTTATTTCTTCTTATAATCTTGATTTTATGTTTTTAACTGAAACATGGCTTGACAAAAACACAGGAAATGTAGTTCTGATAGAATCTGCTCCACCCAACTTTAAGTTTGAATCTGAAACACGAGAAAACAAAAAAGGGGGTGGAGTCTGTGCTGTCTTTAGAGATGAAATAATTACCCGCAGGTTGTCTTTTGGGGTGTTTTCATCATTTGAGTATGTATCCTTTAAAATGGAGCTAAAACGGTCTCCATCCATTCTCTTCATTGTTTTATACAAGCCTCCCCAGCACTGCCAAAGTTTTATTGATGATTTTACTGAGATGCTTTCAGTCATATGCACAGACTTTGATGGTTTGGTCATTACAGGTGATTTCAACGTGCATGTTGATAATATTTGTGACAGAAACGCTAAAGAGCTTGATGCTGTCCTTGAAACCTTCAGTCTTACTCAGCATGTGAGAGGCCCCACCCACAGCAAAGGACACACTCTAGATCTCATAATTACAAAGGGGGTAAATATTTCAAATGTTAATGTGATCGATGTTGCTCTGTCTGATCATTTCTGTGTCTTCTTTGACCTGTCTGTTTCTCCCCAACCTCCGGTTGGTCCTGCAGTTGTTCAGCGGAGACACATAAGTGATGGCACAGGTGCACTTTTTATGGAAATGATAAACTTTGAAAATGTCTCATGTTCTAATGTAAATGATTTGTTGAACTCTGTTACATCTAGTGTTTTGAATGTTCTGGACACCATCGCCCCTATAAAGGCTAAAATGGTTAAAAATAAGCAGAAGGCGCTGTGGAGAAATGATGATTCGGTCAGGGCACAGAAAAGGGAGTGCCGCAGAGCCGAACGGAAATGGCGCAAGTCAAAGCTCCAGGTTCAAAAAGAGATTTACAAAGAAAAGCTGAACATGTACAACCTAATCTTATGTAGAACTAGGGAAAGATATTTTTCTGAAATAATTGGAAGCTGCAGTAACAACTCGCGTGTCCTGTTTGCCACAGTAAACAGATTAACAAACCCTCCAGCTCAGCTGCCGTTAGAACTCATTTCCACATCCAAGTGTAATGAGTTTGCATTATTCTTTAATGACAAAGTTCAGGGCATTAAAAATGCTATAAATCCCACAATGCAAAAAATTACCCTAAAACCACCAAGACACTTAGAGCTAACTCACTTTGCACCAGTAACTGACAAAACTGTCCATGAGATCATCACCAGTCTGAGTTCATCTACATGCTGCCTTGATATGTTACCCACCAGATTTCTAAAGTCTGTGCTGAACAGTTTGTTAGTACCATTCACTCACATAATTAACATGTCGCTTCAATCTGGAACATTCCCAATGTCTTTGAAAACTGCGGTCATAAAGCCTCTCCTAAAGAAGAGCAGTCTTGATGCCGCAGTACTGAGTCATTACCGGCCCATCTCTAATCTGCCATTTTTGGGCAAAGTCCTTGAAAAGGTTGTTTACCAACAGCTCACAGATTTCCTCTTAATAAACAACTCATTTGATGTTTTTCAGTCAGGTTTTAGACCTCATCACAGCACTGAGACTGCTCTTGTCAAGGTGACAAATGACATCCGCCTGAACACTGACACGGGCAAAGCCTCAGTCTTAATTCTGTTAGATCTGAGTGCTGCTTTTGACACTGTCGATCATGGGATCCTCTTACAGAGACTAGAGGACTGGGTGGGCATCACTGGCACTGCCCTAAACTGGTTAAGGTCCTATCTGGAAGACAGGAAGTACTTTGTTGAAATTGGTAGCTGTGTCTCAGACCACATGACCCTGACCTGTGGAGTGCCCCAAGGGTCAGTCCTGGGTCCCCTTCTGTTCAACCTCTACATGCTGCCGTTAGGTCAGTTGATACGCAGTGAAAATGTGTCCTATCACAATTATGCAGACGACACTCAGATCTATGTTTCACTATCGGCAGGTGACTATGGACCAGTGGATTCACTCTGTCACTGCATCCAACAGATCAGTGTGTGGATGCAAAACAACTTTCTCCAGCTGAACTCAGACAAGACTGAAATAATCGTTTTTGGCCCACAGAAACAAAGAGAAAGTGTTAGCGGTCACCTCCAGAGTCTCGCTCTAAAACCTACAAACCAAATTAGAAATCTGGGGGTAATAATGGACTCAGACTTGAACTTTAATAGCCACGTCAAATCAATAACATCAGCAGCTTTTTACCATCTAAAAAACATTGCCAAAATCAAAAATATAGTGTCAAAACCAGATTTAGAGAGACTTATCCATGCGTTTGTCTCCAGTAGATTAGACTACTGTAACGGCCTGCTCACTGGTCTCTCCAAACGAGCTGTAAAACAGCTGCAGTACATCCAGAACGCTGCTGCTCGGGTCCTGACTAGAACCAGGAAGTATGATCACATTAGTCCTGTTCTCAGGTCTCTGCACTGGCTCCCTGTGGCTATGAGAATAGACTTTAAAGCAGCTCTGCTTGTGTACAAGTCTCTCCATGGCCTAGCACCAAAGTACATCTTGGATATGTTAGTGCCATATGAACCATCTCGGACTCTGAGGACCTCAGGGACCGGCCTCTTGCTGGTGCCCAGAGTCAGGACAAAACATGGGGAATCTGCGTTTCAGTTTTATGCAGCTAAAATCTGGAACAGTCTTCCTGAAGATGTGAGACAGGCTTATACTCTGACAATGTTCAAATCTAAGCTAAAAACAGTTTTGTTTAGCTGCGCATATGACTGAAAGGATTTTTTCTTTGCACTCTTCTCTTTTGTTTGTGATTTTATTAGTTTAGAAAATCAGTTGGATTGATAATTTTTAATTTAGTTAATTTTATTGTATTTCTGTTTCTGTAATTTCTTTGTGATTTGAATGCATTTTTCCTGCTGTGAAGCACTTTGAATTGCCTTGTGTATGAAATGTGCTCTACAAATAAACTTGCCTTGCCTTGCCTTGCCTGTGCCTTGATTTTATTTGTCATTATTTGTCATTATTTGCTATTCTATTATTAGGATTAAAGTTTTTGTACATATTTAAAAAATAAATAAATAGTAATAATTAAATTACACACACAAAAACCTGTCACAGATCTAGGGTCTTATTTACAAAGCATGCATATGTACATAAATATTGCGTACGTTAATTTCTACGTTTGTGATCTATAACTTGACTTGAAAATGAGCGTTCAGGGGTGACGCAGAAGGAGAACAGATGAAAAGGGAGGAAGTATGTAGAGGTTTAAGGACACTGTGTTTTGTACGTTTGCAAAGTTTTATTAATGAGACTAATGATATAATGTAACTTGGCCTGCTTGTCTCCATGGAAGTCTATGGAAGTCCTATCACTGGCTCACACACACAACATATACTTATAGGAAAGCTCAAGTTCAAGGACCCAAATACAGCAATCGAGCTTGGATCAAACCCATGACCTTTGGGTTAAGCAAACACTTTAACTACAGACTCATTGTCGTTCCTCGAGTTTGTATTATTTAGATTAGTCATTTAATCCGGGAATGACACGGTTTCACACCTGCCTCTCAGGCTATTGTGTGAGAGATGTGAACGCTCCGTTATTCTGATGTAGCAACTCACTCCGTGCCCGTCAATAGCAGACACTTTGAATACGAGATGAACAGCCAGTCCCATTAGAGAGCGGAGTGACTATTCATGACTGTGCTCTCCTGTGTCACACCTCTGAGTCTGAACGAGCCGTCTGTTTGTTTGGCCAGTGTGGCTGGAGGATCGGGGCGATGACAGTCTCAATCAATCACCTGAGCCGCTGCAGTGCAGAGTTCAAGAGCCCATTTGGCAACGGGCTTCACTGAGGGGCTGCCAAAGCAAAGAGACCCAACCGGAGTAATGATCCGCCATTAGGCAGCTTTATGAATATTTATGACAAACATCTGCATCGAAAACATGGCGCGAATGCTACAAACAGTACCAGGTAGAGGAGTGATCGCTCATTTATACGGCACTGAGATGGAGAAAGCGGCTCACATCCGACAAGGCTCCGGAGGTCAGAGGTGAAAGGGTAACTTTAAAGAAAAGTGTCAAAGGGTCGTGCTCCTTTGGCTTGGGGCGCTGCAGACTTTCAGGTAATGACTTTGGTTCCAGTTGTTTGCATGTCTCAGATGTGTTCTTGGAAGTTGGAAGTTTGTGTAAAACTGTCACTGTAGCTCATCTCAAAAAGTGAATTTGCCCCATAAGACCTGCTCTGAGATGCTGAGTAAAGAAAAGTGTAACATCATGTGTTTGAATTAGCCGGATGGATAAAGGTTATAAGGGACTGGACTACCCCAACGAGAGGTGGAGTTAAATGAACATTTGGAATTGTAGCAGTGAGTGTTGAGTGATATATTTTTCTCCTGCAAGAGTTCAAAATACATCTAAAATATGGAAGAGCCACTACAGTCAAATAACAAATATAAAAGTCTACAAAGTGGTTTAACACTAGAATTGCCACAATGGTCAAATGCCAGAGTCTGACACTTTAAATCCATACATGTTTTCTATACTGTCACGTGGCTATTGTGTTATAAAAATACACACATACAGATTTATTTCATTCAAGTATTTTGTCATCTCATGACAGAAAGGAGGAGGAGGCAGATACCTGTGCACACCTGCTTGTAGGCGTGGCCACATAGTTCAAGATGCAGAGATAGTTTCATGGTGCGTCGACCTCAACCACATGAACGTGCTTACAATCCACCGGGACACGCCTCCTCTGTGACGCAACCCGCAGGTGCCAGAGAGAGGACGACAGAGATAAAAAAGTTAAATTGAAGCAGAGCGAATGTACGTGCTCCGCCTCCTCATGATACGCACATCTGCATCTCGCCTGAATAAACTAAGTACACCGACTATTCCATACGATTTTAAATTAAATGAGTGATTTGATCATTTATTACAAAATACAAAATATTGTACATTACAATATGTTCGAAGCAGTGCGGTTTGAGTTATGATTTAAGCAGAATAAATCATTTTTTGACTTGAATTATTTATTTTTTGTAGCCATACAGTACTCATAATAGCATTAGTTATTTATTATAATTATATATAAATAAAAGTATGTTAAATGTTTGAAAGCTTGCTCAGGGCTAATCAGCTACTTCATGAGCATAAAACCTATATTTTTTTATCTCAAATTTGTTTCTGAAACTTTATAAACCACCAAGTTATTAAAATAATTTGTAGATTTGTTTGTTATACATGTGTTTTTTCAGGGCTGAAGAGTAGTTTGGTTTGTTATTTCCATCGGCTGATTATATGTTATTACATGTTTGAATAAAATATGGTCTTAGTTACTGAGCTAACTTGACCTGTTGACCTGTGGTTAATGACATTTGATTTGTCTCTGACTGTAGCTATAGCAACAGCGAGGTTTTTATTTGTGTGCATGTTAGCATCGCTCCATGCTGTTAGCTCCAGGACTTAATGAGGGCAATAAGGTTTAGTGGTTTTTCTTGAAGTGTGGCAGTTTTTTCCTTGCCAAGAAGGAGGGTCTAAGGAGACGCTGGGACATTTGTCTAAGGACAGGGGAGGCTGGGACATTTGTCTAAGGACAGGGGATGCTGGGACATTTGTCTAAGGACAGGGGAGGCTGGGACATTTGTCTAAGGACAGGGGAGGCTGGGACATTTGTCTAAGGACAGGGGAGGCTGGGACATTTGTCTAAGGACAGGGGAGGCTGGGACATTTGTCTAAGGACAGGGGATGCTGGGACATTTGTCTAAGGACAGGGGAGGCTGGGACATTTGTCTAAGGACAGGGGAGGCTGGGACATTTGTCTAAGGACAGGGGAGGCTGGGACATTTGTCTAAGGACAGGGGAGGCTGGGACATTTGTCTAAGGACAGGGGATGCTGGGACATTTGTCTAAGGACAGGGGAGGCTGGGACATTTGTCTAAGGACAGGGGAGGCTGGGACATTTGTCTAAGGACAGGGGAGGCTGGGACATTTGTCTAAGGACAGGGGATGCTGGGACATTTGTCTAAGGACAGGGGAGGCTGGGACATTTGTCTAAGGACAGGGGATGCTGGGACATTGCCAAGTCGAGGCTACCACTGTTGTGAATTCGAGAATTACAAAAATAAATTGAATTGAACCAAACAATAGGCTCACAGGAAGCAGTTTGCAGAGAAGAAAGAAGCTAGCGCAGCGTCGCGTCCATTGACTGTATATCTGTGTCTCGCATGTAACAACTTTTCTGAAAACTCAAATGTGAGCAAAATAAAGCCTCAGATGAGTCCGGGACAGATGGCTTCCCGCAGGTCACGGATAAACAGGCAGGACACAGCAGCAGCCCGTCCTGCAGCCCCGTCCCTCTGCAGAGAAGGGACAGGCGGCAGCAGCCCGTCCCGCAGCCCCATCCCTCTGCAGAGGAGGGACAGGCGGCAGCATCCCGTCCCGCAGCCCCGTCCCTCTGCAGAGGGACAGGCGGGAGCAGGCGGCTTCGTAAAAACCTTATTTCTGTCGTTAATTAATAATTGTCACCTCTCGATTACACGTTTTTTGTAATCGTTGGTCATAATAATCAGAATTGAAAGTAATACGATGTAAATACTGTATATATATATGTGCCGAAAACCTCAAATATACAGTAAGCAATGTGTAACAAAACTATTTACAACATGTATTAAAAAACAAAAAATAAATTAACGTATCTATATTTTTGCATGCATATCAATACTTTTAAATACTTCAGTCAGTATCAATACACAATATTTTGTATCGCTTCCCCCGCCGTGCCGTTAATCTCTCTCTTTTTTGGTTTCTTTCTCTAAACCAACGGCAGAATTGATGAGAAACTGACCACCAGAACCACAGTGAACTGTGGCGGTTGACCTCCGTTGCTTGCTTGCTGTCAATTTTTACAAGTAACTAATTACTAAAGTCTAATTATATTTCAAAGGAACATAATAATAAATCCTTGCTATTGTAGAGTACTTAGTGAACCCAATATGTCATTTCTGTAAGTACACAGGAGACAGTCTTTGATACATGTATATGTGTATGTGCTTAATGTGCCTATGACAAGTTGGACCACTCTCTGAACAAAAATGCAGTAAATACATTTTGAATTTGGCAAAAAATGTTGTCACAGAATAGCACATTTTTAGATTTATAATTTCACTTCCTGCTTGTAATTGGTGACATCACACAAGGAAATTACCCAGCGAACACTGGGCAAAAAATCATCTAAAGTCACAATTACTTTTATTTGACAAATAAAAATATATGAGAGCGACTTTGTTTTGTTGAATTCATGTTTAGAGAGTCAAAAAAGTTGTTTTGCTGTGTAAATTATGCATAAACTTTGCCTGGAATAAGTCTCCCTAGTGTGATGTCACTTCCTGTAATTTCTTTTTTTTACAGATTTTTCAACGTTTTTACCACAAATATCTACTCAATTGGTGAAAAACAATAATTGATATGTACAACAGGTAAAAATAAACCAAATAAAGTCAAAAACATAAAATCGTAAAACCCTGTCATACGTCACTTTAACATATGACACTTTTACATCAACTGCCGACTGACAGGCAGCATCGCACATTAATAAATACAAATATAATCACTCAACTCTTAACCGACCTGAAGCGACATATTCCAATTGCTTTTGAAGCGCTGACACCTGACTTCAGCACGTTAACCCAATTAAAAAACATTTCCCAGCGGCTGCTACGTTCTCATGAAGCCCAAACCTGAAAATGTCCCCGTCTTCTGTTTCCATCACCTACAGTCGCCCTCCTCCTCCTGCACAACTTCCATTACCTTGATGGTCCCTCGAAAAGAAAAAAAACACGATCCTGAATGATTTCGAACTGGAAATGGAAGCAGTCGAAATGGCATCCGTTGGAATTGAATCCAAGATCGAATCTGGAAATGTTTTTACTCTCTCAGATCTCCTCAAGTTTTGGAATATTTCGTAGTAGGATTTGCACTCCTGAGCTCAAGGGATCCTTTTATGTAATTTGAGAAAGCTTCCATTGAATTTAGTCTTAATTTGCAGCTAATTCCGGGTCAGTAGATAAGAAATACAATTACAACTTTTGATAGACTTGACTTGAGCTTGCATTATCAGTAATCGAACATGGAAAAATCCTAATTACGTTTTTCTTCTTGCGTTTTAGGCCCATTTTCCCTCTGCCTTCTTGCCTCGTGGTGACGCTAAAGTAATTATCTAGTAGTGCAAGCCGGATTAATATCACTTTATAAAAATGTGCCGTGTAAAGTTATGTTATTAAGTCTGCAACACAAAAGGGAGAGGATCTATCACGAGTCAACAGAGCAAAGCTACGCTAATCCAGTGGAAATGAGTCCAGGTTAAATGTGGCCCTCCATGGAGAAGAGATGAATGCAGATGAACCTTTTTAACCTTGAATGTTGAGGGTTTCAAAAGGTGGAAAAAATGTCTCTCATCGTAGAAGAACGCACATACTTTAATACTAAAGAGTACAATGTCTGTTAGCTTTACCTCAACATTGTTATGGCACTAGATCTTCACAAACACCTTCAACTTTACTCATCATATCTGTTTAACCTCCATTTGAAACATGGACATGCTCAGTTGAGTTGGCGCCTAAAGTCACTTCCTGAAATACTTTATTTGATCTTTGAGATGACTGTTGAAAAACTGTTGCATTGTTGCAAATATTACATTATTTGATATTGTGTGGTAAAGTTAGTCTTAAATGGTTGATCATCATCAGTTTATTCAAGTAGGTGTTGATTCCTCATTCATCCAGGAGTGTCCAGATGATACAACTGAATATTTTTCTACAATGGAAAAATATTCAGTTGTATCATCTGGACACGTTTTTTAGAAAAACAAAATGTTTCAACTTTCATCCAAGAGTCATTCTCAATCTGGGAATTGGGTCTGCGTTTTATATCCTACTCTGTAAGCCCTGCCCACCGGGTGGAACTTCCTGATAAAGGGAGTATTTGGTTCCATTTGAGACTGCTCTTCTTTGTTTTCCAACAGCCCTGTGATGGCTATCAGCCTCCTATTGTAACCTGACTTTCACTCCCTCCTCACTGAGTACCTAATTAGCATCATAATTCCTCCTGCCTTACTATTTTTTACAAAAGTGAAATTTTATTTACAGAACATGTAGGTGTTGTAATAAAGTGTGGATTAGTTACTGGTGATGAGTCCGAAATGGTGCACAAATTCACATGTATCCAAGCCATGCACGCTCACGGCATTTGGTGAGAGTTCACTCCAGAGGAGAAGTGAGGGACAAAACATATGAGTTGATTTTCAAATTTCTGCAAAAATCCTGCAATACAGCTTTAATGAAATATTGAGGACTTATACTTGTTTTGTTAAAGCTAAAGATCACTCAAAAACTGTTGAAAGAATGATAATGACTAAGCACCATCTTCATCTTCATCTCGTTACATAACCCTGCCATCTTTAACACGGTGGCAGGTTGCGTCTCACGTGGGGGGCCGTTACTTTTGACGGAGACAGCCACTTCAAGCGAACAGCCCCGGTTTGTTTCAAGTGCTGCCAACAACCCTTCTGCCATCATCCCTCCTTCCACCCTTTGTCTCCGAGTGGCGCTCTGTGTCACGTGGGCCTCTTAAGCGCTGCTCAGTGACCCCTGCAATCGACCCCCCTCCCAAACCCAGAGGAAGTGTCATCCAGCCTCTTGTTATCACAGCTGGACCGGGGTCCTACCTCTGCCATGGATACCGTCCCGAATTTGCAGGACAACTTGGCCTAATATCTTTTTTTCCCCCAGTATTTTCAGTCCGAGCCTTAAGATAACAAACAAGGGGAAGTCATTTACTGCCTTTGTGGATCGTGGGGTGGTGATGGAAAAAAAAAAAGCTTGGATGACCCTGCCAAGAAGGTTATCCGCTGTTCAAAATTGTCTGGAGGAGGGAAGAGCAGCGGAGATGTCAGGGCTGAGGTAAGAAGCGCTTACCTCGGGGACTCCAGGGTTAAATAAAGGGTTGGAGATGTTTTGCAAATAAGACACTGGGAAGCTAAAGGTCTTCCGTGTGTTGTTTTGGAGGCTTGACGTAAGGTTGGTTTCCTCCCCTCGGATTTCTGTGTCGCTTTAGTCCAGTTAGCGGTTGTCTGGTCAGCATTGGCGAGATAAAAACGTTAGTGTCATGTGAAAACGGTTAAAAAGTACATCTAAGTCATTCAAATTGAGGTAGTTGAATAGATAGATGGATGTCAAACTGATTTTATGGGAGACAAGACCAAATAAATGATGTAAGTACTGAAGATGAATAGGTCTACTAATAGAAGGGAAAACATAAGAAAATGTTAAATGATAGGATGATGCAAATGAGGCGGGGCCAAGGCTTTGTTTTTCATGTCTCAAGTGTTTGGTCCAAATCAAGTTCCAAATCAGTGGCCCACAAGAGTCAAGTCAAAGGCTCACAAGGCCAGAAGTCAAGTCCTCTCTTTTGAGTTTCAAATCTTTTAAAGTTTAAGCCAAATTACAGAATACAGCTTGTATCTTTGCAATGTATAGGATTTTTGTAAATGGTCGACCAGAACGTTTTTTTTACTATTTGTGACCGTCACAAATAGTGAAACGGAAAGGGACGCGTTTCAGTTGATGATGATGATGCTCTAAAAGTACCATTACTGTAAAATCTTAAACTGGTTTGCCTATGATCAGTGTTTTGCATCTAACAGCACAGATCAGAGATTTAAGGTCTGGATAAGACATTTGTTGAAAGAATTATTGGCTTCGAGAAACAGGAGTTGTATGGATATTGACAGAAATGGTTATCCCTGGAGTATACTCTTGGCATCACGAAAAAAAATCTATGACAAAAATGGCACTGACAATTAAGGACAGGGCCGAGGATCAGGTTTGGACCAAATGGGACGTTTCTTGGGACTTTATGTTTGTTCATTTCTGTGATGTTTATCTCCTGTTTTTTGCGTTTTCGTTTAAATGATTTATATTATTGAAAACTGAAATAAGAACATATATCAAAAGAATACAGTACTATCAGTTCAATAGAAAAGAAATGCTTCATCCCGAAGAGTAAATGTGTTGAGAAAGCACATTAATCATCTCAAGTCACATCTCAAGACATTAACTAGGATTGGTAATTTTTGAACAATTATGGTTAGCTGTTTATTTTCACATATGGCATGGGTTTGGGGGGAGTCTCTCACACGCCCATCATTACACCACCATCACGTAATAATGTAGCATGATTCAACACCAAATCAGAAACATACACCGGCAATCAAAGTGTAGAGCTTCAGGAAAGTGCAAATGAAACATGACTTCTCCAGAAACACTTTTGCTTAAGCGGTGGCACCCCAAATTGGCGGGCTTTAGCATCATTACTCATGCAGAAAATGTTACCACCAATATGGCAGCCGCGCTAGCCAAAACACCTCCCCGGGCTTAGCGCTAATCACAGCCTGCAACGACCCAGCGCCACATCAGAGCGCCGCCACAGTCTGCGCAGGGCTCTGCGGTTCCACTCACTCAACCCCATCACGTTCTCACACTGCACTGATAACTTTCAACCCAAACTGTATCTTCTTTCCATAGATTTTCCTACATCTAGAGTTCACCGAGGCCCATCATGTGTTGCGGCGTGTTTGATTGAATTATTTAAGCACGGTTCAGTGTTTCCATCCTTGTCTCTCATCTTCAACTTGAAGCTGTTCTGCGCCGCGTTGAGAGAAATCTAATCAAATCGCGACCAGTAATTCCATTAGATATGTGTTATTTTGGATTGAAACAAAGAGGAGGTCTAAAGGTCACGCTGCACCGAGATAGATTGATTATTGTGATATGTTAGGTCAGAGCTTCTCAAACTTTTTCTGGTGCTTGGGAGATTTTAAAAAATGGATCCACGTCCCCCCACAGCCTTGGAGAAATGATAAAGTATGATAAAATAACACACACAAAAATCCAACTATAATATAATCCCATATTATCCCTGATAACAGTATTTATTTAGAGTTTAAATGGTTAATTTACTTTTATTTTTCGTTTTTTTGGTTTGTGCATGAAGCTGAAGAATCTTTTACTTCTGCAGGTTCACGACTCTCACACACTGACTGCTTTCTGCGCAGAGCTGACTCGTACTGCTGTGTTCATGTTTCACATTTAACACAAAAAAGACATGGGATAAACATGGAAACATCATATTCTTCTGATATGCTTTATATCGCCAAATGAGCAATCAGAGGCGGAGCTGTTTTACAGTACAGTAATAAACCTGTCCACATAGAGACAAGCAGGTGATGTCATCAGGCTGCGTTTCAGATCTTATAAATAAAGATATTTGCCTATAACATAATAACGTGCCATAGTGGGCTGAGAAGTTGCAAACTCTCATAAAATGTTGGAATGGAAGGTATGCCTTTAGATCTTTATTTCTTTCTTTTTTGACAATGTGATTGCTTTATTGGTGTTAAAATACAATAACATTTAAAAATCATACAATGTGATTTCCGTATGTTTTATATTATTTTAGATTCTGTCTCCCACAGTGGAAATGCCTCTAGTCAACTTGTGATTCCTGCAGGTTAAAGTAATACTACGCCTGCACTCAAGACATCGTTGCTCCTTTTGTTTTGTGATTTCGTGAACAGTGATAAAATGTTGGATTTGTGAAATGCACCTTCTTTTTCCTGCACCGTTACCATAGCTTCTGCCGGACATCTCACTAATAATGCCATACATCCAGCTGTAAACAGTCCTTTATGTTGGGCGTCGCCTTCATGTGCCTCACCTCGCCCGTCAGGACCAGCGCTCGCCTTGTGCAGAAGCAGCTCACCGCATCCACCTCGGCCCCGTAATCACACCATTTAATGCATTGTTAAGCACATTAAGAGCCTCAAGCCGCTCCATTCCTTCTGGTAATGTTGCCAGTAAAAGGGCTTCAAGGGTTATCGCAAAATTAGCCGCTGACAGCTTGAATGATCGTCTGCATCCACTCGCACAACGTGACTTTATTCTCCTCAGAATCCTCTGTTTTTCTCCAGGCTTCACTCTCGGCTAACCTCTCTTTACAGGTGGTTGCCAAGTGATCTTTTCCTCAGAATATGACTGATAATTAGTCCCCGGAGAAGCAGAGAGAACGCATTTTTGGATCTAATTGCATGGGCTTATTGTGATGCTTAATTATTAGCATTTTCATTTGCATTCATGAAAAATTGCGTTTAGTGAAAAGGCAAACAGCTGATCCCTTAATATTTATTTTGGACATTAAACAGTTGCAGGTCTTACATATTATGATACTTTCACTCCATTATATATTATGATACTTTCACTCCATTATATATTATGATACTTTCACCCCATTATATATTATGATACTTTCACTCCATTATATATTATGATACTTTCACCCCATTATATATTAGGATACTTTCACCCCATTATATATTATGATACTTTCACCCCATTATATATTATGATACTTTCACTCCATTATATATTAGGATACTTTCACTCCATTATATATTATGATACTTTCACCCCATTATATATTATGATACTTTCACCCCATTATATATTATGATACTTTCACCCCATTATATATTATGATACTTTCACCCCATTATATATTATGATACTTTCACCCCATTATATATTAGGATACTTTCACCCCATTATATATTATGATACTTTCACCCCATTATATATTATGATACTTTCACCCCATTATATATTATGATACTTTCACCCCATTATATAT
Source organism: Eucyclogobius newberryi (assembly GCF_026437365.1). Lineage (NCBI taxonomy): Eukaryota > Metazoa > Chordata > Actinopteri > Gobiiformes > Gobiidae > Eucyclogobius > Eucyclogobius newberryi. The sequence goes on along the minus strand of NW_027315768.1, from coordinate 10,754,418 downwards.
TATGATACTTTCACCCCATTATATATTATGATACTTTCACCCCATTATATATTATGATACTTTCACCCCATTATATATTAGGATACTTTCACTCCATTATATATTAGGATACTTTCACCCCATTATATATTAGGATACTTTCACTCCATTATATATTAGGATACTTTCACCCCATTATATATTAGGATACTTTCACTCCATTATATATTATGATACTTTCACTCCATTATATATTATGATACTTTCACTCCATTATATATTAGGATACTTTCACCCCATTATATATTATGATACTTTCACCCCATTATATATTAGGATACTTTCACTCCATAATATATTAGGATACTTTCACCCCATTATATATTATGATACTTTCACCCCATTATATATTAGGATACTTTCACTCCATTATATATTAGGATACTTTCACCCCATTATATATTATGATACTTTCACTCCAATTTATATTATAATACTTTCACCCCATTATATATTATGATACTTTCACCCCATTATATATTATGATATTTTCACTCCATTATATATTAGGATACTTTCACCCCATTATATATTATGATACTTTCACCCCATTATATATTATGATACTTTCACTCCATTATATATTATGATACTTTCACCCCATTATATATTATGATATTTTCACTCCATTATATATTGGGATACTTTCACCCCATTATATATTATGATACTTTCACCCCATTATATATTATGATACTTTCACTCCATTATATATTAGGATACTTTCACCCCATTATATATTATGATACTTTCACTCCATTATATATTAGGATACTTTCACCCCATTATATATTATGATACTTTCACCCCATTATATATTATGATACTTTCACTCCATTATATATTAGGATACTTTCACCCCATTATATATTATGATACTTTCACCCCATTATATATTATGATACTTTCACCCCATTATATATTAGGATACTTTCACTACATTATATATTATGATACTTTCACTCCATTATATATTATGATACTTTCACCCCATTATATATTATGATACTTTCACTCCATTATATATTAGGATACTTTCACCCCATTATATATTAGGATACTTTCACCCCATTATATATTATGATACTTTCACTCCATTATATATTAGGATACTTTCACCCCATTATATATTATGATACTTTCACTCCATTATATATTAGGATACTTTCACTCCATTATATATTAGGATACTTTCACCCCATTATATATTATGATACTTTCAACCCATTATATATTAGGATACTTTCACCCCATTATATATTAGGATACTTTCAACCCATTATATATTACGATACTTTCACCCCATTATATATTAGGATACTTTCACCCCATTATATATTAGGATACTTTCACCCCATTATATATTATGATACTTTCAACCCATTATATATTATGATACTTTCACTCCAATATATATTATAATACTTTCACCCCATTATATATTATGATATTTTCACTCCATTATATATTAGGATACTTTCACCCCATTATATATTATGATACTTTCACCCCATTATATATTATGATACTTTCACCCCATTATATATTATGATACTTTCACTCCATTATATATTATGATACTTTCACCCCATTATATATTATGATACTTTCACCCCATTATATATTAGGATACTTTCACCCCATTATATATTATGATACTTTCACCCCATTATATATTATGATACTTTCACTCCATTATATATTATGATACTTTCACCCCATTATATATTATGATACTTTCACCCCATTATATATTATGATACTTTCACTCCATTATATATTAGGATACTTTCACCCCATTATATATTATGATACTTTCACCCCATTATATATTAGGATACTTTCACCCCATTATATATTAGGATACTTTCACCCCATTATATATTAGGATACTTTCACCCCATTATATATTATGATACTTTCACCCCATTATATATTATGATACTTTCACCCCATTATATATTAGGATACTTTCACCCCATTATATATTAGGATACTTTCACCCCATTATATATTATGATACTTTCACCCCATTATATATTAGGATACTTTCACCCCATTATATATTAGGATACTTTCACCCCATTATATATTATGATACTTTCACTCCATTATATATTAGGATATTTTCACCCCATTATATATTATGATACTTTCACTCCATTATATATTAGGATACTTTCACCCCATTATATATTAGGATACTTTCACTCCATTATATATTATGATACTTTCACTCCATTATATATTAGGATACTTTCACTCCATAATATATTAGGATACTTTCACTCCATTATATATTATGATACTTTCACTCCATTATATATTAGGATACTTTCACTCCATAATATATTAGGATACTTTCACTCCATTATATATTAGGATACTTTCACTCCATTATATATTAGGATACTTTCACTCCATTATATATTAGGATACTTTCACTCCATAATATATTAGGATACTTTCACTCCATTATATATTATGATACTTTCGCCCCATTATATATTATGATACTTTCACTCCATTATATATTATGATACTTTCACCCCATTATATATTAGGATACTTTCACCCCATTATATATTATGATACTTTCACCCCATTATATATTATGATACTTTCACTCCATTATATATTAGGATACTTTCACCCCATTATATATTAGGATACTTTCACCCCATTATATATTATGATACTTTCACCCCATTATATATTAGGATACTTTCACCCCATTATATATTAGGATACTTTCACTCCATTATATATTATGATACTTTCACTCCATTATATATTATGATACTTTCACCCCATTATATATTAGGATACTTTCACTTTATTACATATTAGGATACTTTTGCCAAACCCGCTGTTAGGGTCCTTTTGGAGGATAGAGCCTGGCTTGCCGTACTTTTGTGTTTTTGAATGACATTGAGTCAAAGTGCACTCACAAATACTTGAGCTTAAGTAAAACTCTTGTTCCTAAAGCAAATTATATTGTCAAATTATTATATTGCAAAATTCAAAGGAGAAAAAATCTCAAACACACAGCATTCACCATAACTGACATTTCACCATCTTTTCGGATTGTAAAACGAAATGTCAGTTAAATGCTAAGTTAGAGAGGTAGAGATGATTCATCCTTTGATATTCTCTGGCCAACACCCCCCATTGAGGAACGTTCAAAGAGCTCGACTTATTACACTAAAGGTCCATATCTAATGATGCTGGGGGTCTTTCTCACTGTTGTTGTGTCTTGAAGCAAGGCACTTCTCCCTCATTGTCAGAGTGACATGTGGTGGTCAGAGAATGGCGCCCACAGTTAGCTGGACCTATACACAAATACTTAATATACAGCAGTTAAACAAAGGTAACATAACATCACGTAAATGAATGAATGTTTGTAAAACAGATATTATTAATGTTTTTCTTGTTAGTATTTACTTCATTAAGTATTCAACGTTGTATTATTAGTATAAAATAACCGTACTTAAAAAAAAAGCCTATTTTTTATAAATAAAATATAATATACAATCATCTTTTTTAACAGCACAGGGCATTACTCTCATTGTAACAGGAACATTGGGTGTTTTAGCTCTCTTTTTCTAAAGGTTTTTTCACCATATTATCCATGTGAGTCCTGTAAAAAGACGTGAGGCTCAGTGACAAACAAATACTATCTCTGTCATTAGAATCAGTCAGCGTTTCAGGGCTGGGCTGTAGCGTTAGCATTAACTTATTTAATGCTAATGCTAATGGCCATATTTATTGTATCGGCTCAATCTATTCACAGATTCCAATCCAAGCCGATACTCTAAAATGCCTAGATCGGCAGCCAACACCAGTATCTGGTCCGTTTGCTTGCGTGTGGATTCCCCAGTTTGAGTTTGTACCAACTCTGCAGTAGTTTGTGTGTCTGAGATGCCGTAGTGCAGGTCTGAGGTGGCCCTGTCTGAGCGGTGCGTGTTGTACATTTGTTGCTTTGTTTCTTCCTTTCACTTTAGTCAGCGTTTAGCTCGTGAAATGCTAACACAACATTGTAAACATTGCCTGTTCTCTCATTGGCTACTGTAAATTGATTATGGCTGTATTTCGTGTTTACTTGGCTCAAATTGACGTGTCATGTCATGAGTCATGAAAAGAGGCATTAATGGTTGGAATGTAGGCATATTAATTACAGAAACCCATTGATTAGGTTCACCACAGGCTGATCAAAGTCTATCAAAAAGAATGTTGTGCTACTTTCAGCCTTTGAAATAAATACAGCTTGACACACTTTCTTTAATCAGCTGCCAATAAACGATTTATTTTATATTACTAAGTTAAATTACTGTTATATCAGCAATCGGCACCTCCTACTTCCTTTTATATCGGCCTCATCTCGGGCCCTTAAAATCCTTATTGGCCCTAAAAACAAAGTCAAGCTAACAAACTAGTATGATTAACACAAATTTGGTAAATTACCAAAATTTGCGAATGACAAGAACCTTTAGAATATATTTACTGAAAAAAAAAAACGTGTACATGTGTTTAGGCACATTTTAGGCCTCTGCATTACATCTTGCAAAAGTGTATTCAATTTTGCTCATTCTTGTACATTCTATTTCCGCTCTATTTCTCCCCAGTTCTCTGGAATGCTGCCTTTAAGGTGTAGTTTTCTAGTTAACCTTAAATTACCTCTGCAAAGCCCATAATCCCACTCCTTGTGACCTGAACAATGCAGTCCTGAGCGGTCTGTTCAAGCCTGTCTGTACTGTAGGACTCCGTGTCTGCTTCAGCGTGCGACTTTCCAAAATCCGTATTTGTCTGGGACCTTTCGTCGACCTCTGCCCATTCAGGTGGGACCACGTTTTCGCTTGGTTTATGTTGTATTCCGTTCTACTTCGGGGCACGCTCGGTTCCTTTCTTTCTCCACATCGGCCAATGGAATCGGAACAGCTACTTGGAGGTCAGGCCAGGACAAGGGCGAAGCAAGCAAGCAGAAGGCTTGAATAATGCATTGTGAATCTGTGGTCATACATGTGTGTCCGAATACTAACAGGGAACAAATGTGCAAATGCAAATGGAGCGTGTTTTTGATTTATGGTTGGATGTATCCCGGATATAATTCACATGTGTCAAATTCAAGGCCTGGGAGACTTATCTGACCCCAATATTTAATGTTGGATTTGAAGCAAGGACAAACAAAAGAAGATATATTGTAGGAAATTATAATCATGTTTAATGTTTTGTAGATACTTCTAGATCATGGATTTCCAATAGGCGGGCACATTTTGAGCTTGTAAAAGTTTGTCCTTGATGACTCACCTGACTCATGATGATGACAGGTAAATCATGATCATGATGACTCATGATTTACCTGTGTCTGTTTCTTCACATCTGGTTCATCTGTTCCTGAGCTTGTGCTTAGTGAGTGAGTGTTACGTTGTAATATGAGATATTTACGCAGAAAGATTGTTCCACGGGTTTTCCGCGGGTCAAATCGGGTCAAGAAAGTCTAATTTGAATATGGTTCCAAACTGCAGTCCACATGTCCGCGCTCCACGTGTGTCTTTGCGTTTCGCCGCGTCTGGATTCACTTCCTCATTAGATTAATTTCTCAGTGAATATGAGTCTGATTGTACTAAAACACACAGCGTTTGAAGCTTAAAATACAGAGAACACTGCTTCCACCGACATCTTCTTCTACAGTGTGTCAAACGCTTGCACCCCCGGGTGGCCTTTAGACAGTAAAAATCTATAAATTAGACGCTCTGTTGTAATGGCCGCAGGGTTCAAAGCGTGGGAAAAAAAGTAGGAGCTTAAAGTATGAAAAATACAGTACTCAACAAACCTTTCTGACCAACTGCATCTTTGCCTTAGTCAAATTGCCTTGCTTGATATATCACACTATCCAACCTTGCATTTTCCCTTGGGAGTGCACCAATATATCTGCCCAATATCGGTATCGGCCGATATTCATGTCATTGAATAATATCTGTTTCAGTCCAAAACCACCAATATCAGTCTACAATGTTACGCCTTAGTAATGAAAGAGTTAACTCTGCCCTTCAGAAACAGGAAGCTCTGTGGACAGAGGCTTTCTGCTATTCTAACAGAACATACTATGAACTTTAATCCAATCTTTATTCATGGGCAAAGACCCAAAAATGACAAAGTTACAGACTTTTCAAAGCTCTAGAAACAACGTTTCATTAAATATAGGTGACAAATTCACTTGAACCCACAATTAAACGTAATGTTTTTTTCAGAATGTTTTGACTAGTTTTCCTCCTAAATGATCAGTTTAGACATGTTTACTCCAGATAACTTTAGTGTGAGAGGTTTAAAGAAGCAGAAGAGACTGAGTGTGTGATCAGACACAGAGTCTGAGCAGGAGAGGCTGAGGAAGAGCTGCTGTAACAGCAGCAGCGACAGCAATAATGACACCGACTGCACAGGTTCAGAGACACCAGACAAAAAATGCATAATAGAGATGAAAAAAAAACACATATAAGTCGCATTTGAGTATAAGTCACATTTTTAGGGGAAATTTATTTGATAAAATCCAAAACCAAGAACAGACATTTCATCTTGAAATACAATTTAAAATAATAACAGATTAGAGAACATGGTGAATAGGTGTACGTATGCTAACGTAACACCTTATGGTACGTTAACGTAACATATAAACAGTTATTCAGAGAACTATAGCATAAAGAACAAAGCATCAGTTTTACCCCAAATCACTAAATCCATTGAATTCTTCTTCTTCTGTGTCACTTCTAAACAACTCCACAAATTCTGGAGGAAGAGGAAGTGCAGATTCTTCTTCTGTGTCGCTTAGAGCCTAGAGCGCCCTCTTGTGGTTGTCAGTGTGAAAATAACAAATAATATCACATAAGTTGCTCTGGAGTTTGAGCCGCCCAAAAGTCGGCCAAAACTATAAAAAAAAGTTCATAGTCTGGAAAATACGGTAAATAAAACAGGAAATTCACAGAGTAGAAAAGAGTGAAGGCTAATTTTGATCATATATTATAACCTATATACTATCTATATCGAAACAGCAATATATATATATATTTCATAGCCTATAGATTACGTTTCCAATAACTTTGGTATCGGTCTAAAACGTTCACATCGGCACACGACTAATTTAGACTATAGTCAGAAGAAAGTGAAAGCTACAGGTGAAATTACAGATGATTTTGAAGCCAGCTGTGCTATTACAGTCACTCTATGTTCTTTTTCAGGAAAGATTGATACCAAAGGTTACTGTGGGTTGGACGAGCACTTTAGAGCACTACTGTGTGCGAGGTCATCCAGATAAAAAAAACTTAAAGTGCAGTCCATGGAGCGGCAAAAAGGCTTCAAATGGCTGATAAAATCATAGCTTTTTTGTTTTCTTTTTATCTGCACACCGCGCCTGTTATTTAAGTAATGCACCAAAAGCAATTTAGAATGTAGAAAGTACAAGGAAGAAGGCAATTGTTGAACCCTGTATTTGGCTAGTGGCCCTTGCCGCTATCAAACAACACTTTGGCAATCCATTTCTTCCAAATGCACGTTCAAAGTGTTCTTGATGACGATGAAGGCTGCACCTATAGAGATGTTTCAGAGAAGGGACTGGAGTCTGAGTTTCACCTTGAAGGAGCAGAGTTCTACTTCGTTTCGCGTATAGCAACTGTAGTTCTTTGTGTCAAATGAAAACCTCTGGGCTTTTTTGCGTATTCCTTTGACATTTTCCCCAAAATTAATGTTTATTCACCTAATGCATGTTTTTTTGTATGTAAATTCAAGAAATGTGATGTATCTGATTTTTACTTTCTTAAAGCATAACGAACCAAACCGTTTCCAGTGGTTATTTCTCACCTAATGCAATAAGAGCATCCTAATTATTCACCACGATGAGTTTATAAACGTTGATCACAACTTTCATAGTTTGTTTTTGTTGAAATGGTAGACGTCCAGCATTTCAGTATCCCATATGTCACCAAAAGAAACAAACCTGATTGCACTCTGACTTTGGCTTGGATCACACCAAAAACATAAGGCTAATCCCCCAGACAGGGATCATGACTGGGTTACTTGCTCAATATCTTTCTATTATATTTGGAAAGTCCCATTGATATCAACAGTCTCTTTTGCAAGGGAGTCCTGTCAAAGACAGACACACAGCTCATTCATAAAATGAACACACATTTAGACAATAACATATATAACATATAATATGTTCCTTAAAAAAAGCTACAAATCATAAATCCCATTTCCAGACCTTTCAACACAGATTTAAACTGACCTATTGAAATCAGTCATTCATTTCAGTTTCCAGACCTTTAGGGACACTTGTTACAGAGAGCAACATTGTGCTGATGACTGAACTCAGCACTCTGGGACAGCTCCGTGCGCCAGGTGCGGAAATATTTCCCCAAATTGACGGAAATCACAGAGAAATGTAAGCCCTGCTTTAGAGTGAGTGGTTTAAAGAAGCAGAGACTGAGTTGGCTGTTTGAAATAGCCAAACAATGTATTGAAAATATCGGCCTAATATCGGTCATCCGCCCAAACCTTTCCAAGACTGTATTTTCCTCTGGTGACACAGACTTGTCATTCACTACCATTAAAATTGTTCTAACCAAATGCTACACCCCAGACACAATGCTGAACATGAATGGAGTCCTGTGTCCAACTGGACAAAAACGCAATCAAGCAAGTTCTCACAATTATCTTTAAGCACATTTTGCCATTGGGACTGTAATTAAATGATCAGACGCTCAACTACAATCCCCATAACAACATCACAATGTCCTTGTCACTGCTCAGCTTCAGCACTGTAAACTTAAAGCCCTCCATTCAGATAGTATGTTTTTTACTGCCATGAGATCACAACTTCCTCTTCAAAGTGAGGCCTCAGAGTGACAAACGTGATTGGAGTTCAGTCGTTAGTGCGAGCCTCGTCTGAAACAATATTCAATCTCACACAAAGCTCCTCGACTTGAAAAGAATGACTGTTCTATAAATGAATCTGTGGCTTTATAGATAAGGCTGTGGCTGACCTTGGTGAAGGTGATATTTCGAGATCATGTCATAAAAATAGTACGTGAATTGCATTCGGCGTCGGCGGAGTGATAGCGCATTGGCCTTGACTCGATAAAGAGCCTCACTTTCATTTATAGCAGGAAAAATGAGTCGTCGCCGTGATGGATGCCTGACTTTCCCCGAGGCCGAGAAGACAAAAGCGACACATAGGACCACGCCATAGCTTGCTACGGGGCACCTGCTAGCTGGTTAGTGCTATATAGTCTGATCAGGAGAGACGGAAGTGACCTGGTTGCCATGGTAATGAGTTATATACTGTTCCTAAACTAAACTAACTTAAATTGTTATATTTTTGAATGGTGTATGTTTAATTTTATAGCATAAGATGAGATGAGGCTAGTAGGCGATACGTTTTCCTAACCTAAATCCTAAAGTAACCCTTTTCCTAAACGTACGCATTACTCTAACATTGCTCCTAACCTTTCCGTTTACCATAACCCTTTCCTAATTTTAACCATTACCATATATTTCAGAACTTTGAATGACCAATCATAGCAGACCATCCCTCCAGACTCGGCACCCTAGCATTAGCCATGCTAGCTAGGGAAAGCTAATCTGACAGTAGCTTTTTTATCGTGAGACAATCAATTTATCTCTGATTTGACAAATTTGACCTCACCAACGACCTACTAATACAAGATAACCAATAATAAACATAAGTATGATGTATTTGTTTTAGAATTATACCTATTTTTTGTCTTTAAAGGTGCACTGAGTAAAGTTTCTGGTGTAGGTTCTGCTATGCTATCTTATTGATGCAAACTAGCTCACTGTTAGCTTCACCAGTTCCTGTTCAATTATATATAAATTAAGTTTTACTTGAGTCACGCGAAAATACTGAGCAGTAGCGAGTCAACATTTTAAAGAGTGTGAATACTTACCCAAGGACACTAAAGGTAGTTTGAGTATAAGTGCTAACGCTAATGTTATTTTTGAGGAATGTAAATTATATAATAATATAATATAAATAAAATAATAAAAATAATGCCACAAACTAGTCTACATATTAAAAAAAAATGTAGTCTGTACTTTAAATGTTAATTGGTTGTTTATTTTATATTTTAGGTTTTAATAAAAAGTTAGTTTGTTAGCATTTGCTCGGACACAGTGAGAGAGCCAGCTTAGCCTGGAATGTTCCGCAGTACGAGCAATAAACTTCCACAGGCCAATTTATTGGTCAGATGATTGAAGAAGTGACCTCATTCAAAGCAGTTATCAAAAATATTTAAACTTTGTGCAATTGTGTTTGTGGTCAAGTAACAGATTATGTCGATAACTGCATGGATTCCAACATAAAAAATAAATAAAAGATTGACCAAAATAAATACAATTCCATTCCATTTACTGCATGGAAAAATGAATCAACAAACACTTGACTTTCCCCTAGGCCTAAAATACAAAAGACATTACAGGCAAACACGTGCCACAGCCTGCTATTAGGCACACAACAGTTGGGACTTTAAACGCTAAATTGGATGCTAATTGCTATCCAGAGGTAGCCCCACCGCGTTTGATTCGATACCAGAGTCATTTGTGTTGGAAAAAGAACTCCCCACAGCCTGCTGTTCATTAACGACAGTCTAACAACAAATTAATATTTACCCAGAGGCTCGCTTCCTCATTAGTGCACCAATGTAGAAGTTATTTTCATCCTCAGCTTGTCCGAAGTTTGTCCAAGTAAGTGACCTTTAACAAACTGATTAGCCTTCCTTCTTAAAGTAGCTGCGAACACAACCTCATTGGGAGTGTAATATTATAGGCATATAGTTAATTAGTTGTGTGCGGTGGATTACTGTAGGCAAGACTAATGGAACAAACATGTCACGAACCTTGGCCGTTCCCTGCACTTTCTATTTATGCAGTTAATTGCCGAATATGTTCAAGTGCATATGAAAAACTGACTTCTGGAAAAACATTCAACTAATTTGTAATATTTACAAATCATTATTCTTTTATTGTGTCCCTGGGCAAGACGCATCACGGTCACTGTCTTTGGCAATGAATCGTGAGTGACAACTAGATCACTCAGCGCCACAGCAGGCCAAAGGTCATAACTGAGGGGTCAACTGTAGAAAAGGATTCAGTTGTCATCTGGACTCAAAAAAACAAGACATTTCGACTATGCAAGAGTCATTCTCAATCTGTTCAAGGGGGCGCTGTACAGCCTTTGTAAAAAAATATATATATATATATATATATATATATATATATATATATATATATATATATATATATATATATATATATATATATATATATATATTGTGTATCACTGCATTCAGCTCATCATTTTCAACAAAATGTATATTCATGCCGGAAAAGAGGACCTCTCATGCCAGAGAAACGCGTTTTAACATTTACAAAAATAGGATTTTTTGTGAACAAACTTGCCACGCCCACATTTGGAATTGTATCAAAAAATTACAGAATTACATCTAAACACACATGGGTGTAGTTCATTTTGATACATTTTCAAGCTTTTGACTAAAGATCCAAGGTGAAAAAAAATGAATCTGTGTTCCGTCTACAATGGCTGACTTCCTGTGGGGTCTAGGTGGGGTCATAATATCCTTTTTTATTTGTCCTAACATGAGATATGTTTGTTTCTTAAGTCTGCGATGAAAAAGGCCCATCATTGCCGTAATGTATTTTTAGGTGGCGCTAGTCTGCCGAGTTTCCTGGCTTTTCATTGGTGGAACAGCATCATGTGACTTAATCGAAGATGTAGCGCACTGACAGTAGTGAAGAAGTTGGACATTATTTCCTGTAGATTTGATCAGAGGAAAACCTGTGTCATTTGGATCATTTACATGAGGCAGAGGAAGAGAGACGAGATGGAGGGTGAATAATACAGTGAGTGTTTATTCTATCAGCACTTTAGCTCTGGTTTTAAGTGTAAATGTGCATGTGCCCTTTCTGTATTATTAATCTTATGTTTATGCAGTGACTTTGGGCCTTAGAACTCACTGGGATAGATCCAGTCACCGTAAAAGAAGGAATGAATAAAAATGAATGAACATTTATGCAGGGACACGCCTTGCTTTTGCCATTGTTTGTGCATTGTTCTTTCAGGAAAAATGAAAATGGAAAGTTTTACCCCAGACGCTGTTTCCAGTGTCTCCTCCTTTTCATTTAACATTTCATTCAAGTTTCACGCAAATGCTTTAGCGTAATTTACCTGTTTAATGATACACAATATGCCTTTTAAGAAAACGTACGTCAGTCTGTTGTTGACGGACATGACCAACACTTTCATCTACAATCATCCTCCTCCTCGTTCCAGGAAAATGCGTAAACTGCAAGTAAATGTGAAATCCAGTTAGAAGATGCAGCCAAATTTAATGAGTGTAAAGTTACAGCCAAAACTAAAATAAATCCAAGCTGCTATAATCCTCCTCCATAAACGTGCAGTAAAAGCAGAAGCACGTGCTGTATATGCAGTAAAACTTAACGTGAGCATCAGCTGTGAGTCCACACCAGTGATACACATTTTTGTGTCTTTCAAGATGCCTTTTTTGCTTAATATTGGCAAATTATGTACACATGCATACTGCCACTTATGCTGTATTTTTTGTTGCTATCATTCAAGTACAACCTCAATTTACATGCATTATTATGAGCCACGCCACATACGCAAAGTTACCTCAATGGAAACGGTTTAACTGCGACTACACTTATTGAGAGTGAATGAGAAATTATACGAAAATTGGGCTAAAAGTCGTGTAGTGTGACCTGGATCCAAGCATCTTCCACTTTATGGTCGAATGAAAGGATTCCAAGTGTGCTCTTGACAAGAAAACAATCTGACATAACAGGTGGTTTATCTTAGTGAAAGGAAGAATATCTCAAAAGTATCGAGCAACACTACGGGAAATGGACTCGCTGCCTTCCGTATACTTCAGGGCCACTCCGTCATGTCCTCTCCTAATACGGAACATCAGTGCGGTTAAAGGCCATCCAAGTCCATTCAATGACTCCAAAGTTGCATTAGTTTAAAGCACAGGAAAAGACGAACTTATTCCCGCTTAGCTGTAGACTTGCACACGTACAATCACTTTAAACTACCATGAACTCTTGACGCTAACCTACTCTTCCATTCGTCCAATCTGCTACGTTTGAATGGAGCAGTTCTTTTCCCTCTCATCACCTTGAACTCCCATTGACCGCACTCTCTTTCATATAGTCATTTTCAATCTTCCATTTTGAGAACCATTCTGCATAAGCTACCTTCAATACCTCAAGCAATAGCAGCCTAACGTCTCTCTGAAGATACCGTTTATCGCAAGAACAACACGTCGTTGTTTTAACATATTTCCCACCCGCATGTGCCTTGACGACCGCATTCATCCACCGGAGAGACGCATTTAAGGCCGAGGTTCTTGATGAATAATGATGTTTCAGCTCTCGGGGTGGAGATATCAATCGCACTTTGGTATCAAAGTGGAGTTTCCATTAAAGTGATAGAGAAATGGGGTAATATGCAAAGCCAGGGTTCCTCTTGAGGGTCTGACAAGCTCGATTCATCACTGCCTGCTTTAGCACCATCGAGGAGACAACAGCGAGAGGAGGAGGAAGAAGAAGGCGTTCCATCTCATTCGCTCTCCGCAAACTGATTACATGGTACCGAGGGACGGCATCCATCTTTGACAAGTCATTTTGCAGACAATACACATGTGCGTTGATAGTTTTTTGGGGGGGAGGTTCATTTTCGAATCAAATGGCCATGAGACTGACATAAAGAAATGTGATGTCCCGGGAATGGATTTTGTTGGAAGGTGAAACGAACGAGGGGTGATGTGTCTGGAGAAGAGCAAACTGTGGTGAAATGTGTTCCGAAACAGTAAGGGTTGTTTAGAGAACTGCCAAATAAATTGATCAAATAAAGCTAGAAAAATCATGTTTAATTAATTAAATGAATTATAATAATGTCACGTCATAATAACTACACCTTAATTATGCAGTTATTAAACCACAATCACTCTAAATAAACAATTTGTTCATTAGGAATTAAGTTCTCTGATGTTTTTATTAATAGTTATTAACTAATCATAACTCTATAAATGAGTATTAAATCAACTCAAAATAAAAAGTAAATGGGAAAATGTATTTGTGTTATTATTGATGATGAATGGGAACATATAATCACGTCTCCACAGAGGACCACAAAATCTAAATTTTTGAAAGAATTGTGTAAAAAAAAATGTATTGCTGTATTTTCAAAGTGAACATGGAGAAACTGCAGCTGTCAAGTGGCTCCTCCCGAGCATGTGTTTTGGGACTGCCCTATTCCATATTATATACTATACTATACTATACTATACTATACTGGACTGGACTGAGCTCAATGAGGCACTGCAGAGCATCTTCAACACAAATGTTCAATTTGAATTTAAAACAAAGAGTAATCCAGGTCATAAAACCACCTAAAATTGGGAAATAATACTAATAATAATAATTGGTCAAATTCAGATAATTTCCAGTCCACGCTACACATGCACTGTGTTGTTTCAGTCAATCACATTCCTTGATACAAGCCTCCTGTACTTCAGGACGGCTATAATGTGGGATTGGGGAAGTTTCTTTGCCCTGTTTGATTCGCTCAGCGTTGTAAACATTTGTCGTCAACGTCCACTAACATTTTTCCCTTGTTGCCTGTAGTTCAACCAAACATTCATATGCTAATGTCGCCCATTACATGTCATTGTTGCCTCCTGAATTAAAGCAGAGTAAAAGCCTTATTAGAGCAATATGATGATGAATGCAAAGGGAATTATTTATTGGGATGTATTTGTAGTTGCACTGATGTAAATAATGTTTACTGTTTATTTATTTAAATATGTACACTGAATTTAATTGGGAGAAAGTACTAGCGAGTAGTTTTAATGCAATTTTAGAATGTGCTGACTGATGGTCCTGGTGCCCGGTCGGGGTCAGAAACAACGATGGCGAACTAGAACCTAAATCCACTATTGCCCCATCGCTGTTCTAATGAAGAGAACCGTAGTTGATTATTGGTTGTGTTTCTGATTGAGATGATAAGGCTAGTAACTCTTGCTCGTGAATAAACATGCTTGAAGACTAAATTACCAATTGTCCTCGGCGAATGAATGGATTAGAGAACTTTTTTTCTTCTCTCTGGTGATAATAATAATCATAAAATCTTCTCAACACCTCTGCGAGACTCATCTGAACTTCATTTGCATACAACACCATATTAACAAGCTGCATTCATTACAACCAACAACGGGGTTACCAATGGCAAACTATGCAAATGGTGTTAAACATTGTGCTGTCATTATTTGTCTTTTCTGCCATGCTAATTCGCCGTGTGCTCATGTTTATCCTTTCACTGAGAGCGTTTGGTAATGAGCCAGTGCAAGGCCCCGACACAGGGACTTTAATATGTTTGAGCATAATTGAGCTGCTCTTCATTAAGGAGCCTGGAAGTGAACAGCGGTGCGTACGAGTTTGTGTGTGCAACAGCAGCATTCATTAGAGCAGACTATCGAAAACGCGTGGACCTATAGAAGAGCTAACACCGGGAGAGGGGGAGGGGACCAGGGAAGGCAGGGGGCGGGGCTGTGAGAGCAATTCAAGCTATGATAATGTGGATGTAAAAGGGAAATCAGTGTTTGCAATGTTGGATTAAGCATGATGCGCGTTACAGTTATGTTGCATTGTGGGTCCAAAGGTGACGGTGTTGACATTCGTGTTTGATTAAATTAGAGATGAGACACCAACAATCAACAATGAAGATGAGTTATGATTTCTTCTGGCATATAGTTATGATTTGAGACCCATCTATCACTCTTTTATCATTTTAGGACCAGAAAAAATCTTTAGAAATGCATTTGGAACTGCTTCTGTTTATCATCCTGTAATGTTTTGATGATTCAGGAGGAGCAGAGTGGTTTTCGTGCCGGACCAGCTTTATACTCTCCATCGGGTGCTCGAGGGTTCATGGGAGTTTGCCCAACCAGTCCACATGTGCTTTGTGGATCTGGAAAAGGCTTTTGACCGTGTCCCTCGGGGTGTCCTTTGGGGGGTGCTCCGGGAGTACGGGGTCCGGGGCCCTTTGCTCAGGGCTGTCCGGTCCCTGTATGACTGGAGCAGGAGCTGTGTTCGCATCGCCGGCAGTAAGTCAGAACTGTTCCCAGTGCATGTTGGACTCCGCCAGGGCTGCCCTTTGTCACCGGTTCTGTTCATAGTTTTTATGGACAGAATTTCTAGACGCAGTCAGGGGTCGGAGGGTGTCCGGTTTGGGGACCACAGGATCTCATCTCTGCTGTTTGCAGACGATGTTGTCCTGATGGCTCCATCAAACACGGACCTGCAACATGCACTGGGACGGTTTGCAGCCGAGTGTGAAGCGGCTGGGATGAGAATCAGCACCTCCAAATCCGAGGCCATGGTTCTCGACCGGAAAAAGGTGGCTTGCCCTCTTCAGGTGGGTGGGGTGTCCTTGCCCCAAGTGGAGGAGTTCAAGTATCTTGGGGTCTTGTTCACGAGTGAGGGAAGGATGGAGCGTGAGATCGACAGGCGGATCGGTGCAGCGGCTGCAGTGATTTGGGGCAAGATCTGAAAACGGCAGTTCATAAACGCTCTCCATCAAATCTGATTGAGCTTGAGCTGTTTTGCAAAGAAGAATGGGTGAAAACTTCAGTCTGTAAGTGAGCAAAACTGGTAACGACACAATCTAAAAGACTTTCAGCGAAAGGCGGTTCCTGAAAGTATTGACTTGGGAGCCTGAATTCTTTTGCACACTGCACATTTCAGGTTTTATTTTATTCTTTTACATCTGTGAATAATTTTCCTTTCGCTTCACAATTGTGTTCCACGTTGTGTTGCTCTTTCACAAAAAATGCCAGTACAAATGATTCAAGTTTGTGATTGCGTCCTGGGATACGAACACTGTAAATCACAAATGTAATAATGACAGTCTCAACCTCTTACTGATAGTGTTTACTTCAAATTTCAGTCCATTATTTTCAGCTCCATGACTGGCATCAAATAGACCAGTATATTTCAACATGTAATATTTTAGACAGACAAAGAAAAATGGATTGGAAAAGCACACACAACATGAACTTTCCAATATGTTCTAAAAAATTGCCGATAATGGTTTGGCCATCGCATTTAGAGCCTCAATTATTCCTTGTGGGCTTTTAGAACTGTGGCAGGCAGCCATCCCAAATGTACCCATAATTCTACCCCACCATCAGCATTCTGTAATACACCTCTCCTCTGACACGTACCCCATCAGCTAATACAGCCTGCTTCAACAATTAGGTTATTTATTGATATTTCGTATTTGGCTGGTGGCTGTGTGCCAGTGGGAGAGGCCCGTGATTGGGCGCAACAGACAATTTTAAAAGCGCTATTACTCCAAGGTCACTTTTATTTGCCTGACCACCAAATTAAGGCCCGGATTGTTTGAGCAGCAAAATATGCAGTGAGTGGCACTAATGAAAGGGTTCAGATGTAATCACGTTTATGAGAAAGCACGTAAAACAAAAGTGCGTTATTTAAAATGGTCCCATCCCAAAGAACTGTCCATCATAGTCAATGTAAAAAGCAACAATAGTTGAAGTAATGGTCGGAAAAAGTGCATTTGTGCAGAATTATTTATCTCAAAATGTCCGATTTGTTGAATAGTTTGTGTCAGGTACGTTAGATTTACGTTTAAGCTTTTTAAAGCTTTCAAACCACACAAGATGACTAAAGGTCTGCGGCAGGCAAAAAAGTTTCAGTTTAAAGCTCAAAAAGAGGTATTATTGCGTAATATGTGTTTTTAAATCAAGTTTCAGGTGTTTTCCTTCATGGTAATACCCAACACTTTATGAAGCCTCAGTCTCATGTTAAATAAGATAAAGCATTTATTAAAGACCCTTAAAGAATATTTAATAAACTACTTATTTGCAAATGCTTTACTGAAACACCTTTTTGAAAGATGATTTGATGAACAAATAAACAAACCGTATGACAAGAGCTTAAAAAAACTATTTAATGAATGAACAAAATTGTTGTTATAAAAAAATCCTTTTAGGAAATCCTTTTGTATAACCCTCTGCGATTAACCTCGGATTAGCTTTTCCATGACACTCCTGGTCCTTCCAATGTAATGAAAGTGAACTAGTAAGGAGCTCTCTGATTGGTGTACAGCAGTGTAGACAAAGATTCAGTTCTAGTCATCTGGACACTGTTTTTGCATAAAACTTCATTTATTTTCCTAATAAAACCTTTGTTAAAAGATTTACAAACTCATGTTTTTAAAGTTGCTTTAACAACACATTAACCAACTTATGTAGTAGCACATCTTTTAAATAGACTTAATAAAAGCACTTGTTCAGTATTACAGTATTAAGTATTACATCTTTAATCAAAGCTTCACTCCATTAATGTGGCACTCTGGGTTATATTATAATGTAGTGCTAATTTGGTCAAATCTGCAACATATCAAAAAGTAGAGCTGATTGTACGCTCAAAACTCAGCTTGGAAATGTACAATCATTTACAGTTCAAAACTTGCATGGCACTTTTAATGGCTGTGCAAAGTTTTCATTTTTGTACAATTTTCTTTTCTTTTTACGACACGCTCCTGTATCCACTTAGCACCACAGAGAATCCCCATGCCATTATTCTACTCTGCTAGAAAAACACTACTTTTCATTTCTCTTCTCGGCGCGCTCCCAGCCAGGTACCTGCCGAAATAATTGGCATATTACAACAAGTGATCACTCTCGGCGGGCGTGATGGTACAGTCAAAACACTTTGTAATGAAGCATGCATCAGCAGTAATTTAGTGCCTCTTAGGGCCCGTTTTGAGCTTGGCCTGTCAGCTGATTATCGATGCGTGCGTGAACCGCGTTACCGGCCCCTAGCTGTCACCTGACAATCTTTGGGACAACAGCTAATTAAATTTACCCTTTCCCAAAGTCACAGGCGCACCGTTTTGTACGCCGGTACACTTTAGACAAATTAACTTACAGAGCAGAGCATAATACACCGGCGAATAATAAACGCGATTCATACCACAATAACTGGACGTCGTCATTGACTTTTACGGTCGATGGAATCCTTCTCATTCGACGTACGATTCTGGATAGCCTTTGTTCAAGCTGACCAATTGCTTGAAACGATAGATAAAAGAGCAAAGAGCATAATTATCTCTCTTCAAAGTCTCTCCAAACTAAACCGCAAGGGGCCAGGAGTCACAATGAGACAGTTTCTCCAAAAACAATGTCCCATTCTTCCAAAAAGCACGGGCCACTGAAGGTTATCGATGATCATAATAAAGTCTCGAAATATGATTCTCGCGTTTCTCTACATTTTCCGTCTCATTTCTTTGTTTATTTCCCCGTTCTCCGTGACACTGTTGTTGCTGGACGCTTCAGGAGAGCGTTGGCAGCAGGATTACATACCAGTATTTGTGAGAGGGTTTATCTGGCTCTGTGGGGCTGACCCGTGGTTTCCCCTCTCGCTCCTCCGATGCAGGGATGGGACTTCCTCAGACTCTCTTATCAGTTGGAGCCATAACATGGGAACTGCACAACACTAAGCTTTCACTACAGCAAGGCTCTGTAGACGGAAGTATATTTATAGATCGTATGTCTACTTTCTCTACAGCACTTTATTAGATTCACTCTTCATGCAACACGCTACATGATGTATGCATTTAAAGAAGACCAAAATGATGATATTTGATCATAAAAATATCTGCTGGACTTTTCCACCAAAATGTCTAGAAATATCTTTCCGTCGCCTTATTTTGGACTACAGGGGTGATGGAAAAAATACAAAATGATCCGTATGATCCCATCAGGCTGGTTGTTTGCAGCAAAGAGCAGAGGTAAACAGACATCGCTGCACTGCACCAGGCATGAAGCTCAGGGACGGTTTGGTTTAGTTTAGTTAAAAGATGTGGGATTTCAGCATTCATTCTGTTGAACTTCAGAATGACATTTTGGCAAAAAATGAAACCGTAACTACTGTATTTTTCAGACTATACGTTGCACCTTTTTTCATAGTTTGGCCAGGATGCGACTAATATGTGATATTATTAAAGGTCCCATAACATGCAAAATCGACTTTTCAGAGCTTTTAACCTTCTTACATTGCTATTTGTGCTTCATATATGTACCCAGAGTGTTTTTTTGATTGATTCCTGCAGTGTTTAGCTATAGTACAGACTATATCCTTTCCTCCAATCTCCAAACTGACGGGGGGTGGGTGCAAGACCGCGTCATAACCACAGGCACGCGTCACCATCCTCCCTCACCACCCGCCTCCCCCTCCCGCCTGCCGTCTCCCGCCCCCTTCCCCCCGGCTCCGCGCTGGGTCCAGCTGGCAGCCCGGTGCAACGCTCCGCTCTTTTTTCACACTTATGTGCTTTATCTTTTGTATTTTGTAAATATTTTTTCTACTTTAGTTGTACGATCGGGACACGCGCTGGAATTGCTTAATTCAACTTGTTTCGACTTTGTTCGGCTGGATTATTGAGTGTTTTTCGTTGTGTCGTCGTGATGTGCGCTAGCTCTGAGCTAGCCCCCCCGGCCCCACCGCTCTCCTCGGCCACAGCCGCCGTATGGATCGGCGCCGGTGCGTTTATACAAAGGAGGAACTCATGAAACTGCGGAAAACCATCGTCTTACCCTGAGATCGTCACGTTATCCCGGCGGACATCCTAATTTTCCCCCTCCATCCCTTGTTGGGAAATGGGAGGTTTTGTCTATAGGAGTTTTTGTTTATAAGAGTTCTTCTATTGAGAGTGTTTTTTAAACTTCCTATATTCTGTGATCTGTCCTTTTCCTCTGTATCTACTGCGTTGTATCAATGAAATTTCCCCATGTGTGGACAATAAAGGATTATCTTATCTTATCTTATCTTATTTCCGGGTTGGTGAGGGGGTCCAAGGTCTGGGTGATATTTCTTAACTATTATGTTAAGGGTGTTGCACAACCCTTATTATTATCAATTATACACTTAGGATAGACTACGAAACGTGAAAAAAAAAGCATGTTATGGCACCTTTAACAAATTATGGAAAAAAAAGTATTTATTATTTTCACACTGGCGACCACAAGAGGGCGCTCTAGGCTCTAAGCGACGCAGAAGAAGAGCCTGCACTTCCTCTACCTCCGGAGTTTGTGGAGTTGTTTAGAAGTGACACAGAGGAAGAAGAATTCAGTGGATTTAGTGATTTGGGGTAAAACTGATGCTTTGGTAAACTTGTTAGCATGTTCTTTATGCTATAGTTATCTGAATAACTGTTCATATGTTACGTTAACATACCAGACACTTACCACAGTTCTGTCTGTGCCTCATGTAGCTGAAGGTGTTAGCGTTAGCATGAGTACACCGATTCACCATGTTCTCTAATCTGTTATTTTAAATTGCATGAAATGTTGAAATGTCTGTTCTTGGATTTTACCCCAAAAAATCTCCCCAAAAAATGCGACTTAAATATATTTTTATCTTCTCTATTATACATTTTTTGGCTGGTGCGACTTACTCGGGAGCGACTTATGGTCCGGAAAATACTGTATTTGTTATGTAAGTAAAATGTGCCTTATAGCATTATTAAAGTTTTAACAACCAGAATGCTTAACTGCACAACCACCACTAACTTACTACCTCACTGTTATCACTATTCTTGCAATTACAAATTCAAAATGGACTCAACTATCTTTTTATGATGTCCGTGAGTCAATATTTTGAAATCATTAGACCTGTCCACCTCGTGATCTTTAAGTATGAATTATTCTTGCGTAACTTGTAGAAAATCCCATAGAGATGTATAATAAAGGGCGGGAGGAGCGTCGACCAGAACTAGAGTGGACTTCTACTATATAAACACATCTTCCCATATCGTGCAAGTGATGATTTATAGTGACCAAAATACATTTATATAAGTCAATTTACACCGCATGAGACATAATGTGGGAGTGTGTTACTTTGGACTGTTTACCTCGTTAGCATTGACCCCGTAAATGATACCGTGTTCCAGCTCTGACGCATTTCAGTTGCATTACCTCAGCAGTTACACATTACTCTGAGATGCTGTCCTATTTTTGAAAAACAAATTCACATCTTTCCACTGACCTAATCCTTATAATTTACCCAACACAAACGATCTCATTTAGCAAGAATAGAGAGCTTAATGAAAGAAACGCTCCACTGACCACGACTTGGAAAAGGCAATAGATTTAGATTTCCACTTGCATATATTTTGTTTAAATGATTCGAGACAGACTAAAAGAGTATTTGAGGTGATGCTGAGGTCAAATAAACCACAGTGGTTCAAGATATGAGGAGAGATACATTTAACTGTTGTTGTTATTATCAGCAATGTGCATCTTAAGTATACAAGCTGGGAAAGTTTTACTTAGTTTGTTCTTCTTTTATTGAAGAAAGACTGGCCTAAAGTGTTTTAATTGGTGGGCGGTCTATGGGGAACATGAGGGAAGTGTCCGGAGAGCCTCCCTAAAGAAGTGTGGGGAACAGAGAGGGGTTATCATAATAACTGTTTCATTTGGATTAATTAAGTTTAAACACAAAATCAGGAAAAGTGGTCATTTTTTCCCTGGACAGCTTTAGAAGGTACAAACTCTGCCCTGTGTTTTTGCATTACGTTTTCTTTCAAAACTAACCTTTTATAAACTAGACATAGCTGAGTAACACATTTCACCCTGGAGAGACAAAGAGACCACGAGAATGGACTGTTTAGCAAGCTTTATTCGAGAGTTATTTGGCGCACAGACCCCGGCGGAAGACGTTGCAATCATGGGCACTCCATGATCTATTTGTATTAGATGTCTCCCCCCGGAGCCTGGAGACTGGTGGTGGTAGATGTGAAGAGAAGGTAGAGGATGAGGGGAATGTAGAGGAGGAGCTGGGGAGGCGGTGGGTCGCAGTACGGTTTGAGCGGCCAAGCCATCTGCCTGAGGCTTAAATGTGACCGCCTGGTGCTGATTGGAGCGGGGAGGAGTCACTTGAGAGCGTTGATTGGGGATGAGGAGCAGGTGCGAGGGCCATGATGCAGACGCCCCCTGACCTTTCACCCTCCTTCTTTGGCCAGGAAAAACTGCATAACCTCTTTGGGATAAGCGCAGAAACCTGGGAGAGTCCATGGTGAAGGAGGGATCTGACTCTCGCCCGCTTGAGTGCGATGATGGCGCTGGGGAGAGGGGTCCTTCCATGGTGGCCTTGACATAGATGGGTGGAGTTAGGTCTTCCAGGCTGAATTTACGCAGGCTTCATTTGTCACTTTCAGTCGATAAATTCTACTTAATGATCTTTAGTTCTGCTACGTGTGATTGAATAATCCTTAAGGCAACTAACTACAGACACTACAGGCAAAAATGTTTTCAGTTTGCTCAGTTTGTTTTACTATTGCATTTAATCGAATAACTATAGATTTATATGGGACATTATAACTTCAAAGGCAGTTTTCTCTCATAGGGACATAAAGATCAGACCTAAACGCAGCCACACACAATAAACTTTAATATATTAGACTTAAAAAGATTTTGACAGACTGTACAGAAGGATTGGTTGACATCTAATTTGAAGCTTGATTTATTTAAGTTTTAACTCAAAAAAATTGGGAGAAATTTGAATTTTTACTCCACTTTTCAGTTCAATCTAGTTTACACAAAACAAATGAAAGTATCCAAAAGACCCTCTTCTATCTGATAACTAAATGAGGCATGAAATTTATTACTGACCCAGCAATTTTTCAGATTCGGATGATGCAATTTTTACACATAAAATGCCTTATTTATTAAAGAAGAGAACATTGTATGAAAAAGTTGTAAATGTAAATGCAGTTATTATGTGTGCTACTGTGCAGGAATGACATATGAAACGCAATCAAACACTGCAAATTTACCAAACTTAACACATCGATGAAGTAAACTCGGTCTGTCACGCCGTGCTTTACCGAACTGTGACACTAAAGCACGGGAAATGTTAAAGATGTGCAAGCACCAAAATACAAAAAACTGTCTTTGTGTTTTGGTGTTTGGTAATGGTCCACAACAGACAGGAGAGGATGGGGACAGGAGAGGATGGTGGTCCACAGCAGACAGGAGAGGATGGTGGTCCACAGCAGACAGGAGAGGATGGAGACTGGAGAGGATGGTGGTCCACAGCAGATAGGAGAGGATGGAGACAGGAGAGGATTGTGGTCCACAGCAGACAGGAGAGGATGGGGACAGGAGAGGATGGTGGTCCACAGCAGATAGGAGAGGATGGAGACAGGAGAGGATTGTGGTCCACAGCAGACAGGAGAGGATGGGGACAGGAGAGGATGGTGGTCCACAGCAGACAGGAGAGGATGGTGGTCCACAGCAGACAGGAGAGGATGGGGACAGGAGAGGATGGTGGTCCACAGCAGACAGGAGAGGATGGTGGTCCACAGCAGACAGGAGAGGATGGAGACAGGAGAGGATGGTGGTCCACAGCAGACAGGAGAGGATGGTGGTCCACAGCAGACAGGAGAGGATGGAGACTGGAGAGGATGGTGGTCCACAGCAGACAGGAGAGGATGGTGGTCCACAGCAGACAGGAGAGGATGGAGACTGGAGAGGATGGTGGTCCACAGCAGACAGGAGAGGATGGTGGTCCACAACAGACAGGAGAGGATGGAGACTGGAGAGGATGGTGGTCCACAGCAGACAGGAGAGGATGGGGACAGGAGAGGATGGTGGTCCACAGCAGACAGGAGAGGATGGAGACTGGAGAGGATGGTGGTCCACAGCAGATAGGAGAGGATGGTGGTCCACAGCAGACAGGAGAGGATGGTGGTCCACAGCAGACAGGAGAGGATGGAGACTGGAGAGGATGGTGGTCCACAGCAGACAGGAGAGGATGGTGGTCCACAGCAGACAGGAGAGGATGGTGGTCCACAGCAGACAGGAGAGGATGGAGACAGGAGAGGATGGTGGTCCACAGCAGACAGGAGAGGATGGAGACTGGAGAGGATGGTGGTCCACAGCAGACAGGAGAGGATGGTGGTCCACAGCAGACAGGAGAGGATGGTGGTCCACAGCAGACAGGAGAGGATGGAGACAGGAGAGGATGGTGGTCCACAGCAGACAGGAGAGGATGGAGACTGGAGAGGATGGTGGTCCACAGCAGACAGGAGAGGATGGAGACTGGAGAGGATGGTGGTCCACAGCAGATAGGAGAGGATGGGGATCACAAGTGGCTAACTCCTAGACGGCTGTTATAACCCTACAGACAAAAAAAAAGTTGTATGTCATTTTAAAGTTCATGTACATAGTAGTTAAAGTAAATGTACACTTCTGGTACATTTTAGTCACATACTCTTTGGGCATTTACTGTGCATGTTAGAAAGCAATACACTTGAGATGTATGTAATTTTGTTTAGTTTGACTACTACATCTTTCTGAAACTTACAAGGCTGCGTGCTGGACTGAGAGATCTGAAGCGCAGCGTGCTGGACCTGTTGCTGCTTCTCCACTGCAACAATACAATTATAAAACACAGTGAGCAAATGTCAAATAGAAAACCTAATGCAACAGTATCATTCTTACCAGAACACCTCTGCGGGTAACAGCTTCACCCTTCACTAATACAATGTCTCCTTCCGTTAGCGCTGGCCACACATGGAACACGATCAGAGGAGCGGAGAAGTCTGAGTCGTGGCTGCGACGATACCTGACATGGAAATGATCTCATAAACACATTTATCAATTTAATCAATTCAATCAGTTTGAGACCTGTGTTAATACTCCAATCTACTGCGTATAATGTAGAAGATAAAAAGCCTGACTCAACCGGAGCAGAACAAGTACTAAGCACTATGAGTTAGTAGTAACATTAACTATGCCTTAAAAATATATATTTGTCCAGTGGTTTTTGGACCCCAGTTTGAGACCCTCTGTCCGCACTGACCTGGATTCGTTGTACTTTTCCCCGTCACTCGCGAAGGCCACGTCCAGAGGTGGCTCCAGCGTCTGCATGGCAAAGGCCACTTTGGAGGTCTCTCTGATCAGAGAACTGAGGAGAACAAGGTCTGTCTCCGGAAGGAACGAGATACGAGGATTCTCGTGCATGGCATTGATCACGTCCTGAACAAAAGAAACAAAATCAATGAAAAATCACAATATGATTTTTAAAATGTAGATGTGATGTTAGCCATACGTTCACGCTGGCCTGTACGTCGTATAAGTCCATATTTCGGACGATGTAATCGATGGTTGCGTCCTCCAGACTCTCAGGACCAAAGTGAGTTGAAGCTAGAGTCTTTCTCACGCGCTGTTTGAAATTAAGGTACGCCTGCTTCGCTACTCTGAAGGATTCCTGCACAAGAGAAGATCAAAATCAGCCATGTCATGCCATCATAGCAGCCTAGAGTGACAGTTCCTTGTCACAGACGATTTGACGTTTTTTTTCCATTCCATTCCAACTCAAAAAGGACAAAACATTCCCAGCCACAGTAGCTACACTTGCTGATCATGTGTTGTACTCGTCAGCGGTCCTAATGTCACGTCTACGTCAGCGTACTCTTAGCGACACGGTACATACCACAACAGCAAAGAAGATGATTTTCTGGACCATCTCTGAATTGTCTACATAGCGTTGCAGCATGGTCTGTGCCTCCAGTCGCTCCACGGCGTAGAGGTCGTTGAAGCGGGCGACGAGGCGAGCGTGTCGGGCTGAGGGCGTGAGCTGTGCCCTGGACGGGGACTCGCTCCGGATGGGGCTGGACGGGCGCATGGGACTGGACGTGCGGCTGAGCCTGGGCGTAGGACTGTGGGAGCGACACCGGTCCAACCTGTAAAAAGTCAGAACACAGCCATTCATTGCAGCTACATATGGATGGTACCAACATAAAGTACACCTTAGTCTCAGACCAGACTAATGGGGTGACTTTACAAGAACAATTCAATTACAATTCATCACATATCACATAATTTGTCTGTTTCGTGTGAAGCACCTCTCTTGCAGCCCGGTCTTCTCTGTGTTCAGGAAAGACATTTCTTTCCTAAGTGAACGTATCTGTTCCTCGTATTCATCAATGGTGCCCAGCTTCTTCTTATAGATCTCCGCTTCTTCACGCGCCACGTTCAAACTGTGCAAAGCCACACAAATATTAACCGAAGATTTACCATTAACTAACTGTATAAATATGGAAAAGTCATATATCTCCTCACTCTGCTCTGAGTTGTTTAATTTCATCTTCTGTTGCCGCTGCCATCAGAGTGTTTCTCTGTAGTTTAGTTTGAGATTCAGCCAATCTATCAAAATAGTATAAAAATTAAAAAAATAACAATGACAACCAATGCAATTTAAAGTCCATGTAGTTAGAGACGATGAACAATACGGCGATATTTGTCAAACGTACTCATCTCTAGTTGAGTCCAGTTGGAGTTGTGTGGAGCACAACTGAGTCTCCATATGTTGAATCTTACTCTCATGGCGCGAAGTAAGCTCTAGGAGCATCCTGTCGTTCTCTACTGAGTCCTTGGAATAATACAACATTACTGTGAATCATTTTCTTCTTTTGTGCAATTTTTATTTATTTTTTTATATTTTGAAATTGACAACTGGTGAGACAAACCGATGCTCGTGCCATAGAAAAGCAGCTTCCAAGCCACGGCAGCAAACGGGATTTGAGGGTATCAACTCCACCATTTTGTCCACCTGAAAAACATCAGCTATAAATGTGAAATTGCGACGTTGACCATGAAATACCCTTCCTGCATGTTATTGTTGCTTGTACCTTCTCCAGCAGTCAGGTTGAGAATACAAAAGAGCTGGCTTTGGACTTTAGAGTTCAGCTCAATCACCTCACAGCATCGATTCAGATTCTGGTCACATGAGAGCAGCTAAAGGAAGGCAAAATAGAAATATTGAGAAAGAGTCCTTCTTAAAAATAAACATAAATCTATGTTTTAGATTTTAGAGGCTCTTTACTGTATCAATAAATAATAATAAAAAACTCCCAATAGAATGAAACAAATATGCTTACTGTCCATTTCTATGTCAAAAAATACTAAAAAATACTGCATTTATTCTGGCACTTGGGTTGCATCTTGTAAAACAACAATCCCATTTCGGAACTATGCAGTCAAACATCTTTGGGACGGTCCAACAGTACGCGACTGGCGTGCATGGCAACCAAATCGAGGCAGTGCATGCGGCTGGGGAAGAAAGTCTCAAGTCACTCGCATTATCAGCAGAGGTGCTCCACAGTGCTGTGTACTTTCTCCCCTGCTCTTCTCCCTGTTCACAAAATGTTGCACCTCCAGCCACAACTCCGTAAAACTGATCAAGTTTACGGTCAACACCACCATCCACATCCACAGGAGGGAGATGGAGCGGCTGGTGTCAACCTGGAGTTCAACGCCCAGAAGACAGTGGAGATGATTGTGGACTTCAGGAAAGTCACAGCCCCCCAGCCGCCCCTCACCATCACATAGTCCCCCATCTCCACCATGGACTCCTTCCGCTTCCTCAGCACCACCGTCACCCGGGACCTCAAGTGGGAGCCCACCATCAGCTCCCTCATCAAGAAGGCCCAGCAGAGGCTGTACTTCCTGCGGCAGCTGAGGAACGCCAAGCTGCCAGCGCAGATGATGGTAGAGTTCTACACGGCCATCATTGAGTCCTCACCTCCTCCATCACCGTGTGGTACGCTGGAGCCACAGCCAGGGACAAACAGAGACTACATCGCATTGTGAGCTCTGCTGAGAAGGTGATTGGCTGCAGACTTCCATCTCTGCAGGACCTGTACGTCTCCAGGGCTCTGGGATGAGCAGGTCGGATCAAATCTGACCCTTCTCACCCTGGACATGGATTATTTGAGCCACGCCCCTCAGGCAGGCCACTCCCCTCAGGCAGGAGGCTACGGTCCATCCAGACCAGAACCTTCCGCCATAAGAACAGTTCCTTTCCCTCGACTGTTGGATTCATGAACACTTCTTAAACACTGTCACTTAAACCATAATTTAATCACCCACTTCACTGTTCATTTTCTGCACTACATCTGTAAATTCATCTATGAATTCAACTGTACGTTTGTGTACATAGGGATTTTTATTTTTTACTGGTAACTTATAGACTATTTTTTTATCTTATTGCAGATTTTAATTGTTTTTCCTTTTGACTTAAATAGGTTGTTTTATCATCGTTTATCGTTTTATGTTGCACCAAATCGACAAATCAAGTTCCCATGTTTGTGAATTCTGTTCTTTGACAATAAAGCTTCTTGATCCTGATTCTGATTCTGGTTCAAACATGCGAGAGTGGCCTTGTCAGATTTGTGAGGCTGATTTTTAATGCACTTACGTGGTAGTCGCTGTTCCAGGATTCAAGCTTGTCCTGTAAAATGCTGTATGTGCCGGTTTTTGTCAGTCTCCTCAAAGCTTTAGCCATAGCTCTTCAAGATATAGAAAAACAAACAAACAAACAAACAAACAACACAGAAGCTTAATCCTTTTTAAGCCAGACAAGAGCAATAAAACTAAATCCTGGTAACTTTCTCCAGCCTGTCCAGCCTCAGTTGACAAAAAAGTTTTAGTGAGGCACCTGGGAGCTGGAATCTCACCCTGATTGTTTATATGTTGCTATTATTATTTTATTATTCATAGTTTTATGTTGCACGTTGAATCGTTGAAAAGTTCCTGTTTGCAAACTGTGTTAAATGGAAATAAACCTTTTCCAATTCTGGAGAGAAAGAGAGAGTGAAAAATACTTCTTCTTCTTCTTCTTCTTTGGTAATTTATGGCGGTTGATATCCAAGTGTTACATTACCGCCACCTACTTTATTCCTTAGACTTTAGAATTTATTCCAGCAGATGTTTTTTGTTCTACTTCTTTGGTGTTTTATGGCGGTTGGTAATGTTTTTTGTGGCGGTTTGGCACGTCGTCTTCTTCTTTGGTGTTTTATGGCGGTTGGTAATGTTTTTTGTGGCGGTTTGGCACGTCGTCTTCTTCTTTGGTGTTTTATGGCGGTTGGTAATGTTTTTTGTGGCGGTTTGGCACGTCGTCTTCTTCTTTGGTGTTTTATGGCGGTTGGTAATGTTTTTTGTGGCGGTTTGGCACGTCGTCTTCTTCTTTGGTGTTTTATGGCGGTTGGTAATGTTTTTTGTGGCGGTTTGGCACGTCGTCTTCTTCTTTGGTGTTTTATGGCGGTTGGTAATGTTTTTTGTGGCGGTTTGGCACGTCGTCTTCTTCTTTGGTGTTTTATGGCGGTTGGTAATGTTTTTTGTGGCGGTTTGGCACGTCGTCTTCTTCTTTGGTGTTTTCTTCTTCTTCTATGGTGTTTTATGGCAGCTGGTATCCAAGTGTTACATTACCGCCAGACTTTATTCTTTAGACTTTATTCCTCAGACTTCTTTCAGTTCAAAGCCCACAAATTCTTTGGACTTTATCCTATAGACTCCATTCTTCAGTTCTTCGGTGTTTCAAAGCCCATGAGTTCCAAGCCCGCCAATTCCTCTATAAACTACCCAACCCTGTTTTACATAAGTAAGCAACTACAGCCTCACACAAACCCTGTGACTGGAATGTAAGAATATTACGCAGATTGAATTCCTGCCTATTATTCTGAAACCACAAGGCCGACACAGTCCTTTCTCTTTCATAGGCCGCATCAGCACGTGCTCCACAGTCTCTGGCTCTTGTTGTTGTTTTGAGGCTTGACACAGATTACACAGGTCGGACACTTGTCTATCCTACTGTGACAAGAGAAAACAAAAACAAATGCAATAAAGTGCTGTTCTAGAATCTTGGCTTTGATGACACTGATTCTTAACGGCATGGTTACGGTTGCTATGCAAGTATCCATGTATATATATTAAATATTTTCTTCTTCTTCTATGGTGTTTTATTATATACATATAATATAACACTGCTAGCCCTGAACATGTGCAATACTGACTTAACCATGTGCAATACTGACTTAACCATGTGTAATACCGACCTAATCATGTGCAATTACTGTCGTATAATAATAATGTCACATTCAGGTGCATATAACTGATGTAAATAGAGTGTTTATTTTACCATTATTATTAGTATTATTTTGTCTTATGATAGCTGTTTTTATTTTATCTTTATCTTTATTTTTCCCCTCCATTCCTTATTTTTTATTTTTTCTTATTTTTTTCTAGTTTTGTTTTTAAGAGTTTTTGTTTATAAGAGTTCTTCTATTAAGAGTGTTTTTTAAACTTCCTATAAGTTATCTGTCCTTTTCCTCTGTATCTACCTGCGTTGCAACAACGGAATTTCCCCATGTGTTGTTGATGTTATGTTATATATATGTATATATCCATATATTTATATATATATATATATATATATATATATATATATATATATATATATATATATATATATATATATATATATATATATATAGCTCCCCCCAGCTCAACAACCATTAACCATTTAAACCATTTTACTTTTTAGTTCAGTTCAAATATGTAGTGGTGTACAAAGTACACATGCTCTCAGATGAAATCACACAAAAAAATATCCACTGTAAAAGGTATTTAAGTAGAGTACAGATGCATAAAAAATATACAGTACAGTACTTTTATTTTTGTAATTACTTTCCATGGTTGTTTCTATAACACTTTGAGACATTTGAGAGTAATCAGCCATCCGGGAAAAATCCTGTTGTGATTTTGGGCTTTTCAAAAATATTTTTTTCATTTGATTTAGTCTTTACTGTGAATGTGAGTGACAATGGAGTGAATGTTTATTATGAATGCAGACCACAATTATTTAGGATTGTGCATTACTCAAATAAAGACTGCGGTATAAAGAAATAAGTACAATGATTACAGTAGTTATTTTCATTATTTTCAATTTACTTGTATAAAGCCAAAAATCACAACAGCAGCTGCACAATCTTTTCGATTTTACCAGCAGAAAGTTAGAAAATCAAACCATGCAACAGTCAGCGGCCAATAATAGAGAAGCAGATAAACCAACGATCACGGGAATTAAGCAAATAGATAACTGCCCCAGAGCGAAGAAGGAAAAGTTGTTATTTCCCTTCGAGATAAGTGCAACTCCACAGATCGTGCAGCCACAAATTGATAATGTGACTTCACTTTGGTTTCTCTTTTTTTCTCACTAAAAATGATTATCCTGAAGTTTTGTCTTTAATCTTTATGGGCTTTACTAGTTTCCACATTTGTCTTTTCAGCCATTATCCTCTCTTTGACAAAACGCTTCGCACACGCCTCTCCCCGTCTTTACTTCACTCCGCCATCGCACTACTCTTGTTAAAAGTAATGACCGCATTTGCATCATTGAGTAGCAAACTAGCCGTTAAGCTAATTCATCAAAGTGAACACGAGCGCGCTGGAGCTAGCACTCACAGTTAGCGCAGATACAATGAAGATTAGCACTGTGAGGGTGGATTTGTTTGTGCATGGGCAAAGCTAATGAGTTCTTCACAGCTATTAGCCTGGTCTGGAATACCTGCCAAAAGGATTAGGCCACCTGGAATCACTGATCAAAAGGGAGTCAATAACCCTCTGGTCACTCTGTCTTTTATTTATTTTTTTGAGCACCATTTGTCAATCAAAAACTCTTTTTCAACTTTATCGTTCACCTTTAAAGTGCCTATGACAGGTCGGATGACTGATTGAACTAATATGCAGTTAATATATGAATATATTTTGAATTTTGCCAAAAAAATATTAAAATTGTATCCAAGAATAGCACATTTTTCAGGTTTTTAATTTCACTTCCTGTTTGTAATTCATGACATCACACTAGGAAACTCATCCAATGTCACACTTTATTTTATTTGACAAATAAAAATACGAGAGAGCGACGTTATTTAGTTGAATTCATGTTTCTTCATGTTTAGAGAGTCAAAAACGTTGTTTCTTTGTGTGAATTATGCATAAACTTGATGAATGAATGTCCCTGGTATGATATCACTTCCTACAGATTTTTCAACATTTTCTCCACAAATACCTGCTCGATTGGGGTAAAACTATAATTTATCTGTTATTAAATTATAACAGGTATAAAATACACCAAATAAAGTCAAAATTAGACAATCTTAAAAACCTGTCATACGCCCTTTAAAGCCCCAGAACGTAATTTCCTGCCAAAAATAAATAAATTAAAGAAAAGCATTGTGTTTGTAATTTTTTTATTTTTATTTTTGTGTCATTAAAAAAACTCCTGACTGTCAGAGGGCTTGCTTCATGTGGCCCTCTGGAACTCTGGAATATGTTTTTTCCCGTTTGAAAAATGCTCATGAACGCTCGCACAACTTGGGAAATCACTGCTGATTTGTCAATAATCTTAACACTACATTTAGGGGTTCACTGTCAGTATAGAGAGACCAAACACTACAGTTTAAGATTTCAGCATTAGGTAAAGTAAAAATAGTAGGATGTTGTCCAAAACAAATAATAGAACAATTACTGTTTGAGAAGACTAACGTGAACAACATTTACTGGTTAGCTGTATTAAACACTTAATAATTGTTCTTTTAATAACAGGGGCTGTGTATAATCTACTTAGATAAGAAATGCATTGCCCCGGATTTATTGTTGCCTTGTAGATATTTTAAGGCATATTTTCAAGCCTTTTTAACACATTTTGCCATAGACTCAGCTATTATGACCCCTTATTCAAGTATAATTTCTACAATTTCGTAAGTGAGATTTGCTTATCCGTACATCCCCAATTCCCCCTCCTAAATTTTCTTTCCAGCAATAGTTATTGAAGTTTTTTTTTTTTTTTTTAAACCGTAACATTATATTTTGAAGTGTCCATAATTCCTTTGTATACACAACTATCAAGTGACTTCCCTCCTCTGCGATTCCGAAAGCCATTAGACAAATACGAGACTTGCATATTTGACATCTTGAGTGCCATTATCCCTCGCTCCACTTTGAATAAACAGTCGAGGTCCGGGCGCAGTTGGCCGTGTTGATTCCAAAGACCAGATAAGCCGAGAAAATAAAGCTTCACTCGCAGTTGGAGATGTTAAAAAACAGCTTCAATTGACTGTTTTACCGTTTAAACACATCCATATGCGAGAGGGAAGGAATGATTGCAGTCCGGAGCGCTTTCTCATGTTCTGTCATACAAAACGTGCAAGAAAAACAATTAAACGTGGATGGGATGTTTGAAAAAAGCCTGTGTGAACAAGCTCCGGATCAACACAATGCGCGGCTCAAACCCGTCCCAGCTTTGAGCGCCTATAGTTTGCTTGACGTATGGAAGAAGAATGATGACACGTAATCACAATGGGGCATTCATCACAGAGGGGCTGCTGGGAGTTTTCTTTTTCTTATTTTTTTGTCAGTCTGAGAGATGACTTATCTGCACGGAACACCTTGCAACAAGTCGCACATAACTTGGCGGTGAGTAATCGTTTTTTGGGAAAATGACACCCACGGAGAGACCAAAGATAGGTCTTTTTACAAAATGACAAACAGTGGTAAGTGATGGATGAATGTTATTGCGACTTCTGTTGGACAACTCGGTCTCTCAGGGTTTTGAGCGGCCGAGCTCCACCGTGGAGGATTATTATTCCGTAATACATCATTCATGCATCAGTCAGTCTTTTTTTAAGAAGCTCCAGTCTTGTTTTTGCATTCGAAACCAAACCTAAAATACAGTTTGACTTGAAGCCCCACCGTGTAACTTTTTACATCTTTTTTTTTTTTAATGATTTTTTTTTCTTCACAATGACTGTAGAAACACATGTGACCTTAACTTACACTGAGCGGGTTAGTATCTCCACAAACATGACTGGAGGAGCCGGTACCTGCTTGTTTCCATGGAAATCGTGTTTCTTTGTCTATAATATTCCATAATATAGCATAAAACCTATGTTTTAGTTTTAAAATTGTTAATTTGGTCTTCCGAATAACTTGATATTTGTATGAATCTCGATGGACAGTTATTTGCTTTATTGATTTGAGCAGCATCAGTTGAGAATTTGAAAAGAAGCATTGAATTAATACGAATAGCAAAGTTAGTGTCAAGTCCACGATGCTCAAAAAGAGTAAGAGGACGTCTTTAAAGCCAGTGTCATTAGATTTCTATTCATTTTTTCATTGCCCTGTTGTTTAGAAGTACGATTTTATCATTCTATCTAAATGGAATGGAGATGAAGTGCCACTTTAATGTTGCTTTATCTATTAAAAGACTTGAATAATCCGAATGACTGCTCTACAAAATCACAGGTCAGAGAGATTTTTCTAACAACATTAAAAAATCTGTAATTGAATACATGTAAAATAGATTCTGTGAAACCATGGAGACGAAGCAGTAACATCTCCATGGAGACAAGCACGCAGCAGACCCCAACAGTGGTAGTGTACAGTATGTTGTTGTGTGGTTTTGACACTATACTGTAATACAACTCACCTTGAAAGTATTGTAAGTATTCAAGATAAAGTACTCGGATTGGACCATGTCACGGAATAGGTTACGAAATATATTTGAATGCAGGTATTCTGTAATTGAATAAACTCTGCAGTGAGAAAGGGAAAGAGAAGGAAGAGACATTGGGCAAATGATTGTGACCGGGAGGTGAACACACAACGCCAAGGTCAGACACAGTTCTTTTATTTTTTTTAAATGTATAAAAAAAAAACATGAGTAGGAACAAACTAGTTCCATAAAACATCCAAATGGTCCGACATATGGTAAAATATGATATTCTTTTCAATATTCTTTAATCCAAATAGACTCTATGCATTCTTCTCAACGTTGACGCTGCACAACAGCCCAATAAATATGTAAATTCTATATTCGCACATTGCTTCAGTACATTCCTAATTACTTCCCGAACAAAAGCTTAAGACAGCATAAAATATATTAATTAAGGTGTAGCGTCATCGGTCGGAACAGCCTCTTCATCTTCTGCCGCGCTGTCACAGGGATTTGCAATCTGATTGACTTCAACAGATTATGTCGCTCTTCATTTTCTGCCTTTTGTGCCATAGAAAATTAATTGTGGGTGACATTTGCTTGTAATCCGCGCAGCTCGCAGACACCACCTTCCCGTATCTACCCGCGCTTCCTCCAGTAATTACTGCTGCTTCGTTATACGCCGTCATTTCCCTCCGCAACGTGCATATTTTTAATTTTTTTTGAATGGAGTTGAGGCAATCTCGCCGTCGGCGGTCTCCGTGCGGTATACGGAGCCGGCCAGCCTTCAGGAGTTGCAGCGTCAGTGCGATTGCAAACCCACACCGTCAGCTGGAAGAACGCCGCGCGCCGGGGAAAGGGTTCTGCTCCGGAACTCGTCAATCATGGCGGGATATGACAGCTCATTTAACATAATGGTGCAGAGGAATGGAAGAGCGGGGAGATGGACGTGTAGGGGGAGATGGACAATATGATATCACAGCAGAGGGACGGAGATGTAGGGGAACTTTTATGGTACAATGTAATGGTAACGGCGGGATTCAGTTATTGTAATTTACGATGATTTTTGTGAACACGTTTTAGATTAAGAAAATGCAGATGATACGATGATGATGGAAGTTTGTCTTGTAACAGAGTTTTAACGTTACCAATAATGGATTTCGTGCGCACTTTCGCAGCCATGCATCGCATGGAATTACGGAAATAACCTCTCACCAGCTTGTGGCGCTCGGGCCTGATCAGATATTCTGATGCATGAAACTTAGTCTAGGATAAATGTATGATTATAGCTCTTAAAATAGATAAGAAAAAGGATTCCCAGATATAAGTGTTACTAATTTGTCAAATTAAATGTAGCTTTAAGTATGACGTTCACCCTCATGGCTAAAGGAAGGAGGTATGAAGATGGGCACACAGAGTCCACTCTCCGAGCTGTCGTCCTCAACACAGATGAGAAGGCCACACGTCTCTCTCCCCAGACTGGTTCTGACATAGCAGAGACGTGACTCTAGCTACTTTAGCTTTAGCTTAGCTCTTCCAGTTTTGACCTTAGAAAACAATTTGTGGCTTTAATAACTTGCCACATGTAGGGCAGGGGTTTCTGACATCTTTCCAACCGGAGGTCAGAGGTCACAGTTGTCGATATAACAGTGAGCCTTTGATGGGGTACAGTAAGAGACCTATGAAACATTCACCTTTATCATGAGTGCACAAAGGCATTTACAGTTTTCATTTACAATAGTGATATGCATTATTCAGCGTCATATGAAAAATGTCTAAATATATTAAGTATCTAATTAATGATTGTAAATGGAGAATAGCATGAACAACTTTGTAAACAGGATCTGGTGAAGGTCTATGGACACTTCCTGGATTTGCACTCTTAATAATGGAAACCAAGAATGTTGACCTCATGAGAAGGAGAAAGAATAAACATGCAGATTTAGTAAAAAAAGATTGTAAATTTAAGCAATGTTCCAGATTTGGTTTTGTAAAGATCTAAATAAAAAAGTTGAGTTAGCTCATTGTGCGCTTGTTCAGGAAGCTGAAAGAATATCTCCACCGACCTGGAGCGTGTCATTCATGCTTTTATAACCTGCTGCTTAGACTCCCTGTACCTGTACTCCGGGTTAGACCAGGCCTCCATCCACCGCCGGTCCAGAATGTCCAGAATGTCCTGAATGCACCAGAAAATACAATCACATTTCTCCTGTGCTGGCCTCTTTGCTCTGGCTGCCTGTGAGATTCAGGACTGAAGATATTGTTGCTGGTTTCCAAATGTTTGAATGGGCTTGCTCCTCCCTATTTTAGAGCTTTTGTCTGTCCTGGTCTGTCTGTGCGGTGCTGACTCGTACTTCTGCACTTATATTACACATTTAACACGAAAAGCCCATGGGATCAAGCGCAAAGGGAACCAAGAGAGAAGGACCTAAGTGCGGCGCGAGAGAGGAGGGACCTAAGTGCGGCGGGACAGAGGAGGGACATAAGTGCGGCGGGACAGAGCAGGGACATAAGTGCGGTGGGACAGAGCAGGGACATAAGTGCGGTGGGACAGAGGAGGAGCATAAGTGCGGCGGGACAGAGGAGGGACATAAGTGTGGTAGGACAGAGGAGGGACATAAGCACGGCGGGACAGAGGAGGGACATAAGCACGGCGGGACAGAGGAGGTACATAAGCACGGCGGGACAGAGGAGGGACATAAGCACGGCGGGACAGAGGAGGGACATAAGTGCGGCAGGACAGAGGAGGGACACAGTGGTCTTTTTAAATGTGCTTTATACGTAGAAGAGACTGGACTTACTATAGGTCCTTTAAGGCAGGTACAGAGGACACAAGAGCTACTGCAGTTACTGAAAAGGGGAAGAAGATATAAAGGAAAGGACAAAAGAAGAATGAACCGGGAGTCAGTGTCACAGCACAGGACACACTTTGTACCACGATGAGGTCAAATGTAAATGCGTTTGTGTGTGTTTACTTACTGCGTCAAATTAAAGCCAGGCTTCAGACGTTTCATTTCCCGCTTGTGATTGATGGTTAGAATGTGTCCCACAGAGACGGAGGTGTCAGATGGCCACTGCTGACACCAGCGCAGGCTGCTGCACCGGGAATGCAAAGAGGAAAAGTCAGTTTTAAAGCTGCTGAACTTTAGTCTTGTGAACTAATTTCATTTTTACTCATACATTATATTGTGTAACCAGCACTATTGCTCCAAAATCAGGCTGCTGTGCGCTAGCTGCATCCAACTGTTGAATATTGTATCGATCGCAACCCTTTATTACATTTTGTGGTGAAAAAGTGCTTTACTTTCTCAAAAGGCTCCAGTACATGCACCCAAACCATCATGGATATGATAGTAGCCATGTTACAAAGGGTTTGTGAGAAAGTTACATACATTTAAATAGTTTACAGTTACCCCAGCTCCAAGGGGAAAAAATGTCTTTAGGTTCTCAATCTGCGGATCTAGTTTGAGAATTCTGATATTTATCCTACTCTTGGCCACCCAGAGTAGGTGAAATATCCCAGTTCTCAGACTAGATCTGCAGAGGTCAATACGTCTTGTCCAGATGATGCAACTGAATCTTCTTCTACAATGGAACACTCCTGGACGATGTGGGATTACACCGACATTGAAATCAAGTACATTTAATTCAAACCACAGTAAGACTTAAAAAGTTTGCGAGTATGTTAATAGTTTTAAGGGCTATATATATGTTAGTCATAAATAGCTATGGGAACGTGCAATGAGAAGTCACTAAGAGAGTGAGAAGAGACAGAGCTTAGGCTCAGGTAAACCCTTGAGGAAAACCTGCCATAGACATAGAAAGCCAGTGAGCTCTACAGACATCCAGGTGTTTCGTTTGATTCCTTGACCTGCTGCTGTTGTAGTAATGTGTGTGAATAGTTCCTTGACGTAAAGTGTCTTGAAGGGAGAAAAGCACTTTATATATGTCACCTTTTACCATTTACTGTTCCTGACAAGTGCACGGTGGCAAAGGCGGTTAGTGCTCTTGCCTCCCAAGAAGGAGATCATGGGTTCGATTCCCGGACCAGACCATGATCTCTCTGGGTGGAATCTGCATGTTCTCCCCGTGTTACCGTGTGTTCTCTCCGGGTTCTCCGGCTTCCTCCCACCGTCCAAAGACATGCATGTGTTAGGCAAAAATTGGTGACTCTAAATTGGCCCTAGTGAATGAATGTGAGCGTGAACTGTCTGTAATGTCTATGTCTCTGTGTTGGCCCTGCGACAAGTTGGCCACTGTCCAGGGTGTACCCCGCCTAAGGCCCGAAGTCACTGGGATAGGCTCCAGTCACCTGCGACCCCGAAAGGGAACAAGCGGTACAAAATGGATGGATGGATGTTCCTGACAAAGTTACCTGGCAAAGTTACCAGCAGAGCACTAGCTGGAGGTTAAGGTCCACTTTATTGTCCCCGTCATAGGGAGTTTTGTCCTCTGCATTTGACCAATCCTTCAGTGCCACGGGGGCAACCTGTCAGGAGCAGGGGGACCCATCATTGATCAGGACTTTAGCTGGAGGACTTTACCTTTGGTGCATGTTTTGCATATTTGCTACTAGTGAGCTAATGTCTATACAGTGCAATCTAGCTTGTCTATACAGTGCAATCTAGCTTGACCTCAACAAATACATGCTGCACAATTAGACCCCTGTAACCAGAACTCGTTTGCTCTGCAGTATCTATACCGACCAATCCATTCATTCCAGTCGCATAACTATATTGTCCACTTTACTCTCTATATATACTTATTTTAATTATTTCTGAGCAGTTAACCTCAGAACTGTTGATGAAGTACAGTTGGCCGCGAGCTAAAGTTTCCACGACCTTTTGTAAACCGTGCTGGAGGGAATGTTCTGTGTAAGATTACAGTAAGATTGTTTGACAAATATTGGACGGACTGGAGGCTGTGTATTTTCTTAGCGTGTATTGTACATATCCAGTGCAATTTGAACAGATTATAGGAAAAATCCTGTTTACATGTGCCGGTGTCAGGAACACATGGAATGCTAATATGTGGATTTGTGCCATACTCCAGCATAAACACATTGTCTGGGCGTCATATGTAGCATTATGAGGGTGAGAAATAGGCAAGAGTGTGAGGAAGGCTAACTGTGGCATAGTTATATTGTTAGTTCTATAGGTTTAGCAGCCAAAATGTGAAAATTATGTCTGTAAAAGATGTTATTCAAGCCGAGAAACTCTATTTCTAATAACTCTAGACTATTTGCATCCTTGATAACAACACCTGAGAAAGAAAGTCTCAAAACTATGTACTACTAGATGTATCTGACCCAAACTGCACGCTCAAGACTAAACCTGCACGGACATTCATGCAAAAACAAGTATTCATACAGAAAAATACTAGGAAATAGGAAATAGTGTATTTATATG
This sequence comes from Eucyclogobius newberryi, assembly GCF_026437365.1. Lineage (NCBI taxonomy): Eukaryota > Metazoa > Chordata > Actinopteri > Gobiiformes > Gobiidae > Eucyclogobius > Eucyclogobius newberryi. The sequence continues at coordinate 10,713,499 of NW_027315768.1, read as the reverse complement.
TAAATCGTAAGTATATTAAAGACATGATCAACTCTTAACCCTTCAAATAGCTCACTTCTTCTCCTTTCTGACATTTTCCCCAAATACTTATAATCTAAAAAATAATAAGAATACAGTAGGTCGACTAATTTTACGTTTTGGTCGACTAAGATGCATCGACTACAGACCGAGACAGACGTTGATGTAAAAAGCAAAGGTTAAAAAAAACTAAGTGTGAAAATTACTAATACATTTTATTTATTTTTTTATTTAACCGTTATTTTAAGCAAGGAAAATATTTGAGAAATTATTATTTTTCTCAACACGACCTGGCAAGAGACGCTGGCAGGAAAACATGCATACACACAACACAAACATCATCAAAAAAACTATATTCTAAATAATACATTACATTACATTTATTTTTTTAATTATTTTTTACATTTATTTCTAATTATTTTTTAATTTTTACTTTCTATTCCTGATTAAGAATATGAGAGGTTTTGTCTTTAAGAGTTTCGTTTATAAGAGTTTTCCTATCAAGAGTGTTTTTTTTTAAAGCTTTCTATACATTATCTGTTCTTTTACTCCAGTATATACTGCATTGCAACACCAAAATGTCCCCATTATGTGGAGAAATAAAGGCTATCTTATCTGATCTTATCTTACATTAAAAAAACATACAAAATAGGACTAGAAACGTACAATTAAGTTCCAGAAGATGTCAAGTAACCCTATTGTCTACACGTTTGACTATTCTGAACAAAGAAAACATGGCTAAAGGTGAACCGCGAGTTAAAAGAGGAAAACAGATCCATCTCGGTGCGTATCCCCCGGTTACGGCGCTGACGTGGCCCCAGTTCGGATGCGTCCTCCTGGTGCGGGTCAGGCCTCAGGGGGGCCTTTTGCACTGGGTTAGCGTGTCACCGTGATGTATGTGTGTGCGGAGAATGGAGGTACAACTATACCCTTCTCTCCATGGAAGGAAACCACCTCTGACCCCCAAACTGCCAGAGAAACTGATTGGACGTGGCGACCGTGGCCCTGGAATGTCATTAGAGATGCTAGGTGAGTTGTTTTGTTGCATTGGTAGTGGCAGTAGTAATGAGAATAGCAGAATAAAAGTATATTAGCTTGAAGCACGTACTTTTACTTACACGCCAAGACATTTATACGACGAAAAAGGTTATTAAAAGCAGAAAAAAACAAACATTACTGTCCTTTTCAACTTTGATTTGGACAAATAAAGGATCAAACCCACAACCTTGTGTATGGAACGTTCTGAATTCGGTCCGTTTGTGATGAAAGATGACTGATCATGGGGAAAATCTTGACAAACTACGGAGCCTAGAGCCCGATTATCGCTCAGACAAACTACGGAGCCTTTGACTTTCTTACTTATGTAGACCTTTTCATTACATTGTTTGACAAAACATAAATGTGGTATTAAAAAGTGTTTTACTTTACATCTGGACACTGTTTTTAAGACTGAGGCGGTTCGACTCAGAGCTGGATGTTATTTTCAATCTGAAGGAAGTCATACTACCCGGAACTAGATTCAATTTTCCTTATGGAAAAACTGTTCTTTCTTTTCTAAACTGCTAGCTTCAGTGCAGGTTGTTCTAGCCATGGCCTCTCAACAATAGGATAGAACGATCCAATACTCGCAGGTTAAAGGATTTGAGGGAGAGAGGCCAACAGAGAACAATAGGGTAAACCAAGGAACCATAACAAGGATAATAGATACACAAAGGGAAGAGCAGTTCAGGTTAGAACTATAACTGTAATGATAATCTAGTTCACAGCAGTAAAAATTATAGAAAAAGATCAAATATTTGTTATTTCATTTTTGTAAATTTTTCAGAAAACCTTCAGGTCAAGCAGCCAAGATCTGACATCTCATGAATGAAGTAACCAGCTAATACACGTATACACTGGTACACCCGAAAACCTACACAAGCTTGATGGGAGCAGCAAACCCAGATGGAACAGAATCCACATTGTCAGTAACTAGTAGCAAATAGAACAATCAATTCCGCATCTCCAGAGATCACCATTGGGGCCCTTCACTCCGACATGACTTTAGCTGACCTCTGCACTCTCGGCCTTGTACATAACTCCATCTCTGTGTTTTTATCGTCGCGCCGTTGACTTTAAAGCTGCCACGTTTATCACAGGTACTACGTTTTGTCCCGTTTATGTGCTCTTCTCTCTCCAAACGGTCCACAAGGGTCCAGGAGGCCACTCTTTGTTTATGTGCCCGTCCAATCACTAAAGTGTCCAGAAGACAGCTGGACAACCCGCTGCGTTGGCCTCCAAACTGCTGTCAGCTAGAACAAGAGCGCGACTGTACTGTGGAAAGGCTGAGGGGACGGAGGGGAGGGAAAGACTTGTAGAGGTAGAGTCATGTTTTGTGAAGATAAAACTGCACACATGTAACCTTGACATGCTGCCAAGGTCATGTTTTGCCTCTATTATTCAGTTGTGAGGATGATTCTTAAATGTCGTGATACGTATTACACACTCGTCTCGATCCGTCTCGATGTGAGCTGAAAAACGAGTCGAGGTACATTAAGCTACGTACAGACTGCAGACGCCTATTCGCGCCCGACGCAGAATTTGAGCGCTTGTACATTTGAAAGGTTTACGCACTGGACGCGCGCTCTCGACGCCCCGGGCACTGTACACAGGCGCGCGTACGGCGCGCTCGAGCTCTCTGCGCACATGCTCAGTAGAGGTGTTGTCGCATGAGCAGTGGAGTTGTTGTCGGTGTGGCCTTTCATTGTGTAAAATTGCAGATATCGAGAGTGTTGTTTTCGCGTTTTTGGTTTGTTTCTATGTTCCACCGTGAATACATCGTACAGCTCCTTTCTCCCACACACGGCCACAATCAGTCTTTCGTCTGCCATTGTTGACGAGCAAGGAAAAAGTGTCTCTTCTTGGGGAATTCCACGGGGAATACCGGAAATGCGAGGGGCAATACGTACATACGTACGTCACTGGAGCGTCAGCTCTGATTGGCTGCTGCGGCGGCTGCTGCGCATCTGCTGCAGAGACCTCAACATATCTGACCGCGTCGCGTAAGCCGCATCGGCCGCCTCGGCCGGCTCATACGCGCGTTCAAAGCTTTGAGAGCGTAAGAATCCAACCAATCGCGCCGCAAAAACGAAGAAATCGCGCTGCGGATAACGACGCGCTGCGGATAACGACGCGCTGCGGATAACGCGCTGCGGATAACGCGCTGCGGATAACGCACTGCGGATAACGCACGACATGCTTGACGCGCGTTTACTATAGACTTTGAATGTAAACTGGACGCTTCGGCCGCGGCGGTGTGGAAGCCGCTTTAAAGAAGGGCTTCAGGACAGAGCGCGTGCACGGACAAAGCAGACGGTGGTCAACAGCGTGTGTTTCCAAAAAGTAAATCTATTAAAAAGATTTCACCAAACTGTTGTCTTCAGCGGTTCAGCTCAGATGTGCCCTAAATATAACTAAAATATAAGAAAGAGCCTGTTAAGCCCCATATTAAACACAAAAACAATACAATAAACTAAATTAGGCTACTGCTGTGTTATTAATGAATGAATTAAAAGACAAAATTAATTATTTAGCTGTTTTTTGTCACCAATAGGGTTGTGACAGAATTGTGATGAATCAAATCAAAGGTCCTGAATAATTGGATCAGATTGTGACATTTCTGAATCATTACACCCTTTTCATTACATGTATGTCCAGTTTGACCCATCATAGAGGATCCATTACATAGGATTGCTTCTGTTGCACCACAAACGTGTCAACGGGCTGCTTAAATATGTATTTTTGGGGTGTTTGACGTGTCCGTCGTCGCCCCCTGCTGTCTTTGGGCAGAAAACCAGCCTTGCAACATTAGCTGACATCAACCTGAAGACAACTATGCTGAGTATCCCTGGCTCTTTTGTAGATTTGTCAACGTGAAATGTTTTTTGTATGTGATTATACTGACTAATAATCACTAATGACCATGTATTTCCACAATAAAGCTGCAGGGGGAGCTCTATCGTCAAGTTAATAGTACATTAATTGCTGGGGATGATTATGTTTTTGTTTCTTTAAAAAGGAGGTGAATACTTAGGTGTTTCTGTCTCAAAGCAAATGATAAATCAGTTAGTCTCCTGTGCAGAGCAGCTGGTAACGGACGAGTAGTGCCTTTTTTCTTTTCAAAATGACTAAGCTGAATGCTTTTTGTATCACGTTTAAAAGACAGAGAAGAAAAAGACAGTACAGATCAGATAGCTCTTAAAGAAGACCTAGTGTGCGTTTATCTGCCATATAATTATATAAATGGGAAAATCATAAAATGGTTAAAAGTTCTTAAAAGTAGATTTTTCACAATAGCTTTTCTTTAAAAAGTGATTTTGCACAATAAATAAAAAGTGTGTTTTGAGTCCTTAAAGAAGATCAATTATTGATCTTCTTTAAGGACTCAAAACACACTTTTTATATTTCCAAGAGGCATTAACGGTACCACGGTTTAAACATTTGCCCATCAACCCAAGGGTATTTGATACGCTTCACCAACAAAGTAAATCCATTGAATAACGCAATGGCAACTTTAAACACCCATATTAATTACTCCCGGTACAAAGCAAAAGAGATCTATGGCGCAATCACCACTGCTCTTGACTGCACATTTACGTCTGGAGAAAAAAAGCCCCCTCACGCTAAATAATGTCCTGACACATGTCGTCACGTAATGAATCGCCTCCATTCTGGCTCTAACTCCGGCCGGCACAAATTGAACTGTCGAGCCGTGCGCCTTTAATATATTTGAAGGATGAAATTCAGTGGCGTTTCCCTTAAAGGCAAGTGGCTTCGGCGACCCCGGAGAACAGGTCAGATGGAAAAGCCTCGCACGGCCGTTCCCTCCACCGATCGCCCCCAAGAGAGACGTGATGAACTGGGGCCCGCACGAAAGCCAGCGCGGGCCTTTAATTGGACGGAAGGTGGCCGGACATTTGCGCCATAAATAACCGGCGACCTGGAGAAAGTGCGCACGAGGGGGGGCGTGCATGCGTGAAGAACCCAGCCGCGAGGAGGCTTCGGTCGGGCCGAGGCTGAAGAGACGCTCGGGATGGTTTCTGGAGAGGCGGTGGAGGTGGAAATATCCCACGGCGAACTGATTTGTGTACGGTCGTAAACACGGCATAAAGCGCTAATATACAAGTCAACACCGGAGTGAAATACAACAGGCAAACTTCATTAGGGCTTTCCAATCCCGCAGACTGACTCATGCATCTTTGAGCTGGGAAGTTGGCAATTCGCAGGGAGGTGAGGGCTTTAAAAGGAAGACAAACACTCGATATTTCACTCTTCACTTTGACTTAAAAATATTTATTTGTGCGGAAAAGCGTGTGCCCATTTGTTCCACTTTAGAGAAGACAAAAAAGCGCACGTGCTAATGGTAACAACACAGCACTAGCAACGAGACACGTACTGAAAGCCCTGAACAAGGAGGAAAATTCTGTCAGAAGTGGACAATTTTATTACTAATGCGTGGTTGAAACAAAATTGTACTTTAAAAAAAACTAGGATGAGAAAATGTAGCAAAAAACAGGTTAAGAAGTAATTTTACATAACAGTTCTCCCACCTTTAGCTTAAAAATACTGTGTAACGTTACCCAAATGTTTACATCCTTCAAAAAGGCTGTACCTATGTTGTATTTTATTTTTATTTTTTTAGTTTGTTGCCCCAGTACAGATATATTGTGAAAAGCAGCTCTTAATGTCATAACTAGACCATTGAATGAGTTTTGAATCTAATTACAGAGCGTTTTATTCTTTGCAAAGCAGGAAGTGCACTGTTAGCATGCTAGTTATCGTTAGCTTCACCGTGACAGCAAAACCTCCTCTGAAAGTTGTGAAAACCGCTTATAAACTCATCGCAGTGAACAATAAGGAGCCTCTGACTATGCAAGTAATGGCTGCAAACTGTTTAAAACTATTTATATATAATGAAGTATTTTTAAGTAATGGTTAACCAGTTGGATCGTCTTTTTGTGGAGATTGCCATTGTTACAGTTGATCTCGAATGTAAAATTCATCTAGTCAATGTCGAAGTTTACTTATAACGCACACTTAAAACTTTCAAAGAACAACGTGCTGTACAGAAAAATGCAATAATACACAGATACAATCAATTAAAAATACAGATAAAGTTAATAATAAAAACAATGAGTCCATCGATCATCTCCAAGTTCACATAGGAATAACAAGTTTGAGTGGCAGAAAAATACCAGTTGTCTGGACGACATTGCTCCTATTCCCAGTTTTCCATAGAATACAGTTTGCTTTGTGTAGTTTTCACTTGGATTCCCAGGCACAAAAGTATTTCTTGTTTTTCTATCGAGCGGAAATTGTAATGTAGATTGAATAAGTTGTAACTTTATATTCTCTCAATCCCACATTGTATTTGATGTATTGTGTTTGGCCCATTCTTCATAGTTTGTCTGTTCACATACATTTGGAGCATAATTCTTTGTCGGATAGAGTTGTTCCATGGAATCTTGAATACAAGTAAATGGATGATATCAAGCAAATGGACCAGAGCTTTAGACCTAAATCCAGGCCACCCAGTCTCTTTGCTTCAGACAGTTTGCTTGACATTGACGTCCTTAGAAAGATACTTCTGAACACAATGTCGATGACCAAAATAACGTGGTCATTTAAACAATCAAGGCTAATTAGCGAAAACGCCTACTCTCCGATAATTTGTAACATGGACTTTTCAGGACATGGAAAAAGAACCCCTAAAACTAAATTTAAATATAGAAAGTAAGTACTAAAACACATAGTTGCAAGGATTACTATGGTAAAACACACTTTTCCCAACAACAGCAGCAAAAGCTAAATATTGTGAATTGTGAACATGTTGTATTTCACTAAGCACTCTCATATGTGTCTGACCGTGGCTAATCCAGTTACACGTCTACCCGAAGACATTTTGAGTTATTCACAGATTCTGAAAGTGTGAATTCAAAGCTTTCCAATGATGTCTCTCTCATGTAGATCTGATAATATTTGAGTAAGTTGTGGTCATTTGAATGTATACAACTCTCAAAACCATTCACTGAGAAAACGGGGTTCAAAGTTTCTCACCGGAGTGAGCCCAGAGTCACAGGGGGCTCATTTGCATCTCATTGAGATAAGCCCTCCCCCCTGTCACACTGACACCACCTTCCCCCTACAGCTGTCACTCAAGACTCAAGAGGAGTGTTGTTATTGATGGTAACTGGACTTGAATCAGAATTAGAAGTTACTATATTAAAATGGAAATACTTGGATTACAAAAGGCCCTGAATAGAATCAAAGAATCAGAATGAGAATAGGGTTCATTGCATTTGTCGGTAAACATAATTCACAGGTGATTCAGTGCACCAACAATGGTGCACTGAATGATTCAACACAAACAACAAAAGATAAGATAAGATAAGATAAGATAACCTTTAATGTTACAAAGTTTAAAAAACAGTCTTAATAGAAGAACTCTTATAAACAGATGCCAGGGCCAGGTAAACGAACTGCAACGGGTCCATAGCTTTGAATATATGAGATATGAGATAATAGATATGATATGTACACCACCAGAGTCCAATTACATCAGAGATCACATCCTCATCCTCTTCTTCCTCTGTGCACTCTTCTGTGCTGTGACTCTCGGCTCTTGGCATCAAAGCTGTAAACAAATAACAGGACATTTAAGAAATGGCTAACTATTTCACATAAAACACTCATTAACTATTTATTTTTTTTAACACAATGTGAGAGTTTCAATATAAATACCTGAAGTGCTGATAACTCTTGATCTTTGGAAGCCGTCTGAAGAAGGGACTCAGATGCTTCTGCCAGTCCAAGTTCTTGACAAACACTTTGCCATCCGCCGTTCCAACAAGCTGTGGGATACTGAGGTGAGACTCAGGAGAGCTGTTTTCCACCACCTGATGACAAGGGCGACAATGTAAAAAAAATGAGAACAGAAGAAACAAATCTTAAGCAGAACAGAGAGCAGCACTGGCAAGTTTTGCCAGGCTAATGTTTACACATTACAGTAGTCAAATAATATAAACTAACCTCAGCGATGTCTTCCAAAGCGTCAACCCTGGTCTTCATGTATGCTCGCTTGATAAGTCCAAAGCCGCAATCAGGGGAGAATTTGGTGTGGCCAGCAATGAGGAAGTGGATGTCCATTGTGTAGTGAAGCTTGGCCCCGTCTGCAGAGGGTAGTAGACAGAGAGAGAAAAGGAGATTAGATTAATACATATGACATTTGATTAAGACGTATATGTCTCTATAATTGCTATTCTGCATTTGCACTATTATTAGTACCTGCTGTGCAAAGTCAAAGCTGTAATGCATCCTGATGTCTTTGCTTGCTGGCGGTGAGGGTCCGAAAGACAGCACATTAGATTCTGTTGTAGAGATCTGTGTGTGGCCTGCAGCTTCTGATGTGTTGGAGAAGCTGTTTCCACAGTGATCTGAAGCTTGATGTACAAACTGCAGGCTCACCTAAAAAACAGATGTTGCTTATGGTTAATTATACTCTAATCATTAAAACATGAAAATCATCAAAATAATGTTTTACACTTGCCACGCTCCTTAGCAGACTTCACGTAGACAGGTCATGTCAGTCAGGGTTTCTTTGCCAATTCTGAAAAGGGGGATAAAAGGATTAGGGTTAACAGTAATATGGGAATAACACGCTTCACAGATAACAGTTCACATTGTGACGTTAACGGTGTATTTAAGATGCAAAACCCGGAGATATTGGGACATCTGCCCTCAGCTAGCGATGCTAGCTAGCTCACTTGAGATAACACGGCTCGTAAAAGCAAAACACTTGCAGAACAGCACACCAAAACATAAACATACACTCGAGTTTAAAACCGGCGCACATTAAAGTGATTAAAAGCGGGTGTTTTAGTCGCAACGCTTACCTGGTTCAGCCGTCCTGTTTTCTCTCCCAACACCGTGCACAGAGACACACAGGAAGCTGATAATGGCCAGGCAAGCGTGTGATTGGTTCGAGTGACGCAGTGCGTGCGTGACGTGCAACGTACGTAAGCCACGTGACCAGAAGTGGTATCGGGAGTTGTAGTTTTTTTCTCTTCCCACGCCGAAAAATAACCCGATAACATAGCAAAGTTTAGCTTACAACTTAGCTCCGAATAGCTGCGTTTAGCTCCGGGGCTGTGGGGCTAACAGCCGGTTTAGCACCATAAAACACACACAAAGCACGACCCACACAACCCACGGGCCAACCCACGCCGAAAAATAACCCGATAACATGGTGATAACAGCAAGTAGTCACATTAAGCCCGTATTGCAGAGTGCACTGAAGCAACATGTTAGCTTAGCATTAGCTCCACCGGAGCAGACAGTGATCACGAGACCGCCTTAAAACACAGCGTTAAAGCAATAATTTAGTAGTAAAGTAAAAGTGTACCTGAGTAAACAGTTCCGTTGCAATGTAGTCCAGGAAATGTAAGCTCTGAAGACTGTGCTCTGCAGACGGTCTGGAGGAATGAGAGGAAAACACGGAGCAGCAGCTGCCATGCGGATCACAGCTGATTGGTGGAAAATGTAAACAACACGTTGGCTAGAAAAAGGTGACGCCCCCCAGGAGAGCAGGAAAAAGACCCGAAAACTCCACATTTTTAACAGCTTAATGTATACGTTTAAGACAACCAATAGTGTTATCTGAAGCACACAGGGGCTTATTCATAACTTCAACTAGCACATTCTGCAAAAAAAATGAAAATCACAAATTTGGGCAAAAAAAAGTAAAATGCTGTTTTTCTCAGTTTCACCGAGGCCGACATGGTCCGACAATTGCCGTGGCGAGTCACATATGCTTTCAGAGTAAACCTTGATTTAAAAGTGATCACAAAAATGTTCAAATAAAAAAAGTGACACAAAACAACTTCCCTGTATTTTACATATTTATCTTATTTTATTATTTTCTAATTCTAAAAGGCACCAACAAATTACATGTATTCAATGTCAAAACATGTTTTACCCTTCAATATCTTAGTTCTTTGGGAAATGTCCTCACAAACCAAGCTAAAACAAATTCATTTTTAAAAACTAATTTTGCTTTTTTGGCAAAAAACTTCAATGGAAAAACATAACAAAACCAAAATATCAGAACTGTTACTTCTACACTAATACTACACAATGTTGGTTTAATACCTCCTTGAAAGATATGTTATCAAACACAATCACTTTCATTTTATTGAACTTCAACCAATTATTTCACCTCGTAAGCTACTACTACTACAACTACAACTACAAGAGCGAGCATTAAATGTAATCCTACTCTTCCCTTAAAGGCATTGTTCTCACGAGACAGCTAAATAACATATGAAGAGCAACATTATACATTAAAACCACATGTTTCTGGAGCTACAGCCAACTCTTGTCGAATCAACGGCTCCAAATCCTTTAAACTAACTGATTTCTTGTGATATAAGTGTCTCATCCATCTTCCTCATGTTTGCCCTTGGACTGAAACCAACACTAACTAAAAAATAAAAAAATCCATCAAGGTTTTTCTTTTCGTCCTCTAATTGCCACTTTCTCCTTGTGAGTTCGTGGGCATGTTGGAGAAGATGTCCAGGACTAGCTGAAAGGAGGGCCCCCATCCGGTTAGCCATCTGTCACCTGAGCACCTGGACGGTCTGCAACTCCGATGCCAAAACGATCAAGGCCTTAACATAACGAATTGGACGGTAATGTTAGACTTTCGATCATGTTGACTAGAGTACGTTCGCACCTCGTTTCGGTGATGCATGGAGCAGTACGTAAGCGGAAAGGTAGAGATTTACTTTGTCACGTGAAGCTAATGCGGCTAAGACCTCATACTGGGCATTGCATATGGCGTGTAGCATTCTGTATATACAACATGCTAAGTTACCTGATGTCTTTCAAATAAGATCACGTACTTACATAAGCCGGTCTGAGCTTCTTGCAATGACATTGGTATAGATGTGTTTAGGTCGACAATATTCAGGCAGCATTTTTTCTTAAATTTGTTTTTTTTTTACACAAATGTGGCAGAAGACATTCCATTGGGAACAGTTTGGGGGAATGACCCACCTCATCACCAAAACCGAAACAACAACGTAAAATGAGATCGAGTCTTTCCTTTTTTGCTTTGCACTTTTGTCCTGAGGGCTATTACTCACCTCAATCATTATCGACTCAAAAGTTAATGACCTCACCTGACAAGTTCTCCTGTTGAGCTTCACTAAGACTTCTGTTTGAGCTTTTATTATTACATTTTAATTGCTCAATATACTTAAATTGCACCTCTGGGATACATAGTTAGATTGATTGATTGATTGTATTTGTATCAATTTTAAAAAAAGTTAAGCAATGTATTGATTTATGGCCTTTGTTAAAGTGAGTGGCTGTTGCGTCTTGCCCAATTATACAACAGTATTTACTAAGCATACTGACTATTGAGCTGGAACCAAATATTTTGTTAACGTTGTTACTGGACGTGTCAGGGCATTTGTTGTAAATATACATCATTATTGTATCATTATTCCATTTTCTATGGCAGTCAAACTTAAAATAATTAGCTTAAAGGGTCATCAACAACATTGTATCGCTTCAAACTGAACAGAAAGTTTTATTCAGCTGAAATTATTTTTGATTGTTGGGATATTTTTGTGTAATTTTAACTGCCCTACTTACAATTCAAAATAGGGGAAATCACAATGGTTCTGAAATTGAGATGGTTAGACTTCCAAGCATTGTCCAGATGACAGCGTTTAAGCGTTATCCCACCCAAGTCTCCACGGTCTTCTCCCTGCTCGGTGGTCATCGGCCTGTGCAGACGTTGATGAATGGGTGTGAAGGGTCGTCCCAGACAAACATGGCGAGGGTCCACATGCTGCTCTGTCAGAGGAATAAAGCTGTCGGACTCTCCCAAACAGCTGTGGAGATATTTTCACCTAAACCCTAATCACTGCTGGGCCGTCATATGTACATTGTCAAAACATAGCCAAGAATGTCATTTTTTAATACACGTTGTGCAACAAATAACAACATAAATTAATTGAATTCTCTTTAATTTATAGTATCAAATTCATTGTATTTAAATTATGATTATTATTGTTGTTAATATTAAATTATGTCAGTATATCAGACCAAACTTCCTGGTTAAAGTTTTTAATTACACATACATAATATTAGTAATAAGTCAGATTGTGAATTAACATTTTCAAATTAATATAGCACTAAGGTCTCAAAAATTACTCAATTAAAAAATATATATTTTTTTTTCTATGATAAAATACTATCTCAAAGGTCCATGGGTGCTGGACCACAAGCTGAGTTTTCAAAAAGCATGTGATATCCACTGCTGACACAGAAGAGTCTGGACTGTTGGAACCATCGATTTCAAGTTGGTTTCTCTGCTCACAACAGTAGTTGTGAAGAACAGGGCATGCTGGGTAATAATTATTGCAACAGTCAGGGATATACTGTGAGCTGGACTTCTTCTATGTGCCCTTTGTGTTGTTTCTATTTGTGTGCAGCAGGTCCATTAAAAGAACAGAAAGGTAAAAGTTAAAAAAATAAAAATAAACCCTGAAACTTGACTTAATGCTCGGTTTTCAGTGTATTACCAGATACATCATCAGCCCCGGGAGACTCACCTTTGACTTATAAATAAAACAACACATTACCATCTGATTTACGATGTTTGACCAAATCTGCCTTGTTTTTTTGGCATATATATACGATTGTCATGCAGTTTGTTAGCTGTGACTTAGGTTAAAATCTGTATAACAGCGGCGGAAAGCTGAAGCATTGCTTGCATTGCATAACCTAAATCTTTGGCGGGACAGTTAATTATTATAAAATTGATAAAACACCACATTTACTCTAGCAGCTTTTTCCAGACGCTGCCAGGTTCTCAAGGATGTGCATGTTTTCTTTAATACAAGGTCAGACTTTCTGATAAATCCTCCGGTCGTCAACAGACCTCTTCTCCATATGTGCTCATAAGACCCAAATAAAGGCAGCTCCCCTTCATCCGCCCATCTGCAAATGAACAGTAAAAGAATATGGGCCCCTAAAACATGACTTTGCCATGGTTAGAGACAAGGACACGAGAACATGACGGGATGTAGAGAGAGCACTTGGTTGTACTGTAGAAGCTCATGTGACTAAGCCTGACTCAAGGGCCGAGACGATGCGCAAACAAACACAAATGCGTCATCAAATTAACATTTCACATTTGCCATGACCCGTTCTTGATCATGTAAGTGCACAGACTGACTTCAACGCAGCCGCATTTTCAGCAACAGCAAATCATTTCATTTCCCTTGCAGACAGAGACAAAACAAAATACCATATGTAACAGAAAGTAAATATAAATAAAAGTAAATAAAAGTAAATAAAATAAATAAAATAGATAAAATAAATAAAATAAATAAAATAAATAAAATAAATAAAATAAATAAAATAAATAAAATAAATAAAATAAATAAATACCCTTGCAAACAGACAAAACAAAATGCCATACATAACAGAAAGTACATGTAAATAAAATAAATAAAATAAATAAAATAAATAAAATAAATAAAATAAATAAAATAAATAAAATAAATAAAATAAATAAAATAAATAAAATAAATAAAATAAAATACATTAAATAAATACCCTTGCAAACAGACCAAACAAAATACCATACATAACAGAAAGTACATGTAAATAAAATAACTACAATAAATACAGTAAAATATATAAATACACATACATATAAATTTAAACTAAACCATAAATAAAAGGGACCAAGCAACACCAGCGTAACAGTATTAAATTGGTTGCAAATTATTTTAAAACCTCACTGAAAACTTTTTGCACTGGCTTTTACTTTTTACTGCTTTGATGTCTTGTATATATTTTTCTATCTGCTTTTATTACATATATATTTTCTTTTTACTTATATTTGTATATTCACCATGAACATTCCAACTTCATTTGAACGATCTACCTCTCCAGCGCATCGCAAACATGACTCAGTTTTACCAATCTCACTCCAATTCAACAAAAGCGCCCCTCATCCCAGCTTTATTTGGACTTATTTTCTGCTTCCATATGCACTGTCCTTTTGCATTTTTACACTTCTGAAGATGAGGGCCACAGGAAATGAGCAAAAGGAATGCGTTGGGTGGGTTTGGGTGGAGGTGGGGGTCTGAAAACGGGACATAGGGGCTGGCGGTATGGGGAGATATATGAAGACTTGTCACTTTGCAAAGGTTGTGCAGCGGACTCTATTGGCGCAGACAGTGACCTCCAGCGCCGGGGCCAAAGCAGTTCCAGATGTCTGCCAACACCATTACTGCAGCCGGGGGGAGCAAGGGGGCCGAGGAGAGGGGGGGTCCCACAAGGAAAATCAACACTATCTCCTCAGGTTCAATGCATCTTCTTATATGGGAATGTGTGGAAGTGTTAATGTCTTGGAGGAGAACAAAAATGCACGCACAGATTGTATTTGTTTAAAAGGTTCCGTGTTACGCTAAATTAACTTTTGGAAACGTCTATTGGTTTTATAGTGTTGTCGTTGCACATTGAAAGCACACCTGGAATTTGGTTTAGTTTCATTCACACGTGTTTGAACAGTGCAGCGTGTTTACAGTCGTCCTCTTCAAAGCCGTTTCATCTTGTGACATCATTAGTTGGTAATCCAGGAAACACCAAAGAAGAAGGAGAAAGTTTAAAGAATAAAGTCTGGCGGTAATGTAACACTTGGGATACCAGCCGCCATAAAACTGAAGAAGAAGAAGAAGAAGAAGAAGAAGAAGAAGAAGAAGAAGAAGAAGAAGAAGAAGAAGAAGAAGAAGAAGAAGAAGAAGAAGAAGGAATCTTAAAATCTTTTTGATTTATTTTTTGTTGTTGTCAAACTTTAGTCAAATAACTAGTTTCAGTAGATGAAATTGTCTTCATTTTCTAGACTAAATCAATAATATTTTAGTCAACCAGAAAATATATCTAACATTTTTTATAGTGATAAATGATTACATTATTTTTTGGGACATGTGCAGATGTGTTTCTTGGCCGTTGAGTTTGTTTATGGTCTGGTTTGGGGCTCTGGGATTAAAAAGTGGTACTAGGATCTCTGCTCCAAGCTAATCTTTTAAGAAGATATGTACTTTTAATTTTAGTTGACAAAAACTCAAGCAATTTTAGTGATAATTTTAGTCTTTAGGCCTTAATTAAGTTGCATCTCAACTTTGCTGTTGCTTTTAGCCTCATTTTCACTGCTTCCCTATGTGCTAAACTTGTAACCATGTGATATTTTGTTTTGTAAGCCTGAGTTGTATCTTGTTTCGTGCTAAACTCAAGGTCGCCGGCATCTCCGGTTTGGCAGAGGGATCCCTTCTCCCACAGGTGCATACTGTTGTTGTGTCCTTGGACAACACACTTATCCTCCCTCCCTTTGTGTCCACTTGTGTGTGAGTAAGTGAGTGGTTCTTCTTCTCTTCCAATCAATCAACTAACCATTTATAACGCTTTATCTATCCCTGAGGGGCGGGCGCATTGAGCAGTTAAAATGCAAGAATAATAAACTGAAACAAAGGTCGCAGTGCAGTTTAACAGGAGGACTGGTCAGGAAGGGTCAGCAGTAAAGTAACAGCCCTCCTGACGTGTCCCGCAGCGTCACAGCCAGCGTCCAGGAAAGCTAGGTGAACTCTGGACACACAACGGGACAGCACCCTTCTTTCTTCGCTCTTGTTGTTTCAGTCGGTGATGACACGGGCCATTCCCTCAAAGTATTTTCAATAGAACATCTACTGCATTTGGTATAAAAACTGTGAAGCATTTCAGAAGTTCAGTGCGAGCTCCTTGCGACGGTCTCCATGGATACAGGACAAACAAACAAAACAGTCCTTACTTCCGTCCCTTGAAACGCACAAGCCGCACTTCTTAGTTTGCTAAAATGTCAAGATATGATGTTAAAGTGACGTGTGACAGGTTTTTAGGATTTTCACATTTGACTTAATTTGACATAATTTTACACCAATCGAGCGGGTATTTATGGGGAAAACGTTGAAAAATCTGTAGAAAATGACAGGAAGTGACATCACACTAGGACTACTCATTCCAGTCAAAGGGTATGCAGAATTTTCACAAAGATTTTTTTTTTTTTTACTCTAAACATTAATTCAACAAAATTAAGTCACTCAAAATATTATTTTCATTTGTCAAATTTTAAAAAAAGATGACATTAGATAGGTTTTTGCCCGGTGTTTGGTGGGTCATTTCCTAGTGTGATGTCATCAATTACAAACAGGAAGTGAAATTGTAAACCTAAAAAAAATTGCTATTCTGTGACATTTGTATAATTTTTTAGCAAAATTCAAAATATATTTATCTTTAAAAAAAAAGGGTCCAACCTGTAGCGGGCACTTAAAAGTCCTTCAGTTTCATTTAAACCTTAAATAGGCATCTACGATTTGAAGATAGCAGCTATTCTTCTCAGCCTCATTTACACTGCTTCCTTGTGTCCTCTGCAGGCAACAATGTCTTTTGCAATGTTCCCAAATCAGGACTGGATGACTTTTACGTCTTTTCCATACACACGTGACGGTAAAGTGTCAACAAAGTAGTTCCAAAACAACGATAATGCGTCATAGGCTGTTTAAAATGTAACTGACATTAAGGCCATATGTAGCGCTAAATGTAGCACTAAATGTAGCTCCGAAATGACAATGGGAACATAAAAGCATGAGGAGCGACCCGGGGAGTGCGCTCACGCAGACGTTACAGAAGATTAGTAAGGCTTTAGACGTCTTCCTAACCCAGGAGGGAATCTTTGTCGTACATCTCTGTTCCCTCCATTTCGTGACAACCCCCGAAATCAATCTCCTTTTTTTAACATTTCTTACGCTCGTTTTGCATTTGAGGCTCATCATTATGCTTGACAAATGGGGGGAACGCTTCGCAAGGCGGTGGTTACATTAAAAACCCCTTCACCGGGGGAGTCTGGTGGCGGCCTGAATATATCTTTAATAGTCGAGTGAAAATAGAATCCAAAAAGTTGAAAGAAGGAACAGCGGTGCGTTTGTGGGAGGGAAAAAGGCGCTATTAAAAAGTACATTTCTGACTCTGTGATTCATGTTTCGCCGGCGCTGTCGGGAGGAGTACGCCTGGGTTCTGTTACGGAGGGGAGCGTTGTCTGAACTGTACTCTGCGGTGAGGACCTTATTAGAATGAAGTCATCTGCCTGACTGTAAGTACCGTGCGTAGGAATACTAAAGTCAGCATGTCTTTCAATTTCTGCTGGCAAATCGGACAATTTTAAAGGCGCTGTAATTTACCTTTTCACTCCTTTGGCACGTGCAAAGGTTGAATTCGGGATGGAAACAACTGGACCCATGAAGGGGCTTCTCATAAGTCCAAACGTCTTTACAGGTTCTGATTATTTAAGTTAGGATACAAGTTTAAATCTGACTTGTTCTTCACTTATGGAGAGTACAAAAACTGCTCAAAACTCCTGCCGTGGACACAATAAATGGATACCTTTTGGATCATTCTTCTGGCAGCAGGGAAAGAAGGCAAACCACAGAAAAAATGGATGACGCAAACCTCTCTGATGATTAAAGGCAAGAGGGACATCATAACCGACATACGCGCAATGGACAAAGTAATAATTTGAAAATGGACGAATGAGATAAACATCGGACAAAATGGGACTCTTTTTGTTTGTCATAATATGCATTAACAGCCCTCTTTTCTTTGGATACCACTTCAAAATGTTATTCTTTACTTATCCTGACATCGCTATGGTCCTGCCCAGCTCTGTTTTGTATTTATTTCATTATTAACTTTTTTAATTTTCATTTTTTTCCTCATTTTTTTTTGCATAGGTTTAGTTTGTTTTACGTATGTTTTTGTTGATTTATGTAAAAAAAAAGTAATGGAAAGTACAAACATAAATTGACTGCTCGTAAGTAACATTTTTAGGTGTCTGTACTTTATTTAAGTACATTTTACTGTGAATACTTTTGACCTTCACCACATACGAAAGCTGGTATCTGTACTTTTCACTCCACTACATTTTGGAAAAGGACTAAAAAGTCAAAAGTTCTTTCTGTGTATGTTTGAAGGTTTCTGTTTTAGCACATTCATGGTGACATCCTGCCTAAAGGTTTTAAGTTCAAGACCTTGCCTTGAAACAAAAATATACATAATATAATACATAAATGTCCGTTTTAATGTCCGTCCGGTCCTTGATCGTAGGTGCAGCTTGTGATCTATTTTTTGTGATTTCTCTGCAGCCAAAAGTATGTCCAAATATATCCATTTATTAAAAAACTAACATTGTGACTGTTGCCAGGATGAGTGCGTCTCAGATTACTCATGGAGATCGCTCGCTGTGACAACCTGCAGTGAATTTAAAATTGACTTTATTTATAGCCTTTTGATCGTAAAAACTAAACATATTCGATTCCACTTGACTGACAGCGCTAGAAAAAGATACAATCATATTTAAAACATGTATTATTATATTATTCATCAGCAAACAAATGCAGTTAAATGGACCATGGCTAAGTTATTACTATATTTTCCATCAAAACCACACGACCAAATCACAAAACTAAGAAAAAATACAGTTATTAGTTATTTATTACATTAGAAAAGAGAAAATCAATGCAATTTCTTTGAGATCACAGCTTGTTCTTGCCATAATGTACTTCCTGTATGTATCAAAACACATCTGATGAGACCGTGTCCCACAAAGAACAATGTGTTCCCCAAAACTCTTTATTAGACTCTTATCGGTGACATTTGCCAACTCTCGGGACATGGAAGATCACAATCTCTAACATTTACCATGGTATTAAGACAAATGTTGAAATAAGTCTGTTAATTATTAAAAAGAATTGAGTGTGTCTTCACTAAGCTCTCCATGACATGAACTTTCAAACACCAGATGTATTCTGCTCTGGTTCAAACAGATGAGAACAATGAGGAAATCTGGTATTCTGAGTAAAGTTTGTTCTTGTATAAATACTTCATGCATGACATTATATTGTACCTAATCTATCATCGTGTATTGTAACATGGTTTGGGGCACTACATGCAGTACATAACCCAACAAAGCTTTATAAATACTAAATAAATGTATAAGATGTATTCAAACAGATCGTCGTCTTCTCCTTTGTTCAGAATATATAATACTATATTTGTACTTTATTAAATCTTAAAGTGACAGGTTGGACCACTCATTGAACTAAAATGCAGTTAAGATACCGGGTAAATATATTTTGAATGTAGCTAAACATTTTTACTATTATTATTTTGTCACAGAATAGCACATTTTTTAGGTTTATAATTTCACTTCCTGTTTGTAATTGATGACATTACACTTGGAAATTACCCAGCAAACACTGGGAAAAAACTCGTCACAATTTACCTTATTTGACAAATATATGAGAGCAACTTTATTTTGTTAAAATAATATTTAGAGAGTCGAAAACGTTGTTCCTTTGTGTAAATTATGCATAAACTTTGACTGGAATGAGTGTCCCTAGTGTGATGTCACTTCCTGTCATTTTCTACAGATTTTTCAAAGTTTTCTCCAGAAATACCTGCTCGACTGGTGTAAAACTATAATTCATATGTACAACAGGTATAAACACACCATATTAAGTAGAAATTTGAAAATCGTAAAAACTTATATACTCATATACGTCACTTTAACATCTTTTGCATTTGTCTTTTCATGTATAAGTACTGTACATGTCCAGTGCTTTGCCCAGAGATTGTGATTGCACAGAGCTGTATCTAACAAAAGAACATCCAATTACAGAGGGCCGACCTTCTGGACTAACTAAGCCTCTTCTCTTTCTACACTTGATTCTTTAAAAAAATTCAATTCAAACTATGGTAATTCACTAAAAATGGTAATTCATAGAAATGTCTAATAAAATAAGAACAAATGTAAGAAATTGACTTGCCTGCTTATCCAAGGGGCTTGGTTCATGGCTGTTATAATAGCAAAGTTTTAAAGTTTGTGGTTTTAAAAGTAATTGTTTGTAATTGTGTGTAAATATGTTTTGTATCTAAATGTGTAATGTTTTTTTCTTGTATGTGCAAATATAATCCAGTCTAATCTCTCAGTCACGCTGCACTGCTGTAATTCTGGGACTGTTGGTGTGAAAGAAAACACACCAAAACGTAAAGCTGCTTTGAGTGTTAATTTGAATGAGATGCCTCCAAATTATTAGATTTAAATTGACTTGTCAAATGAGCTTTAGGTGAATTCATTACTCAATTGACTCTGTGATAAGATACTTGCCCTGGGGAAGATGGTCAGGACTCACAAAGATGGAGAAGGATCGTTGATTTGTAGAGCAAAAGCTGATTCTAAAGGTCTTTACAGGTGCATTTTAACCACAATATATGAATTGAACTAATCTGTAAACTACTTTGATTTGACCTTTGCCTGTAGAAGATGTCATGATTTTATGCTTCATCCCAGCATGAACTCTATCCATCTAAATCTAAAAATGAAAGATATGTGCAGAAAAACTTTAAACTTTATATAGATTTAAAAAATGTATATATTTTTTTCTTATAAAAATTGATTACATTTTAATAAAGGGGACATATAATGAAAAGTCAACTTTAATGTGCTTTTTAACCTTGTTACAGCAGTGTTTCCTCAGCATTAGTAAATTATATTGTCAGAAATTCCTGTTTTTACCTACCCCATACCCCAAGTTCCAATTATTTTATTTTTTAAGGCTCCAAATGACAAATGTGGGGTTCTAAAATGTCCCGTAGACACTTTCAAAACCAAACATGAAAAATTCAAAACACTAATGAAGAGTTATTATTTCGACAGTTTTCAACAGAAACTCAATGAACCTGAGTCCTAAGTCCTAAGTCAAGTTAGATCAATATTGTAGTTTACGATTTAAATTTAAAATGATGATCTACTCATGCTTGATAGAGCTGAAAAGCCATGTTTAAATAAAGGCTTTTTAACTTCAACCCGTCAAAGTGCCTTGTTTTTTTTTTTTATCAGCCACATGTGTAATCGCCATCTCCAAAGAGCACCTGACTGGTTCCCATTTTAAAACACATCCACGAGGCGCTCCCCGGCATGATTTTAATTAATTATCTATTTTTTTCATAGTTCCATTATTGAGTATTTGAAAAAAAACATCACCTTTTTGGTAAATTTATTATAATCTACACTTTTTGATAACGGTCCATATCGACATGTTGATATTTTGGCATCAATCTGCACAGCGCGAGTACCAAACTGGAGGATTTGTGTACATTTTAGTACTTACGCAACCAATTCCACACAGACAACTCATACTTGTACATGTATCTACACAGCCTCACTTCTTGTATACGACACCCTGTTCCCCCGAGCTTCAAAACCGTCTCAGGACATGAAATACGCCTAAATCCCGACTGTGAAGAAGGGCCTCCTCGGAGATTTGAGCAGAAGTTTGCGCGACCCTGGCTGAACCGCGGGTTACTCTGGGTTTGATGCTATAAATGTACTCAGGCTGTACAAATGAAAGGCAGCGGCGGATGAAAGCGTACAGTATGTAAAGTGAGAGATGAAGCTACTCTGCAGGTCCTGACTGTGGCACGCCTGTTTAGCATGAATAAAAATACATTGCATCGGTATCAAAGTATAATGCAGAGGTCAGACTTTAAAACAACAGAAGTGGGGGGGAAAAAGAATGCTCGCTTTCATTTTTGTCGAAAAGTCTACTGGGTATTAAAGAGTCAGTTATAACTTGAAATGTATGATTCAGTTGAAAGGATGAGACGGAGCTGTAATGTAGAAATAGACTTGAAGAAACAAGTGTGGGGCAAAAGGTGCTTGTAGTGGTGGAAAGAGTAGAGAAAATGTGTGCTGTTACATAATCACTGCTGCCAAAAGTAAAATGTATGCATGAAAAAAAATAATTGAAGTACTAGTTATCATTAGTAGTAGTAGTATGTCACTGTTTTTAGTTTTAGTCAGTGCCGGTAATTAATATAATTTTCCGATAAAGATACATATTTATGCAATTTAAGGTTTAAAAAGGCTGAAAAATCTGCCATCTATTGTACTTAAACATGTGACTTAATTCTGGGGCCTAACCACAGTTTGGGGACCTCCTGAACATCTGCACAATGAATGTTCGATGCCACAACAGTCTCTGATCACACACGGTTCAGTCTTACCTTTGAGAGACATTCCTCTGTAGATCATGTTTGTCTTTAGCTCAGCTTAAACATATGAATGCATCTCCTCTGAACCTCGGCTCACACTGTCAGACTGGCTCAACATAAAGGTTTTATTGAGAATATTCTCATTTGAAGTTTGCACATTTCATGTGTCCTGCGTACGCAAACTGTTAGCCTGACGTTAGCACACGTCCTCTGCATCTCCTCAGAGCCGGTCTGTGAGCTTCTGTCAGGTTCCACTTCATGTCTGTGGCCAGCACTTTATGTAAAGTGATCCCCGTTAGTTTTATTTTCATCTCATCCACGAGCCGCTTCAAGCCCCATGAGCTGAATCCAGCTATGACGGTGTTTAGTCCCACCTCCTTTCTACAGGCGTCCAATCAAACGCAGGCACAAAAAAAATAACTAAGGACTAGAGAAGTGGGACATGTGACACTTGATCCAATCAGAGACAGACAGTCTGAGCAGCCAATCAGTGAAGAGAACGGAAGACGGTGCTGAGATCCAAGTGTAGAGATCCAGATGTGCTCAGAGCGTTCTTCAGCCACAGGGAGAACATGCAGTTCCCTGTGGTTTGTTAAATCCACACGTCGCTCACTGAGAGTGACAGAACACAATCCATGTACTTTATTATCAAACTTATTGGCCTCAGGCAAGGATGTTCCTGTCGAGAGCAGGATTCAAACAGCTGACCTTCAGATCAGAGAGCGAGTACACCTGTAGTGTGTATTTTGGTACAACTGATACTGAAAAATATTTCCACCAAAAGCTCTTAAGTTAAGTTACAAGGCAGTCACACAAATGACTAATGCATTTTTGGAAATTCAGGTGCACCAATAAGACACAAATGATGAATACATGATAGGTAACTACCCAAAAAGTAGCGTTCATCGTTACCCAACTTAAGTCATGGTACAACTGTTTAATATTCTACTGGAATACTTGTCCTATGCATTTGACCCAACCTGTAACAACCGCAGTGCAGTGTCCAGGAACTCATCTATGAAGAAACTGTGAACCCAACTGCTACAGGAATAAACCCCAACACTTTGAGTCACGCCTTGACCAC
The DNA here is from genome assembly GCF_026437365.1 of Eucyclogobius newberryi. NCBI lineage: Eukaryota > Metazoa > Chordata > Actinopteri > Gobiiformes > Gobiidae > Eucyclogobius > Eucyclogobius newberryi. Next base: position 10,690,197 of record NW_027315768.1, on the reverse strand, counting down.
AGCGCCACCAGTTGTCAGTATTCCTCTGCACCAGCTTCACCCAGGTCCAGGTGAGTCTTCCGCCCAACACATCTCAGTCCAGGAAATTAAAACTTGAGTGGAACAAACCTACTTCGGCGCCTCGGGTGTTGAGGTTTCATCAGGACGATTAGCGCCGCAGATAAACGTTCCGGCCCTCAGCAGAGTACAGTTGGGTACATTCCAGGTTAAGTGTTGGCTCTCTTATCTTAAGGCAGCTGTCACGCACGACTCGGAGCCAGACATGAATTCCACAGTCCAGAGCTGTGCATGTCCTAGGGTCGCACAAAGAGGACATTTTCACCGGTGGGTGGCCTGGTCTATGGCCGGTCTTACTGTAGAAATCAGCTTTACAGCGACTAGTTTAAAACAAATAATAATGTGCAAAAGCAAGCGACATAGAGGAGCAACTTAAGCAGACATAGATCATTGAATGGGAAAAAAACAGGAGCGTCCCACAGCTGTTCCTACTGAAAAAGTGCTGGATGTTCCCATAGCCCCAATTAGTTAGATTTAAACAATATATTCATAACCTGCAAAACCTCTCACTCTGGCTACAACCGCAATCGTCATTTCAAACCCAGGCCCTGATCCTAACTACCGTAGAATCCTACAGTTAATATACCTCGCATTGAAATGAAACAGAAAACGGATATTAAAGTTCAAACATCCTTAAGAGAAACGGACATTCACAAAGAGTTCATCGCTGAACTTTGTTTTCAGGCACTTTAATACGCTCATTAGCATAAAACCTCATACTGTATACAACTGGAAGGTCAGAGGAACGATTCCCGCTCAGATCAACTTGTGTGCTTAGGCAAGACACTCACATTGCCTAGTATGAATGTGGTGTGTGCATAAGGTCCTGTCCTTCACAATATACAACCAAGTGCTAACTATGAAAGAAAAGCTCTAATATCAATCTCCTATGTCTAACAAACGTGAGAACATAGACCCTTGTACATAGAGCTGTGGGAACATAGAGCTGAAGTCTGCAATTCTGTGATGTTCTAAACAGGAAGTTACATATTGAGCCACAAGTTGGACTGAACTGAAATTTGAGCTAATCAATTAATGAAAAGTGTTATTGTTAACCTCCCTTTAAGTCATTGAGTGTGTTTTATCATTTCCTTTTGATATCTTGAAGACTTTATATTTAATTTTCATGATGGAAAAAACAAACAAACAAAACATTGATATATTTTTTGGTTAAAATCCTATTCTGAAATTCCATGGCCCCAAATTCAAAGTTAATGATTTGTTTTTGGATCAAATATAATTGCCTCCATCGTGCCTTTACATGTCTAGAGGACAAAATATAACCAAAAAAGCCAACCATGCTACTACATTTTCGGGCTTTTGCGACTTTAAACTGACCCATTCCCATTGGTCAGTCACACACGCACCTGTCAGCCCTCTGTCTGCAAACACGCACTGACACGTGGAACAAAGGCACCCGGCGCTGTCCTTCCATCCATCACGCTGAGCACATTCACGGAACAAGCTAACACAGAAGGTCCAGACACTGCCCCGTCCAAGATCCCGTCACCAGAGTCTGGCCCGGGTCCAGCGCGGGACGGAGACTTGCAGAAGGAGCTCTGACAGTTGCGACGGCGATGGAGGGCGCCGAGACGGTTGGCACGCTTTTGAAACACGACAAACCAACTACAAGTGCTGGTGATTAGAGGCGGATATCGCTCATTAAAATCAGATTAATTCTTGGACATTGCCGTGGTGGAAGAGCGTGTGGCGGTTGGAGAAGATGTGGACGGAAGTGGAGCGACTGTTTGCATCAGCGAATGAGGAACGAATAGAAAACGAAACAAAAAAAGACTTTTCTCATTGCATTATTCACACTTGTCGATGCAATTTGAATAATCCATTAATAAAGATGGACTTCTGTATTGTAGAAATGTTGAGTGCATTACTTTGTGTGCATAAATATGACTTAAAGCAACCAGTGACATATTTACATCGTACGTAAAGGACAAATACAAGTGAATATTAAGTGGTGGATTATCTGAATTCTGCAGTTTAAGGCGTGTAATCATTCTCTTCTTGCTCTTTTTCCCGTGTTGTGCCTTTGTGATTTCGTCATTCCGTTTGCTCCTGACGTTCTGCTCGACTGTTGCAGCAGTGATGTTTTATGACATGAAGAGCGACGCGGTTTAAAAAGGCTTACGAAGATCCAAACTCAGGTCACGCCTCCCTGAAGTCGGGGAGAAGAAAAATCAGGGCCTAAATCGGGCCAAACATCCTGTAGTGCAGTGTTTCTCGATCTGTAGTGGTATGCGGAGTATTGCACTGTGCAGGCATTTTTAGTTCATTTGTTTCCCACATTTTGTTCACGTTTCCTTCTGTAATTTCTGAGTTAAAACAACTGTGGCAATGGTGTATTCTTAATTCAAAGTTTTGACCTGAAACAATCCTGTTCTAGATCTGGTGGTACAAGGAAAGCCAAATCCCTTCTTTGGTGGTACTTGATTGAAAAAGTTGGAGAACCTTTGTTTAGTGTGTCTAACTTCTACTTGTGGACCATTGACTTTGGACTTGACTCGAACTTGAGGTCAAAGACTTCAGGCTTGCAAAACTACTAATTCCTCTGTAAAAACTGCATAGATTTACTGCATATGTATTAAATGGCTGATTAGATAATGGCTGTTTAGGGGTCAAATGGTTAACCTTCAGTCATTTTCCTTGATATTTGTACTAGACCAGGGGTGGGCAATTCTTTTCCTCCGAGGGCCATATTCGAATACAGGCAAGTAGCCAAGGGCCGGCCAGATCATTGGTGTGAAAAAAATAAAATCTATATATATTAAATATCAACTAAAATATCACTTTTCTGTCAAATATAGGCTATTAAATCGATCATTTAATTAATTTCATGTCATCTTTATTGAGGATTAACTAAAATCTTTCTAGGGGCCGGATTAAAACATGCCGAGGGCCACATCTTGCCCCTGGGGCCACAAATGCCCAGGTCTGGCCTAAAGGCCAAAAATATATATTTATATATATTTTTTAAATATTACTTGGCATGTTTGGCGGGCCGGATTATAAAGACAAACGGGCCATATGTGGCCCGTGGGCCGTAGTTTGCCCAGGTCTGTACTAGATCCACATCCTCAGCCCTTAATGCAGTGCACTAGCTCCTGTCCCTGAGTGCGTGACATTGATCGGAGCTGCCGGTGCACCTCGCTCTCCTCAGTATTGACCCTGTCCGCAGACTTCGGTTTCAGTCCCGCTGTCCGCTCCGACTGTAATTGAGGGGTAATGCTCCTCACAAACAGACAGCTCCCCGCTTTAGAGGCCTAACCACCCGTGTCCCCTTTCGCTCGTGTACTACGCCTCTTTCACTCTCACTGAGCAGCGAGCAAATAGTGCCGGCGGGCTCAGAGAAACGGCCTGTTCAGATACCGTCACAAAATCTGTCAGCGGGACGAGCAAACACCGAAATTGAAGGAGTCAAACGGAGATGATACATTAATACGAGAGTTAAGTGAAGTGGTGATGACATGGTTGATTCTAAATGGGGTCTTTGTATCAATATAGTTCTTAATGGCGTCAATTTTGTGATGGCTTTGTTTTTGTTTCTCAGAGTATTTAAAAAGCTTGGGACGAACTCTCTTTACATTATAATGGACCAAAGAATGGCTCATCCCCATTTCACGCTAAACTAAGTCCGGTCTAATAAAGCTTACAGGCTAGAAAAATCCTTAAAAGAAAGAAAGAATAAATAAATATGATTTGTAACACTCAATAGCCCAAAAAACAGATGGAATTTTGCACAATTCTTTTATTTTGACGAACATAAAGCCCATATGGTAAATAATTATCTTAATATATTATAATTAGGCCCGAGCCCCAGCAGGGCGGAGGGCCTATTGCTCCCGCAACGCTGCCTCTTTGGCATCGTCCCGTACGCGAGAATCCATGCCGCAGGCATGGGCCATGCTTGTATCTGCTCAAATCAATGGAAGTCTATGGGGAGTGGGCGGGGCATCCCGACGGAATAGGGAGTGACGAGCGCGTAAGCGCTCGTAATGATTATTCCACCCCATGGCGGCATCGGGAAGGCTTAGAGCTTTCAAACGATGTATAATTTGTTGTTATAGTGAAAACGGCTATATTGTTTTTGCTAAAAATATTATTATTTTTAGGCCCGAGCCCCAGCAGGGCGGAGGGCCTATTGACCAAACATGCGGGCGCAGCCCGCATGTTTGGTACCCCGTCGCCCCTGGCAAGTACAGTGAACTAGCCCATGCCGAAGGCATGGATCATGCATACTTACTCCTGCTATGACAGAAATAGTCAACAATTAGTGAATGGGCGTAGCCCCGTCGCCCCTGGCAAGTACAGTGAACTAGCCCATGCCGAAGGCATGGATCATGCATACTTACTCCTGCTATGACAGAAATAGTCAACAATTAGTGAATGGGCGTAGCCCATTCACTAATTGTTGACAACAGCAGCGCGAAGCGCTGCATTCCTTCAAAAACCCTCCTGGCATTGTCCCGTATGCGAGAATCCATGCCGCAGGCATGGGCCATGCTTGTATCTGCTCAAATCAATGGAAGTCTATGGGGAGTGGGCGGGGCATCCCGACGGAATAGGGAGTGACGAGCGCGTAAGCGCTCGTAATGATGATTCCACCCCATGGCGGCATCGGGAAGGCTTAGAGCTTTCAAACGATGTATAATTTGTTGTTATAGTGAAAACGGCTATATTGTTTTTGCTAAAAATATTATTAGGCCCGAGCCCCAGCAGGGCGGAGGGCCTATTGCTCCCGCAACGCTGCCGAAGGCAGCGTTGCAACTGTCTGACCAAACATGCGGGCGCAGCCCGCATGTTTGGTGCCCCGTCGCCCCTGGCAAGTACAGTGAACTAGCCCATGCCGAAGGCATGGATCATGCATACTTACTCCTGCTATGACAGAAATAGTCAACAATTAGTGAATGGGCGTAGCCCATTCACTAATTGTTGACAACAGCAGCGCGAAGCGCTGCATTCCTTCAAAAACCCTCCTGGCATTGTCCCGTATGCGAGAATCCATGCCGCAGGCATGGGCCATGCTTGTATCTGCTCAAATCAATGGAAGTCTATGGGGAGTGGGCGGGGCATCCCGACGGAATAGGGAGTGACGAGCGCGTAAGCGCTCGTAATGATGATTCCACCCCATGGCGGCATCGGGAAGGCTTAGAGCTTTCAAACGATGTATAATTTGTTGTTATAGTGGAAACGGCTATATTGTTTTTGCTAAAAATATTATTATTATTTTTCTTGTTCTTCATCGCTTTGAACTCTAATTTGACCCCCTGAACATGCTCAAAAACTCACCAAACTTTGCCCAAAATTCAGAATCGGCGAAAAATTAGATTTTTTCTGGGCCATTTTCTTTTTCGTTAAAAAATGGCGCGACAGCGCCACCGACAAAAGTCAAAATACATTGCGCCTATGGGAGACGCCCCGAGGTCAACTTTGACGTAAAGCTACGAAATTCGGGACACGCATTCCTCTCGTGAGGACAAACAAAAAAAATCATTGTGGCCACGCCCCCAGACTTACCCTATGGCCGCCATCTTCCTTTGAAAATGAAAACACGCTGTGTTAGCCATTTTGTTCACGTCAAACTTTGACGAACTCCTCCTAGGGCGTTTTGCCCACCAACTTCAAAATTGGCGTACGTTCTCTGGACAAGTGGGGCATCTAAAGTTATCCAATTTTTTGAGATACCTTTTACGGTCTGTGTGCGGCGCAGCCGCAAAGTTGGACAACTTATTTTGGAATATTGCAGATCTAAAAATTGCTCCCATTTGATCAAAACCAGTCCGATTAGGACCAAATTTGAATCAGTTGTTAAACGTTCTAGTTTGGACCAGTTTAGGCTGACAAAATTGAAATGGGCGCGATAGCGCCCCCTACAGAGTGACCTTTAAATTAACATTGAAGGTCAAAAATTAGTTTTACCAAAATTTTCTAAACTTTACCCAAAATTCTATTTTGGCGTCCCGATCAAAAAAGCCTATCAGACAAATGCCTTAATTTTTACGGCATAGTCGTAGCGATGACATAAATCTCCCATGTTATCCCTATGGGAAAACCGCTAAATCTCTCGAATATCCACATTTTTCTGTTTCAAACTTTGACGAACTCCTCCTAGTGCGTTTTGCCCACCAACCTCAAAATCGGTGTACGTCCTCTAGACAAGTGGGGCATCTAAAGTTATCCAAATTTTAAGGATAGCTTTTAAGGTCTCTGTGCGACGGAGCCTCAAACGTTTCCCAGAATTCTGACTATTTGGCCTTCAGAGTGGCCTATAAACAATAGAGTTTTTCCAAATGACATGATATTTTGCACAAAATTCTAATTTGCCATCCTGATCATAAAAGTATGAGAGACAAAGTCATATTTTGTACAGCGTAACCGTAGCCATGACAGAAATATCCTATGTTATCCTTATGGGAAAATCGCGAAATCCCTCAAATCACCACATTTTTACGCTTCACACTTTAACAAACTTCTCCTAGGGCGATTGTCCGATCAAACTCATATTTAGGGAAAATCATCTATACAAGCGGGGCATCAAAAGCTATCCATATTTTTATTCTAAGTGCTACGGTCTCTGTGTGGCGGACCCGCAAATATATGTCAGAAATGGGAAAACAGCGAAATCTCTAAAATGACCACATTTTTACGCTTCACACTTAAACAAACTCCTCCTAGTGCGATTGCCCGATCAAGCTCATATTTGGGGGAAATCATCTACACAAGGGAAGCATCAAAAGTTAGTCATATTTGGATTCTAAGTGCTACGGTCTCTGTGCCGTGGAGCTGCAAATATACTGTCACAAATGGGAAAAACGCTAAATCTATGAAATGTTCAAATTTATGCTTCACACTTTAACACACTCCTCCGTGGGCAATAGCTCGATCAAGCTTTACTTTGGGAAATATCATCTACACAAGCGGGGCATCAAAAGTTATCCATATTTATATTCTAAGTGCTACGGTCTCTGTGCAGCGGAGCAGCAAATTTGACTGACACTTGTGTTGATTTGCACTGGATTGGCCATGTCCAATGTGTCTCCGTCTGTCAAGTTCTTTTTTTAATTCAACACAATAAGGGCGCCATCTTTATCAAGTCGAAAGCGCAGAGTCGGAAGGCCGGCGGCCCGCGAGGGCCGTTGGATGCCGCTTGCGGCTTTAATTATTATTATTTTTCTTGTTCTTCTGCTTTTTGAACTCTAATTTGACCCCCTGAACATGCTCAAAAACTCACCAAACTTTGCCCAAAATTCAGAATCGGCGAAAAATTTGATTTTTTCTGGGCCATTTTTTTTTTCGTTAAAAAATGGCGCGACAGCGCCACCGACAAAAGTCAAAATACATTGCGCCTATGGGAGTCGCCCCGAGGTCAACTTTGTCGTAGAGCTACGAAATTCGGGACACGCATTCCTCTCTTGAGGACAAAAAAGAAATATTACCGTGGCCACGCCCCCAGACTTACCCTATGGCCGCCATCTTCCTTTGAAAATGAAAACAAGCTGTGTTAGCCATTTTGTTCTCGTCAAACTTTGACGAACTCCTCCTAGGGCGTTTTGCCCACCGACTTCAAAATCGGCGTACGTCCTCTGGACAAGTGGGGCATCTAAAGTTATTCAATTTTTTGAGATACCTTTTACGGTCTGTGTGCGGCGCAGCCGCAAAGTTGGACAACTTATTTTGGAATATTGCAGATCTAAAAATTGCTCCCTTTTGATCAAAACCAGTCCGATTTGGACCAAATTTGAATCAGTTGTTCAACTTTCTAGTTTGGACCAGTTTAGCCGCGATAGCGCCCCCTACAGAGTGACCTTTAAATTAACATTGAAGGTCAAAAATTAGTTTTACCAAAATTGTCTAAACTTTAGCCAAAATTCTATTTTGCCGTCCCGATCACAAAAGCCAGTCACAAAAATGCCTAAATTTTTACGGCGTAGTCGTAGCGATGACAGAAACCTCCCATGTTATCACTATGGGAAAACCGCAAAATCTCTCAAATTACCACATTTTAATGTTTTACACTTTAACGAACTCCTCCTAGTGCGTTTTGCCCACCAACCTCAAAATCGGTTTACGTCCTCTAGACAAGTGGGGCATCTAAAGTTATCCAAATTTTAAGGATAACATTTACGGTCTCTGTGCGACGGAGCCGTAAACGTTTCCCAGAATTCTGACTATTTGGCCTTCAGAGTGGCCTATAAACAATATAGTTTTTCCAAATGACATGATATTTTGAACAAAATTCTAATTTGCCATCCTGATCATAAAAGTATGAGAGCCAAAGTCATATTTTGTACGGCGTAACCGTAGCGATGACAGAAACATCCCATGTTATCCTTATGGAAAAATCGCAGAATCGCTCAAATCACCACATTTTTACGCTTCACACTTTAATGAACTCCTCCTAGGGCGATTGTCCGATCAAGTTCATATTTGGAGAATATCATCTACACAAGTGGGGCATCAAAACTTATCCATATTTTGATTCTAAGTGCTACAGTCTCTGTGTGGCGGACCCGCAAATATATGTCAGAAATGGGAAAACCGCGATATCTCTAAAATGACCACATTTTTATGCTTCACACTTTAATGAACTCCTCCCAGGGCGATTGTCCGATCAAACTCATGTTTGGGGAGAATCATCTACACAAACGGGGCATCAAAAGTTATCCATATTTTGATTTTAAGTGGTACGGTCTCTGTGCCGTGGAGCTGCAAATATACTGTCACAAATGGGAAAACGCCAAATCTTTGAAATGTTCAAATTTACGCTTCACACTTTAACAAACTCCTCCGTGGGCAATAGCTCGATCAAGCTTTACTTTGGGAAATATCATCTACACAAGCGCGGCATCAAAAGTTATCCATATTTATATTCTAAGTGGTACGGTCTCTGTGCGGCGGCGCAGCACATTTGACTGACACTTGTGTTCATTTGCACTGGATTGGCCATGTCCAATGTGTCGCCGTCTGTCAAGTTCTTTTTTAATTCAAGACACAATAAGGGCGCCATCTTTATCAAGTCGAAAGCGCAGAGTCGGAAGGCCGGCGGCCCGCGAGGGCCGTTGGATGCCGCTTGCGGCTTTAATTATTATTATTTTTCTTGTTCTTCATCGCTTTGAACTCTAATTTGACCCCCTGAACATGCTCAAAAACTCACCAAACTTTGCCCAAAATTCAGAATCTGCGAAAAATTTTGTTCTTTCTGGGCCATTTTCTTTTTCGTTAAAAAATGGCGCGACTGCGCCACCGACAAAAGTCAAAATACATTGCGCCTATGGGAGTCGCCCCGAGGTCAACTTTGTCGTAGAGCTACGAAATTCGGAACACGCATTCCTCTTGTGAGGAAAAAAAACAAATATCATTGTGGCCACGCCCCCAGACTTACCCTATGGCCGCCATCTTCCTTTGAAAATGAAAACACGCTAAGTTAGCCATTTTGTTCACGTCAAACTTTGACGAACTCCTCCTAGGGCGTTTTGCCCACTGACTTCAAAATCGGCGTACGTCCTCTGGACAAGTGGGGCATCTAAAGTTATCCAAATTTTTGGTATACCTTTTACGGTCTACGTGCGGCGCAGCCGCAAAGTTGGACAACTTATTTTGGGATATTGCTATTCTAAAAATTGCTCCCATTTGATCAAAACGAGTCCGATTTGGACCAAATTTGAATCAGTTGTTAAACTATCCAGTTTGGACCAGTTTAGGGTGACAAAATTGAAATGGCCGCGATAGCGCCCCCTACAGAGTGACCTTTGAATTAACATTGAAGGTCAAAAATTAGTTTTACCAAAATGTTCTAAACTTTACCCAAAATTCTATTTGGCCATCCCGATCAAAATAGCCAATGAGACAAATGCCTTAATTTTTGCGGCGTAGTCGTAGCGATGACAGAAACCTCCCATGTTATCCCTATGGGAAAACTGCAAAATCTCTCAAATTACCACATTTTTATGTTTTACACTTTAACAAACTCCTCCTAGTGCGTTTTGCCCACCAACTTCTAAATCAGTGTACGTCCTCTAGACAAGTGGGGCATCTAAAGTTATCCAAATTTTAGGGATAACTTTTACGGTTTCTGTGCGACGGAGCCGCAAACGTTTCCCAGAATTCTGAATATTTGGCCTTCAGAGTGGCCTATAAACAATAGAGTTTTTCCAAATGACATGATATTTTGAACAAAATCCTAATTTGCCATCCTGATCATACAAGTATGAGAGCCAAAGTCATATTTTGTACGGCGTAACCGTAGCGATGACAGAAACATCCCATGTTATCCTTATGGGAAAATTGCAGAATCGCTCAAATCACCACATTTTTACGCTTCACACTTTAACAAACTCCTCCTAGGGCGATTGTCCGATCAAGCTCATATTTGGGGAAAATCATCTACACAAGCGGGGCATCAAAACTTATCCATATTTTGATTCTAAGTGCTACGGTCTTTGTGTGGCGGACCCGCAAATATATGTCACAAATGGGAAAACAGCGAAATCTCTAAAATGACCACATTTTTACGCTTAACACTTTAATGAACTCCTCCTAGGGCAATTGCCCGATCAAGCTCATATTTGGGGAGAATCATCTACACAAGCGGGGCATCAAAAGTCAGTCATATTTTGATTTTAAGTGCTACGGTCTCTGTGCCGTGGAGCTGCAAATATACTGTCACAAATGGGAAAACGCCAAATCTTTGAAATGTTCACATTTACGCTTCACACTTTAACAAACTCCTCCGTGGGCAATAGCCCGATCAAGCTTTACTTTGGGAAATATCATCTACACAAGCGGGGCATCAAAAGTTATCCATATTTATATTCTAAGTGCTACGGTCTCTGTGCGGCGGAGCAGCAAATTTGACTGACACTTGTGTTCATTTGCACTGGATTGGCCATGTCCAATGTGTCGCCGTCTGTCAAGTTCTTTTTTAATTCAACACACAATAAGGGCCCCATCTTTATCAAGTCGAAAGCGCAGAGTCGGAAGGCCGGCGGCCCGCGAGGGCCGTTGGATGCCGCTTGCGGCTTTAATTTTTCTTGTTATCATAGTTTTTCTTCTTCTTCTATGGTGTTTTATGGCAGCTGGTATCCAAGTTTTACATTACCGCCAGACTTTATTCTTTATTCAGACTTTACACCCCCCCCTAATCTGACAATAAAAAAGTTGAATAATAAAGGAAGTAGTTCTATAACAAAATACCTCTGTGATGTCATAAAAAAGCGCTATTCCATCAAAAATGCAGAGGAAATTTGCACACAAATTACACTTTTTTTTAAAAATAAAATTAAACAAAATAAAGGTGTTGACAGATGTACAGTAATTATTTGGCCCTGGTTTACAATCTGGTTGTTAAGTAACAGTTGTGGACCTCTACCTATGTCATATGCTGGCCATGTCAAACTAGGAAGTGATTATAAACGTCTCCAAAATTGCCGAATTGGAGAAAAACAGGCCAAATGTTTGGTAAAATCTTAAACATAATCAAATTCCCTTTGTTTTACTGAGAAGTGTAGTCTAATGTGTCAAATATACTTTAAAATCACAATATAGTACAATATTATCAAGATATTGTACTCTTTATCAAATGTGTTTGTACTGCGAGCTAAATCTAGCAATAATCATCATCTTATTTCCTATATTGTACTATATTTCCATCTGGGTCACCATATCGTCCATTGGACTAAAATGCTTCTTTTTGGTGCCAAACTGATGCAAGAAATTGGCAATAAGGATTGGTCATATTTGCATGAATGAATCTTTCAGTGTGAAGCTGCCAACCCTTCAGCACCACTGAGTTATCACTGCTAATACTTCCACTACTGTTGCTGCTAAGCATGATGGTACTTCAGAATGATCAGACATTAGAAAAAAGTCCTCAAAATGTTGCATATAACAAACACAAAATTAATATTAAATTAGTATTAAATGCAAGACGGATGTTCAATGGCCTACTGTGGAACATTCCGGACAATGCAATAACATCTTCATGGAGACGAGCAGATGGCAGAACATAGTGCTCGGAAAGACACTGTACCTGATGTTTTGTTTTTGAGTTATTCCTCACTTTGTTAAGATAATATTCCTGGCATTGTGATTATTCAGCGTGATGAGCTTATAAATGCTTTCAACAGCTTTCAGAGGCCAGAGCAGAGTAAAGCTAACAACTAGCATGCTAACCGCGCATACCCTTTATGGTTTTCCTTTCCTTTCTTTCTGGACTCATATCCAATAAATGCTTAGTAGCACACAGAGGTCTTATTTTGACCCAAATAACCACTTACAAAATATCTGTGCTAATGCCAAATGCTTTGAATTACATTTGATGGTATACAAATAAATGTTCTTAAGTTTCTTGCTAATATTACAATCTGAGAGTCTATGATGCATGACTTTTCAATATAATTAAGTACAATTGTTTTCATGAGTCTTTACGGAACTCCGAAAACACTGAAGCTCTACTCCCTGTGTATTCTTTAGAGTCATTGAAAACCAGTTGAATTGGATTTATCTGTTTACAACAGATAAGCACTTTACTCATTAGCATGGATTCGAGGGCCGGGCCAGGAATGAAGCAATCAAACGGTAATTCCGCAGACAAACACGGCGTCCATAAATCACCTTCTCCCACACGCTGAGAAATCAAGATTACATCGCTACACCGGGACCGCCCAACAAATACCAACAGGGCAGAGTCACAGGCAAGGCCCCCGTGACCTCCAACCACTTTACAGAGCTCCCACAGATAAGGAAGTCCCATCGAGGCAAAAGTGTCAACAGTGCAGGCCAGTGGGGAGGTGTCCCGGGGTGCCAGTGGAATAGATAACAAGGTCTATTACAAGGATGAAGGAAAGACAAGTGCGGATGGTCTGGGTTTGTAGAATTGACCAAAGACATGGACTATAGAGCTCCTGCAGATGTCGTCACGTAATCCCGACATGCACTGATAAACTGCATACTGGTTGGCATTGACACGGAAACAAACCGTATTGGCCGTAATTCACAATGTTTATCGGAGTTTCAGGGAGCGAGGATCACTTTTGCCGCCGGGATTTACAAATAATCAAGGGCAGAAGAAAGTGAAGTCAAGAGTCTTTTACCCGATTGACAAAGAAAGGTCTAGATTTAAGGGAGATGTGCATTTCTGTGACTTAAAATGGCAACCAGCTAATTGAGCCTAACATTATTTCGGTTATGCATGTATTTGTATTGATTTGAACCACTGCTGAGATATGATGACGTAATAAGTTATTGGTTTAGATCCCAATGTCGCCTGAGTATTAGGAGGAAATGTAGTCTTGCTGGTTGTATTTGGACTTCATAACGGTTTAATAATAGAAACTGGTGCATTGACTTGAAAAAAAAGGAAATTAATGGACCTGTTTCTATTTTTAAACTAAGCTAACAATTTGTTACGTGAATTGGTCGGACCCTTTCATTCTCTGATTAGCTTCTCGGTTTAGCTTTTCCGTGGCGCTCCTAGTGCTCTTGGCTAAAGCACTGTATTGCAAATAATGAAAGCGAACAAGTAAATAACTCTATGATTTGTTAAAACAACTAGTAACCCAATCAGAGAGCTCCTTATTAGATCACTTTTATTATATAGAGAACCAGAGGTGAGGTTAATTGCAGAAGGTAATACAAATGACAACATTTTAATTTAGAAATTCATTAGTGAAGTTTTGTACAGATCCATCTCTTTAAAAAGCTTTTGTTAGTCAATACATTACATCATCTTAAAATATATTTTTATAAATGGGTTGATTGGATTATTAAATAGTCTTTTAAAAATGTGTTCAATTAAAACATTTGCAAATCATCTTTTCATATTCTGTTAAAAAGACCCTTTTAATGAAAGCTTCGTCCCATTTAATGTGGCACTCAAGAGACCTCCATAGAAACCTGACATTGGGACAGCACACTCATACTTTATTTCTTGTCCTTTTTTTTCTATTTTACCTGGAGACAGAATTGAGAATGTTTGGCTCACAAAAAAACATGTGACTGATTTGTACTTTTATGGCTTATTATACAGCAAAACTCAACCCATTGCACCACAATTGGCAATAATAATGTACATATTCTCCCTCTTCTGACCATTGACACTCTCTTGATGCTAGTGTGCTGGTTTCTTCTCATGCAAACGGTACAAAAACGTCTTCTTTCAACATTATAATTCAAAGTTATTACTTGCAGAGACAGGAATGTGATGTTGTGAGAAACTCCAGTTGATGGAGCAGATAGCACAGAATGTTTAAAAAGTTAATACAGAAAAATGATGAGGGGGGCAACCTGCAGAGCTGTGAGAGATAAACTAGAGGAAGGAGTAGAAGTAAGTTATGGGGCCATCAAAAGCTGATCAAAGTTGAAGAGGAGGAGGTTTTTAAAGCCAGCATTGCTCACAGAGAATGAATATTAATTGGAGGGAGTTCCAGGATAATAATTGGGAGTGCAGATTTATGGAGGTGAAACTTTTGAACGTTTGTTGGTTGAATTTCAGTTCCAATTCCAATTCACTCGAGCTAGAGTTTACAATGTCTCATGCAACTTCAGCCAGGTCTCACGATACACTCAAAACAATAAATAATCATAACTACTTCTTTTAAATCCTCGTCCCTTCGTGTCTTTTTAAAGGGCGCATAAAAAAATGTGAAAAATTGTCTTGTTTATCTAAAACATACATGGATTTGTATTTAGCTTCTTTCATCTTCTGAGTGTTCTCTGTTCAAGACTTCTCTGAACTCTTCTGTATCTTTAAATAAAACATATACACCTCCATGCCTATGTTTAAAATACACAAGATGATTCGAGATTTTTTTGCTGTGACTGAATCAATATACATTTTGTTGATTTTTCATTTTATCTTTCCAGTCTTTGATCGTCAGCTCAGTTTGTGTCATCCAGTTCTTTGTAATAGCATTTTCTCCTGCAGCCAGAAGTATGTTTCAAAAGTATCCATGTATGTGTCCATGGCAGGAGTTTTGAGGCCCAAATACAGTACACAGATCTGAAGTGAAACGCTAATGCTGAAAACAGTTTGCAGTGCTTTGGTAATCTCTGTCCAATATTTATGAACAACAGGAGAGTCCCAAAAACATACGACTCACAATATTTCAAACTGTATTTCTTTACTAAGGATAGGTTCAATTTTGACACCTCAATAAAAACATTTCCAACACAAAATAACACTACTTACTTTATGTGTCCAGGATTTTTTATTTACACTAGTTCTGATAAATCTTTTTCCATCCCTATATAACAATGTGGAAGCTTCTGTTCTGCTTCAAAACAAAAGTCCAAACCCCATACTCTAAGCTTAATCACATGCTTTTCGAGCTCCTACGTGCACCATTTAGAACCGATGATGATCTTTCCTGTCCATCTTTCCCATGGACCGACCCTCTGTCATTTTACTTATCTCCATCATGCATCCTTTTTCCCACGGATACTTTCACGCAAGCAGTTTACAGCTATGTTTCGAAACGCATTTTTGACTCAGTATTGCTCTATTTTTCAGTATTTTTATGTTTTTTTCTCGAAATGAGAGAAATTAGTTTGATCAGAGTCGAGGAAAGCGTGTGATAAAGATCAGAAGGAGCAGAAAGTGGTAATTAAAAGTTGCAGATTTATTGCAGTTGGGGGTTTTCAGAAGTTTTTTCCGCACAGACAGCTCTTAATATCTGTGCGACTGTGATTTGCAGCAGCACATAAAAGCACGGAGGGATCTTTTGGTTGTTAGTTGAAACACTTTGTGGCAGTTTTGGTTCATTTATTTGGTCTAATTTAGTGCAGTAGCTTAAGTGTGCTCATGTGCTTATTACTAATGTGTAGTTTGAAACACTGGATGTCAATCAATCTGAAAAATGTACTTCTGCTCGTAAAAATGTTCTGATCATTGGATAAGATTGTCAAAAGGAGCAACGAATCACAACCGATGAGCCAGTGGAGACGACAACTTCTAGTGTGAAGTGTTGATAGTGCAATTAATATTGTAGATCAAATGCAACAGTTCAAATTGGATTGATGTGTTGTCGAACCCAACAAAATTTTTAGTTTGGTCCAATATTTTTTTCATTTTTTTTCAGCCAATACTGATATAAAATGTTGTTGTAACTGTTGTACATATCATTGTCACAATTTTAAAATCGAATTGAATTGAATTGAAAAACAATTCACTTTATAAAAATAATCACAACATGTACTTATCTGGGATGCAACATACATTTTTGCACGATAGAGTGAACATATATAATAGTATACAGACATATTTTAGCCTTAATGCTCCCCTATTTTCATTAAAACTTTGTCAAAAAACAAAAAAACAGATACTGATTTTCTGTTACATTTTTCAGTACACTTCTGAAGACAAACAAGTCAAAAGGTTGGAAAATGTATTAATTTTAGCCCCTAAACTAGTCCCTTGATTGTTAACAAAAGTGCTTCACAAAGATGACGACAATCATAATAAAAAGTACAGTTAGATTAGACAAATGCCTGCAAATAGAAACAGTTTTTTGTTCTATCCACCCCTTCAGAAACACTCTTACCCTGAAGTCCAAGTAACTGACACGGCTACAGCAGGCTCATACATCGCCCCTCAGTTTATATGAATCTCAGAAGTGAGTGTATGTGAAAAGTCCCCAGTAGATGTCTCGGGCCCCGCGGGTTAGTTTCCTCCGGTATGGCCCCGTGCAAGTCCCCCAGGAGCCACAACAATGATGGCTGTGGTGCGCGGCGACAGGAAAGCACTTAGCCTCCTGAATAGACCGTTCAGTTCCCTGTGGACAGTGGCAAATGCTACTGGATGCTTTGTGTGTTGGCAAACTTTGCTTTAAAGGTACTAAGAAAACATGTCGGGGGTTTGAGGGGTCATTTAAGAAGGCTGTAAGCAGTTCAAGTATTTACGCAACCGTCAACTCAGCTCAATCCAAATGAAGTAGAACAGATAAAATTATAGAGAAACTGGGTGCAAACAACCAAGTCAGACATATTATGTTAACTTTACTTCTTTAGATTTAAAATTGTACTTGTAGTACTGGCCCATTGCTAATCTGCCATTTTGGGGCAAAGTCCTCGAACATGTTTTTTTATAACACAGCTCCAACAGCTCACTGACTTCCTCTTAATAAACAACTTTTTTCAGTCACAGCACTGAGACAGCTCTTGTCAAGGTGACAAATGACATCCGCCTGAACACTGACACGGGCAAAGCCTCAGTCTTAATTCTGTTAGATCTGAGTGCTGCTTTTGACACTGTCGATCATGGGATCCTCTTACAGAGACTAGAGGACTGGGTGGGCATCACTGCCCTTAAATTGAAAGAACATACTTTGGTAACTGTGTCTCAGACCACATGCCCCTGACCTGCAGGATTCCCCAAGGGTCAGTCCTGGGACCCCTTCTGTTCAACATCTACATATTGCTGTTAGGTCGGCAAATTCACTCTGTCACTGCATCCAATAGATCATTGTGGATGCAAAACAACTTTCTCCAGCTGAACAAGACTGAAATCATCTTTGGCCCACAGAAACAAAGAGAAAGTGTTAGCAGTCACCTCTAGTGTCTTGCTTTAAAAGCTTCAAATCAAGTTAGAATTCTGGGGGTAATAATGGACTCAGACTTGAACTGTAACAGCCACATCAAATCAATAAGCAGCTTTTTACCATCTAAAGAACATCTTGCCAAAATCAAGTATAGTGTCTAAACCAGATTTGGAGAGACTTAATGCATTTGTCTCCAGTAGATTAGACTACTGTAACGGCCTGCTCACTGGCCTCTCCAAATGAGCTGTAAAACAGCTGCAATACATCCAGAACACTGATACGAATTGTGCTCTTTTGTAAAAGTAAAAGTTGGCAGGAGTTTTAAGGCCCAGATACATAGTTCTGTAATCCAGTGGGATGTCCGTGACAAAATCAATTTGCATTGCTCTATTAATCTCAGTCCAATCCATTCAGAGCATTCCCAAAACACATGGTATAGTTGGTGCTATCGACAACTTAATAAACATTTCTGCAATCTAACATTATGCTGTACAAATCGGACCAATAACACAGTGGGCCATATCAGTTACATTACACAATTACATTTTTGTTTTGTTTCACTAAGCGCTACAAATCCTACGTTAATAATGAACTTTGAACTGGTTTGCACTTTCTACAAAGAGCATTTAT
This sequence comes from Eucyclogobius newberryi, assembly GCF_026437365.1. Classification (NCBI taxonomy): domain Eukaryota; kingdom Metazoa; phylum Chordata; class Actinopteri; order Gobiiformes; family Gobiidae; genus Eucyclogobius; species Eucyclogobius newberryi. The sequence goes on along the minus strand of NW_027315768.1, from coordinate 10,671,964 downwards.
ATTTTGCTGCCTCATTTAATGAAGGCCGTGGCTGCAGAGCCGCGGCGCGGTCAAATGGCCTCATGGCTAACCCAAACCTTAACCCAAACCTTAACCCTAACCCTAACCCTGACCATAACCCTGACCCTGACTGTAAGCGCCATTTTATATGGTTTGATATTTTGCATTCTTAATTTTGTTATTCATAATAACTCATTTGTGTTTTATTTAAGAGAAGTTTGCATGTGTGTGCATGTCCTGGACGCTTGGGGGCGCACTACTGTTACCTGTCATGTAAAACAGGTGAAGAAGTTTTGTTGTAAAACTTTGTTAATAAAGAGAGATGGCTGGAGCAACACGGTCGTTTTACCGTGCTGCGACTACACCAGTGGTCCTACGCGTAAAACAGGCTCATGCAGTCATTATTTTCCGAAGAGGTTAAAACGAAGGAACAAAGAACTAGGATTAGCCTCTACACTGACCCTAACCTTAACCCTAATCATAACCCGGCGCGGTCAAATAGCGCAGCAGTTTCAGGAGCCGCGGCACAAAATAACATGGGAGTTTCGGCCGCGCGCCGCGGCTTTGTAGACACTCCCTAAAATGAATGGGATAGAAGATTTATATTGCTAAACATATTATTTTTGGAAGGCTCTATTAATTTAACTGAAAATAAACACACACAAAAAAGCTAACATATTATTGTATGCACCAAACTGCAAATAATTGCGCATCAAACTGCAAACAATTAAAGAAAAGTAATTGAATAAACGGTAAGCTAAGCATTTGTTTAGGAAGCGTAATCGTAAAACCCCTCAAGACACTTGATTTCCACTGAAGCATCGAGTTGGAAGGGCACCCAACATAAACTTCTACCAAATCACAATACCATGAAAAAGGAAGTGAAAGAACCTTCCTCAGAAAAGAAAAGGAAAGAAAAATCTGGACCCTGCTGCGCTAAACCAAAGGGTCAGGGGTCAAGCTTTGATGCAAGATTGAGCTCGGCCCCTGGGTTGGATTTGGAGTGGAGGTCCAGGTGTGAGATATGGGATGGAGGAAGGTTTGCTGGGATACGTCCAGATGCTAAGGTTAGATACATATATGTGTTGGGATGGATGTGTAAGTGCACGGAGGAGAGGAGAGTTATGACCCACTGGGCTTTTGATCACTTCACAGGCTCGGGTGCAGAGACAGGCCTGCTGCGAGCTTTTAGTCACACTCGGGAGAAGAGGAGGATGTGACACAGGTAGGTCATGGGAAAAAGAGGAGGAGGAGGTATACTGTACTTTTTGGGCTATACAACGCTACTGAATAAAAGCTGCTCAAACAAAATGTACAAAGAAACAAGAGATTGTACATATTCTGGCCACAGCTGTCGATACGCCACAGGTGCCCACATTGTAACATGAGATATTTACACCACTGTAGTGATGCAGGGGTCAGGGCTGGCCAAGGATGTCTCATTTCAATGTGGCAGGTACTAAACTGCAGACCGCCGTATATATCGCATGTCCGTGCTCCGCGTGTCTCTTTGCGTTTCGCCGCGTCTAGATTCACTTCCTCATTAGACTCATTTATCTGTGAATACGAATGTGATTGTAACAAGACACACAGCATTTTGAAGCTTGGGATCAAGATTGGGATTAAAGCTTGCATTGTTTTTTGGTGGTACAGAAAGCACACAGTGAGCGCTCTCGCAGGTACATGACCAAAACAGAAGAAAACATGGATGTGAAAGAATTGTTGTACCAAAAAACAGAAAAAAAAAATAATCAGCAATTCAAAATGTATAATGCATACATTTGCCGACTGCGGTTAAAGTGGCTTAACCTTTTTTCATGAAGTTGATCAAACTCTCTTTCGCCCCTGTACAGATATATAGCAAAAACAGCTCAAGTGTACAAAGCTGTGACGGCAAAGCTCTACTCCGGTCGCTGGAAGCTGGAAAATTGCTTATAAATCATTCGCGGTGACTAATAAGGTTGCTAAGAATGCTTTAGGAAAGAGATAATTAAATTTGAACTGCTACAAACAATAGGCAGAAGCGTCAGGTGAGAGCTGTTGTTCTTACGGGACGTTACCATTGAACCATGTCAAAGTATTACACCATCACGTGTCTATTGTCTGGTACATAGATGACACAACAAAACTATTCTATAAAACAGTATAAATATTCTTAATCTATACTGCAAACAGTTTAAAATAAACTACCGGTTTTCAACTTATATAACATTGTTCCCTCATCATCAGGTTGTATTTAGCTTCATTCACACTGAATCCTGTTTAGTAACTGAGCCTCACACATTTTCCAGTTTTGTGTTGTTATGGTAGACCTCAGAGATTTTTAAGTTTGTAAATTGCCAGACTCATTTTGAGCATTCCTGCCGTCAATTCACGTTCATTACAATGGCATGCTTACATTTACGTATTGGGCGCAAGCTAGGTTTGTTTCCATCCCTTTCGTAATTCCTTTTGCTGCCAATAGATGACGCCAAATCCTGATGAAGGAACGTCATCATGTGGGTTTTTATTTGATTTATTTTAAGTTCTAAAACATGAGAAGCAAAGGTACTCAAAATCATTTTTAAAAGCCAATAACAACAACAATATTGCATAAAATGTGTCCTTTAATGTAATTTCAATACAACATAAAAATGACACATGCCTACAACTACTATTCGATTCATTGGAACTGTACTGAACAGAATTACATTGGCAACGTCATTTGAAATGGGTCCAATTGTCTGTATCTTGCCAGCTCACCAGCTTTGTGAAGATTACAGGATTAATAAAAGCCAACAATTTGGCTCAGCTTTCTATGTACAGCTCTGTTCAAACACTATTTGGACAATAACTCCAGGGCCATTGCTTTTCCCCTTTCCTCTCTTCTCTCGTGTGATTTCCTCAGACTCGTCTCCAGCTCTGGGCCTCTGTGATGGAGTCACACTCACACAGGACCTACAGTCAGAGTTTGTTATTCGGGACAACTTCACAGCACACTCTCTGACTTCAAGGCAATGGCACATCTTACAGGTAAAGATTCAATCACCGCTTCAAAGAGAAGACTCGCACCTGAGATGTCAGAAGGTCTGCGTGTGGAATTATCTGTGAAATTAAGAGAAAGAGAACATTTGTTGAAAAAATTGCACCATACAAATTTAGGGGACCAAGTCTTGCTCAAGGTAAGGTCCACTTTATTGTCCTCTGCATTTGACCCATCCTTCAATACCGCTGGGGCAACCTGTCAGGGGCAGTGGTTGTGGCCGTGGTTGTTGCAATGGCCTAACTAGGATCTCCAAATCTAGTTAGGCATTGTCTGGCCCTGATGTGGAGGGGTTTACCCACGATGCATGCTGTGGGTTGGTGGGGGAAACCGGAGCCCAGAGGAAACCCACCCAGACACGGGGAGAAACTGGCCCGGGAGGTGAAAAAGAGTGCTAACCCATTATATAAAACTGTACATACAATTCTCACTCAAACTGTACGCACGGACACTAACTTCCGTAAACCATTCGTCTGTTTAGCGATTTGTGACCGAACCGCTCAGCGTCAACTTGCTTTGTTTAATATTTTTGACACCTAAAATCAGATACGCAACATTTTTGTAGGTATGATCGCTACGTAAATATGACACCAAAGCACTTTCCCCATCTATGAGGTGGTGCAGAAGAAGTGCTCCTCTGTGTTTTTTAAGTCCATTAACCGTGCCACCATTCAGCCCACGCTCAATCCAAACCAACGACTCATCTACTTTTTAAACCAGCTTGGCTAAATACAATCTCTTGACAACATATCATTTCAGTATGAATGCTAATTCCATCCGCATTTGAAATCACAGATGTCAGATATAACTTAATTGGCACATTCTGTCAAATGGAAGTCATGTACTAACTAGATCTACTGGATATGCATAAATTCCTAATGGCTCCATGTGTAAAAATAGAAATCATTAAAAGTTGTAGTGGTTAACTGCAGAAATGTGGTAGGTAAAAAGGGAGAGGGGGGGGGGGAGCTGAGGTCAACACATTCTGTCCACAGGGGAGTCAGGATTGACAGGTGTATTACAGCGATGGGACAACCACGGCTCCGGGACTGTTAGGTTACAGGCTGTGGGTTACACTGGAGTCAGCACTACTCAATTTATGCAACTTTCAATGTTTGTATGTTCTAGGAAAGCTCCAGACACATTCTAGTGAGTTAGTCGTTGAGATGATTGTTACTGAACAGATAAAACATGCACATAACAGAGAGAGAACCAAAAAAAAAAAAAAAAAAAAACATGGTATTGTCCAACTGCAATTTAATCTATGTTGGACGTGTAGCCAAATGTATAAAATGTCAAAAACAAGTGTATATCTGTGTTTATTAAAGTAAGTATTTGTGTATAAATGCTAATGTTAACCTAAATGAGATATTCAGGGATCTTTTTATATTAATGAATTCAGACTGTGGTCCTATTTTGTCGTTAATAATAATTTACATTAGCATTGAGGCACAACCACCCATCTTAAAGCTGGGGTTAATGGTAATGTTTCTACTGTTTCTACTTCTATGTCTTATAAATTGTTTTGTGAAAACTTTAACCCGCATAACTATGTAGGCGTAGTTCATGTTCTAACAATGCCTGCGTGGCTCAAATTCCAGATCCAGACCATCACTAGCAGGTCTGTTGATTTGTTGAAATGTCGTGCCAATATTCAAGGTGTCACCTAAACTAAAACTACTGCACATGCCAACCCCCTGACAGTTCCATCCATGTTCTCCAAGACTGAGGACCGTGGGAGGAGAGAGAAACAAACAAAGACATTCCCGAGAGGACAACGCCCAAGGAAGCCAATTTTACTCACTCCTCCATATTTGGACTGAAACACACGCATACTCAAGCAAAGGACTTTTTGCCACTTTTCCAAGTCTACAACAATTTGGAGCAGAATAAGCCAGACAAAATCCAGATCATCGCGGCCTTCCAGAGACAACCTTCTGCAGACGTCAGCTATCGCCCTATGTTGGATATTCGGGACCCCACAACTGAATTCTCCTGCTTCTGGTTGTAGTACGCACACGTTTCACAGTTTGGCTGATAAGATCATAGTATCAACTTTAACTCTAACACATACTGTAACTAGATATAGAACAATTGTATCTAGTTTCTTCACCTGTTAGTGACTCATGTGCATTTATTATATTCATATTCATCCATTTCCTTGTTTGGTCAATCAACTTTGAATGTCAGCCTCTTTTGTAAGTGTGAATACATGAATAACACTACAGTATTTGGACTATAAATACTACATATCCATCCATTGTCAAAGAGCATTTAGCCTTTTTACTTCTATTTTGTAACATAGGTGAGCGCCACTGAGAAAGAAAATAGGAGTAAAGACAGAACATTAACCCAAAAAACAAGACAAGGTTTCTGAAGGAGAAAAAGGCAATACAAACCACCCACATGTGTCCACAAGCGAGTGGAGAAAAACCATGCCAGAAGAAGCTTATTAATGACTCCAAAAGTCTGTGGGCTAAATAACGTGCCCCTCTTAAGAAACTCCTGCCTTAATCTTTGACTTTCATTTAGCATGCGATTGCTAATGACACCCCTGCCACCAACACTGCGTCTTTAGAGGACTGAAAGGAAAGACACATCATTAAATTTCCACGTTCCTTGTTCTTAGCAGCACACCAATCGCACGGGCTTCCATTGTGGGGCCTATTATGGATCAAGCCGCTGTTCATTTTTCCTTGCCGGCACAGCACAGGTGACACGGCGAAGGTGTGCAGAAGGCTCGCAGAGACTGGCTGTGGAGGAAACTAATTACCCTCAGTGGTAATTATGAGAGCACGACGCGGGACCGACCTTGGGCTGGTGATTTAGTGGCATCGGAGGAGGGAGCGAGGCAAAGGCGAAGTGGGAGATACTTTGTGTGGGTTGGAGAAAAGAGAATGGTCGATGGATTTTTCTGTACCAAAAGGCTCTCTGGCCACTACCAGTCAAGAAATTATACCAATACATTCACATTTATTTATCCATACAATAACTATTCTATTCCACACAAAACAACACTGACAACCACACCCAAATGTAGATTACACAATCATTTTGTTAGTGAATACAATGTTAGTCCCACATGCAAATGTTTATCCCGTAAAATCTGTATTTACATATGCAAATTTAGAGTTGCCTGTTTTGATTTTACAATATCTAATTTACATACACATTTGATCATTTCAAAAATGTGGGGACACAATGGCAAGTTGTCCTGCCCAAGAACTTAACATCAGTGTGGACCGGTTGCAATGGGATTCAAACTACCAAACATCCGGTAATATGTTGATAAAATAATAAGACTTTCAGACTTATTTTTCTTTTTTCTCAAATGAGGATTGTCGTAAAGTTCATGACGCGGTGGTGGCACAGCAGTTTAGTGTTTGCCCACTAACCAAATGGTAGTTGGTGCAAACCTCTCCTAGAAGTTTGCTGTTGTTGTGTTCCTTTTGACAAAAAGACTTGAGCAAAATCGCTCTATGTAATTATAATTCAGTGTTCATTTTAACAAGAATATTTAATACAGTCTTAGTCTTAATTTTGTTTAAGACTTAGTCAATCAATTCTTCTTGTTTTTAGTCTATTTTTAGTCATGCAATCCAAATTAGGCAACTTAAATCATAGTATTTTAAATGTAAAATGTTATTCTGTAAACTGGACAAACCTTTTTGAATACATTTTGCATCATCCAAACAGCTTCTTCAGCACCGACATGGTTCTGGTTAATAAAATGTATATATTCCTTGGAAGTTGAGTTTGTATTTGGTCTGGTTTGTGTGAATGAAAAGTGGAACCTTTCTATTCTCCACTCATTCTTTTCATTTCGTTTTTATCTGAACCAATAAAATATCAACTTGTATACGTCAAAAAGTGAAGTAATTTTCATCATATTTTCCTGATTACCATTTATTTAGTTTTAGTCAGCAAAATTGGGACATGGTCAAACTATGACAAAACACTGTCAGGTTCTTATGTAATTCAGTCTCATCTTGTATCTATTGATCCCGTCACAGTTTTATATTGTGTTCGATTTGTCGTGTTTTCCCCCCCAGTTTGGTTTCGGTAGTACTTCGCAGTAAACATACAGTGGTTGACATTGGCTGTTTAGACTGGGGTCATATGTTGTCATGGCGAAGAAATGACCCATGTCAAATGAAGTTGATGGGCATAAACAGATGGGTTATCATAGGGTCTGTCGGTGAAGGGAATGGCCTATTAATGCGAGTGAGGATTGAGAATGTTAATGGCTCTCATGTCACAGTTCATATCATTACAAGGGCAGATTGACCTCGTTCCATGTTCAGAAATCAAAGGTTAAAAACATCATCCTGCAGCCAGTTGATCAGAGGACTTCAAGCTGTTACAAAGACAGATACATTATTCATATGCTGTCTATACCTTCATATACATCTGATAATCTTATATACAACGCGTAAGCTTGTAGGTTTCTTTTAACATGAGTGATCAAACCTTTGTTCAAATGTATGAGAAGTGCATCGTTTCCCTGGTCTAGTACAATTTGCATAAAGTTGGTTCAAGCCAGCATCAATCAAGAGAAAATGTATTGTTGTAAGCAGGCTTTTAGATAGGATTTGTAACACAGTTACGGGGGCTGACTAGGCGAAAAAACGAGTAGCTTCGGCATTCTCCGGACCACGGCTCGGCAGCCAATCAGAGCAAAGCACACAAATTTCGTCGACCAATCAGCGCGCAGCATTGCAAATTTTCCCTCGTAAACAGTCAACTGTAATGGCGGACTATTGTCAAATGCTTCCCGGCCCGTTTTAATGATAATACAGTGAACCCTCTTTTATCGCGGGGGTTACGTTCCAAAAAGAACCCGCGATAGGCGAAATCTGTGAAGTAGAAACCTTTATTTTTTTACAGTTATTATACACTGAAATACTCCATAAAACATTGAAGCTCACGCGCTGCCGCTCTCACCGGCCTCGCAAACTTCAATTTGGCAAGCGTTTTTTTCGTACGTGTGCATATTAAACCATAACGTGATTGACACACAGGTAGAGAAGACGCGGAGAGACTGTTTAGCCAATCAGAATGCAGAACACAATGCATGATGCAAATCTGTGAAGCAGCGAGACCGCGAAAAGTGAACCGCGTTATAGCGAGGGATCACTGTATTCCCTTTTTTTTCCAAGATTTATTAATAAAATGGCCGTCCCTGCACTCTAAAATGCCCGTCCACATTTCAAAATACTCCGTCCAAAATACGGGAAGACGGGTCTCTATCTAAAAGCCTGGTTGTATGTCATGAATTTTCCAGAAAAACTTCAAGGATCTCACCCGTTGCTTTTTTTCCCACCAATGTCCAACAATTGTGCTTTTTGTACGTATTTACTGACAACAAGAAACTTTGTAATAAACAACAATAAGCCGAGGTCCTGCTAGATAAAAAAAAAAGCCAGTTTAGGCCAATTGCAAGCCCATAATACCATGGAAAAGTTAAATAATCAAATTGCTTCAAAAGCCAATAAAGAGAAAAAAGCATTAAACTCGTATTCCAGTCCAAACAGTGAGTAATCTGCTAATCAAGTCTTTACTCCTCTGACCTCTCTCTCCTTCAGCTTCTGTTTCCTTTTGTATCTATATCGGAAAATCTCTCCCAAACACCAACAGGAAGTACAGAAGGGGCTTATCGCGAGGCTGTTTTTAAATAAAGCACTGTAACAGAGGCAAGTACTCGGCCAATGTGTGTGTGCATAAAACCATTGAGGATTTTCACATCCATTCAGGCAAGAGTGGAAGTGTACTGCGGAGAGGCCTAATTAAATAAGTAGAAGAGGAGGGCTCTCGTAAATGCTAATTATTCAAACCAAGCTAGTTAGGAGGTCAGAGATGGAGGCAAAGCAGTCATGTCTCCAGATGCTCAGTATGGTTTTAAACATTATACTGTAATGATTAGTTCAATTCAACTGTAGCATGTTAAAAATATCACATCTAATGAATGTTGTAGCCTCAAGGAGCAGACAATAAATTATGTAAATGAAGTCCAGGTTTAGTGGAGTGATTCAAGCTCTTAAATAAAATATATCTTTTATATTGTACACCTAGTATGAGGGAAGAACAAGTATACCTACAAATGTGTTTTTTCAAATAATTAAGGAATTGTACAATCTTTAGAATTACTTTTGAAATGTTCTTGCTTTATTAATCAAATTCTAAATAAAACAAATAACTAGGCAACTACAGTAACCATTAGTATTGTATGTTATGGCCATTTTTGATCTTGATGTCAGTGCTTTATGTGCGTCGTCCCTGGTAAATAAACTAATAAAGTACACAAAGTAATACATAGCTATTGCTTTTGGAGTATAGATCCAAGTACTGTACCCTGGGGAAATCCATGGTTACAAACAGCGAGTAATCTGCTCATCTTTACTCCTCTGACCTCTCTCTCCTGGGAGATTTTCTGATATAGATACAAATAGAAACAAACACCAACAGGAAATACAGAAGGGGCTTATGGATATATTGCTTTTGGTCCATTTAGAATATGAAGGGTATAGATCCAAGTACTGTTCCCTGGGGAATGCCATGGTTCCCATGCACAACACGGAATTCACAACTGTATTTTTAAGAGTGAATGCGGGACAATGGATGCAAATTAACTCATGACTACAGTCTAGCGTGTTTACTGCATGTGTATCATGCACGTTCATTAACTTACACTATCCTAAACAAGTTTAAACAGATTTTACACAGTTGCACGCTGCATTAAGGATATAGTATTGACCAATATATATGTTGTTGTTGTTGTTTTTGTTGTTGTTTGTTTTTTAAATGTATGTTTATGTATGCGCTACAAATGACTACGGTTACCATTTGCTGCAAAATATAAATATTTTTTTTATAATTCAGTTTTTGTCTTGTTTTTGATATTGGACTGGAATGTTACCTTTTAATCTTAAAGCCAATCTTAACCCATCACAAAAAATACTTAATGCGAGATGCATTATGCGCTAGAAATATATAAATATATTTTCGATCTTGGGGCGAGTGCCGTAAGTCGTTGAACAGTAAACAGCTGATGCTAACATGGCTCTACATGTAAAGTTACCATTATTGAAAATACACCGGTTTATCCCCTGCTCAGAATTTGGTGGAAAATAATTGTTTTCTTCACGCTTTTTGCCATTTTGTTATCGCCTGAGTCTCAGCTCTCTCCTGTCCAGTCACATCGCTCTGGTGTGTAGCTCCCTTTGTAGCTCCTCCTAAGCTAAAGCTGACCTCCAGCCAAAATCAGGCAGACCTCTTTGGAAGCTAGGGATAAACGGGCCGACACTGTTCACTTTACACAGTGGAGACACTTTTGGACTGTACCACTCCCAAGTGAATATGCCAATAACCAGTTCTATTTGTGTTTTTTTTCAACTAAAACACCATCTTTAACTACTATATTTTGCCTGCTTTAACCCAGCAACACCTAATAGCATATTTTCCTTGCTGCTATGATAAATTCAACATAAGCCTTAACTTTTGAACCCGTTTGCGAGGTGTGCGGTTGTTTAGGTGTGTGGTCCCTGCCTAGCCCAGCCTGTGGTAGTGTGAGTGGTGGTGGCGGTGGTGGTAGTGGTGGTGGCAATGGTGCGGTGGGGGATGACAAGCAGATGCACTGTGGAGCCGCACCATCTGCCCTGTGACTCTGCGCGTATTAATATTCATATAGGCCTCTGGTACCATGGTAACACACCCACACACACGCTCCAACCACACAGGTATTGACACGAATGCAGACTGGCAAGTGAGATTCAATTCGGTAATACATAAAAGTATTGTTGCAAATATGTAGTGAAGTTGTGGAGTAGTGATGGTAATAGTTGTTGGTGAAATTAGGTAAGAAACAGCCCTCAGGACAACATTTTGGAGACACAACAGAAAAGTTCTATCTTTATTGTGATAATTTCCTTAACAATATGTTGCCCTTCCAAATGCATTATCATCATGACAGGCCAAGGTGTATTAATGAGAAATTGTATGAAATTGTACATCTTTAACGAAAGCAAAGCCTACATTTAGGTTTTGTTTGGTTTCAATTTGAGTGTTTATCGCAATTATTGTGAAATGAAACTGTGGTCAGATGTGTCATGAGGTACTTTTTGTGAACAATGTCAGATGATAGGCGTGACAAACCCATGACAGAGTGCAAAAAGTCATCAAAAATCCCCCTACTGAGCACACAATATGGTAAACAGACTGAGCAATCTCACAGGCGGTCAGCCGGAACCTCCAACTGATTACCACAACATTTCATATTTAGACTACATGATGACAAATCTAACCCGTGTTTACAAGAGTTAAGCAATTCATGCACATTCTAATAAAAGAATCATATACAGTATGTTCCTTATGTTTTATTATAACTCCTAAAGCAAAGGAGAGCAATACATGCTCGCAAAATGGCATATAAACAATAGATTTAGACCTTTTCCTAACAAAACCAATGGAAATTGTCTTTGTGTGTGTGTTCTGTTCCATGGGTCAGAGTATTGTATTCTGAATACTCTGAATACTTTTACATTAAGTTGCATTATATTATAGAATCGTTACACTTTTTGTCATGTTCTCACCACAAGAGCAAAAATTAGTTTTTTTCTCAGTTACTGTATGCTGTGCAGTTTACTGTATTTTCCGGACTATAAGTCGCACCAGTCAAAAAATGCATAATAGAGAAGAAAAAACATATATAAGTTGCACTGGAGTATGAAATAAGATTGCAAGTTGGAAAATAACAAATAATATCACATATAAGTCGCTTATATACGTATATAAGTATAAATATAAGTATAAGTCGCACCCCGGCCAAAACTATGAAAAAAGGTGTGACTTATAGTCCGAAAAATACAGTATATTCTCAAGTACAACAGGTTATTCCCTTTATTTTTGGAAATTGACTTCCTTACATTAGTGGCACATAGCTATGACTTGCACACGCAGTATAGAACCGCTTTTTCAGACGGGGAACTGCTGCAATGTGGACCACCAGCTTACAGCCACTGCTCTCATCCCAAAGCGTCATATTCTGTACATGAACCCAAGCACATGGCTCTATCTAACAAGTTTGCGGTTGATAAAGCGTTTTACCATTAGATGCCAACAGCGTGCGTACAGTACTTTTGCAAGACACAATTGTTCAAAACTAAGAGGCAAAGTTGCAGCATTAATCATCACTCCCACGCTCACATTTCCTGTCTACCTTACGCAAAATATCACGTCACACACCCACACTCATTGTATTGACCAATACTGCCTCCTTTTCTCCCACGGCAAGTATTTACCAACTCCGGCACGACCTCAGCTTCAGTCGCAGGGGTCACGGCCACTGTCGAGTTCACCTTCCCAATACACCCTCCTAGGTCACTCCAATTCATTCACTTTGCCTCGGACGCTCCCAACAGCCCGACTACACTTCTAGAGCAACACACCCCTCGACTCTCCATAGAGACCCAAGCCAATTTATTTCAGTCCGTCCGCCGGTGACAGAAACGGAAGCTTTTACAGAGGTCAAGCTCGCCAACCTCGTCAACCAGCCCATTGGGAAATTCCACTAGGCCATATACCGCTTTTTATAAACTGGGCAACTGAGGCGTTCACTGTTTTTACCGATGCTAAGGTGCTTTTATTGCAAGTCGTAATGGGAGAGAATTAGGTGAGCATACAGCCGACCGATTCCTACAAGCTCAGCGCCTTCGAGGACTGCGTATGTGGTTTGGTGAGGAACAAATAAAATGATTCACAGGTTTTACGGATATTTAATGTCGTTTTTGTATTCTCGTGAGTGCGGGGTAAGCAGAAATAAAGCTGCTGGTTATTGCAATTTGATATGATCCTTTCCGTGAAAGTATTTGAAAGTTTAGATTTGTTACATTCTACGTACCAACTTTGTCAGCAAACTTTGAAATTACCTAGACGTTTCCGAATTAAACCAGTAAATGTACATTTACAACATGGTAAGGTTGAGAGTTCTTTATGGTCAGGCAGACAGAATTCAGAAAAGAAACTGCCTTTGAATCTTGATCGTTAAGTTGTGAATAATATGTTCATAGCTACTTTTTAAACATATCATGAGAACTATAAATTAGGCCTGACATTGATCGAAAAAAAACTAAAAAATACATTTTTAGCAATGTTATCAAGTCAAGTACTACACCAATGTGAGATCCTTGCCCGGTTTTGCCCCAAATCGAATGCTAAAGCGGGAATTGATGGACTTGCATACCAAATAATTTACTATTGCATAAGACATTAGGCTGACTTAATCATGAAAGGCGTTCTTCCTTCTTCTCCTTTTTGAATCACCTCCATCCAAACCTCTTCTCTGCATCATCTTTAAGTGTGAATTCTGTTCTTCTTTCACAACATCCCTAAGCAAAGCCTCCCGCCTGACAACCATCATCAGCATCTTTCAACATATTTCCTCACCTCCCCTCACCTCCTCTGTCCAAACCATCTCAATCTGATCCTCTGACTTGCTCCTTCCTAAATCTGTCCATCAATGTCAATTCCAAATGCTGACCACTGTAAGCGATAAACATGTCTATATTTAACTGCGTACAATGTAACACATGAAGACAAGCAAATTATCATAGAATCTAAGCGATCTGTTCCAATATTAACTGCTTTGTCAGTGGTTATCTGATTATCTGGAAGTTGCTGATTCAATCCCAACTCTAAAAAGTACACACTAAAGTCGGGTTCCTGTGCAAGACACTTCGACCAACTTGACTATGTTTGGACGTGCTGTTGTGCGAGTGATTGATGGTATAGTCAGAGATGCTGTTTGCACAGGCTGGACGCTTGTTTTATTTAAATTCAGGGCAGTTATTGCAACCGAGGTACAACGTTAGAACCACAGAATATGGAAAGCGAATGAATAATTCAACGTAAAGCAATTTGAAGTGCCAAAAAAGGTTTTATAATACAGACGATGAAGATGATGTGCTATATAGGTATTTTTTATGCTACATTTGTACACAAGCTTCCATAACGCAAACGGCACACATTTAAACATACAGTTTCTCTTGCATAATATACAATTGCCGTTGGGATTGCATGCAAGAAATATAATACAAACACAGAAGGCCTGACGCGAGGTTCAAGTGTTGTAAACGAAATGATGGATAGTTGGCAAGACTTTTATGACATTACGCCTCACTGTGCAAAACATCTTCCCACGCAAACAAGCTAAAGAAGCTCTGGAACAACCGTGAAACACAAACACGTAACATGCAAATGACCATAAAGCGAGGCAGGATTGCATAGAATCAACGTGGTTGGATTTTGTACAGCGTGGACCTTCAGGGGGATGTTTCTTTTACGGAAAAGCCAAGATGGAGGGAGTGTGGCATGGCCCGGGCTAATCTTTTGTGCCGTTGGAGCTCGGCGGAGCAGAGAAGCGAGGGGCGTCCGGTCTGCCAGCATTCACGGAGATGATAAATCCAACTAGACGTCACAATTTGTTTACTCGGGCTGCCACCACGGTAACAACACGGTTGGGAGGAAGGGTGAAGGCCGAGAGCGGGGGTGTTAAAGAGTTTACTGAGGATGGAGTGAGTAAGGGGGAGAAAGTAATATTTTTAGATGGGTTTGTGGAGAATGGAGAATTGTAAGTGTATTTGTGGTTGTGTAGAGTGGAGTATCTGTCAAAAGAACAAAACATTGGCTTCCACTCATTCTTGGATTTGGGCGTAGTGTTTCTTCTCTTTTGTTTCTTCTCACACAAGCAGGTTAAAATCCACCAAACATTTGCAAAAGCACAATGCAGTCAAACGTTTGGGGGTTTTGCTCATTTTATAATGAGGTCCTGCGTATATATATATATATATATATATATATATATATATATATATATATATATATATATATATATATACATATATATATATATATATATATATATTTTTTTTTAATTGAATTCAATATGAAACCTTCATTGCTAATTACTAACCTCAACACTATATGTATATATACTATATATATTATATATATATATATATATATATATATACACTATATGTATATATATATATATATAATATATATATACACTATATGTATATATATATATATATATATATATTTTTTTTTTTTAATTGAATTCAATATGAAACCTTCATTGCTAATTACTAACCTCAACACTATATGTATATATACTATATATATTATATATATATATATATATATATATATATATATATATATATATATATACACTATATGTATATATATATATACACTATATGTATATATATATATATATATATATATTTTTTTTTTTTTTTTTTTTAATTGAATTCAATATGAAACCTTCATTGCTAATTACTAACCTCAACACTTGCAGCTATTGTTAATTGCCATACAAGGATGCTTTTTTCATTCACTTTCAACTGCTTTTCCCGCTAGGGACTGGAGCCTATCCCAGTGACTTTGGGCTTTAGGTGGGGTACACCCTGGACAGAGATCCGCCCGTTTTATGGTTAACATTGTTATTGCTTTCCTTTAACTTTTCCACAGTATGGCATTAAAGGGACTATATCAGATTTTTTTGTTCACGTAATACATTAAAATCAATATTGCCCTAGTACAATTATATTGTAAATATATTATAACAATAATAAAGTGATTTTATCCTCCACAAGGCAGGAATAGCAGTTAGCATGCTAGTTGTTAGCATCTCAAATTTGTGAAAAGCACTGGTAAACTCATTACGGTGAAAAACCTTTAAAATTACACCTTAAAACGTATCCGTCTTTAAAAGCACAATTTCTTTAAAAAAGATTAATGATGGGAAAAGTTACATTTTGTTATAAAATATAAAATCATAACGTCAAAGGTGCTGTATCAGATCTTAAAACATGAAAAACAGAAGGAGTTCATTTGAAACAGTTTGCAGCAGTCCAAAGTGATTCCTCACTTCCTCAAGTGTATTCAAATTATTCACAGCTTTTCACAACTTTCAAAGGTCAGAGCGAGGTGACACTGCTCATGTGTCTTACTTGCTCTTCCTCTTTGTCCTAATTCTTGGCACAAACATGTGAACACTTTTCACTTGCACCAAACTGTTGCGCAGGAAGTCGTGGGCGTGTTCTTCTCTCGCTGGAGCAACGATGGATCATGTTTTGTAATTCCTTCAGAATCGCCCCCATAAACATTTTTTTCCTCTGCCTGTAGCCATTCCAAGTCATCTTACGTCTCATCACTTCTTGGACATCCGTGTCAACTCTCGCCTCACCTACTTTCTTACCCCGTCTCCTCTCCTTCCCACGGACACTCCCTGGGCTGGCTGGATTCCTGTTGGTTGACAGGGCAGAACCGGAAGGTCAGGAGGAGTAGCGGACACTAGCTCGCCCTCCTCCGACTCGCTGCTGCGGTGGAGGTTTTCACTTTAACCTTGGAGCGTGCGCTTATTGCAGTGATTTGTGGGAACTGCCTACTGTTCACTCCTTGTTTTTGCTTCTTGGCGTTTTTTGTGTGACGTTGAACACCTGAAAGATTGGTTTGCCCTCCAAAAGAACAGCGTACATACTTGTTTGTCTTTATTAATGTCTCTGTTAGTAGTTTTCCTTACCTCAGCACGGTTTTTTGAAATATCTTACAACATAGTGGCTAATTTGTCATGTTATTCCGTGCCATGACTTGTAATCTCTGGTGTACATAACTGCAAAATAAAGGCTTCAAACATA